>NC_089515.1:22759755-23363088 GCF_036850995.1 Saccopteryx leptura | reverse complement strand
TCCCTTGTAAATTCTGCTCAGATTTTTGCAGGTGTTTTGAAGAGGCTGAGAGTAAAACAGCCCCCTCTGATTCCCTGAAGGGACTGGACACCTGTTTTAGTTTAGCTCTGACTTAGCTCTGGGCCTTAGCTCCAGGTACAAGCATGCAGAGGTGGGAAGCAGCTTTTCAAACAGAACTTTTTATAAAATCTCACTACATTTTCTGGACATAACAAATCCAACTCTTAGACTACTGATTAACTGCTTCTCAAAAGAAGTGATGTAGCAGACACTTTGCCTGTACTTCAGAAAGTGAGGTGGTAATTTGTCAGTTAGTAGTTAATGTGGTCCAGTGAGACATCTCAGCGGGTAATTCTCACCCCCAAATAATTTTGGGGGGGCCCAAGTTGGCCAATTGAAGTGTAAACACACATAAAATATTTTTTTTCTTTTTTCTTTTCTACATTTGACTCCAGGAAATTCCTGGATTAATTATATTATTCCAGATATTTCACTTTACTTTAGATTAGGAAAGAAGTAATCTTAGAGTGTGATAAACAACAGTGTTCGCCCAGCCCCTTGAGCTTAATCAGAACCTGCTAGCATGGAGGCCTAGTGCTCGGGGCTGCTTCCAGAAGGGGCCCCTTATCTATACTTTACCTCTGCTGTCAAAGAGAGAGAGGGGGGAATAGAAGGAGTGGGGAGAATGAGAGAGAGAGAGAGAGAGAGAGAGAAAGAGAGAGAGAGAATGAGAAAGAAGAAATTATAAACTGTATAATCTAAATAAAACAACACAAGCCATTTTATAATACTGAAAATAATACAAAACAACAACAATAACAACAATAACTAGCCACTAGAGCCCAGTTTATCTTAACTGACCTTTTTCTTCTTTCCCACTGATGAATCTTTCTTGTTGTTCCCTTGAAAGGCCTATCCTAAGCACAATGGGTAAATCAAAGTAATTATTTACAATCAATTAACCACTTCAACCAGAATTCTTGAAATTCAACAACTGCATCTTATTTTCTCCAACATTTATGTTCTAAGTGGCAAACCTCAAATTCAAGTCTTAGGAAAAGAAAGGTCAAGTTCTTCCTGTTACTTACCTAGTTTGAGATTTTGAAGGAATGGAAAATAACTTTGAATAAATCCCCCCTCTTTCTTCCCCTGATGTTTTCTTCTAGATGTTTGCAGTTCCCACTTTTTTTATCCAGACCCATCCAAGGTGTGTTAAAGCTGAGTGATCTTTCAAAAATGTTCACTTCTTCTCTCCCCCTTGTTTCTTTCAGCTCTTTGCTTCCAGACAAGTCCTGACAAAGGTGTGTCGTGGTTTACAGCATTACTCCACCCTTCCAATTATCTGACACTTGCAGGATTAAAAAAAAAAATCTGCCTCCAGGAATCAAACTTTATAGGAGGCAGAAATTTTCTCCTACCTGTTTAGAAAGATAAACCATTTCTGTGCCCATGAGGAAAATGGAACAAAGGTCAGTATAAAGAAAATTCCATTTTATTACTTCTTACCTTCAATAGCCAGAGAACTGCCACAACTTGGTATTCCCCTTTCTCACTGACATTGAGTAGTCGAAATCCCAATGTGCAAGATTTGTGGTGTAGCTTAGGCATGTGGGGGCCGGTCGTCAAGTTGTCTGAGCCCTAAAAACACTGTGAAATTGGCTGTATTGGTGTTTGAGATCCTTGCCCTCTTTCCCCCATTCCAACCCAAGCCAGGTCTAGTCCACCTGGAAGAAATAGTAGGTGAACTAATTTGGAATAAGAGTTTACTAAAAATGTGGAGCAGTTGGTGGGACAGAAATTAATTTTTTAAATGAGATAACCTGGTGTAATAATGCTGACTTCAAAGAGTGACATGTTAGTGACAGGATTTTAGGCACACAGCCACCTAAATAATGGAGAGATACTGTTGGGGAGGGGCAAGGGTCTTCTTGCCTCTCAAATCAGCAACCAGTCTCTGTACACATGTGTGAACTCCCAAAGGCTCTGTAACTAATTTCACGGTGCATTTCACGGGGCTGTTAGACTTCCCCAGAGAATCAATTTGCACCAATCTAGAGATTTTTTTGTGTGTGTGAGTGTGTGTGGCAGAGACAGAGAGAGTCAGAGAGAGGGACAGATAGGGACAGACAGACAGGAAAGGAGAGAGATGAGAAACATCAATTCTTTGTTGCGGTTCCTTAGTTGTTCATAGAGAATTCTTATGAATACCTGGAGAGCTTCTGGCTTTCCAAGACCCCTAAAAACTAGCTTGAGATTCTTAGTGTAGGTAATATGGGAAGTCTGAACTTAGAACTTACTCAGTGGTTCCTTCGATTCATAGCATCTTCTTGGGATCCAGTGTCAGCTTTGGACTTCCAATTCTGAGGCATCATTCCAAGACCCTGGAGGGAATTCCTTTAGCAGAGCACCAATGCATGTCTGCACCCTGCTCTTCTGGGCACTCAAACAGCATGGAAAGGTTTGAGCATCACCTGTGGGGTTCTCACTCCAAAACTCCTAATGTTGAGCTTTAGAGTCACACATTTCAGAGGAGATCGGGTGTGTTAGGCATGTTCAGGGTGGCTGCTGTCTATGGAGTCACACATTTCAGAACCCATTCAATGTGACACTATTGACTTTTTGTTTTCTGGGATGTTTCTACCTTACCCAAATAAGCCTCAATATGTCTGCTGTCAATCTTATAGGAGAAGATTGAAAAATCTGGAAGAAAAACAGTATGAAATTGATACAACCCTGCAGCATTCATTCACTTATTCATTAATTCATAAATTAAACAAAAATATATTAGCTCCTGCTTGGAGCCAGACATTGAACTATATGCTGAGATTTCAGTGGTGAAATATAGACATCCTCTCTCTTTAGGGAGTTCACACAGACTTGTGGAGTAAGATAGGCCTTAAACAATGTAAGACTCTGCTAGGACTTCTGTAACAAAATTCTAGTAGCTTAAACAACAGAAACTACTTTTCTCACAGTTCTGGAGGCTGAAAGTCTAAGATCAAGGTGCCAGCAGGTTTGGTTTCTCTTGAGGCCTCTCTCCTTGGCATGCAGATGGCTTGGCTATCTTCTTGGTAGGTCCTCACATGGCCTTTTCTCTGAATGTGTACCTGTGCTGTCTCTATCTATATATCCTAATCTCCTCTTCTTATAAAGACAGCAGTCAGTTTGGATCAGGGCCCATCTTAACAGACTCATATTAATTTAATTGCTTCTTTAAGGGCCATGAAAATATCCTAATACTGTCACATTCTAAGGTACTGGGGGTTGGGCTTCAACATTTGATTTTGAGGCAGAGGAACAGTTTATAACAAATTATGTACACAGCAAATAATTTTGTACTGATATACAATTAAGAATATGAAGGAAGAATTCTGGGTACTGTGTGAGAGCAGACATAATCTTGAGGAGGCATGTAAGGAAAAGTCCTGCTAAAAAAGTGACATTTAAACAGATAGATGAAGATTGAATAGAGATTACATAGGTGAAAGGAAGGGTTGAGAGTGTTCTAGCATCTAGACAGGAAACACAGTATTTGAGAAGGTTCTAAGTGGAAGAAGCATGATGGGTTTGAGGAACAGTGATGCCAATGCATTTAAGTGCACCAAGTGAAGGGAGAGTGGCATAGGAAGAGAAGCTAGAGAGACAGGCAGGGCTAGATCACACAGGTCTCATAGGTCATGGCCGGGAGGTGGTTTCTGGTACTTGGCAAGTGTTCTTAAATTGACATACACACATCTGTATGGGCATTGTATGAATGTTTGGATAAAGAAAGAAGAGAGACTGGAACTAATATTATTTTAAGGTCTATTCTGTGTCAGATATTTTACATGAATTATCTTATTTAATCCATACAGCAACTCTAAGTAGTGTGTATTATCTTTATTTTATAGCTGGAGAAATAGAATTCAGAGAAATTGAGTAACAGCTCTTAAGTAGCTCCAGAGAAGGGAGAGGAACTGGAAAAGAAGTTAAATGACTAATCATACCTACATAATGAAGCCTTCATAAAAATTCCCAAAGTATGGGATTCAGAGAGCTCCCAGGTAGGTGAGTTCATCCACTGGGAGAGTGACACTCCCCCACCTCCAGGAAGATTGAGGCTCCTGTGCTCAGGACCCTCCCAGACCTCGCCCCATGTGTCTTTTCATCTGTATCCTTAATCACATCCTTTAATAAATTGGTAAATGTGAGTAAGTGTTTCCTTGAGTTCTGTGAACTGTTCTAGCAAATAATTGAATCCAAGGGGAAGAGTGTCATGAGAACCTCCAATTTGTAACCAGATTGAACAGAAGTTGTGGGTAACCTGGGGACCTAGCACTTGTGGTTGGCATTTAAAGTGGAGAGAGGGGGTAGTCTCATGGGACTGAGTGTTTAACCTGTGGGATCTGATGCTATCTCCAGGTAGATAGTGTCAGAATTAAGTTAACTTTTAGGACACCTAACTAATGTCACAGAGAATTGCTTGGTGTCACATTATGAAACTTCTCCCCACTCCCAATCTAGTATCAGAAGTGTTGTGTGTGTGGTAGTAGTGTGAGAGTAAAGGAAGACACAGGTGGAGGACCAGGAGATGTTTTCTAAACAGTACGGAGCCTATATTCCACTCGACTCTTGAACCCTTGATTCTCACTGCCTGTGTATTATTAAGATTTAAGTATGCCCATAGCTTGAACTGAAAGGAAATAGACAATATCAAAATAGAACAGGCTGAGGGCAAATGACAACTTAAACAAGAACTAAAACCATCTGAACAGTGAGGATATTTTCAGTCAACAGCATTATGATGTTGATATAATTAATGATTTTAGATAAAAATCTGTATTAGGAGATGGCAACCAGAGACTGATCAATTATTCAGCTTATATAATTACAACATAAAACCAAACATGCTAACCAACCATTGAAATCAGCATGGCTATTATTTTCCTCCAATTGCATTTTTGTCATAACTGATATTCTAGTATTTTTTTATATGTTGAGTATATGCTATATATATTGACTATATTCTCATTACTCAAGGTTTGTCATTTATTGTGCAGGGCAAAAATAATTTATAATAAGACTTATCTTGGTATAGGGAGTGAAAGAAACCTTTTGCTCATTCAATGTTCATATGTTAAGTTCCTACCATATCTTGGTACTAAGGGAATTGTCTTTTAAGTGTTTCAAGTTAGCCAGAAAGCAACAAAATTCTTGCTAGTATTAAGGAACAATCAGATTTAGGAGAGAACAGTGACTAAGACACTGGAAAGGTGTTTCTTGTTCCTTGATCCATTTGGAGCTGTGTTTAATGAATCACATTCTATCAATTTTTGATGGACTAGAAAGAAAATTTCCTTAGGAGGCAATCAGAAAAATATTCATTCTCCCAAAATTATCTACTGACTTTTAACAAAGTTGGGGAGAAAGGATGTCTATTTACATGTAGCCAGAGTGGCACCTGGTGACCAGACTCTTATTACTTGTAGAGCAATGTAAGTACAGGCCTACCCTATTTTCTATAGCTGATGAGTTTCTGAAAAATGATGTGTAAATCCAGTTTTTGGTGATTAGGGTGGCTGTTTTTGTCAAATGGGACTATTTACTACCTCATTAATCTTTGTGAACATAGATTTTTCTGTATTTGTTTGGTTTAAAGGAATGTACCCTGTGGATGGATTTCTGCCTATTCTGTAACCCTCCTGCCATAGCAGCATCACATGATAGTGATATGTTTTTGTCATACTTTCATCCAGGGATCCTAAAGCTTTGAGACACATTTGCCTTGCATTCCAAAGGGACAATAAGAAGTAAAGTTCACTGAAGGAGAAAATAATTTTATATTTAGTGAGATAATTCCACTATCTATAATAATTGATTCAACTTTCTTGCTGGACAATAAATCTACTTACTAATTGTTTAAAAATTAATTCTTATATATTAAAATAAAGATAATATGATTATTTGTTGCAGGTTGCTATTACTTTTTTATTTTTTATTTTTGAGAGAGGCAGGGCCAGAGAGAGACAAGAACATCAGGCTGCTCCTGTATGTTCCCTAACCAGGAAATCAAATCAGCAACTTCCGTACTCTGGGATAATGCTCCAGTCAATTGAGCTATCTGACCAGGGCTTAATTTTTATTGATTATTTAGAGAGACAGAGAGAAGAAGGAGAGAGAAGGGAGGATGAGGAAAGCATTTGTTGTTCCACTCAGTTGTGCATTTCTTGGTTGTTTCCTGTGTGTACTCTGACCAGGGATCGAACCCACAACCTTGTCATTTATGGATTACTCTCTCTCTCTCTGTTTTTTTTTTTTTTGAATTTTTCTGAAGTTGGAAATGGGGATACAGACTCCCGCATGCGCCCGACTGGGATCCACCTGGCATGCCCACCAGGGGGCGATGCTCTGCCCATCTGGGACGTCGCTCTGTTGCAACCAGAGCCATTCTAGCACCTGAGGCAGAGGCCACAGAGCCATCCCCAGCACCTGGGCCAACTCTGCTCCAATGGAGCCCTGGCTGCGGGAGGGGAAGAGAGAGACAGAGAGGAAGGAGAGGGGGAGGGGTGGAGAAGCAGATGGGCGCTTCTCCTATGTGCCCTGGCCGGGAATCGAACCCGGGACTCCTGCACGCCAGGCCGACACTCTACCACTGAGCCAACTGGCTAGGGCCTATGGATTACTTTCTTAACTGATTGAGCTAACTGGCCAGGGCTGCCACTACATTTCTAAGACTAAAAGACCATATTTCCGACTAGCTTTCTTTTTGATTAGCATGTACTCCTGGATAACAAGACTTTCCTATAAACAATTACAGCAACAGCATATGTCACAGCTTATGAAGCATTTGGTTTTTGAAAGGCTGCAACTGAGAAATAATACCAAATCCTGCCCTTCGTACATGGGCTTAAGGTCTTCATCAGCTTTTCTTTTCTATAATGGTTATTGAATTGTCCCTGCAGCTTTTATTATAATAACAAAGCATTCTGGTTTCCTTTCTTGCATTTCCAATTTTAAATCTATTAATTCATTTATCCATTCAAAACTCACATATTTGTTGAATGAGTAAACAAATACCTATTAAGTGTCTACCATGAACATGCACTGGGTGTATAGATACAATAGAAGATGAGATATAAAACCTGACTTCAAGGAATTAACAATGTAAAAAAAATATGGATATATTCAACATGTACAAATAATTACAATATAAAGAAAAATATAAACCATTAGAAATTTCGGAAGCATTTCAGCTGTGTGCATCAGCCAATAAAAAGAAATGTCGTTTGAGTTGGGCTTTAAAAGATGGTTGGTAGGCCCTGGCCGGTTGGCTCAGTGGTAGAGCGTCGGCCTGGCATGCAGGGGACCTGGGTTCGATTCCCGGCCAGGGCACATAGGAGAAGCGCCCATCTGCTTCTCCACCCCCCCCTCCTTCCTCTCTGTCTCTCTCTTCCCCTCCTGCAGCCAAGGCTCCATTGGAGCAAAGATGGCCCGGGCACTAGGGATAACTCCTTGGCCTCTGCCCCAGGTGCTAGAGTGGCTCTGGTCGCGGCAGAGTGACACCCCGGAGGGGCAGAGCATTGCCCCCTGGTGGGCAGAGTCTCCGCCCCTGGTGGGCATGCCGGGTGGATCCCGGTCGGGTGCATGCGGGAGTCTGTCTGACTGTCTCTCCCCGTTTCCAGCTTAAAAAAAAAAAGATTATAAAAAAAAAAAAAAAAAAAAGATGGTTGGTAGTAAGAAGCTGAAGATGAAGCTAGAGTATCAAGGAGTCCAGTGTGAAGGGTACAGGTACAGGAAAAAGTAAGGTACAGGTGGAGAATGGTAAAACAGTGAAAATAGAGTAGAAAAAAGTAGATGGGGAGAAGTTGGAAGTGTAGAGTGTGCCAATTGAATTGTGGGAAATAAGCAACAACAGCCTCAGGAGTGTCTGTGTCTTCTGTGGGTAAAGGGGAATTTATAGGAAATCAAAAAAATTAAATGATAAGAACTGGGCCTAACAAAGATTAATTTGGTGACACTGTAGAGCAGGGGTCAGGAACCTATGGCTTGTGAGCCAGATGTGGCTCTTTTGATGGCTGCATCTGGCTCGCAGACAAATCTTTAATTAAAAAAAAAAAAAGATTAAAAATATAAAACATTCTCATGTATTACAATCCATTCATTTCCTACCGCTCACGTTCATGGTTGCAGGTGGCTGGAGCCAATCACAGCTGTCCTCTGGGACAACACCAGATTTTTATTGGATAATGTGTAACGTACACAGGTCGTTTTATAGCTCTCACGGAATTACATTTTAAAATATGTGGCGTTCATGGCTCTCTCAGCCAAAAAGCTTCCCTACCCCTGCTGTAGAGAGTGAGCCAGAAAAGAAGAAATGAGATAGTGAGACTGATCAGGACACAATGACAACAGTTTTGGTAAAGATAATACAGGCTTGAAGTTCAGCAGGACAAGAATGAAAAAGAAAAGGAACCAAGGGGCAATAGCAGTGAGGCTGGGCAGAGACAAGGCTTTTAGTGATTGATGTTAGGATGAGAGAGAGGGAAGGGCCTAGCGTGATGCTGAAGTTTTCTGAGCCAACCACTGACAACTTCCCTCCTCTTCCCTGCCAAGTTACCTTCCTCAAAGGTCTACCTGTTACATTTTACATTTCAGTAGAATTAAAAACAAAAATTCCTTACCTGTAGTAGGGAGGTAGACAGGCATGAGCAGAGTAGGACAATAGATCAGGCATGAGATGTCACCAGAGAAGAAAGTCTCAGGTATCTAACAATGGGCAGAACCAGGAGAGCAAGTATTGAAAATAAGTATTGTAAGTTAGGACCTCACCCCAGAGGCATCCTTTCTTCTGCTAACTTGTCACTGATCATGTGGGTAAGACCCTCCTCTGACCTTTTCTCCCCTGGCATATAGCTAGTTAGTCATGTAGTAGACCACCTTAGAGAAGAAACAAGGGGCTGGAGAAAAGGACAGGAATCAGTGGGATAGGTCCCGATAGGTCAGTTTAAAGAAGGAAGTAGTTAATCTCCTTGAGGGGTTAAAAGGACCCCTTGCCAGCACCCTGGGGCAGCTTTTTGGGTCACCTGCTCAAATCTTTCAAGTGTATATTCACTTTGCTTGCTGAATAAACTTTCTCTTATAGTTTGAATCTTGGCTCTGAATTCTTTCTTAGCCAGACCCCAGTCCCGAGGTTGCTGAACCCAGGTCTGATCCGATGCCACTGGTCTAACACCTGATGCCATTTTGCCACCAACATTTCCCTCTCCCATACTGTCCTTTGTTCATTACCTAACATGTTACAAATGTGAGGTTAAAAAAATGGTTTATGTTTTGAAGACTTTAGGATGCGAAGAAAATAGGACAAATATTAGAATATATCAGATGTAGGTGATACATTTATTAGTTTAAAACCACTGTTTTTCTAACACATGCCCTACTAAATTATCTGTAACTTATTTTTAACAATTTAACATTTATAAATTTACTTTATCAAAAGATAGCAATGGCCTGACCTGTGGTGGCGCAGTGGATAAAGCGTCGACCTGGAAATGCTGAGGTCGCTGGTTCGAAACCCTGGGCTTACCTGGTCAAGGCACATATGGGAGTTGATGCTTCCAGCTCCTCCTCCCTTCTCTCTCTCTCTCTCTCTCTCTCTCTCTCTCTCTCTCTCTCCCTCTCTCTCTCCTCTCTAAAATGAATAAATAAATTAAAAAAAATTAAAAAACAAAACAAAACACTCAGCTCTCTGACTGCAGCTTTAAAAAAAAAAAAAAAAAGATAGCAATGAGCCAAAGATAAATGTGTGAAGTGTCAGTGTTACTAGTTGCTACTCTTTCATAATCAGAAAAAAAAAATCCCTTGGATTCCAAGATTCTCCATTCATGGAAGAAACAAAAATCCTTCTGTCTGGACAGGAAGTCATTTCAAGCCTTATATTTGGCAATGTTTACCTGCCCACCCTAGTAGTGTTAAGCCTCTCTAAGAACTGGGGCAGACCAAGTTATTTGCCCTGTATTTGCTCAGAAATAACATGGGAAGGATGTCAGAAGCATCAAGAAGATGACAACTTCAATACTGCTCACAGAAAAAGATGTGATCTCCAAAGTGAATCATTTAATATAAATAGGCCAGTTGTTTAAAATGTGTGTGAAGCTTGATCCCTACTAGGGAGCAAGGAAAAACAATTCAACAAAACATCAGGAAGCCACAGGACAGCTGGGTTTGTTACTGGATTCTAATGGCACTTAGCCCAAAGATCTGAAAAGCCTGTGTCAGGTGATGAACATTCTCTTGTACTGCAGGCCATGATTCAGAAGACAAGCTTGGTTCTCACAAAACATGTCCACACAAGGATTATCTTTATTAGGATGAAGACCGCACCCTATTATCTGTTTATGGTTACCATTATTTTCCTTGTGGGTATATCTCTAGTACATAGACTTACGCTGAAAATCAGGCCGTGTTGCCCGACATATTCATTGACTCAACATTCCACTTATATTTAATTCATTTAAGAATTTCTGAACTATTGCTATGCCAGTGATTCCCAACTTGTGTTTTGGAGACACTGGTGTTTTAGCCTTTTGCCAGAATTAATGTGAATCAGGTAACTGAAATTCAGTATAATTTGCCCTTTTTCGTGTCCTATGAGTTTTGACAAATGCATATGGTCAAGTCACCACCAGCATTTTCAAGATATAGACCAGCTCGAAGAAGACATAGGTTCTAAACTCATGGACCTTGGTTTTAAAGAGCATTTTATGAATTTGACTCCAAAGGCAAGAGAAGTGAAGGCAAAGATAAATGAATGGGACTAAATCAGACTAAAAAGTTTTTGCTCAGCAAGAGAAACTGACAACAAAATAAACAGACAGCCAACTAAATGGGAAATGATATTTTCAAATAACAGCTCAGATAAGGGCCTAATATCCAAAATATACAAAGAACTCATAAAACTCAACAACAAACAAACAAACAATCCAATAAAAAAATGGGAAGAGGACATGGACAGACACTTCTCCCAGGAAGAAATACAAATGGCCAACAGATATATGAAAAGATGCTCATCTTCTTGAGTTATTAGAGAAATGCAAATCAAAACTGCAATGAGATACCACCTCACACCTGTTAGATTAGCTATTATTAACAAGACAGGTAATAGCAAATGCTGGAGAGGCTGTGGAGAAAAAGGAACCCTCATTCACTGTTGGTGGGAATGTAAAGTAGTACAACCATTATGGAAGAAAGTATGGTGGTTCCTCAAAAAACTGAAAATAGAACTACCTTATGATCCAGCAATCCCTCTACTGGGTATATACCCCCAAAACTCAGAAACATTGATACGTAAAGACATATGCAGCCCCATGTTCATTGCAGCATTGTTCACAGTGGCCAAGACATGGAAACAACCAAAAAGCCCTTCAATAGATGACTGGATAAAGAAGATGTGGCACATATACATGATGGAATACTACTCAGCCGTAAGAAATGATGACATTGGATCATTTACAACAAGATAGTGGGATCCTGATAACATGATACGGAGTGAAATAAGTAAATCAGAAAAAAACAAGAACTGCATGATTCCATACGTAGGTGGGACATAAAAACGAGACTAAGAGACATGGACAAGAGTGTGGTGGTTGGGGGGGGGGAGGGGGAGGGAGATGGGCACAAAGAAAACTAGATAGAAGGTGACGGACAATCTGACTTTGGGTGATGGGTATGCAACATAATTGAATGACAAGATAACCTGGACATATTTTCTTTGAACATATGTACCCTGATTTATTGATGTCACCCCATTAAAATTAATAAGAATAAAAAAAAAAGATATAGACCAGCTTCATCACATCCCCAAATTCCCTTGTGCTCTATTGCAGTCCATCCACATCTCTAGCCCCTGGCAGCTACTTACCTGTTTTCTATCCCTACAGTTTTGCCTTTTCCTGAGTGTCATATAATGGAATCATAAGGTAAATATCTTTTGAATTTGGCTTCTTTGACTTTGTATTTGAGATTCATTCATGTCATTATGTGTATCATTAGTTTGTCTCTTTTTATTACTATATAACATTCCATTATTTGGATATACAATTTATATACATTCATATGTTGATGGACATTTGGATTGTGTCTAATTTTTGTCAATTATGAATAAAGTTGTTATAAACATCTTGTACAGATTTTGTATGAACATAAGTTTTTATTTCTCTTGGGTGAATACTTAGGAGTGAAATGCTGGCCTAGGTAACATACATTTAACTTGATAAAAAAAACCTGAGAAGTTATTTTTAAAAATATTTGTAACAAAAATGTTTGTATTCCCACTAGCAATGCATGAGAGTTCTTATTGTTCTACATTCTCGTCAGCTCTTGGCCTTGTTCATTTGTTTGATTTTAGCCATTCTAGTAGTGTGGAGTGGTATTACATTATGGTTTTAATTTGCATTTCTCTGGTGATTAATGAAGTAGATCATCTTTTCATGTGTTTGTTTGCCATTCACATATCTTCTCTGGTGAAGTGTCTGTTTAAATCTTTGCTCATTTTTAAGTTGTTTCTTATTATTGAATCTTCCTAATTATTTATATATTCTGGATACAAGTCTTTTATTAGATAGATGTTGTTTCAAATATTTCCTCTCAGTCTGAGGCTAGACTTGCTATTTTCTTACATAGTCTTTTGGAGAGAAAGTTCTCTTATATAGTGTCTTGGAGGGGAAGTCCAATTTATCGTTTCTTTTCTTACTATGGAACATATTAATGGAGCCATATCTAAGAAATCTTTGCTTAATTCAAGTTTACGAGGATTTTTATCATATATTTTTTTCTAGAAGTTTTATTATTTTCTGCTTTATGTTTATATCTATGAATCATTTTGAGTTAAATTTTGTTTAAGGTGAGAGGTATGGATTAAGATTCATTTTTTAGCATAAAGATGTTCAGTTGTTGAAAAGATCATTCTCTCTCCATTAAATTACCTTTGCAAATTTGTTAAAAATCAACTATTCATATAAGTATGTGTCCATTTCTGAGCTTTCTATTATGTTCCATTGGTCCATGAATCTGCATCTATTGATATGATCATGTGATTTTCCTTTTTTGGCCTATTGACGTCATGCATTACATTAACTGACTTTCAATATTGAACCAGCCTTGCATACCTGGGATAAATCACACTTGGTACAGTTCCTTTTGTTGAACATGGTTGAATTTGATTTGCTAGTATTTGTTAAGGATTTTTATATATATGTTCATGAGAGATATTGGTCTACTTTTCAGTTTTTGAGTATATTGACTGTTAGTCAAATAAGTTTGTAAATATGATATATATATATTATATTTGCTCGCTTATAGTTTGCATTGGCTGTGGGAGACAGGCTGTAGGCTGGCAAGGTCCTTATAGCCTAAGGCTTGGTTTTAAGACTAAGCCAGGGGTAGTCAACCTTTTTATACCTACTGCCCACTTTTATATCTCTGTTAGTAGTAAAATTTTCTTCTTTTTTTTAAAAAATATTTTATTTATTGATTTTTAGAGAGAGGGAAGAGAGAGAGAGAGAGAGAGAGAGAAGGAGGAGGAGCAGGAGGCATCAACTCCCATATGTGCCTTGACCAGGCAAGCCCAAGGTTTCGAACCGGCAACCTCAGTGTTCCAGGTTGATGCTTTATCCCACTGTGCCACCACAGGTCAGGCAGTAGTAAAATTTTCTAAACGCCCACCAGTTCCACAGTAATGGTGATTTATAAAGTAGGGAAGTAACTTTACTTTATAAAATTTATAAAGCAGAGTTACAGCAAGTTAAAGCATATAATAATAATTACTTACCAAGTACTTTATGTCAGATTTTTGCTGTTTGGCAGAATAAATCTTTTTTTTTTTTTTTTCATTTTTCTGAAGCTAGAAACAGGGAGAGACAGTCAGACAGACTCCCGCATGCGCCCGACCGGGATCCACCCGGCACGCCCACCAGGGGCGATGCTCTGCCCACCAGGGGGCGATGCTCTGCCCATCCTGGGCGTCGCCATGTTGCGACCAGAGCCACTCTAGCGCCTGAGGCAGAGGCCACAGAGCCATCCCCAGCGCCCGGGCCATCTTTGCTCCAATGGAGCCTTGGCTGCGGGAGGGGAAGAGAGAGACAGAGAGGAAAGCGCGGCGGAGGGGTGGAGAAGCAAATGAGCGCTTCTCCTGTGTGCCCTGGCCGGGAATCGAACCCGGGTCCTCCGCACGCTAGGCTGACGCTCTACCGCTGAGCCAACCGGCCAGGGCAGAATAAATCTTTATAAAACAACTTACTATAGTTAAATCTATCTTTTTATTTATACTTTGGTTGCTCCGCTACTGCCCACCATGAAAGCTGGAACTCCCACTATTGGGCGGTAAGGACCAGGTTGACTACCACTGGACTAAACTTTTCCTACCCTTTTAATACTAAGATCTTCTCAAAACTGAGCTTTTCCCCACACCCTTGACTATTGCATAATGTGGGGTGGTGCACTCTTATGAGGAATCCCACTTATGCCTCAGATGAGTAGCTTTGTATCAGAGACTTCCTTATTTCTATATTGGCTTAAAGGCTTTAATTTCTACACTATAAAGTGAGGCAGACCGGGGGCTCTCTCTAGCTCAGATCCTGCCATCAGCATTGCAGAGGAGAAGCAGTCAAGATGGCAGAGTGCTGAAGGAGAAGCCAGTTTGTGCAGAGAAGGAGATGGGGAACAGAGGTGAATAAGGCTGGTGGGGCCTTTGATTCTAGGAATACTCAGATGAGTCAGTGGCTTTGGGAGCCCTGAATGGAAAGGGAAGTGTTTTCCCACTGTGTGTATTTCTAGCCTGCCGAGTGCAAGCTAGGATTAAAGGTAATGGCCTACCAGTTCTTGGCTCTGTTGTTTCATTACCGTCTGTCCAAATCAAATACGAACCTTCATGGGCCAGGCAGCTGTGATAGTGGCTGTGGATACTGACCTTACATTAACATATCCTCTAACTCAGAGATTATTTCCTCAGTTGGGTCCAGTCTCCTAATAAGTCTGTCAAAGGCATTCTTCATTTCTGTTACAGTTTTTTTTCTTTTCTTTCTTTGGTTCTGATGCCTGTTTGATTATTCAAATTGTGTTTTTTGCCTTTTGGTATGCCTTGTAATTTTTTTCTTGATAGCAGGACATGATTTGCTGCCTAAAAAACTGCTGTAGAGAAAAAAAACCCTGCTGTCAATGGCCTTTAATAATGTGGTGTTAAGATGTGGGCAGAGGGAAGCCTTCTGTTGCCTTTTAGTGATTACATGTCAGTCTTTCAGTGAGGCTATGCCTCTGTACTGTGAGCTTTACAAATGCTTCTCAGTATTTTTCCCCCTCCTTAGGTGGGAAAGGAGAGCTAGAATTGGGCATCTCCTTTCCCACAGGTCAGTTAGGCTCATAATAATACTCTAGCAGGTTAGACTCTAGCCCATGAATTTTCCCTAAGGACAGGCCTTGTTAAGAACAAAGTGCTCTATTGTGTTTCAACAGGGCCCCTTTTCTCCTCTTCTTGCCAGAAGGGAAGATTTTTTTTCAATATTTTCTGTGGAAATGTGGTCAAACTCCCGGAGGTAAATCTCACAGTATCGAGGGCCCCTATGCCAGGGTCCCCCTGGAGTTTCTAAGTCTCAGAGTTGTTTCCCCTGAGCCTCCAGCAATTTATCAGGTACAGTTCAGTTTTTCTTTCCCAGTACTGGTTCTGAGGTGGTTTTCGTTGGTAAGTTTCTGTTTCATTAAGCCTCAGTTCCTGGTATTGGCCTCCAATCTTGGGGACAGTGGTTTGCCCTATGTTCCTCCATCTCTTAGGAATCCAAGAAGAGTTGTGCTTTTTCAGTCTGTTCATGTTTTTACTTGTTAATGTGGATGAAAAAGGGGCCACAAGCTGAACCTGAGAAGCTCAGGGAAAGCCTGCATGGTGGTCTTACAGACTCAGGGACCTAAAGTAAACACACAGGATGATCTGAAATGGAAAATTTTTAGCTAGGAGCGGTTTATGGTGGGTAGTCCTGTCCTGGGGAGTTATTCTCTATATGAAACAAAGGTCAATGCTTCCTTTGAAGCCTGTCTGTGTCTTTAGCATCTGCAATAATGTACCTGATAACATGCCTTTGAAATGTAGGGGTAATCTTTTTCTGCCCCTTCAGGGCAGGCATCCTGAGCAAGAACCAACAAACCCTTTCATTGTTATTATTATAATGTTAATTAATTTACCTATCTTGTGCCTCCCTATGTAAAAGAAGTTTCAGTATATACATTTTAACTTTTTATCCAATTCCAGAGATTTCCCCTCTTTGCTTTCTCCTGCCTCCCTAATCTATCACCACTTTCATGTAACCTCCTTACCTCTTTCTCCTTGATTTTTCTTCATATAAATATAATATTTTTGTGACAGAGACAGAGAAAGGAACAGATAGGGACAGACAGACAGGAAGGGAGAGAGACGATGTTGGGTGGATAAAATGTATTATGCTCACTTTGTTAAAGTTAACGCTGCCCATGTGAGGCCGTTGCCCAGGTGATATTAATGTGTGTTGAGAATCCTTGTAGCCTGGGGCTTGGTTTTGGGATTAAGCCTTTCCCACCCATTTTGATGTGGGGCGGTACAATCCAATCATGCCTCAGAAGTGTCTTTGTATTAGAGACCTCCCTATTATGTATATTGGATTAAGGGTTTGGATTTCTACACTATAAAATGGGGGCAAAACGAGAGCTTGCCGTTTGGTTCCTGACATTAGAGGAGAGAGCAGGTCCGGAGAGCAGAGAAAGGCCACGTGGAGGAGGCCAGGAGAAGCAGCCAAGATGGCAGAGTATTGAGTGAAAGGCCAGTTTGGGCAGAGTTTGTATCTGGGAGAAGGAAGGAGATGGGGAACAGAGGTGAACAAGTCTGGTGAGCTAGAAACCTTTGAGTCTAGGAAACTCAGATAAATCAGTAGCTTTGTGAGCACTCAATGTGATTGGGTTTTGGAGCCCAGTGTGTGTTTTTACTTGCCCGCCAGGTGCAAGCTAGAATTAAAGACCATGGCCCACCAGTTTGTGGCTCCGTTGTTTCTTTACCGACTGTCCGAATCCAATGCGAACCTGCATGGGCCTGGCTGCTCTGATGGTGGCCCTGGCCCTAACTCCTGGCTTTACAGACGAGAAGCATCAATTGTTCGTTATGGTATCTTAGTTGTTTGTTGATTGCTTTCTCATTTGTGCCATGACTGGGGGTGTGTTGGGCAAATGAGTTTGTCAAATTTGTGTTTTTTGAGTTTGTTCACTTTTATTGTTAAAAATGGAGCTGCCTGGGTGAATGGCTGTTGGGCAGATAAAATATATTATGCTCACTTTGTTAAAGTGGCGCTGCCCACGTGGAGGCCATTGCCCAGGTGATATTAATGTGTGTCTCTCTGGGCAGGCAGAATCCTTGTAGCCTGGGGCTTGGTTTTGGGATTAAGCCTTTCCCACCCATTTTGATGTGGGGTGGTACAATTCAATCATGCCTCAGAGAAGTGACTTTGTATTAGAGACTTCCCTATTTTGTATATTGGATTAAGGGTTTGGATTTCTACACTATAAAATGGGGACGGAGCGGGAGCTTGTGCTCTTGGTTCCTGAGATTATCATTAGAGGGGGGAGAGCAGAGCAGAGAGCAGAAGGCGGCCACGTGGAGTAGGCCAAGAAAAGCAGCCAAGATGGTGGAGTACTGAGTGAGATGCCAGTTTGTGTAGAGTTTGTATCTGGGATAAGGAAGGAGATGGGGAACTGAGGAGAATAAGGCTGGTGAGCTAGAAACCTTCGATTCTAGGAAACTCGGATAAGTCAGTAGCTTTGTGAGCACTGAATGTGAGTGGGTTTTGGAGCCCAGTGTGTGTTTTTTACTTGCCCGCCGGGTGCAAGCTAGAATTAAAGATGACAGCCCATCAGTTTTTGGCTCCGTTGTTTCTTTACCGACTGTCCAAATCCAATGCGAACCTGCATGGGCTGGGCTGCTGTGATAGTGGCAGCCGTGGCTGCTGGCTTTACAATGGCGCTGCCAGGTGAAACTGCTTATTACCTTTCTGCTTGGGGAGGGGCATTGTTATGCTAATATGTGCTGGAAGAGGGGTTTTTTGCCCAGAAAAGTTTAGGAAGAAGGAGAAGAAGAAGAAGACTCCACGATGGAAGGGAAGAAGAGAGAAGCCAGTTTTGCAGAGTAAGAAGCCATGTTGGCAGATGGGGAACCAGAGATGAATGAGACTGGTGGGGGCCTTTGATTCTAGGAAAACCTAGAAGAGTCAGTGGCTTTGGGAGCCCTGAATGGAAAGGGAAGTGTTTTCCCTCTGTGTGTGTCTTTACTCGCCGGCCAGTTGCGAGGCTAGAATAAAAGAATGGCCCACCATTTTTTGGCTCCACTCTTTCTTTGCTGTCTGCCCAAATCTAATGGGAACCTGCATGTGAATAGCCACAATGGCAGCAGCCTAGCAAAGTGGGTGGGTGAGGGTTTGGGGGGGGGGCTCCAGCTGAGCAAGTGACCTGTTGCTCAGGCCAGCGACCTTGGGGTCATGTCTACGATCCCATGGTTGATAGATACGTGAATTCCAAACTGTCCTCTTGCTGTTCCGCTTATCTGTCAGACCTCACCCTTACAGGACTATCGCCCCTGAGACAAAGGAATTCCAAAAAGTTGACAACCTGCCCCAAGGAGGGGCTCCGGACATACCAGGACTTTTGGTTCAACACCCACATGCTCGAAGCCCCCCAAGGAGGAGCATTCCTGACATACCAGGACTTTTGCCTCAGTATCCTCTCAGGCTCTCCCAAACACTATATAACTGGCCCCTAGTCTGTAACCAGTGCTCTTCTCCCCCAGGAGAAGTGCCCGGCAGGGTTCCTTTCTTCCTTTCAATAAAGCCTGTTACTCTGGTCTTTCGGACTCCCGTGGATTCCAACAATGGTCAAGCTAGCAACCCAACACTCAAGCTGGTAAACCTGTGCTCAAGCTGGTGACCTCAGGGTTTCGAATCTGGATCTTCTGCATCCTAGTCTGACACTTTATCCACTGTGTCACTGCCTGGTCAGGCTCCCTTTGATTCTAATGTATAAAATAAGTAATGAAACCTCTATTTTCTGGAGCACTTTCTTAATCTGTTGAGACTCTGCTTCCTGGCAATTGTAGACAGTTTGGCTCAAATAAACTCATAAAAATTCTTACAGGTTTGGAAGTTTTTTTTTCTTTTTTTTGTGTTGACATTAGGATAAAGTGGCAATTTACAAGCTTCTTACATGGTGTTGGGCAGATAAAATGTATTATGCTCACTTTGTTAAAGATGGTGCTGCCCACATGGAGGCCATTGCCCAGGTGATATTAATGTGTGTTGGGGGCAGTCTGTGGGCAGGCAGAATCCTTGTAGCCTGGGGCTTGGTTTTGGGATTAAGCCTTTCCTACCCGTTTTGATGTGGGGTGGTGCAATCCCATCATGCCCCAGATAAGTGACTTTATATTAGAGACTTCCCTATTTTGTACATTGGATTAAAGGTTATGAAGCTACACTATAAAATGGGGGCAGAACGGGAGCTTACGCTCTTGGTTCCTGAGATTAACTTTAGAGGAGAGAGCACAGCAGAGAGCAGAGAAAGGCCACATGGAGGAGGCCAGGAGAAGATGGCGAGTGTTGAGTGAGAAGCCAGTTTGTGCAGAGTTTGTGCAGGGAGAAGGAAGGAGATGGGGAACAGAGGTGAATAAGTCTGGTGAGCTAGAAACCTTTGATTCTAGGAAGGTCAGATAAGTCAGTAGCTTTGTGAGCTCTGAATGTGAGTGGGTTTTGGAGCCCAGTGTGTGTTTTTTACTTGCCCGCCGGGTGCAAGCTAGGATTAAAAATGATGGCCCACCAGTTTTTGGCTCCATTGTTTCTTTACCGACTGTCCAAATCCAATGAGAACCTGCATGGGCCGGGCTGTTGTGATGGTGGCCCTGGCTATTGGCTTTACACATGGGGAACTGGAAGCCAGAAGTTGCTGTTGTTTTTATGTTTTCAATTCATTGATTTCTGCTTTTAGCTTTATTATGTCCCTATTTTTGCTTGTTCCTAACTTGGTTTATTATTTCATAAGATGGAAAGTTAGATAATTGGCTTTAGATCTTTCTTTCTAACATCTGCTATAAATTTTTCCCTAAGCATTGGAAATTTTTCCTAAGCAAATTTTGATATGTTGTGTGTTAACTTTCATTTGATTTAAGATACCTTGTAATTCCCCTTGTGACTTCCTTTTTTTGGCACATAGGTATGTTACTTAATTTTAAAATATTTCAGGGAACTTCTCAAACATTGGATTTGTTATTAATTTCTAATCTAATTAAGTTATGGTTAGAGAACATACTTTGTGTGGTTTCAATTTCTTTAAATTTGTTGAGGTTTGTTTTATGTCTTAGAAGAGTCTTCCTTTTCCCTGGCCGGTTGGCTCAGCGGTAGAGCATTGGCCCAGCGTGTAGAAGTCCTGGGTTTGATTCCTGGCCAGGGCACACAGGAGAAGCGCCCATCTGCTTCTCTACCCTTCCCTCTCCCCTTCCTCTCTATCTCTCTCTTTCTCTCGAGCAGCCAAGGCTCCATTGGAGCAAGGTTGGCCCAGGCACTGAGGACAGCTGTATGGCCTCTGCCTCAGGCTAGAATGGCTCTGGCTGTAATGGAGCAATGCCCCAGATGGGCAGAGCATTGGCCCCTGGTAGGCATGGTGGGTGGATCCTGGTCGGGCGCATGCCGGAGTCTCTGTCTGACTGCCTCCTAGCTTCTAACTTCAGAAAAATCCAAAAAAAAAAAAAAAAAAGAAAAGTCTTCCTTTATAGATGTTTCATTCACTCTTGAAAGAAGACTTTTGAAACTGGTTAAAAATTTTACCTGACTTCTTCTTACCTACTTGTAAGGTGGCTGGGGTCTTTCCCTTGTGTCTTGCAACAGGTGACTAGTACTTACTTATACTCTGTGTTCTGAAAGACCTGTTTTCCCTTAACTTCAGGCTGCCTGACTGCCCTGCAATCTCAGCTCTCAAATGAGTTCAAGGGAATTTATAAATTTGTATTTAATCTGGATTTTTACTGTTGACAGTGTGGGAGCAATGCTCATTCTTGCTTTCTATATTCTAGGCCTATGTGAAACTCTTAATTTTTATTTTATTATTATTAAGTGAGAAGCGGGGAGGTAGAGAGACAGACTCCCACATGTGCCCTGACTAGGATCTACCCAGCAAGCCCCCTACTGGGTGATGGTCTGCCCATCTGAGGCCACTGTTCCAATGTTCAGCAACCAAGCTATTTTATTGACTGAGGCAAGGCTATGGAGTCATCTCAGCACCTGGGACCAACTTGCTCACACCATTCGAGCCATGGCTGTGGGAGAGGGAGAGAGACAGAGAGAAGGGGGAGAGGGAGGGGTGGAGAAGCATATGGTCACTTCTCCTGTATGTCCTGACCGGGAATCGAACCAGGGACTTATACACACCTGGCTGACACTCTACTCTCTGAGCCAACTGACTAGGGCCAATTTTTTTTTTTTAAGCATTAGGGTGGGGATTTTAGGACACCAAGAGGCTCAGAGGATCATAGGGTTATTCCATAATTAATTTATTTTCTTCCTAATACAATATTTAAAATTATTCAAAATTTTTCTCATATGTGTTTCATTCCTTTGCTAGTGAGATTTCTTTTCTCTTTCTTTCTTTCTTTTTTTTTTTTTTCTTTTCTTTTTTTTTTTTTTTGTATTTTTCTTAAGTGAGAAGAGGGGAGGCAGAGACAGACTCCTGCATGCACCTGACCAGGATCCACCTGGAAAGCCCACTAGGGGGTGATGCTCTGCCCATTGGGGGCTGTTGCTCTGTTGCAACTGTAGCCATGTTAGCACTTGAGGCGAGGCTATGGTGCCATCCTCAGCACCCAGGCCAAGTTTGCTCCAGTGGAGCCTTGGCTGTGGGAGGGGAAGAGAGAGCAAGAGAAAAGGGAGAGGGAGAAAGGTGGAGAAGCAGATGGTAGTTTCTCCTGTGTGTCCTGACTAGGAATTGAACTCAGGACATCCACATGCTGGGTCAATGCTCTACCACTGAGCCAACTGTTTTATTTGTTGCAATATTTGAGCTTTGTCCTCTAGGAAAGATGCACATATACAAATTAGGGTGATTTACTTCAGGACTATTTGCATTTTTCCCTGACAGAAAAATACAAGTCAATAATGTCATGGTGAGTGTTAATGATCTTATAGAGAGGAGTTGACCCAGGATTTTCAGAAGTGGGTGGTACATGTGGAGTTATTACCATGACTTGACACATAGCACCCTGTATAGACTGAGACTGTATTATGTGGTATAGTGGTCATGGTCATTGTATTTCTCTTTTTCTCCTAGTCTGTTCATCTTAACCCATTGCCCTTTTTAATGATGGATTTAGGAAGGAAATATAACCCATTTCTGGCCAATTACATGAATAAAGCCTTTCCAGGGACTTTTAGGAAAGGTTAATTCCTTCTAAGGAGACAAAGAAGAGGCAGCTCTTTCTTTTTCAGTACATTTTATGTCTGGATGTGATATTGGGCTGCTAAATCATTACAATCACAAGGGCAGAAAAAATCTCATTGAAGATATGAGAACTGAAAACATCTTTGTTCCTCAATGACAACACTGAGCCCCTAAATAAAACAGGGAGCCACTCTACCACTGGATTCCTTATATACGAGATCAGAAACTTGTTTGTTATTTAAGCTGATTTGAGTTGGTATTTTCAGTTCCTGGAGTTGAAAGCGTCCTCACTGGCACATAATAATAAGTAATAGTATTCTCCAAGTATATTCAGAGTTGTTGTAAATCATAAAATACAAATTCATTTTATTTTAAAAAATTATTATTATTATTATTATTATTATTTGTGTGTGAGACAGACAGGATGGGAGAGAGATGAGAAGCATCAACTCATAGTTGCATCGCTTTAGTTGTTCACTGATTGCTTCTTATACATGCTTTGACTGGAGGGCTCTAGTGAAGCCAGTGATCCCTTGCTCAAGTTAGTGACCTTGGATTCAAGCCAGCGATCTACAGATTACATCTATGATCCCACATGCAAGCCAGTTACCCCACACTCAAGCTGGTGAGCGCTCAAGCCGATAACCTTGGGGTTCTGAACCTGGGTCCTCAGTGTCCCAGGTCAATGCTCTATCCATTGCACCACCACTGGTCAGGCACAAATTCTCTTTCTTTCTCTTTCTTTCTTTTTTTCTTTCCTTCTTTGAGAATAGGGGAGATAGTGAGGTAGACTCCTACATGCACCCTGAATGGGATCAACCTGGCAACCCCTCTACAACCAATGCTTGAGTACCAAGTTATTTTTAGCACCTGAGGCTGTCATGCTCTTTGGGAGCTATCTTCAGTAACCATGGCCACACTCAAACCAATTGAACCACTGGCTGCAGGAGGGGTAGAGGAAGAAAAAGGGGAGAGGGAAGTGGGGAGAAGCAGATGGTCGCTTCTCCAGTGTGCCCTGACTGGGAATTGAACCCAGGATGTCCATATGCCAGGTGACACTTATCCACTGAGCCACCAGCCAGGGCCACAAACCCATTTTAAATGTTACTAGAGTCACAAAGGCCCCCGGTATTGCCTAATTTTTCAATGAATTGGCTCTAAAAGTACAAGTATCACATAGGACTGTCAAAAATATTTTGGCCTTGGCCCTGGCCAGTTGGCTCAGTGGTAAGAGCGTCGGCCTGGCGTGCGGAAGTCCTGGGTTCGATTTCAGGCCAGGGCACACAGGAGAAGTGCCCATCTGCTTCTCCACCCTTCCCCCTCTCCTTCCTCTCTGTCTCTCTCTACCAAACCCGCAGCCGAGGCTCCATTGGAGCAAAGATGGCCCAGGCGCTGGGGATGGCTCCTTGGCCTCTGCCCCAGGCGCTAGAGTGGCTTTGGTGGCAACAGAGCGACGCCCCCTGGTGGGCAGAGCGTCGCCCCCTGGTGGGCGTGCCGGGTGGATCCTGGTGGGGCGCATGTGGGAGTCTGACTCTCTCCCCGTTTCTAGCTTCAGAAAAATACAAAAAAAAAAATTTTTTTTTGGCCTTAAGATGAGGTATTTGTTGCCTGACCTGTGGTGGCACAGTGGATAAAGCATCAACCTGGAATGCTGAGGTCGCCGGTTCGAAACCTTGGTTTGCCTGGTCAAGGCACATATGAGAGTTGATGCTTCCTGCTCCGCCCCCCTTCTCTTTCTCTCTCTCTCTCTCTCTCTCTCTCTTTCTCTCTCTCTCTCTCCCCTCTCTAAAATGGATAAATAAAGTCTTAAAAATAAAGAAGAGGTATTTGCATTTACAAAGATTGAGAGTGATTCATTCAAATGTAAAGACTGTATCAGGAAGGGAATAAATATTCTCAGGAGATGCTAGAATTTTTTAGACTAATTTTAGTAAAAATGAGCATAATTCTGTTTTGGTATTTTGGGGTGACAGAGACAGAGAGAGAAGAGAGAGGGACAGACAGACAGGAAGGGAGAGAGATGAGAAGCATCAATTCTCATTGCGGCACCTTAGTTGTTCATTTATTGCTTTCTCATATGTGCCTTGACAGGGGGCTACAGCAAGCCGAGTGACCCCTTGCTCATGCCAAATCATTAAATGTTTTATTTGTTGCAATATCTGTTGAACCTTGGCTCAAGCTGGTGAGCCTTACTCAAACCAGCTCAAACCAGCAACCTCAGGGTTTCGAACCTGGGTCTTCTGCGTCCCAGTCTGATGCTTTATCCACTGCGCCACTGCCTGATCAGGCAGTTCTAATGTTAATATCATAAAACCTTGGAGCTCAAAGAGGTCTTTAGAGATCACTTAATGATGATGCAAATGAGAAAAATGAGAGCCAAATGAACTAAGCTAAATTGTTGAAGGTAATTAATGTCAGAACCGGACTAGGACATAGGTTTTTGTTTGCTCCATGGTTTTTGCTATGGCCTTTGGGAAAATTGTTCAAGATGTTTTTCTGGGCTCTTAGCTATCTTAAAGACTGAGGAGCTTGAAGAATTACCAAAAGCTTTACAGACCAAATCTATGCTACTAAAATTTTGTGCAAGTTTTAGCAATTTTCAATGAAACATGATAGTGATGGTGAACTTAAACAGAATAACTCTGCTCTTGATGATTTCTACCATCCAGTTATTTCTCTTGGAAGAAGTAGGCTCAGCCATTCTACATACATACAGGGTATTTGAGAGGGCAGGATAGTTAGTGTGGCATGATATCAAATATATTTTACCAGGTAATTTTTTGTCACATATCTTATGTTTATCAGATTATGCTCACTTAATATATACATATACATTAAATAAAATAGCCATAGCAGGATAAGTACCTGAAATGAGATACTAAAATTTAAGAGAAAGTGTTATCATTTCTGATTACAGTACTGCATCTCAAATCTTCCACCTCTTTGGCCTATAGCTAGAGACTTAATTAAATTTTTCAAGGGGAGAAACAATAGAGTCAATAAGCAGCCTTTCCCTTTTCCCAAAACTAACAAGAAACAGCTTTATCTTCAATGAATTTCATAATAATCTTGTATAACTTGCAAGGGTATCATAAGTTTCAAGAAGTGATTAATTAGCCTGACCAGGCGGTGGCACAGTAGGTAAAGCATCTGACTGGGATGCGGAAGACCCAGGTTTGAGACCCCGAGCTCGCCAGCTTGAGCGCGGGCTCATCTGGTTTGAGCAAAAGCTCACCAGCTTGAGCCCAAGGTTGCTGGCTCCAGCAAGGGGTTTCTCGGTCTGCTGAAGGCCTGCGGTCAAGGCACATATAAGAAAGCAATCAATGAACAACTAAGGTGTTGCAATGCGCAACAAAAAACTAATGATTGATGCTTCTCATCTCTCCATTCCTGTCTGTCTGTCCCTGTCTATCCCTCTCTGAGTCTCTCTCTCTGTCTCTGTAAAAGAAAAAAAACAAAACAAAAAAAAAAAAGAGAAGTGATTAATTAATAACATATTACCATGTTTTAAATAACATCTTAATAAGTAATTGTGGAAGGAAGTCAACAATCTGAATTGAAAACCCAAAAAAAGAAACCCAGACATCACTGAGAAGAAATATCCAAGTTGATGGCAGCCACACTGATTTATTGTATACAGAACCCCACACCAATGATCAACAAGGTTGACTGTTTTCTTAGCGATAACTTGTGGCTAGACAGCAATGTTCTTGGCACAGGAAAAGCATAAAAGGAGACTTTTCCTTTAAAGGGATAAAAATGTAGCAGGTATGTGACCTTTGGGTTTCCATTTTTGGTTTGTCTGATTTAACTTAAGCATTTGAGAAAGGACTGGGAGAGTTAACTTGTTTATATAAACCTTAACCTATTCAATCAGCCTATGAGGAGTTTTTAGGTTAGAAGAGATAGACACAAATGGGTGACTGATGAAAGAGTACAGAATTTTCTCTTTTGGTTAAACAAATGGGGTTATGGGTAAGGTAGGGTGGGAGGGAACTTCCATTAGTTCTAAGATCTGATAAATTGATTGTCAAAGGGGATTTCATCACAAAATCTGGGAAGGGTTTCTGAAATAGAAAGCTAATTTTGTCGTATCTCACTCAACAGAGAAGTTCCACAGCAATGATTTACTTGTGCTGCCAGGAAGTTCTTGCAGCCTATCAGAGTGGCAGTTTTATTGAAACCTGTGCACTCATCCCGGAATACTTAAGGCTTGTTCAAGGGCCCAGGAAATGTATGGGAGGAAATGTGAGAAATCACTGGTTATTTTGCAAATTCATTATAGTATTAAGCCTGACAATAAAGCTAAAAAATTCAGGCTTTTTGCAACAACTTGGGAAGGAGACCTTCCAAGTACCCATGGACTCCCCCCCCCCCCCCCCAATATAGAGATGGAGACTGTTCTGATGCTGGGAGATCAGTATCAGAGAAAGAAGAATGCAAATCAGAAAAGCTAACATCCTGTGAGTGAGACCACTGAAACAATTTGGTACCAATAGAGCCTCAAGGGCCAACCCCAAGTTCAATGCCTATGGAGACTACCCTGGCTTATCTCTTAATGAAACCGAGGGCTGACTTAACCCCATACCCCAACCTGGGGTACATCAGACCACTTGTTGTTTACATCTCCTCAGCACCTGCCCATTCTTTTACCTCTGCACTTCTAACACATATATACACTTGTTTGTTTTCTTAAAGTCCTTGGAGAAACACTGGGTTTTCTTTTCACCATATGCTCAACACCAGACACAGTGCCTGCAGTACAACAGGCATTCAGTAAGACTTCCTCTCTCTCAAGCTCCTGCTTAGTATTTCGACTACTGTTTACCTCCCCTGGCACTTCAAACTCAACATGTTAAAAACCAGACTTGCTGTTCTCCCCTCTATCCCCTCCCCTTGGCCATGCATCTGGTGTTGTGTCTGCAGGGCCTGGCTTGTATCAGGCTCACTTTAAGTATTTAGACAATATCATTCAAAGTGGAATGAGAAGAGAAGTGAGGCAAGAGAATGAAACACAAGTATGAGATAAAATAGTAAATGAAAGAAGGGAATTATGAAGGCAACAAAGAGAAAGAGGGAAGAGAGGAGGAGGGTGAAAAGGCTATTTTAAGTGGCTTTTTCCCAAATCAGGGGGCATAGGATACACCGATAGCCCTTGAAAGAAGAGCTAGAACTCTTTCCCGTTTTCTCCGCCTCCCTTTCCGTGTTTTCTTAACTGCTTCCAGTTTGGGTTAGACTCAATGTTTATGAGTTTGATGAGAGAAGGGACCTGAGGGCATGTCTCCACCTTCACAGCCATTCCTGTGCACACAGGTATCAGCTGCTAGGCTATTTCGCACCATGGAGCATGCTTTTATATAACAGTTGGCAAAAATGGCAAGTGTGGTTAGATTCCTCATTTTTAAACCTCATTGTTCTCGAGATGAGGCACTGAAATGGAGATCTGGGGTTGAAGTTCATTTGTTTCTCGCACTGGGAATGATTCCCTATTTTGCCTTAGGTAGGTAAAGGGACAAGATCTTGCTTGCTCTCCTGGTCCCAGAGTTTTTAGTCTTGTAATTTATTGTATGTTTTCTTTTCAGGTTCTTTTGCCAGATTATTTTAAGTCAGATGCTTTTAATCTCTTTGAGTGATGACATGTCATAACTGTAACCCCAAGACATCTTCAGGTAAAGACAAGATGCAGGCACTCCTTGATTTTATTTGTGGGAGTTGCTTTATAGCCCACAGGGAAATGTGTAAGGAATAGTCTGTCATTTTAAGGGACTTGGTAAAATCATGCTGACATCTGGTAGTTTTCAAGGGTGTTTAAGATCTATGAAAAGAGCATTTTCCAGAGAAATTATTTTTTTCAACACTTGTTCCAGAGGCTTAAAGGACTTCTTTGATTCTTTTTTTTCCTTTTTTTTAAAAATTATTATTTTTTATTTATTCATTTTAGAGGAGAGAGAAAGGGGGGGGGGAAGAGCAGGAAGCTTCAACTCCCATATGTGCCTTGACCGAGCAATCCCAGGGTTTTGAACTGGCGACCTCAGCATTCCAGGTTGATGCTTTATCCACTGCGCCACCACAGGTCAGGCTGTGATTCTTTTTTAACCAGTGAAAGCTGTCCTCACATACTAACTATAAATCTATGCACCCCAGATTCCTGGCATCCCTTGGAGAGGGTTTGCTATTGGAATGGAGTATTTTACTGAAATATAAATGGGGAAGAGTTTGGGGCTCAGTCAGCACATGAGGCAGGATGTGAAAGTAAAAAAATAGGAGGTCCCTTCCTGCTGAAACCGTTGGAGACTTGAAGCATATTCTTTTTTGAAATCTTAAAAAAAATTCAGTACAAATACTTATAGGAATGAATTATTTACATCATACAAACCCTATTAAGAGTTTTCTGTAGGCTTCTAATGTAAATGAATATTGAAAACACAAGACTGCTTGTTGTCTTCAGGCATAGTGCTCACAAAAAAGTTAGGCAGCAGTTAATTAGGGCTCAGTACAACCCCCATACAACTCAAATGATTATCCTAAAAATTTGGAGTTCATAAGCAAGAATAATTTTCATGTAAGAAGAACAACACATTCAGTCTTAAAAAAGCAAATGACATCTACCGCATAGCAAATGAAATGGGCACACAGCTCATTTTCAGATGAGTTCTGAACACTGTAGATGAACTCTGCATTCCACTGCCACTGTTTATATCTGTGCAGCTAAATTTATCTAAACACATTTGAGAACCTTGCACTTCAGAAAGCGGTTAATTTGTCAGAAGACAGACTTGGTCTCAGAATGGGGAAGCCTATTGGTATCTCAGAGACCTTTCCTGCCACACCTGAACCCATAAATCATGATATTTCATTGGCTATGAATATTATCAGAAAAAAAATGTCTATATATTTGCTTTTTTTTTTTTTTTTTTGACAGAGACAGAGAGAGATACAGATAGGGACAGACAGGAAGGAAGAGAGATGAGTAGCATCAATTCTTCGTTGCGGCACCTTAGTTGTTCATTGATTGCTTTCTCACATATGTGCCTTGACTGGGGAGATACAGCAGAGCAAGTGACCCCTTGCTCAAGCCAAATCATTAAATGTTTTATTTGTTGCAATATATTTTGAACCTTGGGCTCAAGCTGGTGAGCCTTACTCAAACCAGATGAGCCCACGCTCAAGCCAGTGACCTTGGGGTTTTAAACCTGGGTCCTCTGTGTCCCAGTCCAACGCTCTATCCACTGTACCACCGCCTGGTCAGGCAATTTGCTATTTCTTTTTCTTTTTTTTTTTTACAGGGACAGAGAGGGATAGACAGGGACAGACAGACAGGAACAGAGAGAGATGAGAAGCATCAATCATCAGTTTTTCGTTGTGAGACCTTAGTTGTTCATTGATTGCTTTCTCATATGTGCCTTGACCGTGGGCCTTCAGCAGACCGAGTAACCCCTTGCTTGAGCCAGTGACCTTGGGTCCAAGCTGGTGAGCTTTTGCTCAAACCAGGTGTACCTGCACTCAAGCTGGCAACCTCAGGGTCTTGAACCTGGGTCCTCGGCATCCCAGTCCATTGCTCTATCCACTGTGCCACCGCCTGGTCAGGCTATATTTGCTATTTTTAAACAATCTGGTGGATGAAAATCTCTAAACAACAAAGATGGGTGATAGAGAAAAAATATAATTTAGACCTCTCTGAGAATGCCCATGATCTTCATGTAAAGGAGTATAAGAATAGGAGAAAACCCGAATTAATGAATGTAAAGAGTTCACTTCTGACTTTGCTGTAACTCAAAGTTAGGTAATACACTACTTTGTTGTAGCTGTTGAAGGCACTATTTCATTGAATAGATAATTATCATTATGCTTATAGGTATATAAAGAGATATTAAAGTTTTAACAATGGTTTTATTTTCTTGGAGTTCTAAACAAATCTCCCAAATATTAATATTTTTCCATGAAGAAAAGGTTGATTAAGCCTAGGGACATTTGATGTCAATCTAATCCATCCCAATGTTTTGACATAGTAAATTAGTATTATAATGAGACTATGTTTGTGGTAACTTTGATATTATCTGACTTAACATATTGGTAAACCCATCCTGCCTCATGACAACTTTGAGCTGGTTTTGATGTTATTCTTGACTTTGGATTTCATTAGTTCTATTTATGGGTTGTGTTTATGTGACAAATTTTTTGGCCATTTCTGAACACATTTGATTATATCTGTTTTCTCTTCTTCCAATATATAATCAACACTCCCAGTATGTTCTTTCCAATGACTAAAAAGTGGATTTATCTTTAATCCAGTGCTCATAATAACAAATTCAATAAAGTTTTTACTCTAAGACTAAAATGCAGTTATTAGATTTTGCCTGTTAGTGCCGAGGACTTACTAGAAGCCACCACTAACTACCTGCTTCTTCTTTGTGAACTAAGGCTGGTGAGAACAGTTATCTTCCTATCCTGTCATAATTTTAGTCATTTCGGAGGTGCTGACCTGAAGAATGCAGAGGGAAGAGCAGAGAAGGAATCTGTTGTCCAGACCCTCTTCAGGTTGAGCATGGTCCATATTCAAATTTTTGGGTGTACTGAGCCTTTTGAGATGACTGTGCCAGGAGTAACAACTTGCACATCCTGTCCTGAGTCTTGTGTTGATTCAGAGCGTGACTCAGTGATCCTGGCTGTCTGGGCTGAGAGTAGAATGGCCTGTGGCAAATCCTCCCTGATATCATAGAGTCTTTTACCAGATTGTTGACACACCTGCTAACTACCAAAAACAAATGAAAAGTAGGCTAACCCTGAAATTTTAGGACTAGTAAGCCAATTCTTTTGCCCAAACACTTGGTCCTAAATCCTTAACTTGAGGATGCTTAACCTAAACCATTGGCTAATGGCACAAAAAGGAATTTACATCCTCTTTAGAAAATACCTATAATTATAAAGAAGACAAAATCAAACAGAAATAACAATAATATAATCTTTAGAAATAATAATTATAGAAACTGTATGAAGCTAAGAAACCAAATACCACCTTAAACTAAAAATAAATTTAAAAATCTATTCATCTGTAATGGTAGATTCATCTGTAATGGTCAGTATACATTTGCCAAAACCCATAGAATATTCATTACAAATAACAAATCCTAATGTAAACTATGGCCTTAATTAATAATAATGTATCAATGTTGGCTCACCAATTGTAACAAATGTACCACAGGAAATGATGCAAAATGCTAATAATAGAGGAAACTGGTTTGTGGGGAGAGGAGGTGAGATGGGAACTCTTTGTATTTTCTGCTCAATTTTTCTGTAAACCTAAATGTGCTCTAAAAAATGAAGACTATTAATAAAAAGATCTTTAAAAAATTAAATAATGTAGCTAATATGTAGAAATACTTGTTGTTGCCTCAGAACTTCTAAATTCAAAAATGGAGCAAAACTTGAAACATATACAGAAAGTTCTTGATTCAGAGGCTGCTTTTTTTTTTCCTTTTTAAGAAAACACACATGCAGAAAGGTACACAAATTATAACTATACAGCTTAGTAAAAATCACAAAGTGAACATGCCCATATAACCAACATGTAGGGCAAAAAATAGAACATCATCAGCACCTCAGAAACCCCACTTTTCAGGAATTTTAGTACTATACATTAATTTCATCCATATTTGAAATTAATAAAATGAAATTATAAAGCTTGTAATCTTTTGTGTCTGGCTTCTTGCTCAATATTAAGTTTATGAGAGTCATTCTTATTGTTGTGTGTAATTCATTTTTATTGCTATACAGTTTTCCACTGTGTGAATATATTATGTTATTCATATATTGTCTGTTTATGGCATTTCAATATTTTTAGACTTTAATTTTTATAAAAAATGCTGCTACAAACATTTTTGTATGTCTTTTGTTGAACACATGCACAAAATTCTTGTTGAAGCTATCCCTAAGAGTGTACTTTCTGGATAGCAGGTATGTACATACAGTATTTAACTTTAGTAACTAATGCCAGATATTCCACAGGAGTACCAATTAACATTCCCATTAACAGTGTATAAGAATTTTAATTACTCTATATCCACACTAACATTTGGTATGGTCAGTCTTTTTCATTTTTACCAATTTGGTGGATCTGTATTGCTACCTCAGTGAGGCTTTAATTTGAATCTTCCATATCTAATGAGGTTTCCCACCTTTTCATATCTTAATGGTCATTTGGATATACCCTTTTGTGAAGTATTTGTTCAAATTTCATGACCGTTTTTAAATTAGAATATTTATCTTTTTCTTTTTCATCTCCTTTGTTGTATATGTTGTAAATACCTTCTCTTAGTTTGTGGCACCCATTTCAACTATCTTAAATGTATTTTATAAACAGAACATTTAATCTTTTTCTAAATAGTCAGTTGGTTTTATGTCTTATCTAAGAAACCTTTCCATTTCCCAGTCATGCAAACACTCTCTCCTATAATTCTCTTAAATTGTTATTTTAAAAAAAACTTTCACATCTTTATCCTTTTCAAACTGATTTTTGTGGATGTTGTGAGCTAGGGATTGTTTCATTTTTTTCCCATTTGACTACCCAATTGACCTAGCACCATTTATTTAAAAAATAATTCTTTCCACCATTGCTCTGTAGTAATATCTTTATCATAAATCAAGCTTTTGCCACTGCATGGGTATGTTTTTGGACTCTGTATCAAGATACCTAGTAGAGAAAGTTGTTCGTTTTTATTCTTTTTCCAACACATCTTGGCTGTTCTTAGGCCTTTACATTTCTCGTTAAACTGCAGAATCAGCCTGTCAGCCCTGGCCAGGTAGCTCTATTGGCTACTAGACCATCATCCCAATATGTCAAGGTTGTGGGTTTGATCTCTATTTGGGGCACATACAGGAATCAATCAATGATTGCATAAATAAGTAGAACAATAAATCAATGTTTCTTTCTCTTCCTTCCTCTCTCTTTAAAATCAATAAATTTTTAAAAATTATTTAAAATAGAATCAGCCTGTTCCACACACACCCATAGCAAGAATTTTTTTGAAACCCAAATGGTACAAAATCCACATGCCAATTTGATGAAAATCAACACCATTAAAATGTAGCTTTCTATACCTTCATTTGGCAAACAGTCGCATGTCCACATTACAGTAGATACATATTCCGGATCTATAGTAACCTCTGTCAGAACAGGAGAGGCTGCTAAGCATGTTATAGCTCATTGTCTGTATGCATTGTTCTATTATTGGATTTCCTAAACTGGCTAAACTGAAAATGCTCCTGCATATGGAGCAAAAGCATTTACTGTATTTTGTCATGCTTATAATCTTTAAAGTTAAAGTATTATTAAAGTGTACTCAGCAAACATTTTAAGGTCAATTTAAAAAAAAAATTTTAAAGGGGGTAGTCATATCCTGGAACTCCTACGGGTCTACCATATCATGCTTTTTACTTAAAAAAAAAAATTACATTTCTTTTGAATGCTGATGAACAGGAGACACCAAATCTTTTTTGCCTGCAAACTACTACCTTCTTTATTAGATCCAGCTAATAACACTGTTTTGTCTTTTTCCAAATAGCTCTGGATATATGGAAAAGATTTATATAGGCGGATGGGGATCCTCAAACCCCTCAGCGAGATCTTCTGAGCATGGCTTTTAAGATACCTAGAGGCAGAAAAAGCCCAATAGAGATCAGGGGAACTACCAGCTTTTAGGATACACCCTTAAAGGCTCCAATGCCCCAAAGGGGTCTCATAGGATGCCATCTGGGTCCTGCTTCAATAGTGGAAAGGAAGATCATTGAGCTAAAGCCTGCCAGGCTTACATGCCTCTGCTGTGAGGAAACAGGGACACTGGAAGGTAGGCTTCCCCCTCGCTCCTCTAAGGGAGGGTTCAGTCTCTTCCAGCCCTGCTCCAGCCACCTATGACCTAACCTTGCCCAGAATGCTGGGGTTTGCCACTGAAGGCTGAATGTGCCCAGGGCCATCGGCCCCATCTATGACACTGTGGATGAGCCTAGGGTATTTCTTCCAAGAAGCAGGTAAACTGATCTCATTTGCACAAGGGCCACTTAACTATGTTTTGCCTGAATAGTCAGGTTTTTTATTCTTCCCTCAAAGATCTCTTGTTGTGGGTGTTGATAGTCCTATTTTCTGCTGCTTTGCTTAATATATAGTGTTTCCTTTATCCCTCCTACCTCAATGCCCCACTCATATTTCAGGCTGGGACCTACTCCTAATTTAGAGCTCTCTTTCCCCCTTTTGCCAACTTCTATTATGAATCTACCTTTGCCACCCAGCTTAGTGTATCCCAAGGTTCTCTTTACCATGCCACAGTCGCAGAGCTCCAGGGAAGAGCAACCTGGTCTCATCTCTCCAGGCAGAGGAAAACAGAAGTTCCATATCCACGCATGCTGCAGATGGCTTTTCCAGTCTACCTGAATCATTACCAGCTAGAAGCAGCGGTCACTGGGACTTGGACATGAGCTGCAAAGTATAGAATGGTGACAACAATTCCAGTGCCATGCGGACTTTTCCTGGATGTGGACTTTTCTGGACTCCTGCTCCCTGTGACAGCTCCTAACAGACTGAACTGTGGTTGGGTTGCATTTTTCAGGGATTTGGCATGGTGATGGGACCAACTTGGTCTTGGTGAACATCTTAAGGACACTACTCTTTTATGGATTCTTGCTGTATTGGCCAAGAGTTTGCTTAAAGGCTTTTAATCACTGTAAAAAAAATAGAAGACTGGATAAAGAAGATGGGGCACATATACACCATGGTATACTATTCAGCTAGAAGAAATGATGACATCGGATCACTTACAGCAGAATGGTGGAATCTTGATAACAGTATGTGGAGTGAAATAAGTGAATCAGAAAAAAACAAGAACTGCAGGATTCCATACATTGGTGGGACATAAAAACGAGACTAAGAGACATGGACAGGAGTGGGGTGGTTACAGGGGGTGGGGGTAGGGAAGGAGGGAGAGGGGGAGGGGGAGGGGTACAAAGAAAACTGGATAGAGGGTGATGGAGGACGATCTCACTTTGGGTGATGGGTATGCAACAGAACTAAATGACAAGATAACCTGGAAATGTTTTCTTTGAATATATGTACCCTGATTTATTGATGTCACCCCATTATAATAAAAATTTATTTATAAAAAAAAAATGTAACTTTCCAATTTGTGAGGCCTGACTATACCTCAATTTATTTAGGTCTGATTTTTTAGAATGTTTTATAGTTTTATATATTTTATGGTTAACATATTTTATAAACATATAGTTTTTATCATTTAAAGTTTTGCTTTTATGGTTTATAAACACAGTTTATATGTTCCAAATTTTTATAGTTTATATGTTTCATAGTTTTTTTTGTAGCGGTTTTAAGTCTCTCACAGGTATTTGATGTTTTTAATTCTATTGGAAATACTGTCTTTTTTTTTTTTTTTAAGAGACAGAGAGAGAGTCAGAGAGAGGGATAGATAGGGAAAGACAGACAGGAACAGAGAGAGATGAGAAGCATCAATCATTAGTTTTTCGTTGCAACACCTTAGTTGTTCATTGATTGCCTTTTTTTTTTTTTTTGTATTTTTCTGAAGCTGGAAATGGGGAGAGACAGTCAGACAGACTCCCGCATGCGCCCGACCGGGATCCACCCGGCACGCCCACCAGGGGGCGATGCTCTGCCCCTCTGGGGCATCGCTCTGTTGCGACCAGAGCCACTCTAGCGCCTGGGGCAGAGGCCAAGGAGCCATCCCCAGCGCCCGGGCCATCTTTGCTCCAATGGAGCCTCGGCTGCGGGAGGGGAAGAGAGAGACAGAGAGGAAGGAGAGGGGGAGGGGTGGAGAAGCAGATGGGCGCTTCTCTTGTGTGCCCTGGCCGGGAATCGAACCCGGGACTTCTGCACGCCAGGCCGACGCTCTACACTGAGCCAACCGGCCAGGGCCACTGAGCCCGGCCAGGGCTTTCTTATATGTGCCTTGACCATGGCCCGTCAGCAGACCGAGTAACCCCTTTTTGCTCAAGCCAGATGAGCCTGTGCTCAAACTGGAGACCCTGGGATCTCGAACCTGGGTCCTCTGCATCCCAGTCCGACACTCTACCCATTGTGCTACTGCCTGGTCAGGTTGGAAATACTGTCTTAAAATTTTATTTTCTATTGAAAGTTTAATAAATTATTTACCAATATAGACTTTATGTATAGTTATCTTGCTATATTCACATATTATTTTAAATAATATGTAGATTCTTTTGAATTTTCTTTTTTTTAAATTTATTTATTTTTAGAGAGAGAGGAAGGGAGAGAAAGAGAGGGAGAGAAACTTTGATTTGTTGTGCACTTACTTATGCATTCATTGGTTGATTCTTGTATGTGTCTTTACCAGGGATCAAACTGGCAACCTCAACATATGGGGATGATACTCTAACCAACTGAGCTACCCACCCAGGGATCTTTCGGATTTTCTGTATACTCAATCATATCATCTGAAAATAATGTTTACTTTTTCTTTCTAATCCTTACACATTTTCCTTTTTTCCCCTTATTACACTTTGTAATAAGAATTAGATCATTCAGTACAATATTGATTAGAAGTGATAATAGCAAACATTTATATTAAAGAAAAAGTTTTTGACATTTCACCATTGTATGTAACATAGTTTTAAAAATTAAATCAAAATACAAAAAAAATTAAAATTAAAATTAAATCATCTTTAAGTAAAGAAGCTTTTTAAAAGCATAAATTAATGTTGAACTTTATCAAATACTTTTAGCAACCATTTTTTAGATAGCCATATAATGGGTTTTTTTTCTGTTAACATGGTAAATTATATTAAATATCAGATGCTAAACCAGCTTTGTACTCTTGTAATAAACACAGTCTGGTCACTCATTTTATACATTTCATGATTTGATTTGTTTGTTTGTTTATGAATAAAAATATTAGGATTCAAATTCCTTAAGTTAAAAGCTGATAGAGTATAGAAAAGAGTTAATGGATATAAGGACTGTTTATGGTATATTTAGCAATACCAGGGCTTATATAGCTATAGTAAGTAAGAGTTTCCTAGGAAATTTTCCCAAGAGGGAAATTCTCCTGTTTTTTAAACTAAAGCTAACTATCAAGCTTTCCTCATAAGTCCAACTGTGGTCTGGATACAGAAACCTTAGGAAGAGAGAGCGCTTGTCCTGTTTTTTGTTAGCATGTCAGATTCACTTTATGGCAATAAAGCCAACACTTGAGATAAGCAATTAGCAATTAACAAAAATACAAATAATTAAATTTATGATTCTGATAGGACTTTGAATGTGAAACATTACTTGCAAAAATCAAACGACTCAGCCTGACCTGCAGTGGCGCAGTGGATAAAAGTGTCGACCTGGAACACTGAGGTCTCTGGTTCGAAACCCCGGGCTTCCCTGGTCAAGGCACATATGGGAGTTGATGCTTTCTGCTCCTCCCTCCCTTCTCTCTCTCTCTCTCTCTGTCTCCTCTCTCTAAAATGAATAAATAAAATCTTTAAAAAAAAAAAAATCAAACGACTCAAACAGAAATGTTCATTCAGCCTCAGCAGTCTGGGACTACCTAGCAAAGCTGAACTTGAGTCTTCAAATTCATGCCATGTTCTTTGAGCCTGTTTATTTGCATCTGGATAAAGAGATTTCCAGATCCTATCTTTATTTAGAGGCATTAATAAATATAGAAGACTTACTAGGATAAACATGGATGAAGTAACACTGAGCCACACCATGAGATGAGGGCTGCCTAAGGCTATTCAGGAAATTGGTTTCTTGTAGTCCTCAGGAATCCGTCATGCCAGTCAACATCTAGAAATGTGCTAGACTCACCTACTTATCAAGAACAAGCAATAGATAAGTTGCTCTGAGCCTCAGAGGATTTCTGAGAAGATAAATTAAGATTTGATCATGTGTTTTCCAAAATTTGAGCAGCTGCCTAGTTTAATACTTAGCTGTGAACAGTATGGTTCTTTCTTCCTGAGGGTGGCTGGTGTTGAGCATGGGCTAAAGCAGGACATATTTAGTCTACATTTTACATTTCTTCTGACTCCCACTCTTTGGGATATCCTCATATACAGTAACTGTATGAGGTATAAATGTAGGCATTTATTCAGAGTATATACCATTAATTAGAGCAACCAAGATTAAAAAAAATTCTGCATGTGTAAGGCAGCCATCCTCTAATGTAAAAGTGGATTAGGAGATGAATGGTTGGGCACTGTATGGATATTTTAGTAAAGTCTTAAGGGTGTCCTAATAACCAGGACTCTAAAGCTTCAGACAGTGGATGCTGGCAATAACAGAACATGTGCGCTGCAAGCGGTGGAGCATGGGTATGACCTGGTGCTTTTTGTGAAACAGCATGATATAAAGCCATATTTAATTTTGTCATATGAATTAAGAACAATAATACTAGCAAGAAAAGTGACCAAATTACATGTTTGCAAGTCTTTACCAAAAAAACCCTTAAATAGAACAAATTTTTGTTGAAAACTGAATAAGCATTTAAAATAAATCAGTTTATTGATGTTTCCTCTTAATATTCACTTGTTACCTATTCATTCTATTTGTCATCTATTAGCAGACACTAAACATTAAAGAGTATATAGGAAAAAATTATAATTAAAAGCATTCTACTTAGGGGGATGGTTTTTCCTGTTTAAATATGGTGTTCTCCGTCCCCAGGCTTCCATGTGGGAGGATGGATAGTCGCTGAGGATGTGGAGAGCCTCGCTCTCGAGCCCCCAGCGGAGGACTTTTGGCTGACTCCAGTGAGGAAGGACAGGAGAGTGGCCTTTTCAACATTTCTAGGTCCTTCTGTCTGTGACTGTTTTGTGGTGGAAGTGGACAGAGGGGCTGAGTGGACACCTGTGGTGGCACATTCTCAAAATACAGACTTGACTTTTCAACATATTGTCCCCTGAGGAAACAAGCAAGAGCCTGACCAGGACAGAATGGCTGCTTCTCAGTGAGAGGAGGTGAGGGTGAGACAATCCCGCATGCACTCGACAGGGATCCACCCAGCAGGACCACTAGGGGCGATGCTCTGCCATCTGGGGTCCTTACTTTGTTGCTCCTGGAGAAATTTTTTAGCACCTGAGGCGGAGACCATGCAGCCATCCTCAGTGCCTAGTGCCAACACACTCCAGTTGAGCCATGGCTGCAGGAGGCGAAGCAGTGCAACTGAGAGAGGGGGTGGGGTGGAGAGGCAGATGGGTGCTTCTCCTGTGTGCCCTGAGAGGGAATTGAACCCAGGACTTCCATAGGCTGGGTAGATGCTCTACCACTGAGACAACTGGCCAGGGTGTTGGGTGTCCTATATACAGGATCATATCGTCTGGAAAAATGATAGTTAATTCTTCTTTTCCGATATGAATGCCTTTTATTTCTTTTCCTTGCCTGATACTCTGGCTGAAACTTCCAGCACTATGTTGAATATTAGTGAAGACACTGGCAGCCTTGATATGTTCCTAATTTTAGTGTAAAAGCCTTCAGTTTTTCTTCATTTGGTATGATATTAGCTGATGATTTGTCATATATGGTAGTTATTATGTTGAGGTACTTCTACTCCAATTTTATTGAGTGTTTTAAAGATATAAAGGAATGTTGTATCTTACCAAGTGGCATTTCTGCATCTATTGATAGGATCGTATTTTTTTTTTCTCGTTTTTTTGATATGTGTTATGTTAAACGACGTACGTATATTGAACCATCTTTGTGCACCTGGAATGAATTCCACTCGATAATGATGTATTATTTCTTTCATGTGTTGTTGTATTCTAATTGCTAGTATTTTGTTTAGGATTTTTTCATCAGTATTCATTAGAGATACTGGTCCATTGTTTTCTGTTTATTTTTGTAGTAACCTTGCCAGGTTTTGGTAACATATTGTTGATCATATAAAATGTGTTAAGAAGTAAAAAAAAAAAGCATTCTACTTATTTAATGTTTTTCTATGAATTGAGAAAAAATCTTCTACTTTTAACTTTACCTATGAAACACCTTGGACCAGCTCACAGAACACCACTGATCTACTGGAGCAAAATTTGAGAAAATTTGACTAAATGAAAGATATGAGAAAAGTTCCCTCATCAAGCAGCTTTCTTATACAGTCCCTGCCACCTGCTCCATCCTTGGCTTTATGGGAATCACCACCAGCACAACCATCTTCCCTACCAACCATCTTCCCAGAGTGAAACTATCTGCCAAGTCAATAGTAATAAGCACTTTATCTGTGTCACCACATTTAATGGAGTAGAAATTATTGCCCCATTTTATATACGAGAAGACATTTTTAGTGAGATTATCATTAAGATAGCTTGGAAGGGCAGAGCTGAGCTTTAAATCCAAGTATATCTGACTCCACTGGCTATTCTCTTAACTTCTATCCTATATATCCTTCTTTATGACTCAATTTACAGCAACAAGAGTAGAGAATAACAACTCATTATATTTTGTAAGGCTTATTATATTAAATAAGCCCTTTAATCGGGTGTTTAAAAACTTCTCAGTCATAAATCTATCACTATACTACTCAAAGAGTACCTGTCTCCTGTAATCAGGTTTTTGTACTTATAGAATATAGTTTACAAAATTAAGTGCAAAGAAAAAAAGATGTTGATTTAAAAGCAAGATAGAAGACTCTATCAAGATTGTTGTAAAGACAAATATAGCTCAAATACCACTTCATTTCCTCCTAAAGTTTTCCTTCACTCAAACTTCTCAGAACTTCCTTGATACTTTCTTCCCTAGCATGCTATCTCTGATTGAACTGCCTGAAAATCTGCTAAGCCTTTTGTTCAGTTGCTGGGGATACAAAGATCAAAGACACAGTCTCTGCTTTCAAATAGCTCCTGGTGGTACCTACAGTATGCTGTGAAAAAGGACTAGAAGACCTAGGGAAGAAGAAAAAAGGAGCATGTGGGCCTCTGGGGTGAAGGAGTAGGGATTTTGACCCCTGATCCTAGTCTAAAGGCGGTGGTAGAAATTAGGCTGATGGAGAAGGTATGTATGTGTGTGAATGTGTGTCCAGGCACGTGTGTGTCTGTGTTTTCTAGACATAAGAAATGAGCAAGATGATAAGAAGGAGAGGAGCCTGGCCAGTCATAAGAACTGCAGGTACATAATTTGAGAAGGCTTGTGTGCAGGGTGTGGGCTGGGAAATGGCACAAGATGAAGATGGAAAGGTATGTATGAGTGATTTGGTGAAGACTTTGGATTTTATTCTGACAAGGATTGGATGTCACTGAAAAATCTCAAGATCTTTTAAAAGATCATCCTGGCAGCTATGTGACAAACAGATGGGTGTGGGAAATGAGATGGCATAGGGCTAGTGGTGTGCAAGCCTACAAGCCTGGAGACCAGTCAGGAGGCTCTTGCAGGCTGGTATTTAGGTCAGACCTGAGTTTAGGCAGCAGCAGTGATGTTGAAGAGGAGTGAGCAACAAGACACATTTAAGTAAATAAAATGAATAAATGGGGCAAAATAAAACACTAATCTGAGTTTTTCAGATAAATACAACTTACTTACCTTTTTATATTATTCCTGAAAAGATTCACATTTCTCTACCTTTTCCAGAGGTTGTACTACTGGTTTAGAGCACAATTAGCAGAATTAATAGAATTAATGTTCTTTGTATGAAGCCCACCATATATTTACTTCTTGATACCCCATCTGACTTATTTTCCTGAAACTAAAGTTACAGGTTGATTTCCATGAACATGCCATACTATTAATCCATTCCTGGCTACAGAGACACAAATTATGCTGTCTTTCACAAGAGGGTTGGATAAAGGGGCAGAAAAGATAAACCTGCTGAAACCCATTGCACTGTGAACAAAGCAACTCAAAAGGCACCACTTCCAAGAGAGCTGGTGACATCTTGGAAGCATTTATTTTTCTTTTTAATTGATTTTAAAGAGAGAGAGAGAGAGAGACAGGAAGGGAGAGAGATAAAGAGAAGAGAGAGAAGCATCAACTCGTTGCTTCACTTTAGTTGTTCATTGATTCTTGTACATGCATTGACAGTGGTGTGTGTGTGCTCAAGTAGAGCTTGTGACCCCTTTGCTCTAGCCAGTGACCTGTGGGCTCAAGCCAATGACCTTGAGATCATGTCAATGATCCCATGCTCAAGCCTGCAACCCTGCACTCAAGCCAATGAGCCTGAGCTCAAGCATGTGAGCTTGGGTTTTGATCTGGTGACCTCAGCATTCAAGTTGACACTGTATCCACTGTGCCACCACAGTCAGGCAGGAAGCACATCATTAGTGAATACTTCTGATTATTCCTTGGTCCAATGACAAAGCAACAATAAGGTAAGACATGCAGCTGAAAGATTTAGAAGTTTTCCCCTCAGAGAAGCTGTTCAGTATTGATATTAGTTATATCAAAGAATATCCTTTCCTTCCCTTCCTTTCCCTTCCCTTTCCTTCCCTTCCCTTTCCACCATTTAAAATGTACTGTTCTGTAGCATTAAGTACATTCACTCTGTTGTACAACCATCACCACATCACTAGCCAATTCCAGAACCTTTTTATCATCCCAAACTGAAACTCTGTATTCATTAAGAAAAAACTCTCTAGTCCCTTCTCCGCCCAGCTCCTGATAACTACTATAATATGATACATTCTGTTTCTATGAATTTAACTACTTTAGGTACCTCATATAAGTGGATTCAGACAATATTTGTCCTTTTGTGCCTAGTTTATTTCACCAACCATGGTGTTGCCAAGGTTCATCCATATTGTAAAATGTAACAGAGTTTATACATTTTAAGGTTGAACAACATTCCATTATTTGTATATTACTATATTTAGTTTATTCATTAATCTGTTGATAGGTATTTGGGTTGTTTCCACCTTTCGGTTCTTGTGAATAATGTTACTATGAACATTGGTGTAAAAATATGTTTTTGAATACCTGATTTCAATTCTTTTGGGTATATACTCAGAAGTGGAATTGCTAGATCATGTGTATTAGGAGAAAAATCCAGGTTTTTCCTCCTGTGTGTCTCTCCTTTAATTTCATATGACTTTTAACACTTCTGGTCACCAAATGTGTAGGTTTTTTTCCCCATACCAAGCAATTCTCTGTGACATCAGCTAGATGTCCTACAAATTAACTTAATTCTGACACTCTCTACCAAGATAGCATCAGATCCCAAGGTTAAGGGATCAGTCCGACTAGATTATTCCTACACTCTCACTTTAGATACCAATCACAAGTAGTAGACAACCAGATTATCCACTTCTGTCCAACTGGGCTACAGATTGGACGTTACTATGACACTTTTCCCCTCCGAATCCATTATTTGCTAGAGCAACTCACAGAACTCAGGGAAACATGTTTACCAATTTATCAAAGGATATGATAAAGGATACAGATAAACAGCCAGATGAAGGGATACAGAGGGCAAGGTCTGAGAGGGTCCTGTAAGAGTTTCTGTTTCCATGGAGTTGAGGTGAATCACTCTCCCAGTAAATACATGTGTTCACTAACCTGGGAGCTATCAATTCCCATACTATAGGGATTTTATAAAGTTTTCCTCAGGTAGGCATTATCAATTGTTGACTGTATTTTCAGCCCCTCTCCAGGGAAGTGGGGGTGGCAAGAGTGGGACTGAAAATTCCAGCTTCTAATCATGGCTTGGTCTTCCTCCTGACCAGCCCCCATCCAAGAGTCATCCTGGAACCCACCCAGAGTCACTTTGTTAGAAGGAAAGACACTTTATTTTTTTTAATTTTTTTTAATTCATTTTTTTTAGACAGGAGAGAGAGAGAGAGAGAGAGAGAGAGAGAGAGAGAGAGAGAGGAGAGGAGAGACAGGGGGGAGGAGCTGGAAGCATCAACTCCCATATGTGCCTTGACCAGGCAAGCCTAGGGTTTCGAACCGGCGACATCAGCATTTCCAGGTCGACGCTTTATCCACTGCGCCACCACAGGTCAGGCCAGGAAAGACACTTTAATCACCCAGAAAACTCCAAGGAATTGAGGAGCCCTGTGTCAGAAACTGGGGTCAAAGACCAAAATTTGAACTAAGGATGGTCCTAGTGCTCTGATTGGCTAGGAAGTTACAAGGGTTTCATGAGCACTGCGACAAGAACTGAGGAATGGGAGAGGGCAGAGACCACTATATTGTATATATATTGTCTATTATCTCACACAGTATGGTAATTGTATGTTTAATTTTTTGAAGAACCATCATACTATTTTCCACGGTGATGTCCTACCAGCAATGCAAGAGATTTTTTAAAATGGGATTTTGCCTGGAGGGGGTGGTGGTTACAACTGCTTTTCCCAAAACACTCTATATTCACAATGCCATTAAATTCACTAGCCTTTTTGCTTGTGTACTGACTATATTTAGTGTACATTTTATCACTTATTTTTATTTAAAATGGTTAAATTAGTAATTTATCAGTAATATAAAGGGTACAGTGAAAGTTCAACCTGCTGTTAATATTCCCCCTGTCCCTTCCTCTATTAAACTGCTACACTATCACTCTCTCTCCTTACTTCCTTTGGGATTCTCACTTTTTGAGTTACTGATTAAGTAACTAATCTATTCACCCACCTAGGTACATTCCACCCAATAGGTACATTTACCTATTCATAACACATTTATGGAGAACCTATGGGCCTGACCTGTGGTGGTACAGTGGGTAAAGCGTCGACCTGAAACATTGAGGTTGCTGGTTCCAAACCCTGGGTTTCAATGCACATACAGGAAGCAACTATGAACTGGTGCCCCCCCACACACACACACATTTTCTCTCTCTCTCTCTTTCTCTCTAAAATGAATAAATTAAAAAAGAGAGAGAACCTATGGTAAGCATCAAATGTTAATTAAGGTGAGGGCAGGGGTTTCCAGGATATGACAGTAAAAGTAACCAGAATAATGAGGAGCATTTCCTGCAATGTCAAGTGGTGGGTAATGGGAAAAGCTCTGGGCTTAGGAAACTGGGACTCAGAGAATGTGGGAAGGCTACTAAAAAGAGGGGAAAGGTCACTGAAGAAAAAAAGTCTCTATATAACAATTTTCCCCTACAGCTGGTGCTGATTGAATCTGTGATAAATAACAGTGTATCCAATTTGTCTTTATAAACTAAAAATATACTTTCTTCATCTTCAACATCTAACACATCTTCCATAGTATCACCACAATTGTTGTTTCTATAGGGAATTTTATCTGTAACTCTCTGAACTAAGTAATGGTAGAAACTGGTAATCTCATGGTACCAAAATGTACCAAAACTAAAATCGAAGAAACTCAGAGATGTAAAAGATCGCTTTTCTCTCAATTCATAGGTGAGAAAACTGAGACCATAGAACTTTATTGAATCTGCCCAGTCATGTAGCTAGTGAGCTGTTAGTGGCAGAGTCAGTAAAGAACTCAGCTTCTGGGATTCAGTCCTAACCTCTGCGGCAGCCATATTTCCATCAGAATGAATGAATCAGAGAAAAGGAGATGTAAACATCAATTGTGTCATTTGTATTCACTAAACTTGTATTCAAACGAAAATCCCAAATAACTTTAACCATTTCCCCCAATTTAAACTGACAACCCATGATTATGTCATGTTTGGTATGGATTTAAGTAACCTCACCTTCACAATTTGTGACCACAGCCCATTTCATCCCCAATTCACTGCATACGGCAACAAAAATCAACAAAGAAAATGTTTGGAATGCTAAAGAAAACGCAAGTAAATAAGGTTATGGCTTTACAGCATTACTCATTTAAAATTTCACCTACTGTAATATGTGGCTTATCTAATTTACAAGATATAATCTGGTTTAAACTGTTATATTTCATCAGTCCTATGAAAGTACATGTATATCTATAATGCATGTTTACATCTTTTTTAATCATAAAATCTTGCACTTCCATAATCCTTTTTATTCAATTGTATCAAAAGGCCTTGATAACATAAAGTATGCATATCTCATTAAGGAAGAAATTATTTTCTCAGAATTTGGCCCCAATTAAATGTGCCCAGGTTTTGTTGTGTTTGATCTACAATTTGAAAGTTAAAATACAGGTTAAATCTACAGAATAATTTATAGTATGAAGTAAGCAAGCTTAGTATAATACAACAGTTTTTGTTCTGGTTAAGGCAAGATATATGCTATAAAGATGTTTCATTTCCCTTCCCTTTCTTTCCCTTCCCGCTCCTCTCCTTTCCTTTTCTCCCCTTCTCTCTCTATTCCTCCCTTTTTCTTCACTCTTCTCTCTCCTCCCCTCCCTTTCCCCTTCTTTCCCTCTCCTCCAACAAATTTCTTGGCATTGAATTTTGAACTCTTTTTTTCCTTCTTCTTTTCCAAGTGAGAGGAGGGGACATTGAGAGACAGACTCCTGCACTTACCCTGACCAGGACATCATCTACACCCAGGGCCAGTGCGCTCAAACCAATTGAGCCATGGCTGCAGGAAGGGAAAAGAGAGAGAGAGAGAGAGAGAGAGAGAGAGAGAGAGAGAGAGAGAAGGGTGGAGAAGTAGATGGTAGGTTCTTCTGTGTGCCCTGACCTAGAATCAAACCGGGGACATCTACATGCAGGGTCCAATGCTCTACCAATGAGCAACTGGCCAGGGCTGAATTTTGAACTCTTGAGGGAAGCTTCAGTTATGAATGTAGTGGTCCAGGAAAGCTTCCTGTAGTCTTAGCTTAAGTAGTTATTGATTGGAAGGCAATGGGTTTGTAAAGCTTAACTGCTAATTAGTATTCAAGCATTCGATTTCAGCTTCTTAAGCACTTTCATTAGTCCACATAATTCTTACCTGAGGTCTTTCAAACCTGTGATAACATGCTATTTTCACTCCTCAAAATCAAGTCACTTCAAGTACTGACTGACTCATTGCATCTACTGTTTGATATCATGAATTTCTTTACTGAGATGAATTTTCTTCCTAGAGTTTATTTTGGTAACTTAATCCCATACTGAGCACAGAAGAATTCTATCTAGATTGAAGGGAGCTGTAAGTCTTATTCTTTCAAACTATAAAAATGAAAAGTATTCATAGCAGACAGGGTTGTATTGGTGGATTAAAGTGGTTGATTGGTTCATCCTGAAAACTAGTGACTGAAAATAAATCACTATGTCTGTACACAATTATTGGAATGAAACAAAGTCACCTTTGAATATCTTCCAAACTTGAGGAAAACACATCTGAGTCAAAACAATATGTACTAATGGAACTGCTTTTTTAAAAAGAGAAATGTCTTGCAAAAGATTCAAACTCATTCCATTTGGGGCAGCTCTATTGCTCAAGCTTTATGCTAATTATTGTTATATTAAAGATTTGGCAGCTTTACAAAAATCTTAAACTTGTACATGCAGGTTCAAAATACTCTATTTCAGTGGCTCAGAGTTAGGCTAGGAAAGCATTTCACATAATGCCAACCTTTAGTAATGCTGTTGTTTCTTTAAAAAACAAAACAAAACAAAACAAAAAAAACTTTGGGCAGCTTATAATTTATAGTTTCATAAGAATTTGCTTAACAAATGTAGTTGTGATTAGTTTACCTGCCCTCCAGAACCCAAACCTGTGTACTTTGGTATCATGGGACACTATCTGCTAAATGAGAGGCTTTCAAAAGTCTGAGGAGACCATTTTTGCTGATGAGTGTTATCCCTGAATTTGATATGAATTCCACTCAGAGCAGATTGTCAGCAACATAGAAGTTGAGTTTTCAATATCCAGCATTCATAGAAGGGAAAAGATTCACAAGCTGTAACACAGTGTAAGGAAGAGAGCAAACAGTTCAATGGAGATAGACTAAGTAATCATTCCCATATATGGAGTATTAAAAACCAAATAACCTCTTTTTTTTTTTTTTTTTTTTACAGAGACAGAGAGAGAGTCAGAGAGAGCGATAGACAGGGGCAGACAGACAGGAACAGAGAGAGATGAGAAGCATCAATCATTAGTTTTTCATTGCACACTGCGACACCTTAGTTGTTCATTGATTGCTTTCTCATATGTGCCTTGACCGTGGGCCTTCAGCAGACCGAGTAACCCCTTGCTCGAGCCAGCGACCTTGGGTCCAAGTTGGTGAGCTTTTGCTCAAACCAGATGAGCCCGCACTCAAGCTGGCAACCTCAGGGTCTCGAACCTGGGTCCTCGGCATCCCAGTCCGACGCTCTATCCACTGCACCACCACTTGGTCAGGTTAACCTTTTCTTTTTTAATTAAAAAAAATTTTTTTTTGGTGAGAGAGACAGAGAGAGGGACAGACAGACAGGAAGGTAGAGAGATGAGAAGCATCAATTCTTTGTTGCAGCACATTAGTTGTTAATTGATTGCTTTCTCATATGTGCCTTGACTGGGGGGCTCCAGCTGAGCCAGTGATCCCTTGCTCAAGCAAGTGACCTTGGGCTTTAAGCCCAAAGGTCATGTCTATATGATCCCACGCTCAAGCCAGCAACCCCACACTCAAGCTGGGTGAGCTCGCACTCAAGCAGGATGAGCCTGTGCTCAAGCCTGTGACCTTGGGGTTCCAAACTTGGGTTCTCAGCGTCTCAGGCCAATACTCTATCCACTGTGCCACCACCTGGTCAGGCAAAATAACCTTTTCTTGATTAAAAAATAATAAAAGATTTACAAGTGGCCGTAAGAAAAAGATAATTTGACTCAGAGCCACTTATATTAAGTGAAAAATAATTGAGATGGTATAGGTACATGATAGCTGCTATAATAATAATCTGAGTGGCACACAGGGGACATCTGGGGAGGTGGGAGGGTTGGGAAGAGTTTGAGTTAATGGTGTGCACTGTTGAAGAAAAAGTATTATTTGTCTTAATCTTAAGTTAACGAAGTCTAAATGGCTGAGTCAAGTCTTGGAGGACCACGTCAGGGTGTTTATTCTATGCTTTGTTCCCAAGAACCTATCTGTGGGAAAGATATGATTTCACTATAAAAATAGTTGATATCTTTTGCCAACTGAGGGTCACCAGCATCATTATTATACTTCACACATTATTTTTTGGTAGCCACAAAGGTGGAGAGGTGGGTAATGTTGATATCAGTGATGAGTTGTATGATTTAAATATGACATAGGGGACATGAGCACTAGCCACAATCTTGAAGGTGGAAGGGAGAAGATCAAGGAAGAGATGCCTTTGCTCAAGCCACCCACCCCTATCTTTGATAATGTCTCCCCAATGGAGACTCTCTGGTTATTCATCTGTTGGTCAGGGGCTCTGCATTCAGTGGGTTTGGTACTGCTCATATAGGTCTATGATGAAAATCTAAAACATTTTATGTTAACTTTGGGAATGGTAGAAAAAGGATTAAGTTTCAATCTAGCTCTCAGATCCTGAACTGGGCCAGAAAATTCATGGTTCTGGCTAATTCTCTGATTTTCTCTACTACTATTCTTTTTAAAAAAATTTTTTTTTTAATTTATTCATTTTAGAGAGGAGAGGGAGAGACAGAGAGAGAGAAGGGGGGGAGGAGCTGGAAGCATCAACTCCCATATGTGCCTTGACCAGGCAAGCCCAGGGTTTCGAACCGGCGACCTCAGCATTTCCAGGTTGAGGCTTTATCCACTGCGCCACCACAGGTCAGGCTCTACTACTATTCTTATCATCAAAGTTTGCTAAAGGGTGGAAGGGCAGAAGCAAAAAGATCAAAAGGGTCATAGAATATGGTAGAATGGTCTCTTAATTCCTTACATTCCTGGTACCATTGACACCCTTGCTCCCCATCTAAAAAACATCACTGAGAAGAAACATTTTATACTTTCAAGACTGAAACAAAAATGAGAGGTCAGCATAGAAAACTGAGTTGACTTCTCTGTTGGCATTTCAAACAGATTTCAATACTGTGGAATTACCTAGGGAGTTATCTCTCAAACTTCAGGTAATTAGAAATGATTATAAGATATATTCCTGTTGCTTAAGCATTTACTGACATCTAATGCCTTTTCTTTTCCAAATAAATGCAGTAGTGACATTGCTGAGTTAATAAAGGATCAGAGAAAGACATGGACCCAAGTAATACTTTTATTACCATTTCGTTTCCACACTCTAACTCCTCTGCCACGATCCACCCACCCACATATACGCTACCCCCTTCCTCACCATTATTAATCTAACCCAAATCACTCTATTCTTCTCCAAGAGAACACACCCCAGTGATCGCAGTGAATCATAGACACTCTGCTTCTTTGGTCTTCAAAGGTCTTGACAAAATGCCAGATTTGAGAGAATAAAAGAAAAGGTACTTTTTTTTTTTTTTGTATTTTTCTGAAGCTGGAAACGGGGAGAGACAGTCAGACAGACTCCCGCATGCGCCCGACCAGGATCCACCCAGCACGCCCACCAGGGGCGACGCTCTGCCCACCAGGGGGCGATGCTCTGCCCCTCCGGGGCCGCTCTGTTGCGACCAGAGCCACTCTAGCGCCTGGGGCAGAGGCCAAGGAGCCATCCCCAGCGCCCGGGCCATCTTTGCTCCAATGGAGCCTCAGCTGCGGGAGGGGAAGAGAGAGACAGAGAGGAAGGAGAGGGGGAGGGGTGGAGAAGCAGGTGGGCGCTTCTGTGTGCCCTGGCGGGGAATCTAACCCAGGACTTCCGCACGCCAGGCCGACGCTCTACCACTGAGCCAACCGGCCAGGGCAGAAAAGGTACTTTTGGTGAAAGGAGCTCTTTAGGTTCTTGTTCAATATCTAACTCTCAATATTAGTTACCAGATAAATTTTCTAGTTTCCTAGTTGTGGACAGGTTTTTATCATACTAATGCTATTGACCACCTCCGTATTTCCATGCTCTCAGTAGACATCCCACTCACTGAGGCAACCTCTCAGGCATGCCTATAGCTAAGTCAAGGACTCTTTTATTTTGAGGTTGAAAATAATATCTCTTCTTTCTTTACTTGGCTAAAGAATATTAAACAGTTTACCCACAAAGGTCACCCTTTGATAACAAAGTCTTCAACAGTCTCTACAAGTAAATCATTACACACTATGAAAATTCATATGAAGTCTTTAGGTAATAGAAACAAGAAATAGAAATAGCTCATCAATTATTCTCAAAAGGAAATTTATGAGATGACAGAGTACTAAATAAAAACACCTTAACCATGGATAGGTCTTATAAGGTGACACTTGCATTCATGGCAAGAGAAACCTAGAGAAGAATTTTTGAAGGCAATTTTCAAATTATATACAAATGTTATAAGAAATATTGAAAGCCAATGAAGAGAATTTAGTATATTTTCTTGTGAGTGTTATAAATCAATATTACATTTAGTTTGTTTAATTAGCCTTAATGGACATTATAAACAAGTTAATTGTGTGTATTCTGCATAATTCCTCACCTAAATGGATTTAAATCTGGTTTTAAAAGTATATATTTGGCCTGATCTGTGATGGCGCAGTGGATAAAGTGTCAACCTGGAAACACGGCGGTTGCCGGTTCAAAACCCTGGGATTGCCTGGTCAAGGCACATATGGGAGTTGATGCTTCCTGCTCCTCTCCCCCCTCTCTATAATGAATAAATAAAATCTTAAAAAAAAAATAAAAGTATATATTTATTGTTTAAAAACACCTACAGATACTAGCTATATCTACATAATACAATTTTTCTTTTTGTCAACACAAAAAAGTCAACAGAATAATTTAGGTCATCCTGACATTACTGTTAAGATTTTAAAAATAACGCTAAAGCCAAGAATTTAAAAAATAAATATATTTACTGGAATGAAATTTTGAATTGTGGCTTGAAAGTGTGTGTGTGTGTCTGTGTGTGTATGGAGAAAGAAGGGGGGAGAGGGTGACACAATTCACTATTCTCTTCTTGCTGTTAAAAAATAATTTAAAAAACCTCATAAAGATTTTTTAGGTCTATGTCATCCACCCACCAACAATAATCACAGAGAAAAAGGAAGACACATTTTACCACTCCCTGATGAATAACCAAGTGACTAACAGTAGCCTTGAGTATTGAAGAAATTTAAAAACACAATGAAAAAGCATGCCTTGGGTTGATATTAATTACTATTATCATTGAATTCCATTGCTCAAATTGTTGTCCATGGTAGGATAAGGTAGGTGTCTTGCCTTCCAGCTCTCTGAGGCAGTATTTTTCCCTTCTTGGAAAGTTTCATAGGAAACATACAATGTCTTATGTCAGAAATACCAAACTCTTTAAAGGTCAATAGATTTCTGGCTCCTGAAGACATGAAAATGTTTGCTAGGTTTTATCTAAAAGTACAATGAAAACGATAGAGGCTATATCCTACATCCCTTACTAAATGTAAGGTGGAATATATGTTTCCATTTTGGTACGATAGGAGTAAGTAAAATACAAACATACATGGGAAGATCATTCAATTCTAACAATACATGTAAGTCAGAGATGTAGGTCAACAAAGGCACATTTCTGAAAAACAGGTTTTTCTGAGTACTTATTCTGAAGTTCTTTAATAATCTGGCCAAAACAGTACCACTTTAATATACCAGTTAACATAATAAGCAAGTTAGAACATTTGTAAGGCAAGATGTTGTTTTACTTTATGCAGCCAGTAAAAACAATTCTAAGCCAAGGTTGTAATGATAAAAGGACTTGGGAGCAGATGATTTGAGGGAATCATTAAAATAACCCAACCTTATGCCTCAAGGTATAAAGAATATGCAGAGTCTGCATTGTGCTTCTAACGTCAGGACAAATCATTCTGCATTTTTCAGTGTAACTGATGCCAATGGATGAGACCTGTGGCTTGGTTAGGTGAGTAACACCCATATCACAAAATCATGAGTTCAGTTTTATTTCAAAAATTCCTTGAGGTTCATTTATAAAATTTTTGAAAAATTTAGGAGTGGGATACGTATTATTGTGGATACTCCAAGTTTCCTGCTATTTATGGCTTAAATTGTTAGAAACCTCACAGATCACAGCCCCATTAAAAAAAATCTGTGGTATTTTTTTTGAAAGATAAGTTAAGGGATGAAATAATTATGTGATGCATTCTTTTAAATTAATTAGGGAATGGTGAATATAGTTCCTATATAAAATAGCAACTATTGAGTGCTTCTGAGATACCTAGTGCTGTTCTCATTGCCTGTACTGAATTCTCATTAAATCCTCCAATCCCTAGGAGGTAGATATTATAATCTCATTTTACCCACTACAAAACCAAGGCACAGTGACATAACATTATAAAGCAGATAAATGTGCTGCAATCTGAATCGAGGCCATTTGACTCCCACGTTTATGTCTTTATGATTATTATTTTAACTTAGAAAAAGAGGGAAGAAAAGAGAGCAAAACACTGATTTGTTGTTCCACTTGTTTATGCACTCATTGGTAGATTCTTGTGTGTGTTTTGACCAGGGATCACTCAACTTGAGGAATTGGGCAATACTCTTACCTGGCCAGGTCTCCACTTTTATGACTTTAATCACTGCATTAGGCTGTCTTCAGGTTCTGTTTTTATATCCGATTGATTGCTTAGGACTCAGTTAAATCTTTTTGGGTCCTGCCTATTTCTAAGCCATGGTCAGAAAGATGTTAGTAAAGATGTGGTAGGCAGTTAGATAGACAGGAGCAGAGCAAGGACTACAGGCCAGGCACTGAAGGTTACCAGGGGGGAAAGCCCCAAGTGTCTAGCAAAGGGTAAAAACGGGGAAATCAAAGACCTTGCCCTCAGGGTAACCTTTCCTCCACTAGCATATTGCTGGTCATGCAGTTTGGACCATCCCCTAAACTCTCCTCCCCTGGCATGTTGCTAGTCATGGAGGTTAGACCCCCTTAGAGGGGGACAGAACAAAGGGGGGGGGGGAGAATAACCCGTAAGCTTTTTCCCTAGGAATAACAGCTAGGCCTCAGTTGTGTTTCAGCTTCCCATGCAGAAAAGCAGCAAAACTAGACAAGCAATGCCATGGCTGACCTCAGGACAAGCTGCATTGACAAATGAACTCTATGCCAACTAATCAGTAGGGGCCACAACCCTAAAAGGGCACATCTAAAAAGCTGATTAATATTCTATTGAAATCTTCCCCTGGGACAGCCCCTAAAATCTCCACCCTTAAAAGCCCTCAGGATGCCCCCCCTCGCCCCCCCCCCACCCCCCACCCAGCACACCCTAAGGCAGTGGTCCCCAACCCCTGGGCCGTGGACCATTTGGTACCGGTCTGCAGAAAAAGAATAAATAACTTACATTATTTCTGTTTTATTTATATTTAAGTCTGAACAATGTTTTATTTTTAAAAAATGACCAGATTACCCTCTGTTACATCCGTCTAAGACTCACTCTTGACGCTTATCTCGGTCACGTGATACATTTATCCGTCCTCCCCTAAAGGCCAGTCCGTGAAAATATTTTCTGACATTAAACCGGTCCGTGGCCCAAAAATGGTTGGGGACCACTGCCCTAAGGGACCCCGCAACACTTGCATCCAGGGGATCAGTGGGCAAGGCCAGCTCCGCTCCTCCTGGGAGTAGCCCCTGAACCTGTCTCCAAGGCCCGCTTTTTCTTGACTTCCTAGAGTTGGCTCATTTCTTTCCCGTAAGGTTCCTAGAGAGCCAAGGCAGCCCCACCTAGGCTCTCCTGTTTCCTCTATTCTAGGCCCTTTCTTGCTTCTCTGCTCCCAGCTTTATAAACTTCCTCTCAAAATCTCCTGGACTCCTGTTGTGAAATCTTGCCTGCAGGAAGTCGGGAGCCCCCCCACCCCTGTGGGCCCAGGCAGACCTGCCCCAGGCCAGGTCCCCTTTCTGGTAACGTTTAAAATGGCCACTATGAGTGAAAACACTGGCCCCTTATAATTCCCACCTTCCTGTGACTCAGAAATGACTCAGCTGACTTTGCCCAAACGCAGGGCGCCACCCAGTTCAGTTAACTTCGCGTTGCCCAGCAACAGAAGCACTCAGGAAACGACCGGGACATTTTAGACTAGGGATGTCGCTGCCTGGTATACAGTAAGGGCCACCTCTGCTTCTGTCAGACGTCTGCCTCCTAGAACCACCTAATCCTACTTAGGGATGGTTCTGCTTCCTGCATTGCGCCACAATTTCACTGTAGACATTTTAACTCAGATTTGAAGCCAAACTGAGGAAATTTAAATTTTGAGGCGGCACACCGCCGTGACTGGGCCGCCGCGTTTCCGGCAGCAAAGGCTAGAAATGAACTCAACTACCTCCTCCAGGACCTTCCCAGAGATTTCTAACATGCTGGATTCTCAAGAAGACATTTAGCCCAGTGCTGCTCTTTTGCGGTCTCCGCCTTCGGAGAGCTGACAAGCTGTAAATTTAACACACAGCTGTCCCCGCGGCTCTCGGTCCAGTCAAGTCTGAGGGAAGGCCTTTGTTGTGGTGAGCAAGGACACCGGACAACGGGGAGCCAGGAGAATGGGAAAGGCATTCTCAGACAAACTTCACTAACCTAAACACAAATAAGCAGGAAAAGAGGTTTTGCAAGGAGAAAAGAGGGAGAGGACGACGCGAGGAAAAGCGCAGCCCCTCAGAATCCGCCATTCTACAGCCAGCTCGGCCAGACTCGACCGGCCGCCAGCCAAGGCACGCGGCGGCGCGCGCGCGCGCGCAGTCCCGTCTCTCTAGCGCGCTGGGCGGAGCAGAGCCGGGCGCGTCAGACTACCTGGCCAATCACGCGTCTCTGCTGCCTCACACGTAACCGCGCCCCACCCTATTCCCTCGCGGAGGCTCGAGGCCGCGCGCACGCGCAGTCCCATTGCTCTCGGTGATTCTGAGTTGCGCGCGTCAGTCAGTCCAGCCAAACGCGCGCTCCTTCCGCCTCTCGCGAGGCCCTGCCCCAGGAAGCGGAGCGTTCAAAGGTTCCGGTTGGGCGGGTTTTCTGCGCTCTGGGGATGGCGAAGGGAGGTAGCGTCCCGGTTGGCGAGTGGTTGTGTAAGAGCTGACGTGCTGAGCAGCCACATAGCGCTCCCTTCCTGCGGTCAGGGGGCCTCTGGACTGCATCTAAGGCCTGGGGGCTCCAGGGCTTGTGTGGTTTTCTGTAATGGTGGGAGGGAAAGGAGGACTTCTCCCTTTGTCCCGCTCTCCCTCCCCCCAGTGTTGATACCTTTGTTACAGAAAACAAACTTAAATCAGCTCACTTCGGTCTTTTCTGCGGTTCTCTTCCTTATCCCTCTGGCCTGGAGGGTCATTGGTTCTTCTAGCGCCTGAGGCAGAGGCCACAGAGCCATCCTCAACGCCTGGGCAAACTTTGCTCCAATGGAGCCTTGGCTGCCGGAGGGGAAGAGAGAGACAGAGAAAAAGGAGGTGGGGGGGTGAAGCAGATGGGCGCCCCTCCTGTGTGCCCTGGCCGGGAATCGAACCCGGGACTCCTGCACGCCAGGCCGACGCTCTACCACTGAGCCAACTGGCCAGGGCCGGGGTCATTGGTTCTACTCGCACCACAGCCTTTAAGGTTTAGGGTGACAGCATGTTCTTTGAATCAAGATTTCAATTTTATTTCCTTTCGTTATGAAGTTGGCGGAACGAAATGAAAGGTTCTTAACTAGCTAACGTTCCTCACACCTGCACGCCAGGCTGATGTTCTACCACTGAGCCAACCGGCCAGGGCCAAGACTTTTTTTTAATCTTTTATTTTTGTGACAGAAACAGAGGGACAGACAGGGACAGATAGGAAGAGAGAGATAAGAATCATCAGTTCTCTGTTGCAGCACCTCAGTTGTTCATTGATTGCTTTCTCATATTGCCTTGACCCTGGGGCTACAGCAGAGAGAGTGAACCCTTGCTCAAGCCAGCAACCTTGGGTTCAAGCTGGTAAGCCTTGCTCAAACCAAATGAAGCCCGCCATCAAACCAGAGACCTCAGGGTTTCGAACCTGGGTCCTCCGCATCCCAGTCCGATGCTCTATCCACTGCGCCACCGCCTGGTCAGGGAAGACTCTTAAAATACTTAAAAGAGAAACAAGATTTGTAAATAGGGCCAGGGGTCTGGAAACTCCTTACCCCTTGCTGCCCTGCAGAAACTCTCCTGCCCCACTTTGAGCCAGGAGGTGAATGTAGGCCCTCAGACAAAGGAATCATGGGCTCCTTGCATGGACACTGTAAAATGTATCTAACTTTGGAGAGCTCATGCTTTGGTGCTACTAGCCCCATGTGCTCCACTGGCTACTAATTCTTCATGAAGTTGTCTGGGTAACTGTTATACTCAGTTTGAGTGCCATTTCTTTTTTTATTTTATTTATTTTTTACAGAGACAGAGAATGAGTCAGAAAGAGGGATAGACAGGGACAGACAGACAGGAATGGAGAGAGATGAGAAACATCAGTCATTAGTTTTTCATTGCGCGTTGCAACACCTTAGTTCATTGATTGCTTTCTCATATGTGCCTTGACCGCCAGCCTTCAGCAGACTGAGTAACCCCTTGCTGGAGCCAGCAACCTTGGGTTCACGCCGGTGGGCTTTTGCTCAAGCCAGATGAGCCTGCGCTCAAGCTGGTGACCTCGGGGTCTTGAACCTGGGTCTTCTGCATCCCAGTCCGATGCTCTATCCACTGCACCACCGCCTGGTCAGGCTGAGTGCCATTTCTTGCTACAATGAAACATTAACTAGTTAATTTATCAGGAAAAACCGAGCAGTCCCCACATGGACCAACACAGCCTTATTTAGGAGGGTAAATGGAAAACAACAGCTAAAAAGAGCAAGAATAAGTCACAGCTAAATGAACAAGGAAGCTGCTGGCTTACTTGCTATGTTACCTATAGGAAAAAATTTTTTTGATAAAAACTGGGAAATATACAGAGGTGTGGGTTAATTTGATTTCCATTTTGTGTTTTTGGTTTTTTTTAGAGGCAAACCCAGATTTCAGTTTCAAGATGGAAAGTCCTTCGGACTCCGCTGTGATTTTACCTAGCACTCCACAGGGCTGTGCCAGTCTACCATCTCCTCATTCAAGTAGTTCAAAAAAACAAGTATGAAAATCTTAGTTCTTTCAGTGGGTCAATTCTGTATTGCTAGGTATTGTGGCAGTCTACTGAAATTGTTAACATAATGTGTAGCATTAATAAGTGTATATTTCTTCTAAGATAATGTATTTGACTTTCCTCCTAAAATTTCATTTTTGAATCTATTTAGTTTCAGATCAGGTTATTACAGAATTACAAACTGAAGAACTTTGAATCCGCAGTATCATGAAGGTCTTTGGTGGTAGGATCTAGGTCTTTGCCAAACTTTGTAACTGAAGTACCTAGAGCAGTGCCAGGCATGTGCTAGGTTGTAGAACAAATGTTTGTGTTTACTGAGATAAGTGTCTCAGCACTGTTGTAGAAGAGTGTTGACTTTGCTAAAATAAAACTAATGCAGCATTCAGGAATTAAAGACATTTTGTGATGGTTACTTAAGGTATGGAGACAAAGCCATCTAGTGGTGTGTATTGTAGAAATGTAAGGTCTTTATTTCTAGTAGACTTATTTACATCAAGAATGTTTTTCTTGATTAACATTATTCATGTTTGTGCCTTTCACAGCCTACGAGTGCAACACTTAGAGAACGGTTAAGGAAAACTAGATCTTCATTTAGTTCCTGTTACAGTGTGGTAAAACGTCTTAAAGTAGAGAATGAAGAAAACGATCAGATCTTTCCCGAGAAACCAGCATCTTCAACAGAAGAAAATTGTTTGGCATTTCAAGATAATTTAAAACACATAGACAGTGAATTTGAAGAAAGTTCATATTTGAAAAATACCTTCAAGAATATCAATGCATGTGAATCTCAATCACTTGATACCGTGTCTTGCAGTGGTTTCCAGAATGACTTTGATGAGAATATTCCCCAAAAAGGACTAAACGAAGAAAAGGTGAAATTGGTGAAGCAGATTCAGGAGAAAGAAGACCTTCTTCGGAGACTAAAACTAGTCAAAATGTATAGGTCAAAGGTGAGAATAATTTCAGAATCATAGCATAATTATTTTTTAAATTGTTAAATTTTTTATTTCTAGATAAGTGATTAAGTAATTTCAAAAAGAATAAGATTTTTAGCTTAAGAAACAATAAGCCAAGAAACCTGGTTTTCCACAACTTAAAACTCCTACATGTCAGATTTAGAGTATAGAAGAGGTCTCTGAACACCAGTTTCAACTTTTTAAAAGTCCCAGCCCTTGTTTAATATGCATTTGCAGCTTTTTCAGCATGTAGCAGTATTAGTAGTATCAAATATTAGATGCAGGTACAATGGGAACAGAAATGACAGCTGACGGGATGATTTAAAAAGTTAAACATGGGCCACAGAGCATAATAAAAAGCATTTTTAGTAGTGACCTTTTGTTCCTTCAAATTAGTAAAGTTTTCAGGCATTTTATTTAAAAAAGCAACTCTATATAAGATTTTATTTTTTTTATTTATTTATTTTATTATTTTATTTTTTTTCTGAAACGGGGAGAGACAGCCAGACAGACTCCCACATGCGCCCGACCGGGATCCACCCAGCACGCCCACCAGGGGTGATGCTCTGCCCACCAGGGGGCGATGCTCTGCCCCTGGGGGGGGGGGGTCGCTCTGCCGGGACCAGAGCCACTCTAGCGCCTGGGGCAGAGGCCAAGGAGCCATTCCCAGCGCCCAGGCCATCTTTGCTCCATTGGAGCCTTGGCTGCGGGAGGGGAAGAGAGAGAGAGAGAGGAAGGAGGGAGTGGGGGGTGGAGAAGCAAATGGGCGCTTCTCCTGTGTGCCCTGGCCAGGAATCGAACCCGGGTCCCCCGCACGCCAGGCCGACGCTCTACCGCTGAGCCAACCGGCCAGGGCCTCTATATAAGATTTTAGATTTCAACTCAGACAGATTGAATTAAATAGAATTTTGGCACTTGGGAGAAGGTAATCTTTTTTTACCTGGATCATTCATGTATATATATGCAATTTCTCCTTCCCTAGCAAATGTGGAATAGATGATGGAATAGTATATCTTATTTACTCTCTTGAATTTTTAGGATTTTTCTAAATATAATGACTTGAGTTTTATGAGATAGTGAATACTGAAAAATATTTTTAATTTGAATATTCTCACTTTTAAAAGTATTGCTGTAATAGAGTGAATTAAAAAAAGAAAACAACCGATGTTGCGTCTCTACATAGTTTTGCCCTTGTTTCATGATTTGATTTTTCCAAACAAAACAGCCATAGAACTCAATTTAAATATCATTGTAAAAACCACCCTACTTTTTCTTAGGTAAAAGGCTCAGGACCAAATATGTTGGTACCTTTTATACCTACTTTTGACTGATTTAACAGCTTTCATTAAGTAGGTTAAAATAGGGTGCCTATCTGGTTATTGACATATATTTACCTGTTTTTTTTTCTTGTTTTAGAATGACCTGTCTCAGTTGAAGTTGTTAATAAAGAAGTGGAGAAGCTGTAGTCAGTTGTTACTTTATGAGTTGCAGTCAGCGATGTCTGAAGAGGACAAGAAACTCAGCCTTACTGAGTTGATAGACCACTATGGGTTAGATGATAAAGTGCTGTACTATAATAGAAATGAAGAAGAATTTATAGGTGTTTAATTCATAGTATTTTTTCTTCAGAATTTCTTTGAGAATGACACCTTAAAAAATCCCTGTACATTTTAAAGGGAAGATAGGAACCATTAAAGAATGTTATCTTGATGAACATCAATTTAGGGGACTCTGTTAGATAAATAAGTTTTAAAATGAAAATGAAGTATTATGGATAAATTTGCCAAAGAAGATTTGACATTTAAAGAAATATGAAAAAAAATTTAAATCATGTTTTAAAAAATAATTTGGGCAGTTTGGAAGTCAGTTAGTTGTAATACATTGCTTTTTTTATACAAAAATGATTTATTTTAAATGTTAAAAAATAATCTAATCTGGTTAATGTCTAAACCTAAACTGGTCTAAAAATGCCTGTTTGTCTCCTAAATTCATGAACCTTGTTTCCATCCCTTTATTTCCATCTGGATGGTCTATCAAGTAATTAAACTCATATGTCCAAAATTATGTCCCTCCTGTCTCTTCAAATTTGTTTCTTGTATTCCTTATCTCATTTAATAAAATGAGTATCTCTTACAAAACCACATATCCTCTCGCACTTCAGACATCATGGCTTATAAGGTCTTTCACATTCATCTACATCTGTGAAATATGTAGATTAGAGTCTCTACTTTGTTCAGTTACTTCTCAGCCAGAAGCCCACCTTTATAGGATTGTGTCTCTGGCTGCCCTGTTGTGCAATGTTATGTCATCCTGTCCATGTACCCCCAAATGACCCAAGTTGGCCTAGTTTCTGAGAATTTGGAATTCTGCTTAGGAAAAGAAAGCTCATCTCTTTTTTTGTGGCTGAAACTGTTGTATGTAAATTTGGAAGCAGAAAAGCTGATGTACTTCCAGTCTTTCCTGACAGCTTTCCAGATTTCTGCCTTTGAGTCCTTTTAAGGGCAAAAATAGCATTACTTACTTAAAAAAAAAAAAACTTAAAAAAATTACTTGCCTACTCTTAGGCCCCCTCCTCCAAGTGTACCCCACTTCAGTCCAATCATTCCCCATGATCTAACAAACTTAATATTTGGCATAGCAGGAGACCCAAGGACTCTCTGCTCTTGCATCCATTCCAATTGTTAGTGCCCATGGCGGTAAACTCTGTTATCCCCTCCTACCTACCCTCCACCCACCCACCAGCACACACAAAGTCTTGCCTTCTAGACATTGTCATTGGCTACTGTGAACCCAGGAGGAATGGCCCAGGCCTCTCATGGGCAACCCCTGGCCCTGGGATTCCTAGATGGGCGCCCCAGGGAAGCTGTGCTGGTTTGTGCCTAGCAGCCTTCATCAACCAACTGCTGCTCAGCCAGAGGGACTAAATATGGCAGGGGAAGTGGTTTGGCTGCTGATGGCCCTGGCATTTGGCTGCAGCTGCCCACTGCTGACTTAGCATGTCTCCTGCAGCCACCCTTACATGTTCACTTGGGGGAACTCCAGCATCAGTGGGAGTTTGGTTCTGGGAGAGCAGATGGGGGCACAGTAATGGGCATTTCCAAGGCATTTGTTGGGTTTTGAGGGCTCCAACAGCATAGTGGGTACTTGCTTCAGCAACAGAAAGTAGATCTTAGAATATGAGTCAGGCTTATTGGAGTGTTTGGGGAATAGGGATGCCCATGAAGTGATCCCTTTTTAAAAAATAATTTGTTGAATTTCACGTCCATTTAATGGAATACATTTAAAGACATACCACAGGCGTTGCAAACAGTTTAGTTCCAGACCACCACAATAATGTAAGTCACATGAATTTTGTTTCCCTGTGCAACCTGGCTAACTTTTGTGCAAAAGCCTAGTTTTTGGCCTATCTTGGCTTTCCACATATCTTCCTTACTAACCTTAATCATTTCTAGCTTTTGATTTAAAGTGAGAGATGTGTAACTTCACTTTACAGTTAGAGGTCATTGTAGGGCTATTAGTTGGCCTAATTTAAATATTGTTGTGTGTCAGGGAATAAAAAAGGCCAAAGGAAAGGAACAGATGGTTGAGCAGTTAGAACCGTGATGGGACCAGGTTGACCAGCACTGCAAAAGTGGGCAGTTTTTATATCACGGAGTTAAAACATACACATTTATCCATTAAGTTCACTGTCTTTTATGGGCATGGTTTGTGGTGCCCCCAAAACAATTACAACAGTAACATCAGAGATTACTGATCACAGATAACAAATATATAATAATAAAAAAGTTCGAAATGTGAAAATTACCAAAATGTGATAGACATGAAGTGAGTAAATGCTGTTGGAAATATGGAATCAATAGACTTGCTTGAAGCAGTGTTTCCACAAACCTTCAATTTGTAAAAAATAGTATGTGAAGCACAATGAAGCAAAGTGCAATAAAGCAAGGTATGTTGTATTAAAAACCGTTGAATAACATTTTTGAGAAAAATGAAAGCTACCAATTAGCGCTTGCTTTGTGTCAGTATAAAAAGTATGTTAATTCATTTGACTATTACAATTTTCAAATCCCAATATTCAAGATGAGGAAATTTAAAATAAAGTAGTTATTTAAAACAAGTGGCAGAGCCAGGATTTGAAACCAGGCAACCCAGCATCAGAGCCCTACTCTCAAGTCCAGTGCTTACAGCCATGTACTGTGTTTGATGTGGTTAATTATATTACTTTTAAATGATACAGATGACATTTTTTTTTTTTTTTTTTTGCATTTTTCTGAAGCTGGAAACAGGGAGAGACAGTCAGACAGACTCCCGCATGCGCCCGACCGGGATCCACCCGGCACGCCCACCAGGGGCGACGCTCTGCCCACCAGGGGGTGATGCTCTGCCCATCCTGGGCGTCGCCATGTTGCGACCAGAGCCACTCTAGAGCCTGAGGCAGAGGCCACAGAGCCATCCCCAGCGCCCGGGCCATCTTTTGCTCCAATGGAGCCTTGGCTGCGGGAGGGGAAGAGAGAGACAGAGAGGAAGGCGGGCGGAGGGGTGGAGAAGCAAATGGGCGCTTCTCACATGTGCCCTGGCCGGGAATTGAACCCGGGTCCTCCGCATGCTAGGCCGACGCTCTACCGCTGAGCCAACCGGCCAGGACCTGATACAGATGACATTTTAAAGGGCTATAAAATATGAATAAAATAAGAAGCTGAGCGGAATCAGTACCATGGACAGTATCAAAAGTAGGACGGGGTGCATAACCCATGTACCCTTCCACAGCCAAGCCCCAAACCAGAGGTAACGTCCTGTTGAAAAGTGCTAATATTAGAATATAGTCTCAGGGCCAGAGGTTGCTGCTAACCTTTGCTACATATACATGCCTCGAAGCTGTGGCATTCAAGCAAGTAACATTGCCAGAGTCACCTAGGTGGCTACTAAGACAGAAATCCTACAGGCTATTTGGTTTGTTAAGACCTGGGAATTCACAGAGCATTATTCAGTGAAATTTATGGCATTGACAATTAGCAAATGGAGCCTCCAGGCAGTTAAGTTAGGTGACACAGAATTTGTATCACCAGGGGAAAAAAAAGCCTAGTATATGCATGGTTAACTCTAAATGACAAGGCTAAGAACTGACAATCCTATCTTTTTTTTTTTCTTTTTTTTTTTTTTTTTGTATTTTTTGTATTTTTCTGAAGCTGGAAACGGGGAGAGACAGTCAAACAGACTCCCGCATGCGCCCGACCGGGATCCACCCGGCACGCCCACCAGGGGCGAAGCTCTGCCCGCCAGGGGGCGATGCTCTGCCCCTCCGGGGGTGGGGTGGGGTGGGGGGGGGTGGAGAAGCAAATGGGCGCTTCTCCTATGTGCCCTGGCCAGGAACCGAACCCGGGTCCCCCGCACGCCAGGCCGACACTCTACTGCTGAGCAAACCGGCCAGGGCCCTGACAATCCTATCTTATGTACAAAGTATCTGTACTCTCTATACATTTCTCCACCCTTACGTCCATCTTCCCATCCCATACAATCCCCTTGTCAGATCATTTTGAAGGACCTTAGATGCAGGAACTTACCATCAGGCACCTTGCTGAATCAGAAAAACTGACTATTTCAGGATGCATTCTAGTACTAAGGAAGAAAATCATAAAAAATGTTGGCCCTATTACTTCCCTTGTTCTCATCCAGCACTGATCAGTGTATGAGTGATCAATTATGGTACTATCCTGGCAATTTCTAAATTGGTTTTTAAACCTGAATATTTTTTTCTAAATAAAAGATTTTATAATAGCTCTCTTGCTTTACTATACCAGTGTACAGTGGACATGGTGTAGCAGAACAATGAGACGTTGACATTGTTTGAAGTTGTGGTCAGTAATCCCAATGATATCTTGGAATGCAGCAGTCCATAGGTTATGAAAGGGCAAAACAGTTTTCTGAGCAGTTAATCTCATTATTTAATTCTCATCTGCATGAATACAGCAATAAACTTTTCATGAAACTCAGAAAACACTTTTTTATGTATTTGCTAATCCCTACTGGGTAGGACATAAAATTGAGTTCTGTTACAATGAATATGAAATGTAGAAGATTATGTTTATGTTGAAGAATATACTGTAATTTACAAATGCTTTAGGTAAAAAAAGTAAACAATTTACCATGTATTCATTGCTAGAACAAGTAATAATTCTTACATATTCTGGCAATTCTTTTTCTGATTATAGAAGAAATGCTTATTAGCCCTGGTCGGTTGGCTCAATAGTAGAGCATGGGCCTGGCATGTGGATGTTCTGGGTTCGATTCCAGGTCAGGGCACACAGGAGAAATGACCATCTGCTTCTCCCACCCCCTTTCGCTCTGTCTCTGTCTCTCTCCCTCTCCCACAGTCATGGCTTAGTTAGTTTGAGCAAGTTGGCCCCAGGTGCTGAGGATGGCTCCATGGCCTAGCCTCAGACACTAAAATAGCTTGGTTGCTGAGCAATGGAGCAACCACCTCAGATGGGCAGAGCATCCACCCTCGACAGAGGTTGCCGGGTGGATCCTGGTCAGGGAACATGCAGGAGTCTGTCTCTCTGCCTCCTTGCCTCTCAAAAAAAAAAATGGAGAAGTGCTTATTGAAGAAAACTTAGGAAACATAGAAAAGTATAAAAATCATCCACAGTCTAATAATTTTAGGTAATTTATAAATTTAGAAATGTCACTCATCCCTAAATATAATGCTTTTTGTCTTTAAGACTTTCTATAACTGTAAAAATAGTTCTTTGATAAAATTAAATAAATAAAAATAGATCCTGAATACTTTTCAAGTTAAAGTTTTGTTCATTCTTTTTTATTTATTTTTTAATTTATTTTATTTTTGTATTTTTCTGAAGTTGGAAACGGGGAGGCAGTCAGACAGGATCCCGCATGCGCCCAACCGGGATCCACCCAGCATGCCCACCAGGGGGCGATGCTCTGCCCATCTGGGGCATCGCTCTGTTGCAACCAGAGCCATTCTAGCGCCTGAGGCAGAGGCCACAGAGCCATCCTCAGTGCCCGGGGCCATCTTTGCTCCAATGGAGCCTTGGCTGTGGGAGAGGAAGAGAGAAACAGAGAGGAAGGAGAGGGGTTGGGGTGGAGAAGCAGATGGGCGCTTCTCCTGTGTGCCCTGGCCGGGGATCGAACCTGGGACTCCTGCACGCCAGGCCGACACTCTACCACTGAGCCAACCGGCCAGGGCCTTTGTTCATTCTTGAAAACAACAATTCATGATGTTTTATACATTTATTTATGCAGGCCAAACATTTTTATAATTATTAAGGCTAAAATTAAGTAATTTGCTATTAAAAATATAAAACTAAGACGAGGATCTATTTAAGTTTCCTGATATGAAAGAACAAAAAACTCATTTCAATCAAATTATTTTTAAAATGATTGATTTGGTCTTGTTTCCCACCAGTGTTTTTATACTGGAAGAAGAGCAGGAAATGTTTTCATCCGTAATCTTTCAACTTCAGCCTGCAGTATTGAAATCTGGTTGGCTTGTTCTTTTGAAATATTTGTTAACTTTTGTTGTAGCATCAAGTTTTCATATCGTTCTTCAGCAATTTTTTCACAAGTCAATTTAGACCCTATCCCAAAAATGAAGAATAAAGGAATTAGTTGAATTATTTTCAATACTTTCAAATATAGAAATAGCACTCAGAATCAAACACGTGGAAGAAATTCTGGTAGCATTAGAACAACTATATAGATTCAAGGAATTTCTTCTAAAGAAACCTTCAGCTGAGTAAAGAAAAAAAAATGCTTACCCATGGCATTACAGATGTCTTTTCTCTCTGAGACAGCCACCAACTCTTCTCGTAAATTGCAGCTTAGAGTATAATTTGCTACATCTTTTTGATTGCTGAACTTTCCCAGTTTTTTTAGTAGTTTTTTGCAGTTTTCCACATTCTTTTTGTAGGTCTGAAATTTTTGTTCCCATGACACCCCACAAAAATAATTTTGAAAAATATATCTTATAAAAACATTATTCTTAAAATTTAAATTTATTATCATCATTAAAATACCATCTTATCACTATATTATCCCTAGGCCTAGCATAAACCCTGCACATAGAAGGAACCTAAATTATTTGTTGAAAGATGGAATGGTGTGATAATACCACATTTTAGAAAAAATCTTGTATACTCTTAAAAATGACTATAACACATAGCTGTGAGATTATTTTTTTTTTCATTTTATATATGCTACACAATCAATACTGAACATTTGTGAAGCAGTTATGAAAAAATCAAAGCCTTTACAATGTCAAGGAAAGACTATCAACATTTCTATTATACACCATAACCTAATGTAAAATAGAAATTTCACAGACACTCAGATATCTCCCAACAGGTCAATTCTAATAGTAAAAGAAGTGCTTCAGTCTGCCTGATTTGTTATGATTACAAAGACCCTATTCGGGGACCTCTAATTACATCCTGAATATCAATAAGGGACGTCAATTTTGTTAGGTTCTGTTTCAATTCATGATTTGGAACACCATTACTTTGTTAAAATGATCACAACTGTGGGCATTATAATGATCAATATCTTTGAGCCTGACCAGGTGGTGGCACAGTGGATAGAGCGTTGGACTGGACGTGGTGGACTCAAGTTCAAAACCACGAGGTCGCCAGCTTGAGCGCAAGCTCATCCAGCTTGAGCAGGGGCTCATCAGCTTGAGCGCGGGGTCGCTGGCTTGACCGTGGGGTCATAGACATGACCCCATAGTCACTGGCTTGAGCCCAAAGGTTGCTGGCTTGAAGCCCAAGGTCACTGGCTTGAGCCCAAGGTCACTGGCTTGAACAAGGGATCACTTGCTCTGCTGTTGCCCTCCGGTCAAGGCACATATGAGAAAGCAATCAATGAACAACTAAGGTGCCACAACAAAGAATTGATGCATCTCATCTCTCTCCCTTCCTGTCTGTCTATATCTGTCCCTCTTTCTGACTCTTTCTCTGTCTCTGTCAAAAAAAAAAAAAAATCTTTGAGACCTACCTTATCTAAAGCAGCAATGGTTTGCTCCATTATTCCAATCTGAATGGCAATCAGAGTCTCGTAGTTTGGTTCATTTAGGTACTTTGAGAGAAGAAAAAAAAAACTTACAATATATGTAGGCGCATTTTTCTCTATTTCGTTCAATAGATAACTTTATAAAGATTATCTTAGTTTTGAAAGTTACTCTTTTCATAAAAAACTATGCATCTAGGTTAAGATTCATTTGACTTTCGTTTTATAAAATTACCTGTATTTAGCCACCAAAACGCTCACCTATATGCTCATAATTACAGATGCCTAGAGTTTATTTTCTCATTTGTTCATTCATTCATTCATTCATTCAAGTCACCAAATATTTTTTGTCTCATTTGAGTCCCACGTTAACAGTGTTCCAGTTAAAGACACTGAGGGAAATACAAAGAAATAACATGGCCTACCTTCAAGAAAAAGAGAACACAAAAGGCTTTATGAAGGAGGTAGCATTTAAGCTAGACCTTGAAAAATAGATTAGTGATGTGAAAAAAAAATGAGGAAGAATATTTTAGGGAGAAGAACTGGAAATGAGCAAAGGCACAGAGATAGAATCCTAGATAACAGTAACCAGTTTGGTTTGAGAATACTGATGTATGAGAGGAACAGTGAGAATGAATTTGAAAAGCTAGGTTGACGGACACTGAACACCCACCTAAAGATTTCATAACTCATTTGCTAGGTAAGAAAGGAAGTTTAAAATGTTTGAGCCAAGTAGTAATGTTATTAAAGCTGAATATGAATATCAATCTGACAATAGTTTATAGTATAGATTTGATAAGAGAAAGAGCCAAAGTCAAGAGGCCAGTTAGGAGATTATTATAAAAGTCTAAATCATTGAAAATAAAGTCCTGAGCTAGGGTAAAGGCAGTGGGGATAGAGAATGAGGGAGTACATAGATAAACGAGGCAGGACATGGATGGCAAGGCAAAGAGGGTAATCAAAGATGACTACAACTTTAACCTGAGTGGCTGAAAACAACAACACAGAAATAAGCACATTAAGAAGAGTTGCTATTGGGAGGTGTGAAATATAGAAATAGAACTTGAGGGAGGTTGGGGCCAGAGAGCTTGGATTGGAATTGGAATTGAATTGGAATCCAGAAAGCTTTAATTAGTCTTTTAAAAGTGATCTTTGAAGTTAGAAAAATAGAGATAATCAGAAAAGAGATCATGGAAAGAAACACAAGCAGAGCGAAGGGCAGGGTCTTAAAAGATGGGTATAGTTAAGAGAAGCAGAAGAGAAAGCAGAGTGGTTGGACATGCTGGAAGAAAGGGAAAACAGTGATGATAAAAGCTAAAGGAATAAGCAATTGAGATGGTCATGTCTTTTTTTTTTTTTTTTTTTGTATTTTTCTGAAGCTGGAAACGGGGAGAGACAGTCAGACAGACTCCCGCATGCGCCCGACCGGGATCCACCCGGCACGCCCACCAGGGGGCGACGCTCTGCCCACCAGGGGGCGATGCTCTGCCCCTCTGGGGCGTCGCTCTGTTGCGACCAGAGCCACTCTAGCGCCTGGGGCAGAGGCCGAGGAGCCATCCCCAGCGCCCGGGCCATCTCTGCTCCAATGGAGCCTTGCTGCAGGAGGGGAAGAGAGAGACAGAGAGGAAGGGGAGGGGGAGGGGTGGAGAAGCAGATCGGCGCCTCTCCTGTGTGCCCTGGCCGGGAATCGAACCCGGGACCCCTTGCATGCCAGGCCGATGCTCTACCACTGAGCCAACCGGCCAGAGCCGGTCATGTCTTATAGAGAGTTAAAAGATGTAATGACTGGGAAAGTGACCACTGAATCTGACAATTGGGAAACCCTCTGTGAACCAAAAGATAGAACTATACAACTGAGCGAGTCACAATGAACCCAAGGCAGTAGATGTAAACTACTGGAAGAAAAAGGCAGAGTCCATAGACACACTATAACTTATTAAATACTGGTTGAAAGAATAAATGCATTAATGAATGAAGTTAAGGTTATATAGCAGGGAAGGGAGAACTTACCTTTTGACGCTCTCTCGAAAAAAACAGCATCTGAATATCCCAAGCCTTCTGATTTAGATCTTCCATTTCCATCTCCATTTTCTTATGTTCCCACTCAATCTGAAATATTCCTTTGTGGATATCTTTACTTACCATCATGCTAGCAACTTTCTTTTGTCCTTGAGTCTTAAAAAAAAAAAAAGGTACATTCTGACATTCATAGAATATGATTCTGCACAAAGAATAGAGCACATTTGAGGCTGTATTCTATAATTAGAAAACACTTGGGTCACAGAGATAATTATAGCTCCTTAAAAATATGTAAATATTAAAAAACTACTACTTGAGCAAAATCTGATCAGTGTAAAGCATGGAAGTTACTAAATAGAAGAAATTGAAAGATAAATTTGAATGGCATAGCCCATTTATATGCCAATGATTAGGCAGACCAATCACCAATCTTCCAATATGCATGCATTTGCAGCCCAGCTCTCTGCCCTGCTTCCTGTTGCTATAGATTAGCTGCTGAAAACCAAAGATAAAGGGAAGGTCTCAAAGGCAGACACATTACATTAAGGGAAACAGATATTTTAAAAATATAGCAGGCATCGGCCCTGGCCGGTTGGCTCAGCGGTAGAGCGTCGGCCTAGCGTGCGGAGGACCCGGGTTCGATTCCCGGCCAGGGCACATAGGAGAAGCGCCTATTTGCTTCTCCACCCCTCCGCCGCGCTTTCCTCTCTGTCTCTCTCTTCCCCTCCCGCAGCCAAGGCTCCATTGGAGCAAAGATGGCCCAGGCGCTGGGCATGGCTCTGTGGCCTCTGCCTCAGGCGCTAGAGTGGCTCTGGTCGCAATATGGCGACGCCCAGGATGGGCAGAGCATCGCCCCCTGGGGGTCAGAGCACCGCCCCTGGTGGGCGTGCCGGGTGGATCCCGGTCGGGCGCATGCGGGAGTCTGTCTGGCTGTCTCTCCCTGTTTCCAGCTTCAGAAAAATGAAAAAAAAAAAAAAAAAAAAAAAAAAATATAGCAGGCATCATGTCAGAAACTCTGTAAGCTAGAAGAAAATGAACACCTTTATCATGAAAATGGAATAATAAAAATATTTGATATAGCAGGTAATATGTTGTTTTTTTTCTCTTTCAAAATGGTGCTTACTCGAATCACAGAATTCAGGTCTTCAATTATATTCCTGTTGATGAGAATTGCATCAGAATACTCCGTCAATAACTGGAAATTCTCCAGTTCTACTTGTCCTTGTTTAAGGAGAATTTGTATTGTCAAATTCAACTGGAATTTCACTTTCTCTTCCTGTAGTCTAAATTGAAAAAGAGTTCAAAGTAAGTAGTTGTACAATATTTCTATTTTAAATTTCACCTATTATCTGAGAATAAAAATCCAAACTTAAACTTCCTTCAGCTGAAGGATAACATGCTGGAAGTTAATGCAGAAAGTATTTTCCTAATGAGTTTTCTAGAGGTCTCTATGAAATGTCTTCTTACTGAGACGGTATCACACTTGGGCTGCTCAAAGAATGGTAGGGACAGAAACGCATTCAGAAAGTTCCACTTAATGATTAAAAAATATTAATGTAATTGTGATCGTAAGTGGAAGAAAACAGAGATGCTACCAACTAACAAATCCATTGAGGTTCATTACAATGTATGACTTTTGATATTATATTAACAATGTTCAATCTATATGCTACTTACCAAGTCTATTTCTGGGAAATACATATTTATCCTTATAGCCTAGACCTGAAAATGATGTATAATGTTGAATTTGGGGACACCAGGGAAGTATTTATCAATGTGTCTACAAATATAGCCAAAAGTAAAGAAAGAACAAAACAGTGTCCCCATCACTCAGCAAACTACAACAAGCCTCCCTAAAGAAAAAGATATTAGCTGGTTAAGTGTCTAAATGGAAATTTCTTGGATATCTGCTTAATTTTTCACACAGTTGTTCATGTGGCTTAAGCCCAAAAGTAGTCATCAGCAGAAACAAGCAGATGAAAAAATACTAAGATTTTTCCAAAAGTACCTATTTGTTATAATAGCAATGGAACATGTGGGCAAATTTCATTCTGAAATAAGGTGTTATGTAAAAATATGAACTTTTCCAAAAAAATTCTAAAGCCCAAGGAGATAGATAAGTCTCTGCTAGCCAGCTGTAAGCCAGTGAGGGGGCATTCTTCCCCCGTGATAACACTAGCTAACTTAGCCTTTGAATAAATAAAAATGAGTGAAAGGTTCCATTTACATCATGAGTTCATTGGACACCCTTTCAATTTCCTGTTGCACTTTCTCATCCTCATCAACTCTCCGCCGGAGGAAAGCCGCCATTTCCATTAAGCCAGCTGCTTTCCGCTTAACCTGAAGAAACCAAACCACAAACATTTCAGAACACACAGAGCTTTAGAAATAAAAGCAAACTGATTTCTAGAGAACCTTTAAAAACATACATCTTTTAGTTTTGTTACAAAACCTTAACAACCCCACCTTTCTAAGAGATTAATAAAAATTTAAATCCCTGTCATTATGTAATAATACAAGCTATTTAAAACTCACGTGGTACATCACATGAATAATTTGAAAAGTATCAAATTTGCTTCTGGCTGAAAATTAAATACGCAAGCAACTAGAATTTTTGTTTTAAAATTTTTGTTCTCATCACCTTAGATAGAATTGTAAAATCACAGATACTTTATCAAAAATATGCCAACCTGATGTCTGTGGCACTGAATTGAGGGAATTTGGGGAAGGTAGGCAGGGGGTTGTCAAGAAGCAACAAGAGGAAGGATTCTCTTTCTAATTAAACACACCCTCAACTTGTTACTTGTTGCTACATTTAAAAAATATTCTAGCAAAACTAGAAAGCTGTTTCTTGTAAAATATAATTCTAATCTTTGCAAAAAGAGATGAGAACTATTCAAGACCAAGGCAGTGAAGAGAATGGAAGCTATGTCTACAACAGTGGTTGAAGGGAAATATAATGCAAGCAATAAATGTAAGCCACATACGGAATTTTAAATTTTGTAGTACCCACATTATAAAAAGTGCAATTAAACAGGTAAAATTAATTTTATTAATGTTTTATTTAACACAATATATCCCAAACATTATCATTTTAAACTGTACTAAATATTAAAATATTTCTATTATTTTTTAAAATTATTTTAAGTCTTCTAAATCTGTGTATTTGGTACTTACAGCAAGTCTCAATTAGGACTAACCATATTAATTTCAAGTAGACAATAACCACATGTAGCAAGTGACCACCATTTTGGATACTGTGGGTCTATGTAAGTACACCAGATTCATACTTAGCCCTCCGTAGCACTAAAGTTAGTATTTTATTTCATCATTATTCCTTTTTTTTTTTTTTTTTTTTTGTATTTTTCTGAAGCTGGAAACGGGGAGGCAGTCAGACAGACTCCCGCATGCGCCCGACTGGGATCCACCCGGCACGCCCACCAGGGGGTGATGCTCTGCCCATCCGGGGCATTGCTCCGTCGCGACCAGAGCCACTCTAGCGCCTGGGGCAGAGGCCAAGGAGCCATCCCCAGCACCCGGGCCATCTTTTGCTCCAATGGAGCCTTGGCTGCGGGAGGGGAAGAGAGAGACAGAGAGGAAGGAGAGGGGGAGGGGTGGAGAAGCAAATGGGCGCTTCTCCTGTGTGCCCTGGCCGGGAATCAAACCCGGGACTTCCGCACGCCAGGCCGACGCTCTACCACTGAGCCAACCGGCCAGGGGATCATTATTCTTATTAATATTACTAACTACTACCCTAGCAGGAAAACCCAAATAATTAGGTTTTCTGGAAGTATTGACCACTCTAAACTATATATTTTATATTAGTACAGTAAATGAAATAAAATAAAATAAAATGTTATTATATACTTTCTGTTCGTTTTCCACTTTCACTCGTCTGGTCATACAGAAATGATCCCAGATCAAGGGGTCCAAGCCTTCTGGCATGAAATTAATATTGTCCATCTCATCCATGGCCTTCATTAACTGGGCAAAGTTCTCTTGATTCAATTTCCCAGATCCTGGTCGCTCTCCAAAAGGCACATTACTGGTCATATCTGAGTGCGTTTTCAGTTTGGGAATCCTGGTATTGTGAATAAAAGCCCAGTTTCACATTCTCACACATATATATAAAAAAAAATCAATGTTAAATAATAATATCCTCAGCACAGGTATGACATTGCATGACACTTTTCTTTGGCACTTGAGGGAAGATGGGTGGAGTATTCCAAAGAGAAAAGCACCTACTTTGACCTGCTTCCATATTCTCTGAATCCCCAGACATGACCAAGGCTGGACTACAGATGTCCCTAACTGTTGTAAGCACTGGCAAATTTGCTAGATTAGAAAACGTCTCCCTTCTTGAAGAAGAGATAGAGTTTCCTGGACAAGCAAAAATCACAGGAGTTCATCACCATTTAACCAGCTTTACAACAGTTAAAGTGTCTTCTTTAAGCAGTAAAGGAAAGGCCATAACCAGAAATAAGAAAATATGAGAATTGAAATATACATCTTTCTGTGTATTTTAAGCTGGCAGGTAAATGCCCAAGAGAAGAATGGATGTTCCCTTGTTCTGTCCCACATCTTCTGCTGATATCCTTTCCGCAGGTGAGTAGCTTAAACTATGTTCAGATACATACACAACTTGAGAAGTGCCTCTTTTTATCTTCATTAATAGATTAGTTTTGTTTCCCTGGGCTGTGGCTGGGATGGGACTTCGTTATCAAATACTTTATAATATGCCAAGAAGTTACTATTGTTATCTTCTTTCTCTAGATGAGAAAAGTAAAGCTCTGAGAGAAGTTATTAGTCCAAGGTCATAGGTCTGATGGTGAAGTTAGGATTTAAAGTTAATTCTGTTTGACAATAAAAGTTATGCTTTTTCCACTGCTGCCTTCCAATATATGAGAGGTCTCGCTGCTTTCTTCACAAGGATTATTATAACTCATTACTTTACAAATAGAGAAATCAAGATACTATATAAGGCATGTTCTAAGTTGCATGTAACCTGTCAAAGGTGAGAGAATGAGTTTGTATCTCAGACACAAATGAGCCTATACCCCTGTGACAAACTCCTGATTTGTAGATTACATTTGAAAATTGTGGAAATATGAATTTATAAAAATTTGGAAATATGCAAGAATGTAATTCTAATGCTACTCTTGGTATAAAAACCAGATATTTCAGAACTCTTTTGATCATGGTTATTTTCAAGCATTTTTCTGGCATTTTTATTTCTTTCTCTTTTTTTAATTTCAAATTGTAAGAGAAAGTTTATTCAGAAACTTACAGAGGTAGTAGAAGTGAGCCAGCTAGGCTGAGTGGGCTCAGGAAACAAGTTACAGAATCAAAGAAGGGCCCTTGGAGCTTAGAAAAAGAAAGGCAAAGGTAACATACCTGTGGAAGGGGCGGGGGAGGGAAAGGTGTGGGCACACTCCTGAGAGGGAGAGTGCCTATACTGGCATTTTTCAAACTTTGTGTTGAACACAATCACATGAGATGCTCTGAGAAAAAGTTATTTGTGGTTAAATAACTTTGGAAAACACTGTTTACTCTACTTTTTGTACTTGGAGATCCATTGGCCAAAATAAAGTTTTGCGAAGTTCTTGTAGAGAAAACTTTAACTTTTTTTTTTTAAACCCAGCATTTTCCCAAACTTATTTTCTCCTGGAAGTAATTCCAATTCATATACCTTAGGGACTCATATTTTCTGGAACACATCTTAGGAAAGACTTTACAAATGTATACTATCTATGATTTAAGAGGAGCTACTTTCTTGTATAAAATAGCATTTATAATTGCACTATGCTTACCTACTTTTTTTTTTTTTCTGTGTGGGAATTTGGAGGCTGGTCAGTGGGAAGTTACATCCACGAGACAACACTACACCAGTACTATGATCCCCTTACTCTTTGGCTTATAATGTTTGTGTGGATAGCAGTCTGAATGCAGAACACATATAGACACTGCAATTAGACACAGATGAAAACTGCACACATTGCGTCAACCATCTTACCTACTTATTATTATTATTATTATTATTGTATTTTTCTGAAGTTGGAAACCGGGAGGCAGTCAGACAGACTCCCGCATGTGCCCAACCGGGATCCACCAGGCATGCCCACCAGGGGGCGATGCTCTGCCCATCTGGGGCATTGCTCTGTTGCAACCAGAGCCATTCTAGTGCCTGAGGCAGAGGCCATAAAGCCATCCTCAGCGCCCGGGCTAACTGTGCTCCAATGGAGCCTTGGCTGCGGGAGGGGAAGAGAGAGACAGAGAGGAAGGAGAGGGGGGGTGTGGATAAGCAGATGGGCGCTTCTCCTGTGTGCCCTGGCCGGGAATCGAACCCGGGACTTCTGCACGCTAGGCCAACGCTCTACCACTGAGCCAATCGGCCAGGGCCTTACCTACTTATTATTATTATTATTTTTTTCATTTTTCCGAAGCTGGAAACGGGGAGGCAGTTAGACAGACTCCCGCATGCGCCCGACCGGGATCCACCCGGCATGCCCACCAGGGGGCGATGTTCTGCCCATCTGGGGCATTGCTCTGTTGCACCCAGAGCCATTCTAGCGCCTGAGGCAGAGGCCACAGAGCCATCCTCAGCGCCGGGGCCATCTTTGCTCCAATGGAGCCTCGGCTGCAGGAGGGGAAGAGAGAGACAGAGAGGAAGGAGAGGGGGAGGGGTGGAGAAGCAGATGGGCGTTTCTCCTGTGTGTCCTGGCCGGGAATCGAACCCGGGACTCCTGCACGCCAGGCCGATGCTCTACCGCTGAGCCAACCGGCCAGGGCCCTACTGATTTTTAAATAATGAATTCAATGATTATTTTGTATTGCCCACCTTAAGATATAAGGTGTCATGTAGAAGATGTTAGACTAAATATTTCCATAATTGGGAGAAAAAACTGAAATGTCATAATATTCCTGTTCACTTACAAACTTTTCCTCAGAAAAGTGATTACAAAGGAGAAACAAACCTTGGTCGGCGCTTAAAGAGTTTGTAGAGTGCATCCACCTGATGACTGGGAAGTTCAGAAAATTCCTTTTTAAAGCTGCGATCTAGAACCTAAGCACAAACAGATCATTGCCAGTATTGCAATTTTTTCAAAAACATTTGTTGACAATACCCTTTAAAATGTAGGGTTGTATTATGGAATGGTACACCTAAAACCTATGTAATTTTATGAATCAATGTAATTCCAATTAACTCAATAAAATTAATAAGAGTAAAAAAATATAGGGTTGTATTACTTTGATTTTTAAAATCCATGAAAACTTGGTTTATAAAGTAGACTTGTTAGGGCAGGGGTCGGGAACCTTTTTGGCTGAGAGAGCCATGAATGCCACATATTTTAAAAAGTAATTCCGTGAGAGCCATACAATATGTTTAACACTAAATACAAGTAAATGTTTGCATTTTATGTAAGACCGACACTTTTAAAGTACAATAAGTCTCTGAATTCCTTTTAATAATGTTATTATGCTGTTGCTAACCAGTGATGAATAAAGTACTTCTTATCATTAATGCGACTTCTGGTGCTGCATGGTTTTGCTGATGGCTTTGTAGTCTGGTTGATACGTGGTGAGATTAAGCTTCATGCAGGCGTTGAGACTTCCATCCATTAATGCAGGGGTCCCCAAACTACGACCCATGGGCCGCATGTGGCCCCCTGACGCCATTTATCTGGCCCCCGCCGCACTTCCAGAAGGGGCACCTCTTTCATTGGTGGTCAGTGAGAGGAGCATAGTTCCCATTGAAATACTGGTCAGTTTGTTGATTTAAATTTACTTGTTCTTTATTTTAAATATTGTATTTGTTTCCGTTTTTTTTTTGTTGTTTGTTTTTGTTTTTTACTTTAAAATAAGATATGTGCAGTGTGCATAGGGATTTGTTCATAGTTTTTTTTATAGTCCGGCCCTCCAATGGTCTGAGGGACAGTGAACTGGCCCCCTGTGTAAAAAGTTTGGGGACTCCTGCGTTAATGTGATTGTAGGTTGGTCTTAACGTTCTTTAGATGTGAGAAAGACAGCTCAAATGCATACGTAGAGCCAAACATTGTCAGTACAGCAATACTCAGATGCTGCAGTGTGTGGTATGTGATGGGAAGCGCGTTCCAATTTTGACAATCAGCTGGTCCGCGGGTTGAAGTTTTTTCATTTCTCCCTACTTGTGTTTGCTCGCCAACTCTGCTTGCTGTTGTGCAAGTCTTTCCAAATCTTCATTCAGTGACTTGAACTTATTCATCCACATGTCTGAGGCCTTCAGGTCAGCAGCTTGTAGCTCAAAATCTCTGACAGAGACACCAGGGATGTAACTTAGGTCAGTGCTGTCCACTGCACACTTGTATGGATGGGTGATGAACTTAAAAAGATGAGTGCACTCATGAAATTCTCCAAAGCATGCTTTGAATGACTGCAGAAGATTAGATGTGAAGCCCACTAGCTGCTGGAGATCAAGATGTTGAGCAGGGTCACTTGCTGTGCATGCATCTTTAAACTCTCCCAGTTTTTCAAATTGTAGTAAATGACCCGTTTCAATGTCGGCTATGAAGAGTTCCAGCTTGTTTTCAAATGCAAACACTGCCTTGTTGAAGGGATAAGACTGTATTTCCAACGCCTTGCATTTTCACATTGAGCTAGTTTAGATGTTCAGTCATGTCCACGAGATAGTAGAACTTCAGGAGCCACTCAGTGTTAGCTAACTCAGGATGCTCGACATTTTTCATTTCAAGAAAAGTCCAGATTTCGCTGACAAGCTGTGAATGGCTGAGCACCAACCAACGCATATTGCTGTGCAGAAGAAGACCAGGATAATTATTCCCAACTTCATCCAGCAGTGTTTTATTTTTATTTTTTTTGTATTTTTCTGAAGTTGGAAATGGGGAGGCAGTCAGACAGACTCCCGCATGCACCCGACTGGGATCCACCCGGCATGCCCACCAGGGGGCGATGCTCTACCCATCTGGGGCATTGCTCTGTTGCAACCAGAGCTATTCTAGTGCCTGAGGCAGAGGCCATAAAGCCATCCTCAGCGCCCGGGCTAACTTTGCTCCAATGGAGCCTTGGCTGCAGGAGGGGAAGAGAGAAACATAGAGAGAAAGGAGAGGAGGAGGGGTGGAGAAGCAGATGGGCACTTCTCCTGTGTGTCCTGGCCGGGAATCGAACCCGGGACTCCTGCACACCAGGCCGATGCTCTACCGCTGAGCCAACCGGCCAGGGCCCCAGCAGTGTTTTAAAGTGGCGATCATTTAAAGCTCAGGCAACAATAAAGTTGACCACCCGAATGACCAGCAATATCACCTCACCAAGCTGCTCACCACATGTCTGAGCACAAAGAGCCTCCTGATGTAGGATGCAGTGAAAACTTAGGTTGGGTCTCTTTTCATGTTCATGAAGAAGCGCTACGAATCCTGTTTTTCCCCACCATGCATGGAGCACCATCAGTACATACCGAAATAAATTTATCCATCAGTAGATTTTTTTCTTTAGGGAACTCAGTGAAAGACTTTAATAAATCCTCCCCTCTTATTGTCTCTTTCATAGGCAAAACAGCAAGACTTTCCTCACACAGTGTGTCACCGACAGCATACCTTGCGATCACACTGAACTGGGATAAATGGCTTACGTCTGTTGACTCATCCAAAGCGAGAGAAAAGAATGGTGCTGCATTTATGTCCTTCATTCGTGTTGCCTCAATTTGATTTGCCATCATGATGGTACAATCGTGAACAGTTCTTGCCGAAAGAGGCATGTCTTTTATTCGTTTGATTATCTTGTCTTTATCTGACAAGTCATCAAAAAGTTCGTTGGCAACATCAAGCATGAATGTTTCGGCATACTCCCCATCTGTGGATGGCTTTTCGTTTCTCACAATTGCTAAAGCACCAGCAAAGATAGCCGAATTCTAGTCAACTTGTTGGGTCCAAACATGGAGTTGCTGCTGATTAGCTTGCATTCTGCACAGTAGCTCTTGAAATGCTTTCTTCCTGCTGGATATTTTGATGCAACTGTAGTATGGCGTGTGTCAAAGTGACACTTTATATTTGACCGTTTCATCAATGCAATTTTATCATTGCATATTAGATAGACTGCAGAACCTGCTCTCTCCACAAAGGCGAATTCCTCTGTCCATTCCTGCTGAAAAGTACGATACTCTTCATCTTTTTTTCCTTTCAGCCATCTTCTTCGTCAAAAGGGTTTCTGCAATTAGCTAGCTGACTATTTGATTAAAAGAAGGGAAGTTTACTTCCTGACCTCACAACGACCTGTGTACATTATGCATTATCCAATAAAAATCTGGTGTTGTCCCAGAGGACAGCTGTGATTGGCTCCAGCCACCCGCAATCATGAACATAAGCGGTAGGAAATGAATGGATTGTAATACATGAGAATGTTTTATATATATATATATATATATATATATATATATATATATATATATATATATATATATATTTATAATAGTGTTATTATTATTTTTTTAAATACTTTATTGATTTTACAGAGACAGGAGAGAAAGGGGAGCATGGAATGGGAAGTAACAATTCATAGTTGTTTCAGGCTAGTTGTTCTTTACTTGCGGTATGTGCCTTGACCAGGGAAGCCCAGGGTTTCAAACCGGCAACCTTGGCATTCCAGGCTGAAGGTTTATCCACTGCGCCACCACAGGCCAGGCAAATGTTTTATATTTTTGATGTTATTATTTTTTCATTAAAGATTTGTCTGCGAGCCAGATGCAGCCATCAAAAGAGCCACATCTGGCTCACGAGCCATAGGTTCCTGACCCCTGCATTAGGGAGTGACTGTTCACTGTGTAAGGATTTCTCAAAGATTTATTTTGAATAGGAAGCACATTAGTGAGTTAAAAATATTATTTCATATAAGAAGTCTTAGAAATCATTTCCAACCAAAGTTTTACAAAATAATAGAAGTTTCTCTATTCTATTCTATTCTGTTCTGTTCTAATCATTCCATTCCATTCCATTCCATTCCATTCCATTCAGTTCCATTCCATCTTCTTTATATACTTTTCTATGTTATTGTTTTCCATTATAAAACTGCTGATCATGGTCTACCAAAGTAATATCATGACCAATGAACGGGGCCTTCAACCTGATGTTTGAAAGGCCCCAAAGAAGTCTAGATGATCTCTCTCATTTTTGTGCAAGAGAAAGCCTAAACCAGAGGAGTTTACAAAAATTTATCTTACAAACTGATTTTCAGAAAAAACAATGGCATAGAATAAAGTTTACTCATAACTGAGCATTACAGTAGGAGAAAAATCTATGAAGAAATGAAATTATATTCATTTTAATCTCCCCTCAAATCCAGGCAACAGCAACTCGACTGTACTGGTGAGTGGGTAAGACTATGGCTCTCACTTTGTCTTGGGTAAGACTATGGCTCTCACCTTATCTTCTGCCAGTAAGTTGTCATAGTTTTCCTTGTATACATCAAGATCTTCTCTAGCTTTTCGGATGGCCTCTGAAGTCTGGTTCTATAATAACATTAGAAATAGCCAGTTGTAACTGGATATTTTTCAGAATAAACAAAAATAGTGGAGATACTAAAAAGAACAAGAAATTTCCTAGTACAAGATAAATGTGTCAGTGAGGTATCCATTGAAGATAACATTTATAGAAGTATACCAATGGGAGACTTTGAAAGAACAAACATCCGCCTGACCAGGCTGTGGCACAGTGAATAGAGCATGGGACTGGGACACGGAAGACCCAGGTTCGAAACCCTGAGGTTGCCGGCTTGAGCACGGGCTCAGGCTCACCAGCTTGAGCTCAAGGTCGCTGGCTTGAGCAAGGTTTACTCTGTCTGCTATAGCCCCCTGGTCAAGGCACATATGAGAAAGCAATCAATGAACAACTAAGGTGCAGCAACGAAGAACTGATGCTTCTCATCTCTCTCCTTTCCTGTCTGTCTGTCCCTATCTGTCCCTCTCTCTGTCTCTCTGTCTCTGTCACACACACACAAAAAGAGAAGAAACATCATCACCTGTTTCTGAGCATAGCTAGCTCTGTACTGAGTGTGGAAGTGACTGCAGGACATGCTGCATTCTTGGCATGGCAGTAGGGATGATAAAAATCCTTACAGGGGACGCCTGGACCTGGATTCTGAGAGACTGAATTTATAAAAGGGCAATGGCCAGTCCAAATAAAAAGAGAACTCTGACCCACAACCTCTGCAGCAATCAGCCCCAAACTGTCAAGACTTGAAAAATAACTTTTGGCTTTCTTAATTTTTGCCAGCATTTTCAACTTAAGACCAACCAGGGAAAGCCAATATACTCCCCAAATCAATCAATCACACAGGCTGCTGGATTTCCCCCCCTTTAAAAAATACTTATTCATTTTCCAGAAAAGAGAGAGAGAGAGAGAGAGAGAGAGAAAGGGGGAGGAGCAGCAAACATCAACTCCCATATATGCCTTGACCAGGCAAGCCCATGGTTTCGAATCGGAGACCTCGGGTTCCAAACTGACACTTTTATTCACTGCACCACCACAGGTCAGGCTAAGCTGCTGGATTTCTAATTAACTTGCTTCCAGCTTCCTCATGCCAACAACTTCAGATCAGAGGACACCTGAAAGCCTCTCTTGTTTCCATTATAAAGCTTTCCCATCCCCGTTCCTGCCTTGGAGCATCTGCCAAACACAAATGATGGTGGCTGATCCCTTTACTACTTCAAGCTCTGAATAAACAGTCTGACTATTCTCATTTGGATGGTCTTCATTTATGTCCACAGCTCCAGCTCCTACTGGTACCTTAGGGATGCTATCAGTCTTTTTTTTTTTTTTTTTTTTTTTTTTATTTTTCCAAAGCTGGAAACGGGGAGAGACAGTCAGACAGACTCCCGCATGCGCCCGACCGGGATCCACCCGGCACGCCCACCAGGGGGTGATGCTCTGCCCATCTGGGGCATTGCTCTGTTGCGACCAGAGCCACTCTAGCGCCTGGGTCAGAGGCCAAGGAGCCATCCCCAGCGCCCGGGCCATCTTTGCTCCAATGGAGCCTCGCTCCGGGAGGGGAAGAGAGAGACAGAGAGGAAGGAGAGGGGGAGGGGTGGAGAAGCAGATGGGCGCTTCTCCTGTGTGCCCTGGCCGGGAATCAAACCCCTGACCCCTTGCACGCCAGGCCTACTCTCTACCACTGAGCCAACCGGCCAGGGCTGATGCTATCAGTCTTGGTCTCCACATCTGTGAAGGAACTCCACACCCTGCACGGTTGTCATGAGTAGGGCTGTATTTAGAAGGTGCTTGGCATATGTTGCTTAAAAGACTCAGCAAAAAGTAAGTACATATGTTATATATGATACTTTAAATCATTCATTTATAAATGTCTTTTACTAATATTACCAATGAAAGCTGATATATTTTGAAAATTATGTGATGAACATTTTCTTTGTCTCTTTAGTGAAACATATTTATTCATGTGCTTATTTTTTATATAGAGTTTTTCAGAAAATATGACAGCTTTTTATTCTATATGCTAACCCATTGCTTACATGACTAGTAAAACTTAGGGTGCCAAATTGTCCAGAGAGAATATTGTTCCCTAGTGAAGAGCTTGCAAATAGCTTAAAAGGTTATATGTCGCCCTGGCCGGTTGGCTCAGTGGTAGAGTGTCAGCCTGGCGTGCAGGAGTCCCAGGTTCGATTCCAGGCCAGGGCAGGAGAAGCGCTCATCTGCTTCTCCACCCCTCTCCCTCTCCTTCCTCTCTGTCTCTCTCTTCCCCTCCTGCAGCCAAGGCTCCCTGCAAAGTTGGCCTGGGTGCTGAGGATGGCTCTGTGGCCTCTGCCTCAGGCGCTAGAATGGCTCTGGATGCAACAGAGCAACGCCCCAGATGGGCAGAGCATCGCCCCCTGGTGGGCACGCTGGGTGGATCCCAGTCGGGCACATGCAGGAGTCTGTCTGACTGCCTCCCCGTTTTCAACTTCAGAAAAATACAAAAAAAAAAAAAAAAAAAAAAAAAAAAGGTTATATGTCTTGCCCAAGTTCCTCCAGCCAGTCAGTGGTTAAAAGCATGTCTTTCCAACCATGAACCTATACGGTCTCATTTTATAAACCATATGTCATATGAAAGGTATATGGTTTTTTTAACCAAATGATTGCAGATGCAGAATCACCTAACTTTACTAACAAAGTGGAGTGGGTGCTGTCACCTGACCTTGGAGCGAAGTCCCAGACAGAAAGCCACAGAATGCACACTGTGGAGTAGCAATATGGAAGACAGGAAAGGTCTAGGTGTGTGCGCTCTTCTTAACAAGGAGCACATCTATCAGAATTGGCTGTACTTGGTTATCAGATACTAGACTTACTTTCTCTTCCTCCTTCCTTGCAAGATAGTTGTTTAGGAATGTTTCTCTGGAGCTCAATTCTTCATCCAACAGTAAAGAAAACACAAGGTTATTTATTTTCAGTTCCTCCTGTAGAAATATTTTAGAAGAGAGGAAATGGTTAATACTCCTACCTAAGAAAGGATTTTCTGTTGAAGGTCAGTGACTTGGCTCTCATCAATATGACATACAAGAAAGAGAAATCTTTTTTAAGAAAACAAGAATATAAACTGTTACAAATAACTACCAAGTTGTTTTACACTTTCCATCTGAAAGTTATCCTCTGAAAGTCAATAATTAGCATTTTTCTGTTAAAAATATCCCAAATTCATAAATTTAAACAAATTTGATGGGTTTCAGTTAATTGCAACTATTATCATTGTTGAATCCTAAATTGTTCCATTTAGGGGAGCTTCTAAAAAGTTGGCTCTTGAGTCCATTTGATATTACCTAGTAGTCTTCAATAATTTCCTCATTATCTTGTATGAAAGATGTTCTACATAATTGAACTTTAAGATAACCTGGACATGTTATCTTTGAATATATGTATCTTGATTTACTGATGTCACCCTATTAAAAAATAAATACAATAAAAAAAAAAAGAAAACTTATGAAAAAAAAAAAAAAAAGAAAGATGTTCTAAGCATTTTTTTTTTTGAGAGCGATAGGCAGGGAGAGAGAGAGAGAGAGAGAGGGAGAGAGAGACAGGAACATTGAGCTGTTCCTGTATGCATCCTGACCAGGGAATTGAACCGACAACCTTCATGCTCTTGAACAATGCTCCAACCGACTGAGCTATCTGGCCAGGGCTAAGATCTTTGTAAAATAACAGTTTCATTAAAATGTATTTTTCAATCAATACAATTCAGTTATTTAAAGTATGTAATCCAATGATTTTTAGTATATTCACAGAGTTGTACAACCATCACCACAATCAACTTTAGAATATTTCATCACTCTAAAAAGAAATCTTTTAGCAGTAATTTTCCATTTCTTTCCACCCCCTTCCCTAGAGGCCTCCCTGCCTCACCTTCAAGGCAACCACTAATTAACTTTCTGTCTCTATGAATTTTCTTATTTTGGACATTTCATACAAATGGAATTATTCAATATGTGGTCTTGGGTATCTGGCTTCTTTCCCACCTAACTACCATACATATACATATATATATATACATACATTCCCTTCCTGGTGGGCCAGTCGTTAAGGTTTATCTATGCCCGTGACTGCTGAGGAGCCACTCCTCTCCCCTGGCTCCAGGTCTTGCTGGGTCCTGGGAACAGCTACCCTTCCCTTGCCTCTTTAGCTCTAGGGATGATACTGGTTTCCCATTGTTTCTAGTCTCTGTGTAGTTTCACCATTCCTTGCTGTTTCCCTGCTTATACCTCAGTAAGGAGTACCTGCATTAAAATCTCTTAAATAAAACCCTTTCAGTATACCCTTCCTGTTGGGATGCTGAGAATACAAAGATCCTCCTGAAGGTTCCTTTAACTACCCTCATTTTTTTGGTTGGTCCCCTTGCTTTGGTGAGAATTATCTTCTAATAACTCACTGAGAATAGGTGCATATAAATTTTTGAGACCTTGCATTTCTTAAAATATTATTCTTTTGGCCCTGGCCGGTTGGCTCAGTGGTAGAGCATTGGCCTGGCGTGCGGAAGTCCCGGGTTCGATTCCCGGCCAGGGCACACAGGAGAAGCGCCCATCTGCTTCTCCACCCCTCCCCCTCTCCTTCCTCTCTGTCTCTCTTTCCCTCCCGCAGCCAAGGCTCCATTGGAGCAATGATGGCCCGGGCGCTGGGGATGGCTCCTTGGCCTCTGCCCCAGGCACTAGAGTGGCTCTGGTTGCAACAGAGCAACACCCTGGAGGGACAGAGCATCGCCCCCTGGTGGGCAGAGCGTCGCCCCCTGGTGGGCATGCCGGGTGGATCCCGGTCGGGCGCATGCGGGAGTCTGTCTGTTTCTCCCCATTTCCAGCTTTAAAATTAAAAAAAAGAGAAAAAAAAGAAAAAAAATATTATTCTTTTTCTCTTACACTCAGTTGATAGTTTAGCAAGGTATAGAATCCAATGTTAGGAATAATTTTCCCTCAGAATTTAAAGGCTTCACTCTTTGGTCTTCTTGCTTCTAGTTACTGCACACTTAATTTATTCTCTCTGCTGAATCAAATTAAGCCAGATTTTCCATCTGATCTTTTGGGCATGTGGATTATCCACTCATTTAACATACAGATGAGCCCAGCCCTTTGCTAGTTGCTGAAGATATAGGAGCTTATAGTCTTGGAAGCATTAAAAAAGCAGTCTCACATAAATTAAAATTCAATTATAATAAGTATTAGAAAGCTAAATAATAAAGTAGTATATAATAGGAAGATCTAACTTAGTTTGAGGAACTAACTTTTAAGCTGGGGCCTGATAGATGAATAGATATTGGCCAGGATGCAAAGAAGTTGGCAGAGAATATTACTAACAGAGTTGGAAGAAGAAAAAACTGGTGTGTTCAAGGCACAGAGTTGGGAGTGTGGCAAGTGAGGAGGAGGGTGGCACAGATGAGGCAAGAGCGGGAGCCAGGGTCAGAGCCTGCAGGACCTTGGTGCCAGAAAGGGGTTGGTTTTGATCCCAAGAACACTGTGAGGATCTGGAAGCTCCTTTGAAAAGTAAGTTATACAGTTAAACTTGTATTTACCTGGTTGACAACCATTTCTGCCTTCACTCTCCTTTCAAAGAGTTTTTTCAACTGTTCATCAAAATTCTGTGTGCTTTCTTGAATTGAGTTTTGAAGTTTCTTTAATTCTGCATCTAAAGACTGAAAGGAAGTCAACAAAGTTAACATTTAGGAATTTCCAATGCTCCTAGAAAGTGGTGTTCACATTTTGCTACAAGGGAGTGGCAGGTGGTAGGCAAGTCTTGTGAGGTGTTCGGGGCCTTCCGGCCTGCTTCAGAGATATCCCACCTGGATCTGTGAGTCTGAAATTTTTTGCTTAAAAAAGATAGCACTGAAAAAAAAAGTTAAAAATCACTATTACTAATGATGCAGATGGCAATAGTCCTAGTAAAACAAATCACAACAAATCTTTCCAGAAAATTCTGATTTTACATAGGATAGAAATTTCCAGGTATACAATCAGGCCTGGGAAAAATATTGAGATTTTGTAAAAGCCATGAATATATCTTCATGGAATTTTTTAGATTTTAAGGAAATAGGAAGAGAGGAGATATATATTATATAATATATATATTTTACACACACACACACACACACACACACACACACACACACACACATATATATAAAACACGGGGAAATGGAATAGATTCACTGAGCAGCTCTTAGAACCTAACAAAGATTAATATATATATTCTCTCTCTTTTTTGTTGTTGTTGTTTGTTTTGTGTGTTTTGTCCCTCTAAGCAGTTCTCCATCAGGGGAAAGAAATTCTATGCCCTTTAAAAAGATATTCCACCAGGACATATTACTAAATACACAGTATGTAAGTGAAAAACTATAAATTTTTATTTTTAAAGATTTAGAACAACATCTACAGATCAATTCTAGATATATTGTTACAATTTTTGTATTTAAAAATTTTGTAACTTTTAAGTTTTGGGGCCTTTAGCAAACCTAGTGACCCCTTGCTTGAGTCAGCGACCTTGGGTCCAAGCTGGTGAGCTTTGCTCAAACCAGATGAGCCCGCGCTCAAGCTGGCGACCTTGGGGTCTCAAACCTGGGTCCTCCGCATCCCAGTCTGATGCTCTATCCACTGTGCCACCGCCTGGTCAGGCATAACTTTTAAGTGTTGATATGACTTTAAATTTACAGAAAAGTTACAGGAATAGTACAAAAAATTCCCATATACTTTTAACTAATTAAGCAGTTGTTAATATTCTGCCCCATTTGCTTTATGACTTGCTCGATGTATGTCTCCCTCCCCTCAGTCCTCCCTGCTTTCCTCCTCCTCTCTCTCTCTCTCTTTTTTTTAAAGATTGAGAAGAGAAATTGGAGTGAGCATAGATTATTTTCTGCAGTTTTTTAAGGAGACACTGAGGGGTGGATTGAGAGGAAAGTGGGATCAAGAGAGTTGTTTTAACTCTTTATTTTGAAATAAATTAGGACTAACATAAAAGTAATAGGAATAGTCAAAAGAATTCCAGAATCCCTTTTCAAGGGAGTCTTCTTTCTTTTTCTTTTTCTTGTGTATAGGATGAGGGATGTGCACAGCGTAAAAGATTGTGCATGTGTTTATGTCAGTTGGAAAAACTGATGCTGCAGGAAAGGGGGCAAACTGCTGGAGTAGCAATGCTGAACGGGTGAGACGGGGTGGGTCTAGGGCACGAGTGGAGGACCAGGCCTGGGGGCAAACTGCTGGAGTAGCAATGCTGAACACGTGAGACGGGGTGGGTCTAGGGCACAAGTGGAGGACCAGGCCCGGGGGCAAACTGCTGGAGTAGCAATGCTGAACAAGTGAGACGGGGTGGGTCTAGGGCATGAGTGGAGGACCAGGCCTGGGGGATGCCCAGTCATTGCATTCATAGGAAACAGCGAGGCAGGAAGATTCTATGGAGTCAGTGCAGGAGGGTGAACGATGTAGAGGCAGAAGAGTAAGGAAAATCTATTTTAATCGCTTCTCTTCTCCAAAAGAAATGGAAAATAGGGTGATGGGGGTTAGGTGTTGGACGTTGGAGGATGGAGAACATGTGAAGTGGTCCCTTAGGACCTGGTTACTTAAAGTGTAGTTGATTTATTAGGAGCATCTGCACCACCTGGTTGCTTGTTAGAAATCTGAGGATGCTTCCATTTCCTCAGGTTGATGGAATTCAAATCTGCATTTTTTTTACAGGATCCCCAGGTTATGTGCAGTAAGTTTGCAGGGAAATGGAATAGCATACTGTGCAGCTCTCAGGACCTAACAAAGAGTAAGGCTGTTAGAATGAAACCAGTTAGTATTTTTTTCTTTACCCACTTCAGGTGCAGATGCAGAGAAGGCCAGGTACAGGGCTTAATCAAGGCTGGGTTTTCCCAGGTGAGTATAACCAAGGAGCAGGGAGGCAAGGGTGTGGGCAGTACACTATCTTACAGTGCAAGACCATGGAGTAAATACCGCCGCTAATTTATATTCCGACTCCTTGAAATCTTTGCTGCATTCAAAACTACTCACTTTTGGCTTTCAGGTAAGTACTATCTTGGGATAAAATACAAGGCATTGTTAGAAGACTGAAGTGAATAAACACAGGACAGGTTAATAAAAGGTTCAAAGAAATTGATTATGAGATACAGCCACTATAAAGCTGGCAAGATGTCCTGACTCAAATGACATTATGATTTTACTTTCTTCACAGAGGAATAAATATTACTTATTTAGTTGTATACCAACAGCTTTTATATCTCCATTATAACTATAAACAAATTTATTTATTTATTTTTTTTTTACAGAGAGAGTCCCGAGATAGGGACAGACAGACAAGAATGGAGAGATGAGAAGCATCAGTCATCAGTTTTTTGTTGCGCGTTGCGACACCTTAGTTGTTCATTGATTGCTTTCTCATATGTGCCTTGACCGTGGGCCTTCAGCAGACCGAGTAACCCCTTGCTTGAGCCAGCGACCTTGGGTCCAAGCTAGTGAGCTTTGCTCAAACCAGATGAGCCCGCGCTCAAGCTGGCGACCTCGGGGTCTTGAACCTGGGTCCTTCCGCATCCCAGTCCGACGCTCTATCCACTGCACCACCACCTGGTCAGGCTCTATAAACAATTTTAATGTGGAAATGATTTTGGTGATGGAAGTAGATAAAAGTAGGAGAATTGCTTTACAAAAATCTCAAGTTAGAACTGTAATGTGTGTGCTGCACTGAATGTGTCATTCTTCTCTCGACTCCTTTCCTTGAGATTGAGAACAAACCTAGCAACAATATTACTGAACTCAAATAGATGTAGATGATACAGAATAGTGTGCCTTGAACATACTATATTAGATGTTCATTAAACATTTGAAGAATGGATGGATGGAGAACCAAATAAATTGTAATGAATTAGAAAATGCTGAAGTCAATAATGACTAAAAAAACCCATTGAAACACATTCTTTTCATTTTAAATTGTTCTAACTCCACCCACCTCCCCAAATTCTCTGGAAAATTTCAGTTGAAACAATCCTTAAACTACTAAAGACAATAAGCAAATCAAGAACACTTAATTAAAAATATATTGAAACAAAACCCTGGAGATGGTAGGGTATAGTAATTCTTTGCTCTTCTGACCTTTCTATACTTATCCTTTTCTTCATTTAAGTCCTTGACTTTTTTCTCATAGTCTTTGAATTGTTTCCTTTCCTCTTCAGTCCACAGAGCATCAGGCTTTGCCATGAAAGCAGGTTGAGGAATCACCTGAAGAAATAAAGGAAAGTGTATACTGCAGCGTAGACCTACACATAATAGTGTAATAAAAGCTCAGAGTTACCATTTCAGTTAAAAACAAGAGCCCTTTAACTTGGTATAATTCTTCACACTGGCAAGACAATGACCTGACATTCTGACCAAAAGATAAGAAAAAAATGTTCCAACTGTTTTTCTGTAACTTAAGCAAGGCTGGGCAGTTTGGGATGTACCCAGTCTCTAAGGTGACAGGTTTGGAGGTGTGTGTTGATATCTCATAGCTAGATCTATGCCTGAGCTACAGGGACGCCTACATCAAGTATCAAAGAGAACGTTTCTCCAGCCTCAGAGACACACCCAGTAAAATGTTTGACCAACTCTCTGGGCACCTCGTAGCCCATCTAAGTTGACATATAAAATAAACCAGCACAAGGTTTTAGTTGACCAACCTCATTCTATTAAGCCAGTCCTATTCCAAATAAGATAAAATATGATTGGGTAGGCATCTAAAAAACGAAAAGAGAACGTTTCTCAGAAGAATAACAGGTGCAGCATTATCCCTGCTTTCAGTAGAGACCAAAATCACTGTGATTGTTTGGTTTTATTTTTTTGCTTTTTGTCCGATTGGAAGGCTAGTCTGCAGTTTCCAATATCTAATTTGCCTGACTGTGATATGTTTAAAAGGTACTGGAAGGTTGTGTATTTGTTGCTATAGAATTTCTCAAACTCAGGTTCATATAGACAAAGATGGTAAAATTTAAGTATTGATAGTTCTTTTCACCCCATTCCACCTTCCATAAGGATGTCTGGGAATCTCACCATTCTCAAAATGTCTTCCTTCCTGACTTCCAGAACTCCTCCCATCATGTCCATCAGGGCTCGGTTTCTGGTGTCAGAGGCCTAGGAAAGAGCCAGGGTCAGCAAGAGTAGCTGACCGAGAGATCAAACCCTCTGGTGGCAACATGGGTAGCTGATGTTAGAATGACTGCATTTCGGATTGGGGAGGTGAACAGTAGCATGGACGGGGAAAGGAAGGAGGCCAGTGAGGTTGTAGTGACCTCTAACTGTGACAAGTGTGTTGATGTATTTCTATAGTGTAGTTCAAGTACAAGACTATTAAAACAAATCAGGACTAGGTATCCCTAAAGGAAAGAGGGTCTTAGGTAGTGAGCAAAACTGCATACCTGTGATTGATGCCATTGCTCCATTTTATGGGTGTCAAGCAATTCTATTTTGGCTTTTTGCCATGGTTTAACATGTTTTTGAACAGAAATCTGAAAGAAAAGAAATATAGTTTCCTGCATTATTCTTACAAAATTCAACCAAACTTTCTATCCATACACCAGGAGGAGGGATCAAGGGGATAAAGGAACTATCCATATTTCACAACCAATTTCCTGTTTTGGAATAACGATGAGGTTTGAAATGAGCAGGTTGTAAAAATAGATTGTTATTTCTCTAGCTCTCTAAATCCATCTCTGTCACTAAAGAAATTATAACCGGGAACCTGATTTAGATTGGAGGTAAGGGGTCCAAAGAAGTGTCATCTAAGCCAAATCCTGCAGGATGGAGGTTTGATTGATCAAAGCTTCGGATATTCAAGGAATTGTGAGAATGCAAGTGTGGCCAGAACAGAACAAGGTGGGGAGAGCAGAAAGAGTGACGGGGTCGCCTGACCAGGCGGTGGCGCAGTGGATAGAGCGTCAGACTGGGATGCAAAGGACCCAGGTTCGAGACCCCAAGGTCGCCAGCATGAGTGTGGGCTCATCTGGCTTGAGCAAAAAGCTCACCAGCTTGGACCCAAGGTTGCTGGCTCAAGCAAGGGGTTACTTAGTCTGCTGAAGACCCGTGGTCAAGGCACATATGAGAAAGCAATCAATGAACAACTAAGGTGTTGCAACAAAAAACTGATGATTGATGCTTCTCATCTCTCTTAATTCCTGTTTGTCTACCCCTCTCTCTGACTCTCTGTCCCTGTAAAAAGCAAACAAACAAACAAACAAACAAAAAGAGTGACAGGGTCCACGGTGGGTAGTCAGAAAGGGTTTGTGGGTGTAATCTTGAGTGAAATGAGCAGCCACTGCAGGGGTTAAGCAGGAGAACAAAATGTCTGGTTTACAAGATCACTCTCCTAATTGTAGAGTAAGCAAGTTGGGGAGGAGGGAGTTAATTATGTACATACAAAGTGACTGCCCAGAGCAGGACCTTGGTGGAAGCAGCAGAGTGGGGTCCTTGAGTCTTAGGTCATGTGGCAAGGTCTGATTCTGAAAGAAATGACTTCTTAAACTGAGTACAATGGAGTGAAGAGGGTAAGAGGAAGTACTCTGAAGTACTGTATATTGATTGCTTTCAAATCCCCTCTGTTACTTACTAGCTTTGTAACTGTGGTCAAGCTACTTAACCTCTCTGGGCCTCAGTTTCCTCTTCTGTAAAATGCAGGTAATATTAGTACGTATTTTACAAGGTTTTACAATGATATATTAGACTCAATCTATCTAGGCTCTTAGGATGGTGTCAGCTTTCAACCAGGACTGTGTAAACGTCTGCTGTTTACTTCTAAGCAACATGCTACCTTTTGCCTCAAAGTGATATAGCTGGTTTCAAGTGAGCAATGCGTTTTCTTTGAGTAGTCTCTAGCATTTTATACTTTTTAGAAATGAAATATGGTTACATTTTAATTGTTTTCTTTTCTTTTTTTTTCAGAGAGAGAGGGATAGACAGGGACAGCAGACAGGAATGGAGAGAGATGAGAAGCATCAATCATTAGTTTTTCATTGCGTGTTGCGACACCTTAGTTGTTCATCGATTGCTTTCTCATATGTGCCTTGACCACGGGTCTTCAGCAGACCAAGTAACCCCTTGCTGGAGCCAGCGACCTTGGGTTCAAGCTGGTGGGCTTTTTTCTCAAACCAGATGAGCCCGTGCTCAATCTGGCGACCTCGGAGTCTCGAACCTGGGTCCTCTGCGTCCCAGTCCAACGCTCTATCCACTGCGCCACCGCCTGGTCAGGCTTGTTTTCTTTAAGCATTTACCTGTAACAGCCTTTGTGCCAAACACTTTTTAAGAAGGCTGTCCCCCAAGCTCCCTTTCTCTGGGGCCATGCTGCCCTAATGACCTCCATAATTACTAGAGCTCCATCAGCCTTCCTCCCATGATGTGACCCAGCCTCCCTGTGTGTGGGCACTGGACTCAAGCTGCAGCCAGGAGCCCCTCTCCGGGGAAATCTGGAGTTGGGACTGAGAGATTCTGCTTCAGACCAGCTGTTCTTCTGAGTGTAGGAGACATAAAAGAGAAGCTGCTAGAGGAAGCTGAAATGCAGAGAGAAGTGAGCTAAGAGATGAAGAAAGACTTCCAGACTCCTCACCAGGCTCCAGTTTGAGGCTCTTCTTGCTAGGCTTGGTGTTCAAGTCTTGCCTGAACTCCTTGGGACTCATAAAAGAAATCCTCACTCCCGCTGAGGCTCTGGCCAGTTTTTGTTACTTGTAACTGAGAATGCTACCTAGGACAGTCACTTCCATTGAGTGCAAACCAGATGACTAAATAAGAGCTTGGGAAAATGTCATGAGAAACCAGGGAGGGGGTAAGGAAGCTCGCCAGTACCTCATTGTTTTCCACAACGAGCGTTCTCTCTGGCTTCTCAGAGTCATCAAATTCCGGTTGCCAGATTGATTCTCCCAATTCCAGGTCTAAAATAATTTCTTGAATTCTCACATTTCTTTCCTTCACGCGTGCAATTTCAAACTCTTTTTGTTTGTATGCAGCATCAAACTCATTATTGAAAACAATTTTTACCTTATAAATGATATCCTGAAATAACAATATGTTACTGAAAACACATCACATATTATTACATAATCCCATAGTTTTACTTTTCCCCCCAAATCAAATTTCAGTAAATGACTTTTCTAAAATACTGTTTATATTAAATAATTTCTTGGTTCAGTAACCTATAGTGGCATCCTACTAGATCAAAGTAACAGCTGTTAAAGCACAACCTACTTCCCAAAATATAAGTTACAATGCAATATTCAAGTATGATGATAAATGCTGAAGTGGGTGATGAATACTTGGAAGCTCTTTTTGTGTATATTCTAAAAACATCAGAAAAATATTTAAAAAGCAATATGGAGTACTTAAATTGGGAAACGTCTTTTCTTTGGAGCTGTTTGGGGGAGATGTGGTGAGGAGGAGATGGCCTACAGAGGCTGCTTGGAGAATGCACCAGACAAGTACACCACATACAGTATTGTTCCTATATACCAGGGGTCCCCAAACTGCGGCCCCCTGAGGCCATGTATCTGGCCCCCGCCACACTTCCGGAAGGGGCACCTCTTTCATTGGTGGTCAGTGAGAGGAGCACAGGATACATCCTGTGGAGTACTGTATGTGGTGGTGCTGCAAAGCGCGGCGTCGCTCATGTACAGTACTACTGCCGGTGACGTGGGATGCATGCGTCATGGCTCCGGAAGCGCGTCATATCACTTCTTACGGCTAGCAGTGACAAATATGGAACTGGACATCGACCATCTCATTAGCCAAAAGCAGGCCCATAGTTCCCATTGAAATACTGGTCAGTTTGTTAATTTAAATTTACTTGTTCTTTATTTTAAATATTGTATTTGTTCCCGTTTTGTCTTTTTACTTTAAAATAATATATGTGCATAGGGATTTGTTCATAGTTTTTTTTATAGTCTGCCCTCCAACAGTCTGAGGGACAATGAGCTGGCCCCCTGTGTAAAAAGTTTGGGAATCCCTGCTATATACAGTCGGCTTCTTCTCAGGTAGGAAGGGGACACAAGCTGGTTAGTTGGATCAGCCAGTTACTAAGGTGGCATTGGGTCCAAATGGATTGTTCCCATCTCTGCTGCGGACAATGGATCAATTCAAAGTTGCTTTTATTTTACCGTCAGAATTCAGCCTATATATCTATCCTAGTGAAGATGGAACCACAAAAGCAGGGGTGAGGATTACCTATTTGTAGGAAAATGGCTTTAATAGAGCAGCAAGAAAGTGGGACTTTGAGGAAATAGGTTGGCAGAAACTGAGCAACAAAAGCCATAACTAAACAGTTCTTAGTATAAGAATTTCAGGGGTTGAAGGAGAAGAGGAGAAAAAGATTGGAAGAGAGAGCAGAGTAACATGGCAGGAGGCTAGAACTGAAATTGCAGACATGTCTGAAGGACTTCCAGGGTCGGGAATGGCTAACATTAAATTTAGTCCATTCGCATTGGTCCTAGTAACTGAATTTTCAAAAACCATCAGGAGGCATGTACTGTGCCGGCACTGACATGTGGGGTGGAAAGTAAGGAGTAGGAGCTTGGAGCCTGAGGGAGGCTGCACCTTCTCCCTGAGCCCCAGAAGTTCTAAGAATCTCAGAGAGGAAATGGCATTTCCCCAGGCTAAGGGGAGAGACAGCAATCACATCTTGATCATACAAAAACGAGGATGTCCTAACTAACCTCTGGGTTTCCTAGAAGATGGCATTCAAGGCTTTCTTTTGTCTTTGGGCTTACTGAAGATCTAAGTAGGATAGTTTATCAGCCAGTGTAGACTGTTTTCTTCTTCTTGTTGTTTTTTCTTTTTAGAAAACCTGTTATCCTAGAACCCAGTCTTTTTTATTTTTACTTTATTTTTATTAATTTTACTAAGGTGACATCAATACTAGAACCCAATCTAAATGGCTGAAACCAACTCTTGTAAACAAGCTCTGCTTAAGGAACACAGATGCTAGCATCTAGATATCTGTATACTACAAGGACATCATTTTGATTGGCATGAAATTTCAATTTGAGCCTTTGTAAGACAGACACCTCATGGGGATATTTAGAGATATTTAGGGATAAAGAAAAAAAATTCACTCACTTTCAGTAATATAATTTGGTTGATTTTCTCTTCTCTGGTATGTAATTCTAATTGGCTTGACAATAAAGAAGTTTTTACCCCAAAATCAGTACTCAGACTGCCAAACAGGTAATTAGGCAAGTTGCTATTTCTTAATGCTGTGTCTTCTTCCTCCTCTTCATCATCTTCTTCATGATGCTTTCTACCCAAGATGAATGCAGACTGAACCTCTATAATTTCCTTCCGTAGCTAAACATAGAAAAAGATGACATGGAAGTTATTCAATAATAAGAATTCTCTAAAGGGCAACTCTGTGACAACTTAATTATTTCAACAACCACTTTAAGATGTTAGACTGTCTTGTCAACAACTAAATTCAAAGTGATTGATCTTGAAACTGCTGCAGAAGAAATTAAAGCTTCAGGAACTGATAAACTGTGGGTAAATCAAAAGAGTAAAAATTGTCCCTGCTAATACGTAATGTTGTATTTTTCTGTCAGGATGACAGCTGTTTGTAGATATTTTGAGTCACTGTTGAAATTTAAGCATTAAAATACACACACCTTCTCTTCATATTCTGCAAAGGAATTTGTTCACATAACACTAGTGGGCATAGGTTAAGAAAACTTAAGTATTCTTTCATTTTATGTTTCAAAAAAAATAATGCATGCCATATAAAAATAGAAAGAAAGGAAGAAGGAAGGAAGGAAGGAAGGAAGGAAGGAAGGAAGGAAGGAAGGAAGGAAGGAAGGAAGGAGAGAAAGAAAGAAAGAAAGAAAAAGAAAGAAAGAAAGAAAAAGAGGAGAAGAGAAGAGAAAGAAAAAAAGGTAACAGGATGGATGCAAGGTTCTGGTCAACACCAAACTAGATCAGTGGGGCAGTGTAGTTTGATAGTGATAGCTGCTTTTTTTTTTTTTTTTTTTTTTTTGAGAGTCAGAGAGAGGGATAGACAGGGACAGACTGACAGGAACAGAGAGATGAGAAGCATCTATCATTAGTTTTTCGTTGCACATTGCGACACCTTAGTTGTTCATTGATTGCTTTCTCATATGTGCCTTGACCGCGAGCCTTCAGCAGACTGAGTAACCCCTTGCTTGAGCCAGCGACCTTGGATCCAAGCTGGTGAATTTTTGCTCAAACCAGATGAGCCCATGCTCAAGCTGGTGACCTTGGGGTCTCGAACCTGGGTCTTCTGCATCCCAGTCTGATGCTCTATCCACTGCGCCATCGCCTGATCAGGAGAGATAGCTGCTTTTTATTTTTATTTTTTATTTTTATTTTTTTTTCTGAAGCTGGAAACGGGGAGAGACAGTCAGACAGATTCCCGCATGCGCCCGACCGGGATCCACCCGGCACGCCCACTAGGGGCGATGCTCTGCCCACCAGGGGGCGATGCTCTGCCCCTCCGGGGCGTCGCTCTGCCGCAACCAGAGCCACTCTAGCGCCTGGGGCAGCGGCCAAGGAGCCATCCCCAATGCCCGGGCCATCTTTGCTCCAATGGAGCCTTGGCTGCGGGAGGGGAAGAGAGAGACAGAGAGGAAGGAGGGGGGGGTGGAGAAGCAAATGGGTGCTTCTCCTATGTGCCCTGGCCGGGAATCGAACCTGGGTCCCCCGCATGCCAGGCTGACGCTCTACCGCTGAGCCAACTGGCCAGGGCCAGATAGCTGCTTTTTAAAAAGCTGAAATTTGGCCTTGGCCAGTTGGTTCAGTGGTAGAGCATCGGCCCAGCGTGTGAAGTCCTGGGTTCAATTCCCAGTCAGGGCATACAGGAGAGGTGCCCATCTGCTTCTCCACCCCTCCCCCTTCTCTCTCTCTCTTTCTTTTTCTCTCTCTTTCCCCCCTCCCACAGCCATGGTTCATTTGAGTGAATTGGCCCTGGGCACTGGGGATGGCGCCATGGCCTCACCTTAGGCACTAAAATGGCTCAATTGCCTAGCAACAGAGCAGTGGCCCCAGATGGGCAGAGCATCGCCCCATAGGGGGCTTGCTGGGTGGATCCCAGTCAGGGATGCATGTGGGAACCTGTCTCTCTGCCTCCCCACCTCTCACTTAATTAAAAATAAATGCTGGAATTTCTTTAGGAAAACGCATAATTCCATCAAAACAGACACTACTTCATCTTTGGTCAATTATCTTAAAATTTAATCCATAGATTTAAGAGAAGATAATAAGAATATGGGTAGATGAAGATGACTTCTGAGTAGGACAAGAACAAAACTCTAAATCTTATTTTTTATTTTATTTTATTATTATTATTTTTTTGTATTTTTCTGAAGTGAGAAGTGGGGAGGCAGTCAGACTCCCACATGTGCCCAACTGGGATCCACCCGGCATGCCCATCAGGGGGCGATGCTCTGCCTATCTGGGCCATTGCTCCATTGCAACTGGAGCCATTCTAGCACCTGAGGCAGAAGCCATGGAGCCATCCTCAGCGCCTGGGCCAACTTTGCTCCAATGGAGCCTTGGCTGTGGGAGGGGAAGAGAGAGAGAGAAAGGAGAAGGGGGAAGGATAGAGGAGCAGATGGGTGCTTCTCCTGTGTGCTCTGGTCAGGAATCGAACTGGGACATCCACACGCTGGGCCAATGCTCTACTGCTGAGCCAACCGGCCAGGGCCAAATCTTATTTTTTAAAGTATATCCTCACATTTAAATGTTAACCATGTTTTTTAGGGTATAGGCTCCTTGATTGTGTAGATTTGGTTCCTACATTCATTAGAGTATGTTTTACAAATTAACAAGGAATGGAAAAAATAACTACAAACATATCTAAACTTATCCTAAATTGTATCCCAACTCAAATCTGTGAAGACCTTGAAATAAAACACATCACTTATATAAACACATATATTTTTAAAACTGTACTTTAAAACATTCTGTTTCAATCTTCCTTTGATGCAAAATTCGATTCACTTCTTTCAGCTCTTCATCTGTGCGTTCTTTCATTGGGAAGTTCTCAACCACATAGGGGATGTGAAAGCCCTTGTTGGAAAACACAAAAGAAAGTCATTTTTAGTATGTGTGTGTGTATCTGGAGTGGAGTGGGAGGTGTTTTCCCTGATTAAAGTTAATTCATAGGTTATCATGCATGAGTAAAATCGAAAGTGGAGACTTTCTTTAAAATAAAGCAATGTATTCCATTAGCACTGGTGTAAACTTTGGATTAAAATATTGAGCTTTTGTAAAGAATTTACTTCTAAAGCAAAAGTTCTCAAGTAGGGGTCATTTTGCTTGCCCTTCCTCCTCCTTCCGAGACCCTCAGGGACATTTGGCAATGCTGGAGACATTTTTGATTTTTCTAATGGGAGTTTTGAATGCTACTTGGGTCTAGAGGCCAGGGATGTTACAAAACATCTTATAATCCATAGGACAGCCCCCACAACAAAGAATTATCCAGCCTAAAACACACTACTCTTGAAAAGGTCTGTTTTTGAGCAACACATAAGCACATAAATCTAGTCTGACCATATACTTTATTAACCAAATGGAGAAGGGACATATTTAAAAGTGAAGAGGGTACTGTTAGAAGTTACTCTAGGAGCACTGTTTATACTTGCGGTCCTAGAGTAACTAGGGAAATAGTGTTGGAAGGAAGCTCAATGAAAAAGCATGGAAAATAGTCCTTTAGAAAATGTGAAGGCAGGCACAGGTAGAAATGTCAAGAATACGATGTCTAGTTTTCAGTTTGTGTGGATGAAGAGTGGCCTGTTAAAATAGATGTTAAGACCTGGATGCAGGTAGTGTCAGAGAGGAAAGAGGTGATAAGACAAATCTTAAGAGATGCTGGCTTGGGAGTACCTGGGGACTGAGCAGAGGGGAAGAACGAGACAAGAAAAAGTGACACATCTAGGTGGAATTCAGCACAGGAAGGGGCGAGTATGCTTTGAATGCCTTTTTATGTATAGGTTTTCCTGAAATTTGTATCTGGAGTTATGTCTGTTACCTTAAGAGCTCGGCCTTTCACAGCCATTGAATTCCAGCATTCTTCTTTAATAAGTTCAGCCAGATATCTCTTGGCTAGGTTATGCATCTCCACATCATTTCTGATCTTGAAGAACATAGATGAAGGAAAAAATAAAAATGAAAATGTGGCCTCTTAAAACAAAAATCTCACTAACCAGTCAAGGCTGCACCTTGAGTGAAGAAGTTTGATCGTCCTTCCCCAGCACACAGCGCCGCCCTGCAGGGGGATAGATGCACTCCGGCGGGAACACGTGCCTGTCTTTGAGAACCTTTCCTGAAGTTCAGTTTGGAGGCACGGGATTCCCTTCCTTGAGGACAAAGGGGTCAATGCAAACACCTCGAAGGGCAGGCAGGTCCTACACAGGAGCCAAGGTGGTTGTGGGAACAGCTATATAGCGTGGCGGGCTGGGTAGCTAACACACACAGTGTCACAGATCTGGCCTGTTGGTGCCGGGTGGGAACATAAACCCACTGTGCCAACTCTGTTTTATTAAAGAATTATGAAATTTGTAATTTTATGAAACTGTGCCAACTCTGTTTTATTAAAGAATTATGAAATTTGTAATTTTATGAAACTGTAGGATGTCTAAATGTTGGTTTAATTTTTATCAATACATATTTAAAGGGCTAGTTTGTAACCTCTGCCTTGGGGTCTTGACTGCACTTATGTGGGAGACTGCAAGCTGACAGGGTCCTTGTAGTTTAGATTTGCGGGGGACAGAGGTGTGGGGGATTGGCAGTAAGCTGACAGGGTCCTTGCTGCCCGTCCCCCACCTCACTTGCCTGATTAAGTTGCTAAGCTCTTCCCCACAACCTCTGACTGATTGTTTAAGTTGGTAAAGGTAATTTATATGCCCTTCCACACACCTCTGTGTTAGCCGTGATGCTAGATTGTTTTTTTTATCTTATTTTTAGTAATTTTAATGCAGTGACATTGATAAATCAGGGTACATATGTTCCGAGAAAACATCTCCAGATTATTTTGACCTTTGATTATGCTGCATACCCCTCACTCAAAGTCAAATCATCCTCCATCACCTTCTATCTGGTTTTCTTTGTGCCCCTACCCTCCCCCCACTCCCTTCCTCTCCTTCCTCGCCCCTTCCCCACCCCTCCACCCCACGCCCTGTTACCATCACATTCTTGTCCGGGTCTCCTAAGTTTCATTTTTATGTCCCATCTATGCATTGGTTCATATAGTTCTTAGTTTTTTTTCTAATTTACTTATTTGACTCCGTATAATGTTATCAAGGTCCATCCATGTTATTGTAAATGATCCAATGTCATCATTTCTTATGCCTGAGTAGTATTCCATAGTATATATGTAACAAAGCTTTTTAATCCACTCGTCCTCTGATGGACACTTGGGCTGTTTCCAGATCTTCGCTATTGTGAACAATGCTGCTATAAACATGGGGGTGCATTTCTCCTTCTGGAACCATTCTATGGTGTCCTTGGGGTATATTCCTAAAAGTGGGATGGCTGGGTCAAAAGACAGTTCGATTTTCAATTTTTTGAGGAATCTCCATATTGTTTTCCACAGAGGCTGCACCAGTCTGCATTCCCACCAGCAGTGCAGAAGAGTTCCCTTTTCTCCACATCCTCGCCAGCACTTATTCTGTGTTGTTTTGTTGATGAGCGCCATTCTAACCGGTGTGAGGTGATATCGCATTGTGGTTTTAATAAGGGTTAATAGCCAAAATTTATAAAGAACTTGTAAATCTCAACACCAGAAAGACAAACAATCCAATCAAAAAATGGGCAAAGGAAATGAATAGACACTTCTCCAAAGAGGACATACAGATGGCCAATAGGCATATGAAAAAAATGCTCAACATCATTAATCATTAGAGAAATGCAAATTAAAACCACGATGCTAGATTGTTTCTACTAGTCCCATCCCCCTTGTTAAAGTTTAAGAGACTGGAGGCAGTTTTCTTTTACCCCTTGTTTTGTGAAGTTAAGATGTTATGGTGGGGGTTTCTGCACTTGGGAGAATTCTTGGTGTGCCTGGAAAATGTGACTTTGTATTTGAGCTCTCTTTGATTTGCAAATGCCTGGTTTACACTATAAAAATAAAGCTTTTGGGAGTGTAGGCACTTTTGGTTGGCCATCAGCCACCAGAAGGCCTCCTGATTCCATTCTTTTTCTTTCTGTTTATTTTCTAATATTCCACCGCTGCCACCTGAGACCTGCAAAATTATTTGTCGCTCTGGTTCGTGACGCACGTAATTCTTTTATTTAACTCCACTGCTCTTGGAGATCACATACTTTACCTTTTCCTATTTAGAAACATATGTGTGACATTGATTAGTTTCATCTGCTTTAAGTAATCTAATTACTTAATATTTAAGTGAATAAGTATTCTTGTTTTAATCAAGTTTGCCAAAAGAGCTGGTATAAAAATGAGACCCAACAATCCTTAGTCTTTAGGATCCTCTCTGGAACCTTTTCTGCATCTTACTTTGTTGGCAGAATTATTAGCAAACTAGCTAAGAATAATACTTCCCCATCAGATTAGAAAATGTCTTATTTATCCATTCATTTTTCATTAATTTATGTCTATCTTATCCATTGTCTGAACAAATACTTAATATGCATTTTATTTCTTTTTTATTTTCTTCCATTGGTAATAGCTAATACAGTTTTAAATTATTTTAAATAATAACTTTTAAAGAAACAGCTGTTTTGGCATATCGATGGTCAGAACCTGTCTGGTTGCCAGACCTCCCTTCTCCACTGCGCCAGCTATTGATCAACCCCCCCAGACTCAGTCCCTAATGCCGAGCCCAGGGTGTCTACTAGGCTTTGGTCTTATCCTTATTGTGGAGATCCTGGCTGAGGATGGCTAGTGGCCTTGTCCTTTTAGGACTGGGATCCCTAACTAGTAGGTGCTGTTAACTCTTCCTGTGGACTAGTATTCTGCTCCCAAAGGTGCTAAAAGCCACTGGGTGTACGGTGTCCTCTGCTAACACTGTTCTGTGCACACTGTCTGGTTCTGTGCTCAGCTCCAGTCTGGGACTGGTATCTCTTCAAACGCCCAGAGCTTAGGAAAAATAAACAGCATGGGAAACAAGTGTGTAAGGAGCCGTTCTCTACACAAAGCCTGCTCAGAGGATCAGGATGCTTCTCGAGAGATATGCAAGAGTTCGGAAGTGGCAAGGGGAGGGGCCGGGGGATATGTGGCAGAGGCACAGGGAGGGAGGGAGGGGAGCAGGGTGGGTGCAGCAGTGGTCAGTAGGTCAGCTGGTCAGAGCAGCAGGTTCATGGGACCGAGTTGTCAGATATGTTTGGAGACAGAGCAACACTGGTGTGAGAACAGGCACAGGCACTTGACACAGACTCACTGCAGAGCGGTCCAGCTGAATGGGCTGGGAGAACCTGGTGCTAGGACAGGAAGGGGCGTGCCAGGCCTGAGCCAAGCCAGGGCCAAGGAGGCAGAGGCTGAAGCCTAGTGGGCAGACTGGTGCTTCCTGACTCAGATCCAAGTTGTAGGATCTTAGCCAAGTGACTAGCTCCAAAGCTTCAGTTACTGCAAGTGGGAAAACAAAACCTTCCTGTGTGGGTTGTTGCAATAACCAAATAGCATTCAAAAAGCCCGTAAGTTGGTGCTATTTGTTATAATAAAAATGGGGTCATTTCCAATAGTTTCCTATCATGCCAGGACTTGAGAGCTGGCCTCTGCCTACCTCTCATCATTTAATGAGGCTCTCTCCTATCTACCATGTTACAGCCTTTCTGGCCTTCCTCATCCTGGAATACTCCAAGCCACTTCTGCCTCAGGGCCTTTGCTCTTGCTTCCCCCATTGCCCAACGTCTCTTCCCCAGAACTTTGCATAGCCAGCTTCCTCTCTTCTTTTAGTTCCCAACTGAAATGTCACCCCTTTAAAATAATTTTCTTTCACCACAGAAGTAGATCTCTCACATCTTTCACAGTATCCACACTATGTTTTAATCATACCATGTACAAAGATTTGTTTATGGTCTGTCTTCTCCACCAGATTAGCCCCATGTAGGCAGGACCTGTCTGACCTATTCATTGTATTCCCAGCACCTACAATAGTGCCTGGCACATAACAGGTATTCAATAAATGTTGTGGAATAAACTAATGGGTAGATGAATGATCATTCAGGTAAATTTTATCTCCTTGAGTCAGTCTGTTGAGGTCCTTCTCATTCTGATTCTGTTATATAATTCCTCTTATTCTCAGCCTCGTGTCACCAATTTGACAAATCTGCCTCATTTCTGCATCTTCATCCCAGTCATTAATAAACATGTTTAACAAGACAGATGCCTATTATTGGAAACCTCTCTCCTAGGGACATTAGTCAGTCTTTTTTTGTGTAGTTATTTCATCAGCTATAATTCACTTAAATTTCCTTGAATCCAGCTATGTTTAATTCTCTGGTTCAGAGGGGGAAATGTGTTTATTTGTGCACACTCAAAAACTCAAATGTACTGTGCATGTTGAGAAAGAGGTAAGTTAAGAACATCCTGGGCCCTGTCTGGTTGGCTCAGTGGTAGAGCATCAGCCTGGTGTGTGGATGTCCTGGGTTCGATTCCAGGTCAGGGCACACAGGAGAAGTGACCATTTGCTTCTTTAACCCTCTCCTTTCTCTCTCTCTCTCTCTCTCTGTCTCTCTCTCCCCTTCCCACACCTATGGCGTGATTGCTGAGAATGGCTCTGTGGAGCCTCCATCTCAGGTATGAAAAATAGCTCGATTACCAGCATGGCCCCGGATGGGCAGAGCATCAGCCCCAAATGGGGGTTGCTGGGTAGATCCCAGTCAAGGCTCATGCAGGAGTCTGTCTATCGCCCCTCCTCTCACTTGGAAAAGAAGAAAAAGGAAGGAAAAAAAAAAAAGAACATCCTGTATAAAACGTAATTAGGGCTTTCACTTCAAATAAAATCAATATGAGTAAACAATGTGCTATAACTGCCACAAAAAGATGCAAAGTCTGAATTAATAGAAGTGTAATATCTAGTCATGCAGAGGTTTCAGTTTATGCTTTTCTATAAACTAGACAGATGATAATTGGATTTCTTTTGTGGATACCAGACTCAAATATAACAAAATCAGAGAAAAACTGTGTGATGATGAGGAAGCTATCAAAACGATATCATATGGTAGTTATAGGAGCTGGGTAGTTAGTTGAGACAAGAGAAGATGCACATGGTAATTGCTAATCTCTGACCATTTTCAGAGTGGCCCTAGAGTTGATGGTGCTCAAAGAATAGAAGAATCAGTAAGTATAGGGAGAAATATTTCAACTCTAGGGATTATTAAACCGCAGTGTCCAAAGTTGACATGAGGTGACTGAGGGGATTTCTAAAAGTGTTTGAACACATTGTGGGAGATGTCTGGCATGAACGTCACGAAGGAAAGACAAACATTAGATGTCTGGTTGGCCTGGCTGTTCTTCTTACCCTAACCCCCAAATTCAGCAATTTTATGACTCATTCCCTCATACACCCTGGGTTTGCTTTATTCACATTGTGCTGGAAAGGCCTTGGTTTTATTTACATAATTATGGAAAAGTTTCCCTTCCTATTTTCTCCTTACTTCCTTCATTATGGTGCCTACATCAGATTTTCCCATACCTTTGCCACTTCTTTCTCGCTTTCATTTTGACGCCTTTCCAGTTCCTCCAGATCCAGGCTGAATTCCTGGTCCTCTAATTTTGCAATATAATCTACTGTTTCATTTTCTTCCATCATAGTCAGAACCTGAATTTTAAAATAAGAAAGGATAATGACAAGTGAAGAATTAAACTTCAAAGACATGGTTTTCCAACTCTTAGATAGTAATGAATAAGAAACAGATGTTCTATTTATTTCAGTAAAACTATTGAATAAAGAATTAGGTTATGTGCTTATTGTGATTATTTAAGTTTTAAGGCTTAATCCTTGAAAACTCATTCATCTATAAACAACTACAAAATGTAAATTTATCACTTCATTGGATGGTATTAAGGAATTATTGATATTTAGGTGGGCTAATGGTATTGTGGCTATGTATTTTAGGAGTTCCTATCTTGCCCTGGCTGGTTGGCTCAGCAATAGAGTGTCGGCCCAGTGTGTGGAAGTCCTGGGTTCGATTCCGGCCAGGGCACACAGGAGAAGTGTCCATCTGCTTCTCCACCCCTCCCCCTCTCCTTCCTCTCTATCTCTCTCTTCCCCTCCCGCAGCCAAGGCTCCATTGGAGCAAAGTTGGCCCTGGTGCTAAGGTTGGCTCCATGGCCTCTGCCTCAGGTGCTAGAATGGCTCTGATTGCAGGGGTGCATTGCCCCAGATGGGCAGAGCATCGCCTCCTGGTGGGCGTGCCAGATGGATCCCGGTCGGGCACATGCGGGAGTCTGACTGCCTCCTCGCTGCTTCTCACTTCAGAAAAATACAAACAAAACAACAACAACAAAAAGAGTTCCTATCTTTTGGAGATACATACTTAAATAATTAAAGATAAAATTATATAATATCTATGATTTAATGAAAAATAATTAGGGAAGGGGATGGTGGGTAGGGGTATAGGTGAAATATTGGCAATGGAATTTATTATATTATTATTCTCTTGCCTTTTATATATATTAGAATATTTCTATAATAAAACAATCATCTTTAAAAGTTTATAACTTCAAAATATTCAGGGGCAAAGGACATACATGATAATCTTCAATATATAAAGAGCTCTTACAAAGGAATAAAAACAGCCCAGGCAATAGGAAAAATGAGGAGTTTAGTTTCCAAATGGTAGACTCAGAATAATAGTCTTTATAATTTTACTTTCCTGTCCTAATTCATAAAAAAAAAGAGAAAAGGAATGTATTACAAATAGATAAATTTATTACTGCAATTAAGAACAAAACAAAGGATATTTCAGCAGTATGGAAACTAGCACCTGAAAGATGAAAATCAGATGGACATGAATGGTGCATTATAGCCCCCAGTGCCTTGGGACAATACTTCACAAAAGGTAGAGGCCATACTACATATAGAAGTAAGGGGTAACCTAGAAGTAATTGGCAGAGAGATAAGCTGGGACTACTGCATTGGAAACAGGCAGTGTACATGTATCCCCACTTGGTAAAACTCTCTGGGACCCAGTGGTAGCATAGCAACAAGATGTTTGCCTCTAGGGAGAAAATTGGAATGAATATTTGGATGTGAGAGATAGGGAAATGACCAAGGTATCTGTCATTGGCTATAAGGACTTAGAGAATACTTGCCCATCCACATAAGATAGGTGACTAAAACAGTTTCTAACACCACACACCTCATTTATTTTCACTGAAAATAGATAGGAATACCTACAGAAGTCAGGTCTCCTACATGTTTTCCAAGCAGGTTGAACTGGTGAGGTGGAATTATAACAGGAAGTTGCAGTTACAATTATGATCACACAATAATAAAAATCATAATAGATCACTAAATACTTAGGGAATAATAAAACCATTGAAGAGAGACAATAAATTCAACAATAAAAGACTTGTTATGCAAAGGAAAAGAGTAAAACAAGAGCAGAATTTCACAGTAACTAGAAATGTAAAATATTATTCCTCATAAAAATAATTGAGATTATGAAACTTAAAAGTTTGATCTTTGAAACAAACAAATAACCCAACCAAACAAAATCCATGAAAGACAGACTGAATAGTAAAATGGACACAGTTGAAGATAGTTAGTGGTCTATAAAAGTCAGTTAAGAATTCTACCTGTGTGTAACAAAGAAGGGTAAAGAGATAGATAGATGTGCAAGAAAAGTTAAGACACTTCTACGACTTATCTAGAAGCACCTACAACTAATACAACTTTAGAAGAGAATAAAGAGAACAGGAACCACAATGTTAAAAGAAATCATAAAGGGATATTAAAAAAAAAACAACACACACAATAAAGCACTAATACTCAAGATTTAAAGGCCATAACAAATGTTCGGCATGCCCTGGTCTGGATACAGATGTAAAACTTAAGAACCAAATCCTAAACACTTCCAAGAGGAAATGAGTATGACAAAGATAAAAAAATTAGACCAATAAAAGACCTCATATAAGCAATACCTGAAGCAAAAATGAAATATATCAATAGCTTTGGATCAAAGTACTGAAGGAAAAACTTGTGAATCTCTAATTCTATAGTCATCAAACTGTCATTCAAGTGTGAGATCGAAATAAAGTCATTTACAGACATGCAGAGGTTCAATACCTATCCCTCTGAAAGGATTATTAAGGATATACTAAAGTCAGAGGAAGGTAAGTAGAAAGATTTATTAAATCTGAGTAAGATTTACATGTTTTTAAGACATTTTTAAAGTAATAATTTATAACTATAATTCAAAATGATATCATTGAGAGAATGTGAGGGAAGCAGGAGATGAAAAAGCAAAAAGTAACAACAAAAGCACATTGGGGTCCTTATCTGGGGGGTGGACCAGAGATTCTCCAACTTTAATGGCACTATGACTGTCCTGGGGGTCATTCTGATTCTGGACATCTGGGACAGAGTCAAGATCCCAGGTGATGTCAATGCTGCTGTGCACTGAACCATTGAATAGAAAGGCTCTAGATGATGTAAAAAATTAGAAGGTCAACCATGTGGGTGAGAATTTTAAAAACAGAAATGGAATTATAACTCCCAAAATAGTAAAGAAAAAATAGAATAATAATAACAAAAATACATAAGCAATCCAAGAAGATAGAAAAGAAAAAAAAGTTAAAAATCTGTTTTTAAAATTTTTTTTTAAATTTTTTAAAATTTATTTTTAGAGAGGAGAGAGAGACAGAGAGGGAGAGAGAGGAGAGAGAGAGACAGAGAGAGAAGAGGGGAGGAGCTGGAAGCATCAACTCCCATATATGCCTTGACCAGGCAAGCCCAGGGTTTCAAACCAGAAACCTCAGCATTTCCAGGTCGACGCTTTATCCACTGCGCCACCACAGGTCAGGTAAAAATATTTTTTAAGAAAAGATAAAATGGCAGGAATAAATGTAAACATATCAATTATAATAAATGTGGCTAAACTCATCTATTAGAAAGCTTAGATAGGATTTATAAAAAAACAATCCAGCTATATACTGATTAGAGGACATAGAAAGTTGAAACTAAAGGAACAGAAAAAGATACATGAGCAAGTACCAAAAAAAAAAGAGACAAAAGGTATTTCATAAGGATAAACGGAAGATATTTCATAAGGATATCAGGGAGGTATGTCATGCACATTTTTGCACCTAACATAAATATGATAGAAATACAAGGATAAATTGACAAATCATTAATTATATCCTAGGAAACAATGACTCAAATAGAAAAAATATAAATATAGATGTAGAGAATTTGACTTACACAATTAGATCGATTAATGGGAATTTAAAGAATATTGTACCTCCACCCCTTCCCCTTCAAGACAGAGAATAAAACATTCTTTACAAACTCACACATGGAACATTCACAAAAAGTGACCAGATACAGGCCACAAAGACAACCTCAACAAACTTAGTTACTGACCACAGTGAAATAAAATTCTAAGTTAACAACAAAAAGATATACAAAACAATGTATAAATAACATACAAAACAATCCAAAAATTAAGAACAGAAAATACATAAAGTCTTTTAAGAAATCCTTTGATTGATGTGTTCAAAATGGAATTACAAGCAATAATGAGGAAACTGCATGTCAAACTTAATGCAATGTAGTCAAAGTGGTACCCAGAGGAATATTTATGGTTTGACATGCATAATAGAAAACAATAATAAATAAACCAAGTTTCTAACTCAAAAAAGTAACAAAATAAAAACAAATAAACCTGAACAATATACAAAAAAAATGAATAAAATTCTAAATTGCTAAAATCTTAAATTAATTAAATGAATAGGTATAAAATTATATATAATGTTCTTATAATAATAGTGAAATCAATAAAAGCCAAATCATATTAATAAAATAGAAGTGCTGTTGGAGAATGTAATCAAGAAAAAAACAGTGGAGCCAAAAACCCAGAACAGGCAGAGTCCCACTACTGACCATGGGCACGCAGTCCCGCCTGGCCTGTGGAGCCAAAACTTGCCACGAGTGGGCTCCTCCTGCAAGGGTGGGGCAAAAGCCCGTAAACAGGCGAAGACCTACAGCTGAGCAAAGGTGCTCACCACTGCCCTCAGGGCCGAGCATAACGCCACCCACGGGGGCGGGGCGAAGGCCAAGGCCACCAAGGCTTGTACACCTGAGCACATGATTACAGCCACTCCCGTAAAGGAGAGGCGGAAACGACAGCAACAGCCTCAGTTGGCAGGCACCAGCAACACCCATACCCAAACGCCCTAGGCAGCAACAGCAGAGGGGGTGGTGGGCCTGCAGACAGACCATACCTAGGGAACAGAGGCCACACCCAGTGAACTCCAGTGGCCAAGACCTTCTTTTACACAGAGAAGATGAGAAGGCAGAGAAATGCAACACAAATGAATCAAAAGAAATCCCCAGAAAAGGACCTGAATGAATCAGATATAACCAAATTACCAGATGCAGAGTTTAAAATAACGATTGTTAGGATGCTCAAAGATATTAAAACAACAATAGATGGTCATTATGAACACCTAAATAAAAAGATAGCAAATATAAAAAAGGACATTGAAATAATAAAAAGAATCAGTCAGAAATGACAAATACAATATCAGAAATGAAGAACACAATGGAAGGAATTAAAAGCAGGATGGATGAAGCTGAGAATTGAATCAGCGAGTTAGAGGATACAATAAATAAAGGCACAGAAGCAGAGCAGAAAAAAGAAAAGAGACTCAAAAAGTCTGAGGAAACTCTAAGAGAGCTCTGTGACAACATGAAGAGAAATAACATCCGCATCATAGGGGTTCCTGAAGAAGAAGAGAAAGAACAAGGGATAGAGACTTTGTTCAAGCATATCATAGCTGAAAACTTCCCTCAATTAAGGCAGGAAAACATCTCACATGTTCAGGAAGACAGAGAACTCCATTAAAGAGAAACCCAAAGAAATCAACACCAAGACACATTATAATTAAGATACAAAAGCTAAGTGATAAAGAGAAAATATTAAAAGCTGCTAGAGAAAAAAAGACTATCACCTACAAAGGAGCTCCCATAAGGATAACTTCCAACTTCTCAACAGAAACACTTGAGGCCAGAAGGGAATGGTAAGAAATATTCAAAGTAATGCAGAACAAGAGCCTACAACCAAGACTACTTTATCCAGCAAGGCTATCATTTAAAATCGAAGGAGAAATAAAAAGCTTTCCAGACCAAAAAAACTTCAAGGAATTCACTACAACCAAACCAAGGCTGCAAGAAATGCTAAGGGGCCTGTTGTAAACAGATCAAAGGAGAAAAAGAATATAGCAAAAGAGGAATACAATTTTAAAGAATAAAATGGCAATAAACAATTACATATCAATAATAACCTTAAATGTAAATGGATTAAATGATGCAATCAAAAGACATAGGGTAGCTGCGTGGATAAGAAAACAGGACCCATATATATGCTGTCTACAAGAGACATACCTTAAAACAAAAGATGCACATAGACTGAAGATAAAAGATTGAAAAAAATATTTCACGCAAATGGAAATAAAAAAAAAAGCTGGGGTAGCAATACTTATATCAGACAAAATGGACTTTAAAACAAAGACTATAGTAAGAGATAAAGAAGGTCACTACATAATGATAAAGGGAGCAATCCTACAGGAAGATATAACTATTATAAATATCTATGCACCTAATATAGGAGCACCTAAATATATAAAGCAGACTTTGATGGATTTAAAGGGCAAGAGCAACAACAATACTATAATAGTAGGGGATTTCAATACCCCACTAACATCACTAGATAGATCCTCAAGAAAGAAAATTAACAAAGAAACAGCAGACTTAAAGGACATACTAGATCAACTTGATTTAATAGATATCTTCAGAATCTTCCACCCTTAAGCAGCAGAATATACATTCTTTTCAAGTGCTCATGGTACATTCTCTAGAATAGACCACATGTTAGGGCACAAAAGTGGTCTCAACAAATTTAAGAAGATTGAAATCATATCGAGCACTTTCTCTGATCACAATGATGAAACTAGAAATCAACCACAACAGAAAAACTGAAAAATACTCAAACACTTGGAAACTAAATAGCACGTTATTAAATAATGAATGGGTGAACAATGAGATCAAAGAAGAAATTTAAAAATTCCTAGAAATGAACGATAATGAGCATACATCAACTCAAAATTTATGGGACACAGCAAAAGCAGTCTTGAGAGGGAAGCTCATAGCATTACAGGCATATCTCAAGAAGCTAGAAAAAGCTCAAATAAACAACTTGACCCTACATCTAAAAGAACTAGAAAAAGAACAGCAAGTAAAGCCCAGAGCTAGTAAAAGGAAGGAAATAATAAAGATCAGAGCAGAAATAAATGACGTAGAGGCTAAAGAAACAATACAGAGGATCAATGAAACCAGGAGCTGGTTCTTTGAAAAGGTAAACAAGATCGATGAACCTTTAATCAGACTCACCAAGAAAAAAATAGAGAGGACCAAATAAATAAAATTAGAAACGAGAGTTTCTAATAACAACTGACACAACAGAAATACAAAATATTGTAAGAAAATACTATGAAGAACTGTATGCCAAAAAACTAGACAACCTAGATGAAATGGAAAAATTCCTTGAAACATATAATCTTCCAAAAATTAATCTGGAAGAATCAGAAAACCTAAACAGACCAATTACACCAAATGAGATTGAAACAGTTATCAAAAACTCCCAAAAAAGAAAAGTCCTGGGCCTGATGGCTTCACAAGTGAATTCTACCAAATATTCAAAGAAGAACTAACTCTTATCTTTCTCAAGCTATTTCAAAAAATTCAAGAGGAAGGAAGACTTCCAAGCTCCTTTTATGAGGTGAGCATAATTCTGATTCCAAAACCAGGCAAAGACAACACAAAGAAAGAAAATTATAGGCCAATATCCCTGATGAATTTAGATGCTAAAATCCTCAACAAAATATTAGCAAACCAGATCCAGCAATATATGAAAAAATCATACACCAGGATCAAGTGGGATTTATTCTTGGGAGGCAAGGCTGGTACAATATTGGCAAATCAATCAATGTGACTCATCACATAAACAAAAGGAAGGAGTAAAACCACATGATAATTTCAATAGATGCAGAAAAACATTTGATAAAATCCAGCACCCATTCATGATCAAAACTCTCAGCAAAGTGAGAATACAGGGAACATACCTCAACATGATAAAGGCCATCTGTGACAAACCCACAGCCAACATCAAACGCAATGGGCAAAAATTAAAAGCAAAATCCACAAAGATCAGGAACAAGGCAGGGTGCCCCCTTTCACCACTCTTATTCCACATGGTCCTGGATGTCCTAGCCACAGCAATCAGACAAGAAAAAGAAATAAAAGGCATCCAAATTGGAAAAGAAGAAGTAAAACTATCATTATTTGCAGATGATATGATATTGTATATAGAAAACCCTAAAGTCACAGTCAAAAAACTACTAGACCTGATATTTGAATTCAGCAAGGTGGCAGGATATAAAATTAATACTCAGAAATCAGAGGCATTTTTATACACTAACAATGAACTGTCAGAAAGAGAAATTAAGGAATCAATCCCCTTTACCATTGCAACCAAAAAAATAAAGTACCTAGGAATAAATTTAACCAGGGAGATTAAAGACTTGTACTTGGAAAATTATAAAACATTGATAAAAGAAATCAGGGAAGATAAAAACAAGTGGAAGCATATACCGTGCTCATGGTTAGGAAGAATAAACATCATTAAAATGTCTATATTACCCAAAGCAATTTATAAATTCAATGCAATACCGATTAAAATACCAATGACTTACTTCAAAGATATAGACCACATATTCCAAAAATTTATATGGAACCAAAAGAGAACACGAATAGCCTCAGCAATCTTGAAAAGGAAGAATAAAGTGGGAGGTATCACACTTCCTGATATCAAGTTATACTATAAGGTCATAGTACTCAAAACAGCCTGGTACTGGCATAAGAACAGGTATATAGATCAATGGAACAGAACTGAGAACCCAGAAATAAACCCACAGTTCTATGGACAACTGATATTTGACAAAATAGGTAAGAACATACATTGGAGTAAAGACAGCCTCTTCAACAAATGGTGTTGGGAAAATTGGACAGCTACCTGCAAAAAAAGGAAACTAGACCACCAACTTACACCATTCACAAAAATAAACTCAAAATGGATAAAAGACTTAAATATAAGTCGTGAAACCATAAGCATCTTAGAAGAAAACAGAGGCAGTAAGCTCTCTGACATTTCTCGCAGCAATATATTTGCCGATTTGTCTCCACAGGCAAGTGAAATAAAAGAGAGGATAAACAAATGGGACTATATCAAACTAAAAAGCTTCTGTACAGCTAAAGACAATAAGAACAGAATAAAAAAACAAACTACACAATGGGAGAATATATTTGACAATGCGTCTGATAAGGGGTTAATAACCAAAATTTATAAAGAACTTGTAAAACTTAATACCAGGAAGACAAACAAACAATCCAATCCAAAAATGGGCAAAAGAAATGAATAGACACTTCTCCAAAGAGGACATACAGATGGCCAATAGGCATATGAAAAAATGCTCAATATCACTAATCATTAGAGAAATGCAAATTAAAACCATAATGAGATATCACCTCACACCAGTCAGAATGGCGCTTATCAACAAAACAACACAGAATAAGTGCTGGTGAGGATGTGGAGAAAAGGGAACCCTCCTGCACTGCTGATGGGAATGCAGACTGGTGCAGCCTCTGTGGAAAACAGTATGGAGATTCCTCAAAAAATTAAAAATCAAACTGCCTTTTGACCCAGCTATCCCACTTTTAGGAATATACCCCAAGAACACCATAGCACTGTTTGAAAAGAAGAAATGCACCCCCATGTTTATAGCAGCATTGTTCACAATAGCAAAAATCTGGAAAAAGCCCAAGTGTCCGTCAGAGGACGAGTGGATTAAAAAGCTTTGGTACATATATACTATGGAATACTACTCAGCCATAAGAAATGATGACATCGGATCCTTTACAATAACATGGATGAACCTTGATAACATTATACTGAGTGAAATAAGTAAATAAAAAAAAAACTAAGAACTATATGATTCCATACATAGGTGGGACATAAAAATGAGACTCAGAGACATGGACAAGAATGTGGGGGTTACGGGGTGAGGGGGAGGAGAAGGAGGGGGTTGGGGAGGAGAGGGGCACAAAGAAAACCAGTTAGAAGGTGACAGAAGACAATTGGACTTTGGGTGATGGGAATGCAGCATAAGCAAATGTGAAAATAACCTAGAGCTGTTTTCTCTGAACATATGTACCCTGATTTATCAGTGTCACCCTATTAAAATTAATAAAAAAAAAAAGAAAGAATTTGTCTCAGGGCTAATTCAGGCAGTCAGAAGAATAGTATAAAGATGCTAAGTCTGCTTCTCAGGCCAAATCCTGCAAAAGGGGCCCCAAGAAAATTGGCGATTTGGCTCCTCTGATTTTGCCAATTGGATTTAAAAAAATAGGTCAGGAACACCCTGAAATGGAACTAACAATAAAAGGGCATACATTTAGAGGACTTTAGATACTGGAGCGGATGTATCTGTTATTGCTAAACTACATTGGCCTCCTTCCTGGCCCACTCATGCAGCAGCCACAGAATTACAAGGTATAGGGCAGAGTAAATCCCCTCAACAAAGTTCTTATTTTTTACATTGGGAAGTTTAAGGTCATTCTGGATTTTTTAAGCCTTATGTGCTCCCTGGATGGCCAGTTAATTTGTGGGGTAGAGATGGTTTGAAAAATATGGAGTGTTGCTTGTCAGTCCCAATGAAAGAAAGGAAAAAAAAAAAAAGAAAAAAGAAAAAAACATAAAAGGCATATACATATATATACAACATTAGGAATAAAGAAAGAGCTATAACTAAAAAATTAAAAGACTTTAACATCAGATTATATAATTTTGTATTATATATTAAAAATCTAGATGAAATAATTTTCTAAGAAAATATAATTTATTAAATCTACACTTAAAAAAAAAAAAAGAAAACCTAATAAGACTAATGACTACAGAAGAATTTGAAACAATAGGAAAATCAGCTCCTGTAACAGACATCAGGCCCAGATGGTTTAATATATGTGTGTGGGGAGAAGAGATTATTTGTTTGGTTTTTAACCAAATATTAAAGAAAAGGAGAATTCCCATTTTATACAAACTATAACCAGAGAACTGGAGGGGGGAGCAGGGAGTAGAAAACTACTGAAATCGGTTGATAAGGCTGGTATAACCCTTATACCATATTTAGACAAAGAAAGTACAAAAAAATTAGACCAATATTACTTATAGATAGAAATACAAAAATCCTAAATAAAATATTAGCAAATGGAATCTTGTATACTACTTAAAATGACCAATGTCTACCTGAGGAATACAATAAAATTCACAATAAAAACTCTAAGGTAACAAGGAACAGAAACTACAGCAAGCATTATACTTAAAAGTTAATAGCATTCCTATTAAGGTTAGGAAAAAGACAAGCATTCCATTATCATGACCACTAGTATATTAGAAGCCCTTGCTATATGACAGGAAAAATAAATGAAGTATAAAGATTGATAAGGAAGAACAAGTGATTTTGAGAAGATATGATAGTGTACCTAGATGATCCAAGAGAATCAATTAATAAAATAGTACTAAAAAGAGAATTCAGTAAGGTGATCAGATATAAAATCAGTTATATATATATAACTTTTGACCCAGCTATCCCACTGTTAGGAATATACCCCAAGAACACCATAGCACTGTTTGAAAAGAAGAAATGCACCCCCATGTTTATAGCAGCATTGTTCACAATAGCAAAGATCTGGAAACAGCCCAAATGTCCATCAGAGGACGAGTGGATTAAAAAGCTTTGGTACATATATACTATGGAATACTACTCAGCCATAAGAAATGGTTACTAATGATATATATATCAGTAGTAACCAATTAGGAAATGTAGTAGAAAAATATTCCACTTATAAAACCAAAACAAACTGTAATGCCTAAAATAACCTTAATAAGAAAGTTATAGCCACTTTTAGACTACAAAACTTCACTAAAGAATACTTTTAAAAAATTGAATAGATATGTTTATATATTATATTTATATAATGCATATTCTATATAAGATTTATATTATAAATGTATATATTATATATATAATTTTAGTTTTAAATAAATTCCTCCCCAAAGCATACTATAAGCAATATATTCTCAATCAGAATCAAATCAGAATTTTTCATGGAGCTTGAAAAACTGACTTTAAAATTTCAAATGAAAAAGTGTGCATAAAAAACCAACATTTTGTGTAAAAGAAGAGCAAAGGGAGAATTATTTTCAAGATATAAAAATATTTTATAAAGCTATAACAATCAAAATAGTTTGGAATTAGCTCAAGAAAAGATCAATACTCAATTTCAGAATAAAGAGTCCAGAAACAATCTTATATACATAGGACTCTGGGGATTGCTAGAGGAGGAGCTGCAAATCAGTGGTATATTCAATAAAAAGCACAGACAAAATGGGCTATTTATTTGAAAAAGTAAAGTTAGAATCATACCTCATACAATTCATATAAATAAAATATAGATGAATAAAGGAGTATTAGAAGAAAATACGTGAGACCTTGGAAGCCTTTTAAAATCAGGCACAAAAACAAAAGTTTTAAATAAAATGATTAATTACTTGGGTCATAATTTTTAAATCTGCATAAAAAATCTACATTATAAAACTTAAGACTGAAAAAATACTTGTAATATATTTGGCTGAACTATATAAACAGCAATTCCATGTGGTTCAATCAAATAATAAGGGCCACCTCTCGATTTGCCCATGCACACCTCCTGCTCTTTTCCTCTTGCAGTTGCTTGGGATGAGATCAAGCAAGACAACTTTAGAAGCCATGTGGGGAAGGTAGCAGAGTCTCCGCCAGCCTACGTCTCTGCATGACTGCATGGAAAGAGCAACTGCTGACTTGAACACCCACCAGGATTGTTTATTGAGAAAGAAAAAAACTTCTCATCTGTTTCTGCAATATTTTTTGGAGCTTAATTATTATCACAGCTTAGTTGACCCTAATTACCATAAATAAATATTAATAATAAAAATAAAGAATTTTTACAATAGCCTGACCAGGTGGTGGCGCAGTGGATAGAGCATTGGACTGAGATGTGGAGGACCCAGGTTTGAGACCCCGAGGTCTCCAGCTTGAGCACGAGCTCACTTGGTTTGAGCAAGGCTCACCAGCTTGGACCCAAGGTCGCTGGCTCGAGCAAGGAGTCCCTCGGTCTGCTGTAGCCCTCAGTCAATCAATGAACAACTAAGGAACCACAACGAAGAACTGATGTTTCTCATCTCTCTCCCTTCCTGTCTGTCTGTTCCTATCTGTCCCTCTCTCTGACTCTGTCTCTGCCACAAAAAAAAAAAAAAAGAATTCTTACAATAATAAAAAAAAGACCAACAATCCAATAGAAAAAAGTGGGCAAAGGATATGAACTGGGAATTCACAGAAGAAGAAATACAAATAATCTTTGAGTTATGAAAAGATGCTCAACCTCATTAACCACCAGGAAAATAAAGGAGAGGAAATTACCAAAGAAAAATATAAGAACACGCAGAACTGAGAGACAAAGCTTTCTTATTGAAAGTGCTCATGCTTAACCAGGCGGTGGCACAGTGGATAGTGCATCAGACTGGGATATGGAGGACCCAGGTTCTAGACCCCAAGGTCGCCAGCTTGAGCGAGGGCTCATCTGGTTTGAGCAAGGCTTACCAGCTTGAGCCCAAGGTCGCTGGCTCAAGCAAAGGGTCACTCGGTCTGCTGTATCCCCACAGTCAAGGCACATATGAGAAAGCAATCAATGAACAACTAAGGAGCCGCAATGAAGAATTGACGTTTCTCATCTCTCTCCCTTCCTGTCTGTCTGTCCTTCTCTCTGCCACAAAAAAAAAGGTGCTCACTGATGCCCTTCATATGAAAGAGGGGGAAGAACAAACTCAAACAAACATACACACTAGGGTCCTGGTATGAAACAGATGGTACACTCAAATGGCGTAGTTGGGGAGAGAAACTTTTTAAAAAAGATTTGGCAAGGTAAGGGAATCCAGCAAGCACAATGAAGCCTCTCAGGCTAGCAACCACAGGAAGCTGACACCACTCCCAGGTCTGAAGGGCAGGGTGGGAAGTGGTTACTGAAACCTGAAGAGGTGGGTAGCTGTAGGAGAGGGCTGGCAGTCACTGCCAATGCATAACACCACAGAGAGCACCCTTGAATAAAAACTCTGACCCTAGTCATCGTCGCCTCTCTGATCTGCTGACACCACTCAGGGGCTAAACTGAAATAGAAATCAGGGCAAGAGAGCCCGTCGATGCCACCCATAAAGGCCAGCCAGTTGGGGCTCAGAACAGGGTGGAAAAGGGTGGAGAGCATATCTGTCCCAGCAAACTAAGACTACCCATCAAATATCTCAAGGTACATAATGGTGGAATTTCCAAACAGCAGTGATGAAGAAAGGATCCCATAATTTCCAGAGAGAAGAATCTGCTTACCTACAAAGACCTGGGAATCAGAAAGGTATTAGGTTCTCTACAGCAAACACTGAAAGCTAGAAAACAATGAAGCGAGCCTTCAAAATTCTGAGGGGAAATCATTGCACACTGAGGCAAACTATCAAATGAGTGTGAGTGGGATAAGGACATTTTAAGAAAAACCAAGTCTCAAAAAATGTAGCTCCCGTGTACCCTTTCTCTAGAGGCAAAACCTTGTAAAGCTCTAGGGGTAAGTACCATTCACATTGTATTACATCTAAACGGTAAGCCAGAAGCACAGCCACATGATAAATGATGTTCCCAAGCATGGGACAACACAGCAGTCCTGTTTAGGAAGCTACTGGAAGGTGCACAACAAGAAAACAAGGAAAAATGAATGGGACCCCCCAAGTGGGGGTTCCAACTCAAGAGGCAGGTGAGAGGATTTCCCAGAAGGATGGACAAGAGAAGTCCCTACGAACAGCAAAACTGTGTGCTAGCTCTAGACAGCAAGGTGCTTAGGCTGGAGCTGGAAGATAGAAAGTTCTAGAAGGGAGGTCACAAAATAAAATTTTTTTAAAGTTCTGACAGCTTGATTTCCTCAGGTGATTGTATTGAGGGTTTTTTGTTTGTTTGATTTTTAGCATTTTCAGAGAGTTTGTATATCCAAAACAAAGGCAGTTATTAATTTCAGCCTGACCAGGCTGTGGCACAGTGGATAGAGCGTTGGACTGGGATGCAGAGGACCCAGGTTCGAGACCCCGAGGTTGCCAGCTTGAGCGCGGGCTCATCTGGTTTGAGCAAAGCTCACCAGCTTGGACCCAAGGTAGTTGGCTTGAGCAAGGGGTTGCTCAGTCTGCTGTAGCCCCATGGTCAAGGCACATATGAGAAAGCAATCAATGAACAACTAAGGTGTTGCAACGAAAAACTGATGATTGATGCTTCTCATCTCTCTTCGTTCCTGTCTGTCTGTCTCTATCTATCTCTCTCTGTCTCTGAAATAAATAAATAATAATTTCAGAAAAAATAAAGTTGTAAAAATGGCAATGTAATTATTATATACCAATGGCTCAGCTTTGAGGAATATTTTCACAACTATAATAGTGCACACACTGGCTGGATTTATGTGGATACTGTAGTGATGAGGGTGGAGGCTGTAAAAGAACCCAAGTACTCATCTTCTAGGCCGGGAAATCCATAGTTAATGTCAAAATAGAAATATACTGCTCACCAAAATTAGAGGATATTTCAAAATGAATATGAAGTGATCAAATATCCCCTAATTTTTATGAGCAGAATTAGGGGATATTTCAAAATAAATATGAAGCAATAAAATATCCCCTAGAGATAGCAGTATTAAGAAAACTATTTAGAAAGATGGAAGTAAATAGGCAAACAGAAAAGCTGAAAGAATTAAAAAGTTATGTCCAGAGTACAGGAATCATAGTGAAAAGAGTAGGGCAGTTCCTGCTTTAAAATATCATTTTTAATTATGTAACCCATTAGTTAATTTGTAAGATTGTAAACATATAACTTTGATTAAAATAATTATTTGAAAGATACTGTATTTGGAGAAAACACAGAGAAGAAAACCACTGTTTATGTGTAGTGTGTTATGGTAAAAATTCGACCCTGTGAAGTACCCAGAAAACTGAGCTTACATACAGGCAGAGAAAAAATAAAGTTCTAAAAGTAATTTAGACTGAGGGTCAAATGTATTAGTATATGAAATCATAACACTTACAGTTTTAGCAAGTGCTTTGATTCCTGTTTTTATCTCATTCCTTTTTTTTGAAAATAGTTTAATCTCCCTTGAGATGGCCTGAAACGAGACAAGTATATTACTTAAATGAGCAGGAGAAATGAGAGAGGGGTATATATATATTAGATACATACATACCTATATCCATATGTACACATATATACTTAAGTACACAGACATAAAACAGATTGCACTTCTCTAGAAACAAAAGTTGTTTTAAGACAAATACTATAAAGTATACATGAAATAACACCACTGCAGTATCTTGCTTAAGTCAACTGCTATTATGTTGACTGAAGCAATACATTAGTTTTAGTTCATTATAAGGCCAATGGAAAGAAAACAGGTAGTAAGAAATTCGAGAATAGTTGACAAAGGGAAAGCAGTCTGCTGTTTTATTGGGAACTTGAGTGAGGCTAGATAAGCAGGCTAAAGCCAGACAAGAGCCTCTACTATCTTTGTCACCTTCCTGCACATCTGAAACCAGGATGTCCCTCCTCCTGTTCCTTACATCAACTTTGCAGCTTCCCCAAAACTACCTCGAGCATGAGATATCATCACACTTCATTCTTTGCTTTGGCTTACCTGGACAGCTTTGCTGGGTTTTGTATTAGCTAAGTACAGTTCTTAAAGCTTATATAACTCAGTTCAAGGGACCAGAGGAAAAGAGGAAAGAGGGAAGGGGGATGATAGGATGTGATAAACCTGAAGGGAGGGGGGAGGGGGCAAGGGAGATGTTGAGGGGAATACGGAGGAGGGGGGATGCATTCGGGGCAACACTAGAATCTATGTAAACACAATAAATTTTTAAAAAGCTTATATAACTCAGTCTAAAAGATTGGGCTGTATTTAGGGTGTTTGTTTGCTTTCAGGAAAATTATACTTGTACAATGGAATGCTCTTCCAAGTAGTATCTCATTCTACTTTCTAACTTTTCAACAAGTTTTCACAGGAAACATCTCTTTGGTACACCCATAAAGCATTATTTCACACCTCTCCAATGTTTTATAAATACCTCTTGGCTTTTTTGTTGCATCCAGGGAATTTTCTTCGTATTATCATCTTGGACTAAATCCTCTTCTGATGTGTCAATGGATAAATTCTTATTCTCATTTATCTTAGAGAAAAACAGACATTTCTGAAATTTAAAGTTCAAGTTCTTCTCCTCCTACTCTACTTTATATAATTGCTTTGAATCCCTTTGCACTTGTTGCATTAAAAAAAAAATACCATTTTGCCTGCCCCAGATGCAATATCTTATTAGTTTAATTCCTACCAGTCAGTCCTTATATCAGCTACAGTTTTCACCAAGAAAGCAGAAATGATCAGACAGGTCACATGTTCACCAAATCACCCTCTGCCTTACAGGGGTCTCAAACTCGCGGCCTGCGGGCCGCATGTGGCCCGCCGAACAATTTTGTGCGGCCTGCAGACTAAACCACGAAGTTCAAAATATTTTGGATAAAATTAAGTAAGCCTAGGGGCCTACTTGTATTTTTCATTTCTCTAGCATCCTAGCTAGATATTAGCTTAGTTAACAGCAGTTGTGATGTGAACTACAGTTTCTGGCCGTTTTGTGACACTGAGTAAACTGCATGTGCGATTGTGCTTGTAGTACTGATTTTTTTTGTTTTCAACTGCAGTGAGAAAAGTGTTGCATAACAGTTGCCTTTTGTAGACCTAGTGCGGCCCGCCGAACGGCTGTGATCTTGCTCTGCGGCCCACATGCTGAGTTGAGTTTGAGACCCCTGCTGTAGACCAAATGCCCCTGCCTGTCAAGACCTGCTCTACCATTTATACTAGGATCTTAATCTTTTCCTCCTTCTCAACGCCTTTACACTTTAAATCCCATTGCTCTTCTGCATCATCCATTTCTCCCGTCCACTGAATCTTTCCCAAACATGTGCTGGTACCTCCTGTCCCGGGAAAGCCGTTCTCCACTGACCACCACATTCCTCTTCAGCTACCACCCCCTTTATATTCTTTCTTTGCACTAAAATGTCTTGAAAGAGTTTGGGATGTTATACTCTTGACCCTCCTGTAACCTCACTGGCTGCCCTTGTCAGTCTCCTTTGCCTCCCTAAATTCTTCTCCTGGATCTCTAGAAGATGCTCTGTCATGGTTCCCTCTGTTTGTTACCATTCATTCTTCCATGATAACTTCACCTGGTGCTATGGCTTTAAATTCCATCCATATGCCCTTGACTCTCAAATCAACACCTCCAGTCCTGGCCTCTCACTGGAACTCTAGGCTCATCTATCCAATGGCTTACTTGGAATCTCCACTTGGTTTCTCAAAGTTGCTATGATTTCAGATTCCCTTCTTCCTCCCCACAGTGGCTCCTTGCCCCACAGTCTCCCCCATCTTCATGAATAATATCATCTCCTGCGTAGTTGTTCAAGTAAAAAATCTAGAAGTCCTTCTTCCTCTAATCCACCAGTGAAATCTGTCCACTCTACCTGGAAAACCTACCTGGGATCTACCACTTCCTCTTCATAACACTTCACCTCCATCCTTGTTACCTAGATCTCTGCCATAGCCTCCTAATATCCCTTCTTCCACTTTTGGCCCCTACAGGAAACATTCTCCACACAGTAGGAAGCAATTATTTAAAAAAAATGGAAGTAAGATCTGGTAAATCCTTTCCTCAGAACGGTTTAATAGGTTCTCATTAAATTTAAAATTAAATCCAAACTCTACCTTGTTTACAAAGCTCTTTGTTACCTGGCCTCTTCCCTCCTTGAGGACCTCAAGTCCTTCCACTCTCTCTTGCTGCCTTTAACTGAACAGGCCTTTTTCAGGTCCTTGGCCATGTCAAGCTCTTTCCACCTCTGCCCTGAGTATTTCTGCCCCCTGCTGCATGTTGGTACCTGCTTATTTATTTATTTACTTACTTATTTTTAATTTATTAATTTTAATGGGGTGACATTAACAAATCAGGATACCCGCTTTTAATTCAGGTCTCAGCTTAAAAGTCTCCTTGGAGATGCTTTTCCAGCCAAATGCTATCACACCAAGCCATTTTTATTCACTGAATAGATCTTGTTACTATCTATTTTTCTTATTTATTTGCTTATTTAGCGCTCTCTCTGTTCATTCCCAACCCTCAGTTGGAATGTAAGCTTCATGAAAGCAGAAATGTTTTCTATCTTGTTCATGCCTCTACCCCCCACAGCCTAGCATTTTTGTAGGTGCTCCATAAACATTTGTTAAATGATTGAATGAATGAATGAATGTTGTTCTCTAACTAGACACTTCCTACCTAATGTATGTGACATAAAAGTAGAAAAGAGAGATCACTTTAACCAAGCACCAGAACTGGTAGTTAAGATTTTTTCCCCCAGGCAAGCCTGGCTCTTGTACTATGGTTTAAATAATATCTGAGGTATAATATTTGCCACTGCTCTGAGAAAGACTGACTGTTTTCTCTCAGATGTAGCTCATTCTCTTTTTGAGAATCATGGTATACCTAGAAAAAGAGGAAAATCACTAAATATCTGCTTAAAGAAAACAGCAAAGTGCAAACCGAAAGCTGAATTAAAAGGAAAGAAAGTGTAGATAAGACAAGGGTTCTGTGGAAAGTTACCTCACAGGGTGATCTGATCATGAATTCCTAACTGGGTAGGTCATGGTGGGTAGTCACCAGGAGCCAGGCATATACCCTTTTTAGTAAAAGGTTTGTCTTTGCCTTAAGCAAGCCCTGCCCGTTGTTTCTGTGCATCTGGGTTAACACACCTTTTTTTTTTAAATTTATTTATTAAATTTAATGCAGTGACATTGATAAATCAGGGTACATATGTTGAGAGAAAACATCTCTAGATTATTTTAACATTTGATTGTGCTGTATACCCCTCCCCCAAAGTTAAATTGTCTTCTGTCACCTTCTATCTGGTTTTCTTTGTGCCCCTCCCCTCCCCCAACCCCTCTCTCCTTCTTCACCCCATCCACCTTTGAAATAAGTGGAACCACCTTCAACAGAGCAGTCTGTTAACTACCCTGTGATCCGACCCCCACCTGCTTTCTATTTCTTCCTCAGTCCCGCCCTAATTTACAATGCATACAAGAAACTGTGAAGTGGAGCATTTGAGATTTGGCTTCCTGGCAATTGGCAGTTTGACTAGTATAAACTCATAAGAATTCTTTACCGGTTTGAACATTTCTTACGTCAACAGAAGGAGAAAAAAAAGCTATATTGAAACTCAACTGTGTGTGCAGATTGTGCTTTCGAATCCAAGGATTTACTTCGGCTTAAATAGCTATTCTCCTCCTCCATGGTGTTGCTCAAAAAAGTACAAAATTGTTGGTTATAATAAAAAATTTCACTGGCTAAGTGGCCTCCAAGACGCCTACATTGATAAAAAAGAATATACAGGCTATAAAATCACAATTTGAAGAAGTTGATTTAGCAGTATTATTTCCAGATACACAACCATTTCAACACAGAGAAAGAAGCAGACAGCCTGACCTGTGGTGGTGCAGTGCGTGAAGCGTTGACCTGGAACACTGAAGGCGCTGGCTCGGAGCCCTGGGCTTGCCCCGTCAAAGCACATATAGGAATTGATGCTTCCTGCTCCTCCCCCCTTCTCTTTCTCTCTCTCTCCTCTCTAAAATGAGTAAAGTCTTTTTTTTTTTTTTTTTGTATTTTTCTGAAGCTGAAGCTGGAAATGGGGAGAGACAGTCAGACAGACTCCCGCATGCGCCCGACCAGGATCCACCCGGCACACCCACCAGGGGGCGATGCTCTGCTCCTCCGGGGCATCGCTCTGCCGCGACCAGAGCCACTCTAGCGCCTGGGGCAGAGGCCAAGGAGCCATCCCCAGCGCCCGGGGCCATCTTTGCTTCAATGGAGCCTTGGCTGCGGGAGGGGAAGAGAGAGACAGAGAGGAAGGAGGGGGGGGGTGGAGAAGCAAATGGGCGCTTCTCCTATGTACCCTGGCCGGGAATCGAACCCGGGTCCCCCGCACGCCAGGCCGACGCTCTACCACTGAGCCAACAGGCCAGGGCCGAGTAAAGTCTTTTAAAAATTTTAAAAAAAGTAGACAATTCTCTATAGTGCTCTGTAGTTATTAGGACTCTATTTCTTAGAGGAAAGCCCGTTCATGGGCTCCAGGACACGACAAGCCTCTTGACATATTTGGGTGGCCTTGCCTCATGCTGACCCCATACCCTTACCCTAGGAGTCCTCTGTACCTGCCTTAGTCACAGTACAGAAGAGCCACTACTCTGGATGAACCCTTAGGACAGTGGTTCTCAAAGTGTGCGCCCTAGAAGATTTCCAGGTGCTCCCTATGGTATTACAGAGAAATATGTGCCTGTTGGGGACCAAAAAATCAACAGGGTTTTTGGAGTTTAGATTTTTGGGGGACAGAGGTGTGGGGAATTGGCTGTAAGCTGACAGTCTGCCCAACCCCCCACCTCACTTGCCTGATTAGGCTGCAAAAGGCTGTAAAGCTGTGGTGCTGAATTGTTTGCACTACCCTCCATGTTTCCTGGAAAGACTGGAGGCAAGTTTCTTCTATCCTTTGTTTGGTGTAAAGTTAAGATGATATGTATGGTGGGGGGTTTGGATTGATGATTAAACATAAGGAATTGTCTCTTGAAGTCTTTTGGATTTCTTTAAAAGAAGACTATGTGGCAATATCTAAAAAAGCTTTGAACATTTTACTACAATTTTCAACATATTTATGTGATTAGGATTTTCTACCCTCAACACGATTAAGAGTAAAAAGAGAGGAATTCTTCAATGTATTGACGAGGAAATGAGTTTGCCTTTCAAATATATGTCCAAACATTGGAGAAATCGCTAGGACACATCAGGCGCATGTTTCTCATAAACACTTAACACATTCATACTGGGACCTGCCAAATTTACTAAATCTTACTAACAATGTGTATATATGTGTGTGTGTGTGTGTGTGTGTGTGCGCGCGCATATATATATATATATATATATATATATATATATATATATATATAAAGATAACTGTTTTGTGGGGTTTTTTATTTTTTAACCCCTCTTTTTTACGAATTCTAAAAAGCATAACTCAAAAAATTTCACATAAAAGTGTTTTTTAATGTCAGAATAAATTTAATTTTGTTGTATTTATTTCATTTAATTATCATAAAAGCATGCTTGGACTTTATATTTTTTTCTTTAATATTTGACTTAATTATTATAATATATTTCTCAGAAATTTGTATATAGAGTGCTTACAATTATCTGTAGTATTTTAAATGTGCCCGATTTCAAAAAGTTTGAGAACCACTGCCTTGGAATGTACTAAATGCTACTGTACTGCTTCAGCTACATAATCACATTGTCACATTCACCCTTATAGTTCCCATCCCCACTGACGGAAGTATTACTTCCACTCAATACACCAGAACATCTCAAAACTTTGGGAACATCAGCATCACCTGCACGGTTTATTTTTTTATTTTTATTTTTTTCATTTTTCTGAAGCTGGAAACGGGGAGAGACAGTCAGACAGACTCCCGCATGCGCCCGACCGGGATCCACCCGGCATGCCCACCAGGGGCGGTGCTCTGCCCCCCAGGGGGCGATGCTCTGCCCATCCTGGGCGTCGCCATATTGCGACCAGAGCCACTCTAGCGCCTGAGGCAGAGGCCACAGAGCCATGCCCAGCGCCCGGGCCATCTTTGCTCCAATGGAGCCTTGGCTGCGGGAGGGGAAGAGAGAGACAGAGAGGAAAGCGCGGCGGAGGGGTGGAGAAGCAAATGGGCGCTTCTCCTGTGTGCCCTGGCCGGGAATCGAACCCGGGTCCTCCGCACGCTAGGCCGACGCTCTACCGCTGAGCCAACCGGCCAGGGCCTGCACGGTTTATTGAAACAAATTGCTGGACCTCACCCAAAGGTATTCTGATTCAGAAAGTTTGCGTGCGGCCAAGAATATGCATTTCTAACAAGCTCAGAGGCACTGCAGACCCCACCTCGAATAACATTGTTATAGGTAGTTTGGAAGGGTTATCATGGGCCTAAGGTTACAAGCTATTAAGTACAGTACTGGATTACAGTTTCAAACTCAACTTTGTTTTAAGTCAAAAGTCCACGTGATTAACTATGATAAGTAGAAATGTCTTTACTTCCATGTATAGGGTGCCAGCTCTTGCTCGCTGTTCCCTGAATTGCTATTTGTTCACTGAATACAAAGGATATGTTAGGACTTATATCTGAAATACAAGTTAATTAATAGTCCATGTATTAAATGGGCATGAGGGTGCAGTCTTCAAATAAGTCTTTGAACTAAGTAGCTACCAAAAGTGTTATGACATAAAATCTCCACAATATTTAACATTTTTGGCCCTGGCCGGTTGGCTCAGTGGTAGAGCATCAGCCTGGGTGCAGGAGTCCCGGGTTCGATTCCCAGCCAGGGCACACAGAAGTGCCCATCTGCTTCTCCACCCTTCCCCCTCTCCTTCCTCTCTGTCTCTCTCTTCCCCTCCTTTGGCGCAAAGTTGGCCTGGGTGCTGAGGATGGCTCCATGGCCTCTGCCTCAGGTGCTAGAATGGCTCTGGTTGCAACAGAGCGATGCCCCAGATGGGCAGAACATCGCCCCCTAGTGGGCATGCTGGGTGGATCCCGGTCGGGTGATGTGGGAGTCTGTCTGACTGCCACCCCGTTTCCAACTTCAGAAAAATACACACACACCAAAAAAATCAACATTTTCAAATGTCACTGAGAAAGGGCATGTTTTATTATTTTATATTGTTTTGACCACATGTGGCACTGTGAGATATTACTCTTGGTGAAATGAAACTGCACATCCACTAGTGACGTCCACTGGCAGGTCAAACAAGGCAACATTTAAAGTCTGGGCTGTAGTCTTGTGCTTTCTGCCCCCTGGTTGTTACCTGTATGCTCAGTAGTAAATTTATTTAGAATTTTAATTTTAGTCTAGTCAAAATCTAAATTAATTTAAAAAATCTAAATTAATTTTGTCTAAGCAAAGTCTAATTAGGAATGTCAATCTGTATAGGTGTACACATATATACATATCTATGTAAGAATTCTTAGGGATAAACAGGAGTTTTTAAAGTTATCTACTATTCAGAATTGTCCTCATTTCTTATATTCCTCCAAAAGGTGTTATGAAAGAGAGGACTAATCATCTCATATGTACTAACCATGTCTTTTCTTTCTTTTTCTTTTTTGGAATGATTTGACATCTGGGGCCATGCTGACCCAGGAAGGACTCCTCTCCCAGGGCTAGCCAAACCCCAAGCTCTCCTTCACTGGGCTTCCGTACTTAGGAACACCATTTCCCTGACCTAACAGCCTCAGGGACAAGTGCCAGACACCTAGGGGCAGCCCTTATGCCCCAGAACCCACGGACATTACCCAAACTAGCCAATCCTACATCTACCTGCTCCTTTCCATGGAAACCGTAATAAAGGCTCTTGCCCATGGTTCCCTGCTTCCTCAACCTGCTTACCCACTCTGGTACTTCCCCACGTGGCCCTCAATAGCACGGCATACCCCCTCCTCTTGGGATCTGTAAGTATAATCATCTTTTCAATGGCAGCTATCTTCTGTTATGTTGACCTTGCTATACCGAAATAATAATAATTAAAAAAAATCCTTATTTTAAAACACCATGCCAAGTGAGGTTGCTTACTGTTTACCGTACACACCTCCATCTTAAGCAAACCAGGGTGCCATCATCTCTCCCATTCACCAGAATGTTTTGTCCATCCATGGAAATTCTCACCGACTGAATTCCATGCCCCTGGTGAGAATGACTCCGACACCGAGCAAATGTTTCCTAAATAATTTTAGGAACAAAGTGAAAAAATTACAAACACAATTTTATCACATGATTTTTCTAAGGCAGTTACATGCACTTTGCTCATTGATAAGTCCTTTTTTATTTCTTCACCATGTTCTAGGTGGTGGGGGTGTAGCCTCTGGGTAACACAGAGCACTGAGAATCCCTACTTCAAATACGTTCACCAATACTGATCCTTTCTCCGTTTGTGGGAGTATGGAAGGAGAGGGATTAGTATCACCAATTTATAACAGGAAAATCAGACACAGAGAAGCGAATGAACTTGCTGATGGCTCTGAAGTTAAGGGAGGGCCTTGAGCAAGCAGAGGGGGCAAATTCAGATGCCTTCAAGAATCAGGCAGGTTTGCTCCTCTGCGAAGAGGCTGTGATGAGACAGGGTGACAGGCACTGTGAAGAAAAGACGGATCACCTGCTCCACACGGAGTTTAATTAGAACCCAAACAAAACACATCACTAATTTGGTACACAGGGCAACAGTTCAAGCCCATGACTAAAAACTAGGTCTCGGTGTCACACTGGTTCTCAACCTTGATACCTTTAATTTTTTTTTAACTGTTTGAATAGGTAACATATTTAAATGGTTTAAAATTCAAATACTATAAATGTGCATGCAGTGAGATCTTTCTGTCACCATTCCCATTGCCTCCCAAAGGCAATACCTTCGATATCCTTTCATATGTCTGTTATCCATATAAATAAATTTGTATACAAACAATTTTGAACATAAATTGTAGTATAACACCTATATTATGTACCTTGATTTTCCTTCTTAACAATGTCTTGGGTTTTTTTTTCATATTTTTATTTTTAAAAATGTTTCATTTATTGATTGGAGAGATAAGGGAGGGAGAGAGAGAGAGAAACATTGATTTGTTGTTCCACTTATTTAGGCATTCAGTGGTTGATTCTTGTATGTGTCCTGACTGGGGACGGAACCCGCAACCTTGGCCTGTTGGGATGACGCTCTAACCAACTGAGCTACCCAGCCAGGGTGGGATTCTTTCTATATTGTGCATACAGATTTCTTTATTCTATATTTCAGCTGTATAATATTCCACATTTTACTTAAGTATTGTTTATGTACCATTTTTATTTATTCAGTCTTCTGTTGAGAGCTGTTTGTTTTACAAACAGCACTGCCACAGATAACCTCGTATATTAGGTGATTTGCACAGAATAACCCCCCAAAATCTTTGATGTCTTGCTATATAATGTCACTATCAACTGTAGTGGTACATTGCAAATTATTTGAATAAGAGACAGTGTAATAGAGTTTGCCAATTGTTCACTTAAAAATACTATCTAAGGGATTTAAGCTTTTCCTTGTATACTAAATAACATCACTTTGCCCAGCTCTGTTCCAAATATGCTTTCTTGCACATGTGAGCAAGGAGGGCTGGATGGGCACAGCCAGCGCCCAGTTAGTCTGGACCCGCAGGCATGTGGTATGTGGGTCACTGCGATGCTTCAGGCGTGTGGAGTAGAACCCCGGGTAAAAATCACTGACTGCATCATATTACACTGTTGACCCCGTACAAGTTGGTTCCAGCATCGCACAAAGAGTGAGGTGGGGGAAGCAGCAACTAGCCCAGAGGCCCTTCAGGCCAAGCAGAGAGCAACGACAATGCCTAGGTTTCCACAGCGGTTCACTGTTTCCAAAGCAGTTTTGCACACACCCACTCACTGGCTTTGCCAGAATCCCACAGAGTGAGAGCAAACAAAGCTTCCCTAATATTACAGAAGGGCACCTGAAGCTCAGTGAGTTTCCAAGACACACAACTAAGTGTTGGAGCAGCTGGGCGGGAGCTCACGATGGCAGCCTTGCCCTGGGCTTTTTCACTTCAGATCTCAGACCCTAGTTGGTGTTTCCTCCCTCAGAGATGAAAATTTCAGCACATAAATACACCTAATGTTAAAGTCAATAATACTATCAGTGGTAAATAAGTTAGGACTCAATTTACCTAAGAAAGAATTCCAATTCCTTTCCTAAGGGCATTTGCTCCTTATATGAGATCAAGATATACATCCAAATCTGGGGTCCCCAAACTACTGCCTGCAGGCCGCATGCGGCCCCCTGAGTCCATTTATCCGGGCCCCGCTGCACTTCCGGAAGGGGCACCTCTTTCACTGGTGGTCAGTGAGAGGAGCACTACATGTGGCGGCCCTCCAACGGTCTGAGGGACAGTGAACTGGCCCCCTGTGTAAAAAGTCTGGGGACCCCTGGAGTTTACCAAAGTGTGAATGTCTCGGATACACAGAGTTCCACATTGAGCTCCTGTTATGAGCCATAATCCGTGTAGAGACAGAGAGATCACTCCTGGTCCATATTGTTTGTTCTGCACTTTTTGGTGTGGCGTAAGAATGCAAATACCACTGTGTTCCTGCCAATCAAAAAAATGACAGCATTATAGAAAAGATCAGGGGTGCAGCATTTTAGGGTTTGCAGTTGTGCATATACAGTCAGATTCAAATATGCAAACTCTGTCATTGGAAATAAACTGATACATGATAAAATGGGCACCTATATTTGCATCATAGTTTTCATCTTTGTTTGCAAAAAAATAAGTTCATTTTGGCCAACTAAGAAAAGTCTTTATATGTAAGAAAAGTCTTTATATGTTAGGTATTGTTAAATATCCCATTAAAGACTACATCGACAACCTTTCTTACTGATCACTTTCGTATATTCCCATGTTCCAGTCAAAATAAATTACTCAATATGCCCCCTATGTGTTTCATGTACTCATACCTCCAAGCCTCTGTACATGCTGTGACTTTTGTCTGGAATGCTTTTTCCCTCCCTCCCCATTCCCACCAATCCTGCTCCTTCCCTACCTCAGCAACCCCACTCCCCTCCCCACCAAAATGGTATGGTATACAATGTTTCTCCATGTTTTTTGTTTGTTTGTTTGTATTTTTCTGAAGTTAGAAGCTGGGAGGCAGTCAGACAAAATCCCACATGCGCCCGACTGGGATTCACCCAGTGTGCAAACTAGAGGGTGATGCTCTGCCCATTTGGCGTGTTGCTCTTTTGTGGCCGGAGCCATTCTAGCACCTGAGACAGAGACCATGGAGCCGGCCTTAGTACCTGGGCCAACTTTGCTCCAATGGAGCCTTGGCTGTGGGAGGGGAAGAGATAGATAGAGAGGAAGGAGAGAGGGAAGGGTAGAGAAGCAGATGGGCACTTCTCCTGTGTGCCCTGGCCAGGAATCGAACCCGGGACTTCCACACACTGGGCTGACACTCTACTGCTGAGCAAACAGGCTAGGGCTCTCCATGTTTTAATCTAGCGTATTCTTCAAAGTTCAGTTCAAATATTACTTTCTCCATGAAACTTTCCTTGAGTCTTCCTTACCACTAGCCCTTTCTTAATTCTCTGAATTTGTCTCATACCTTGCTGACATTGGCTACTCTGGGAGAGAAGGGCTTTGATTGAAGGGTTTAGGGAGAGAGGGAGACAGATAATCTGGGCCACTGTATGTAGCAGGAGGTGACATAATATGGGACAAGTACAAAGAGAGTATGATTAAAGGATACCAGGAACACAGTTTAACTATTTTGTGCAATTTTGCTTAGAGTTTAGCTGAAAATTTCCACTGAAAATCATCAACCCCGTAGCCTCTGACACCTGTGAGATAGATTTTCTTTTTTTTTTTTTTTTTTTTTTTTCTTTGCATTTTTCTGAAGCTGGAAACGGGGAGAGACAGTCAGACAGACTCCCGCATGCGCCCTGACCGGGATCCACCCGGCACGCCCACCAGTGGCAACGCTCCGCCCACCAGGGGGCGACGCCCTGCCCCTCCGGGGCATCGCACCGCTGCAACCAGAGCCACTCTAGTGCCTGGGGCAGAGGCCAAGGAGCCATCCCCAGCGCCTGGGCCATCCCCGCTCCAATGGAGCCTTGGCTGCGGGAGGGGAAGAGAGAGACAGAGAGGAAGGAGGGAGGGTGGAGAAGCAAATGGGCGCCTCTCTTATGTGCCCTGGCCGGGAATCGAACCCGGGTCCCCCGCACGCCAGGCCGACGCTCTACCGCTGAGCCAACCGGCCAGTGCCGAGATAGATTTTCTAATGTCAGATCTTTTTTTTTCAAGGAACTAAATTAATAGTGTGTCATCTGCATGTTTATTTGACAAGTATGACATATGTAAGCACAAGTGTGGGGTTGCTTAAACATACTTTGATGGATTACAAATCATGGTAATATATATCTAAATCAAGGAAATTATGTTACTAAAATAAAGTCACTTGTTAACTGGACTATAATGTTAAAGCATGAATCATGTCTAATTAAGATAATGTGTGGCCTGCCCAGGCGGTGGCGCAGTGGATAGAGCATCGGACTGGGACATGGAGGACACAGGTTTGAAATCCCGAGGCCACCGGCTTGAGCACGGGCTCATGCAGTTTGAGCGCAGGGTCACTGGCTTGAGTGTGAGATCATAGACATGACCCCATGGTCACTGGCTTGAGCCCAAAACTTGCTGGCTTGAGCAAGGGGTCACTCGCTCTGCTGTAACCCCTCGGTCAAGGCACATATGAGAAAGCAATCAATGAACAACTTAGGAGCCACAACGAAAAACTGATGCTTCTCATCTCTCTCCCTTTATGTCTGTCCTTAACTGTCCCTCTCTCTGACTCTGTCTCTGTCAAAAAAAAAAGATAATGTGTGAATTTATCTTGATTGCTAAGATAAATGATAGCCAGCGTAAGGTCCAGCATACCTTCTGGGGAAGTAGATAGCTGCAGATGTACGGCACTTCACTACACAAGCCGTAGATTCGGTTACTTTGGAAGTCCAATACTGCAGAGGACAGAGGGTGCTCCGTCTCGTACAGGAACTTGTGAATGAGTTCATCTTTCATCCTCCCTCTTTCATTAACAAAGCTTGCAGAAACTGTAAGATTTAGGGAAGAAGAGAAATCCTTTGCATCATATATTGATTTTATTTTTTAACTGTTATGGAAAACTATGAAAAGTGAAATAAAAAATGTCAATGCTCCATTAATAATGCAGAGGCTAGTAAGGGATAAAAATTATTTAAAAACCTGGCTCTGTTAGAAATACTTGAGTATTAAATAATTGATAGCGACTAAAATCTTTTATAAGGTCTCAGTTAATTTCATCAATTAAATAGAGACATATCCTTAAAAGAAACTCATGAGGGTCTTTAATTAAAATATGGTTAATTAAATATTAAAGTAATTTGAAGTTTTTGGCTCTCTTATACTCTATAATTATACATTTGCAAAATAGCTACTCAGATATTTGTTACCTAAAAGTGAAAGAGTGTCTATTTTGTCAGACCTCTAGCCAGAAAGCTTTCTTTAGAACAAGGATCGGAAACCTATGGCTCCCAAGCCAGATGTGGCTCTTTTGATGGCTGCATCTGGCTCGCAGACAAATATTTAATAAAAAAAATAATAATGTTAAAAATATAAAACATTCTCATGTATTACAATCCATTCATTTCCTACTGCTCATGTTCATGGGTGGGACAACACCAAGTTTTTATTGGATAATGCATAACGAACACGGGTCGTTGTATGGCTCTCACGGAATTACATTTTAAAATATGTGGCGTTCATGGTTCTCTCAGCCAAAAAGGTTCCCGACCCTTGCTTTAGAATTTTATCAGTGAAAGTAACTACACAGTAACCTATATAAATTTGACTATGTATATTTAAAACTACAAAAAAGAGACATCACCAAATGGCAAATGAAGTCGACAAAAGTGCTAGTTGATCCTGTTTCTTTTCTCTGGTAATTGGAAAGATCATATGAATGACAAGGCCTAGAAGAAAGTCTACATTTCACATTGCTTAGCAGCCTCCTAGGTTTCACTTTGTAAGATAAACAAAAGATGGCCATTTTACCTCTTCACATGTTAAGAGGAAAAGAATTCTATCACCAGAAAAACAAATAAATAAAAAAGCTATAGCGACTACTTGTCTGGGACCAGAACAGAACTGGTTGCTTGTTTTCTTTTTACCTTGTGGTAGGATTTTAGGCAGAACAAATATTTCCAGCCTGCTTCTTCCTGTTTCTGGGAGCGGGGAAAGCACCATCACTTCTACTATATCTATTTCCAAAGGAGACACTGTGGATATTTGTAAAATGCCTTTGCCCACCTCTGAAAGAACATGGAAATCAACACCACAAGTAGTCATTGATAAATTTAAAGAGTCTTTTATCTTACCAAGTAAGATATCACATTATAGAATTGCCTTCACTAAATCTTTAGACCAAATTTATTTACTAGATATTTAAAGTGACCTTTCAACATAAGTGACAGGGACATGTTTGATGAACAGATAAAGGAGTCCCCTGACAAGATGTCTGAGTTGGCTGCTTCAACCCAGCTTGATGGGCTCAGCTCCTTTCCCAGGCAGGGAGGTCTTCGGGAGTCCTCCACGCCTGCCCCACTCAGCAACACCTGCATGCTCTGGTCCCTTGAATGTCCACTCTAGCTGGTTTGCCCACTCCCAATACTGGACAAACTCAGCCTTTAGTGTTCTTTGCCTCTGCAGTCAGGATATTGACATGTAGTCAAGATATTGAGGACTTGAGTTTGTCCTCCAGAAACCTAGGTAATCTGACCTCTGCAAGGTTCGTGCATGGGGCCCACTGTGGGTTCTCTCCAGATTCACTACTCCAACTCTCCATGGGGACTGTTCTGCATGTGTCCGCTTTCTCAGGCCCCCAATATCAGCCCTTTTTCTCACATGTTCAGTGGATGACCTTTCCTCTCGTTTAGTGAGGAAGACAGAACATCTCACACAAACTTGACCTCAACTTTCTTATCCAAATTTCACATTGTTCCCGTCCTCTTCCTTCATTTCCTCATATTTTTGTAGGAACAAAATGTAACCCTTTTCCATCTGTGATTTTGAGCTCATTCCTCCAATGTTCTGTCAGAACATGTACTATCAATTACTTTTATTTTCTTTTGTCTTTTATGGTTTTTTTTCTATTCAGCCCTCTAAACTCCCCTATTTCGAATGAGAACCTTCCTTCCACCCTGCTTCCCCACCACAGTTACTATCCAAGTCTCTTTTCTCTACTGTAAACTTCTTAAAACAGGAGTTACCACTTACTGACTTTATTTTCCGCCCTAACTTCTTTATCTCTCTACTCCAAAGAAGAAATTCTCCCACGGGTCACTCATGATTGGCAAATACATGAGGGCTTCCTGCTAGTCCTCACCCTGTTCACATTTTTGCCACAGTATACACTGTCACCCAGCCTTCTTCCTTCAAGCTCCTTCTAGAGTGGGCGACTCCCAGTTCTCTTATTACTCTGACCTCTTCTCAGTTTTCTTTTCTGCTTCATCTTTCTCTGCCCACAGCTTCAATGGAAATAGTTTTCCCCATCCTATACTCTGACTGACCAGGTATGTTGAAAATGGAATATTTAGGCAGAACTTGCATCCATTCTGGTGTCAGCCTACCGCACTTTATGCCATCTAGTTTACATATTAAGGTTACCTGTTTGGTCACGGAAATGGCGCCGTGAGCAGCGCGTCCGACAGATCTCCCCAAAATCACAACAAATTTATCAACTAGAAACAGGAAAATTTATCTTCGGAGCAAACTGAAAGCAATAGGACTGTTACCACTCGAATCTGAAAGACGAGGGTGTGGAGGAAGCTACCCCAGGGACGTTCACTCAAGCCGCGAGAAAGTGCGCCTGGGGTAAGTCATCCCGCACTCGGAAGCCGCCGCCGCCGCCGCCGCCAGCCCGGGTCGGTTGCAGAACGAGCGGTGAGCAGCTGCTGGCGCGCTCCCGGTCTGGTTGCAGACCGAGCATTGCAGACCGAGCACCGCTATCGTTCCCAGCGGCCCGCGCACGGGGAGCGGGAGAGGCCCCAGGGCGGTATTCCCTACTTGGGAGATTCTCTCCGCGGGCGGGGCACCTCACCCAGCCATTCAAGCTAACAATCAAGCGTTGGGGGAGGGGCGCGCGCAGGCAGCCTGAAATACCTTCGGGAGCACAGCTGCGACCCAATTACTAAAATTAACTTAACCCGTGAAATCTGCGCACCCTCGGTTCTAATTGATAAGATCTCTCTCAGTTCACCGACCCAAGACAAGAGGCTTGATATTTTTTGGTGCCTCTCGCTAAAGGGGCGGGGGCAACTTCTGATTGATAGAGCCTCCATATTCAGGGATAAACGCTAACAAGAAGGACTTGGCAGATAATAAGATCTATAGCACACTAGTCGCAAGCAGAGGCTAGTGCCTCTTCTTACCGGCCAAAACAGGCTACAAAGTGTGGAAAGCCTGGGTTGAGAGGTCCAACGGAATGCTAGGCGCTGAACAATCACCTTGACAACAATTGACTCCCACCCCCGCCTGATTACACTGGAGGCCCTGACTGTCAGAGCTCTTCCCAGAGCCTTGCACTGAGTGGGGATAGAGTGGGGATTTCCCAGCTCTTTGAGCCTCTTACTCCCCAGACAGAAGCAGTGGCAGCCTTGTGGCTGGATCGCCAGGCTGCTGGTTCGGGAAGGGGGGACTGGGAGAGAGAATCCACGAAGGCAAACTCTCTCGTCGGTAGACCCTGCAGACGCCGGCAGGCCTTGACTACCAGCAAGACTAAAGCCAATTGTGTGACATTGCCGTAGAACCCCATCAATTGCAAGTCCCTGCCTGGGTGTGGTGCAGGGGCAGGGCCTGGGGTGCAGAGTCGCCGACCGGGAAGAGGGAGAGAGGAGAAGGAGGAAGAGGTTGACATCTCAAAATCAGGAAAAATCCACAGACTTTGCAGCTTGTTCCACTGTTTGTTTTTTTTTGTTTGTTTGTTTTTTGTTGTTGTTGTTTGCTCCTTCTATCTTATTGCCTTTATTTCCTCCACCTCAGTCCTTCTATTCTCTGCCCATCTTATGCTTCCCTTTTCTTGAACTACACTACCCATAAGTGTTACATTTTATTTCTCTTCTTCATCCTCACCCTCCTTTGGGGTTATACTCCAGGACACTTAATTCTCACTCTCTCCTCTTTTGTTTTTTTTTGCCTTATTTTGTTTTTTTCTCTTCCTTTTTTATTTCTTCCTTCGTTTTTCTCTTTTTCTTATTTTTTCCTTTCTATTCGTTTTTTCTTTTCTCGTTTTACTTTCCTCCCATTTAATCCTCAATCACGAACAAATTAGTTAATTTGGGACTCAAGGTTTTTTTTGGCTTTGTTTTTCTTTTTCGGTTTTGTTTTTGTTTTTTTCTGGTTGGTTTGTTTTTGTGGCATTTTGGGTCCTCCCAACCCAAGGTCTCCATTGTATTTGGTCTTTGCTCCACTTAATACAACGTATTTTTACTTATTATTTTTATTTTTTCTTCTTGATTATTCCTTTTTTTGTCCTTTTTTCTGGTTCCCTCTTGTCCCTCTCATTATATCTCTTGGTTGACCGTCACCCGCAGGCAGATCAACTTATGCTTGTCTAAGATTTTCTTCTTTTTTTTTTTTTTTTTTTTATTTATTTTTTTTATTTTTTGCCCCCTTGAACTCTACACCGCAAACCAGGCCCTCCATTATAGGCACGATATTTCCCTGAGGAGGGGAGAGGAGGGAAGGAGAACAAAGAAAAAAAAAAGGGGGAAATAATAAATTATTACTGCTTTTTTTTGTGGGGTGTTTTACCTTTTGTTTTTTGGGTTTTTTTTTGTTTTTGTTTTTGTTTTTTTTGTTTTTTTGTTTTTTACTTTTTACTCTTTATTAATTCTAATTAGTGCTATCAACAAGACCACCCTCAGATGCCAATAAGAAAGAGGAAATAGAATATTATGGATACAAAAGAAAGAGAGGTAACACAAATAGATGTGGAAAAATCTATGGAGAAAAGACTTAACATATTGGAAGCCTTGGAGCTAAATGACAGAGAATTTAAAATAGAAATCTTAAAAATACTCAGAGATATACAAGAAAACACGGAAAGGCAATATAGGGAGATCAGAAAACAACTCAATGAACACAAAGAATATATTACCAAGGAAATTGAAACTATAAAAACAAATCAAACAGAAATGAAAAACTCAATTCACGAGCTGAAAAACGAGGTAACAAGCTTAGCTAGCAGAACAACCCAGATTGAAGATAGGATTAGTGAAATAGAAGACAAACAACTTGAGGCACAACAGAGAGAAGAAGAAAGAGACTCAAAAATAATAAAAAACGAGAAAGCCCTACAGGAATTATCTGACTCCATCAGAAAGAATAACATAAGAATAATAGGTATATCAGAGGGAGAAGAGAAAGAAAATGGAATGGAGAATATACTCAAACAAATAATAGACGAGAACTTCCCAAGCCTGTGGAAAGAACTAAAGCCTCAAATTCAAGAAGCAAACAGAACACCGAGTTTTCTTAACCCCAACAAACCCACTCCAAGGCACATCATAATAAAGATGACACAAACCAATGACAAAGAAAAAATTCTCAAGGCAGCCAGGGAAAAGAAGACTACAACATATAAAGGAAGGCCTATTAGATTATCATCAGATTTCTCAGCAGAAACTCTACAAGCTAGAAGAGAGTGGACCCCAATATTTAAAGCCCTGAAAGAGAGAAACTTTCAGCCAAGAATACTATACCCATCAAAGCTATCCTTCAAGTATGAAGGAGATATAAAAACATTCACAAATACAGAAAAGATGAGAGAATTTATCACGAGAAAGCCCCCACTCCAGGAAATACTAAAGGGGGTTTTCCAACCAGATTCAAAGAACAAAAGAAAACAACACCACAAGTAACAGCTCCACCAAGAACACAATAAAACCAAACTTAAACTGTGACAACAAAGGAAAAAAAAGGGGGGAGAGAATGGAGATTAACAGTAGCAAAGGACGATGAAGTGCAGAAATACTTATAAGATAGGGTACTACAATGAATATGGTAGGTACCCTTTTCATTACTTAATGGTAACCACCCTAGAAAAAACCACCACAAAAACACATGACTTAAAAAAGGTAGCAACAGAGGAAAGAAGTATGGAACACAAACAAACAGAAACAAATGATAGAAAAACAAAAGAGAAGAATCAAACTAGATACAAAACTAACAGAAAGCAATTTATAAAATGGCAGTAGGGAACCCACAAGTGTCAATAATTACACTAAATGTAAATGGATTAAACTTACCAATAAAAAGACACAGAGTAGCAGAATGGATTAAAAAAGAAAATCCAACTATATGCTGCCTACAAGAAACACATCTAAGCAACAAGGATAAATACAAATTCAAAGTGAAAGGCTGGAAAACAATACTCCAAGCAAACAACACCCAAAAAAAAGCAGGTGTAGCAATACTCATATCTGATAATGCTGACTACAAGACAGAAAAAGTACTCAAAGACAAAAATGGTCACTTCATAATGATTAAGGGGACACTGAATCAAGAAGACATAACAATCCTTAATATATATGCACCAAACCAAGGAGCACCAAAATATATAAGACAGCTACTTATTGACCTTAAAACAAAAACTAACAAAAATACAATCATACTTGGAGACCTCAATACTCCGCTGACGGCTCTAGATCGGTCATCCAAACAGAGAATCAATAAAGATATAGTGGCCTTGAACGAAATACTAGAACACCTGGATATGATAGACATCTACAGGACACTTCATCCCAAAGCGACAGAGTATACATTTTTCTCTAGTGTACATGGAACATACTCAAGAATTGACCATATGTTGGGCCACAAAGACAATATCAGCAAATTTAGAAAAATTGAAATTGTACCAAGCATATTTTCTGATCATAAAGCCTTGAAACTAGAATTCAACTGTAAAAAAGAGGGGGAAAAACCCACAAAAATGTGGAAACTAAACAACATACTTCTAAAAAATGAATGGGTCAAAGAAGAAATAAGCGCAGAGATCAAAAGATACATACAGACAAATGAAAATGAAAATACGACATATCAGAATCTCTGGGATGCAGCAAAAGCAGTAATAAGAGGAAAGTTCATATCACTTCAGGCCTATATGAACAAACAAGAGAGAGCCGAAATAAACCACTTAACTTCACACCTTAAGGAACTAGAAAAAGAAGAACAAAGACAACCCAAAACCAGCCAAAGAAAGGAGATAATAAAAATCAGAGCAGAAATAAATGAAATAGAGAACAGAAAAACTATAGAAAAAATCAATAAAACAAGGAGCTGGTTCTTTGAAAAGATCAACAAAATTGACAAACCCTTAGCAAGACTCACCAAGGAAAAAAGGCACAGGACTCAAATAAATAAAATCCAAAATGAAAGAGGAGAGATCACCACAGACATCATAGATATACAAAGAATTATTGTAGAATACTATGAAAAATTATATGCCACCAAATACAACAATCTAGAAGAAATGGATAAATTCCTAGAACAATACAACCTTCCTAGACTGAGTCATGAAGAAGCAGAAAGCCTAAACAGACCAATCAGCAGGGAGGAAATAGAAAAAACTATTAAAAACCTCCCCAAAAATAAAAGTCCAGGCCCAGACGGTTATACTAGTGAATTCTATCAAACATTCAAAGAAGACTTGGTTCCTATTCTACTCAAAGTCTTCCAAAAAATTGAAGAAGAAGCAATACTTCCAAACACATTTTATGAGGCCAACATAACCCTCATACCAAAACCTGGCAAGGATGGCACAAAGAAAGAAAACTACAGACCAATATCTCTAATGAATACAGATGCTAAAATTCTAAACAAAATACTGGCAAACCGAATACAACAACATATTAAAAAAATAATACATCATGATCAAGTGGGATTCATCCCAGAATCTCAAGGATGGTTCAACATACGCAAAACGGTTAACGTAATACACCATATCAACAAAACAAAGAACAAAAACCACATGATCTTATCAATAGATGCAGAAAAGGCTTTTGATAAAATACAACACAATTTTATGTTTAAGACTCTCAACAAAATGGGTATAGAAGGAAAATATCTCAACATGATAAAGGCCATATATGATAAACCATCAGCCAACATCATTTTAAACGGCAAAAAACTGAGGACTTTCTACCTTAAATCAGGAACAAGACAGGGTTGTCCACTCTCTCCACTCTTATTTAACGTGGTGCTAGAAGTTCTGGCCAGAGCAATCAGACAAGACAAAGAAATAAAAGGCATCCATATTGGAAAAGAAGAAGTAAAGGTATCACTTTTTGCTGATGATATGATCCTATACATCGAAAACCCGAAGGACTCCACAAAAAGATTATTAGAAACAATAAACCAATACAGTTAAGGTCGCAGGATACAAAATTAACATACAGAAGTCCATAGCCTTTCTCTATGCCAACAATGAAATATTAGAAAACGAACTCAAAAAAATAATCCCCTTCACGATTGCAACAAAAAAAATAAAATACCTAGGAATAAACATAACAAAAAATGTAAAGGACCTATATAATGAAAATTACAAAGCATTGTTAAGGGAAATCGAAAAAGATACAATGAGATGGAAAAATATTCCTTGTTCTTGGATAGGAAGAATAAATATAATCAAAATGGCCATATTACCCAAAGCAATATACAAATTTAATGCAATTCCCATCAAAATCCCTATGAGATTTTTTAAAGAAATGGAACAAAAAATCATCAGATTTATATGGAACTATAAAAAACCCCGAATAGCCAAAACAATCCTAAGGAAAAAGAATGAAGCTGGGGGCATTACAATACCTGACTTTAAACTATATTATAGGGCCACAATAATCAAAACAGCATGGTATTGGCAGAAAAATAGACACTCAGACCAATGGAACAGAATAGAAAGCCCAGAAATAAAACCACATATATATGGTCAAATAATCTTTGATAAAGGGGCCAACAACACACAATGGAGAAAAGAAAGCCTCTTCAACAAATGGTGTTGGGAAAACTGGAAAGCCACATGCAAAAGAATGAAACTCGACTACAGCCTGTCCCCGTGTACTAAAATTAATTCAAAATGGATCAAAGACCTAAATATAAGACCTGAAACAATAAAGTACATAGAAGAAGACATAGGTACTAAACTCATGGACCTGGGTTTTAAAGAACATTTTATGAACTTGACTCCAATGGCAAGAGAAGTGAAGGCAAAGATAAATGAATGGGACTACATCAGAATAAAAAGTTTTTGCTCAGCAAGAGAAACTGATATCAAAATAAACAGACAGCCAACTAAATGGGAAATGATATTTTCAAACAACAGCTCAGATAAGGGCCTAATTTCCAAAATTTACAAAGAACTCATAAAACTCAACAACAAACAAACAAACAATCCAATAAAAAAATGGGAAGAAGACATGAATAGACACTTCTCCCAGGAAGAGATACAAATGGCCAACAGATATATGAAAAAATGCTCAGCTTCATTAGTTATTAGGGAAATGCAAATCAAAACTACAATGAGATACCACCTCACCCCTGTTAGATTAGCTATGATTAACAAGACGGGTAATAGCAAATGTTGGAGAGGCTGTGGAGAAAAAGGAACCCTCATTCACTGTTGGTGGGACTGTAAAGTAGTACAACCATTATGGAGGAAAGTATGGTGGTTCCTCAAAAAACTGCAAATAGAACTACCTTATGACCCAGCAATCCCTCTACTGGGTATATACCCCAAAACCTCAGAAACATTGATACGTGAAGACACATGTAGCCCCATGTTCATTGCAGCACTGTTCACAGTGGCCAAGACATGGAAACAACCAAAAAGCCCTTCAATAGAAGACTGGATAAAGAAGATGTGGCACATATACACTATGGAATACTACTCAGCCATAAGAAACGATGACATCAGATCATTTACAGCAAAATGGTGGGATCTTGATAACATTATAAGGAGTGAAATAAGTAAATCAGAAAAAAACAAGAACTACATGATTCCATACATTGGTGGAACATAAAAATGAGACTAAGAGACATGGACAAGAGTGTGGTGGTTACCAGGGGTGGGGGGAGGGGGGACGGGGGGAGGGTTGGGGGGAGGGGGAGGGGCACAGAGAACTAGATGGAGGGTGGCGAAGGACAATCTGACTTTGGGCGAGGGGTATGCAACATAGTTTAATGACAAGATAACCTGGACATGTTTTCTTTGAATATATGTACCCTGATTTATTAATGTCATCCCATTACCATTAATAAAAATTTATTTAAAAAAAAAAAAAAAAAAAAAAAAAAAGGTTACCTGTTTAACCTCATTAAGCAATTAGGTTTGCTTCTACTCTGTCTTAAGTCATCTCAACTATAAACTGTGAACTACAAATCTCCACCTCCAAACCTATGCAAAGATCCCCAAATGAAGAGCTTATTGGCTTCAAATCTACAGAGTTCCTCAGCTCACCCTATTCCTTAACCTCCATAATGACCTTTTTTCTTGTTTTTACGTACATTGAAGACATCACAAACTTCCACCATCCATGCTAGAAAGTCTACAGTCACTGCTGCTCTTTCCCTTTCACATATAATCAAATACCAAGTCCTATCACTTCCAACACTCAAGCTGTTCCATCCTGTTTCTCTGTAAGGGCTGCATGAGTGTGTGTGGTGGACAGGAGCAGGAGCCCTGAAGCGAGACTTGGTGAGTTTGCGTCCTGGTCCATGAGTTAATTCTGCCGGATGGGAGGAATTAACTATAAATAAAGCAGATATAAATAAAGCAGAAAGCGATTTTGGAGCGCACTCTGTTCTTGCCATCAGCAGTTGCAGAGCCCTCCCGAGCCCATCCTTTGACTTTAAGCATATTTTCTTAATTCTGTGCCATTCCCACTCAGGACCTGGAATTACTAGCTGCACTGGTTCGTAGCAAATGTTGACTATTGTCATGATTAATATCACTTCTTGCTTGGGCCACTAGAATAATTGCCTATCTTGTCTTTTTTATTCCATTCTCTTGCCTTTCTGTTTCATCCTTCACACTTGTACTAGAGCTGTCCTCTAGAAAACCAAGTCAAATCATATTAGTCCCATCTTGGAAACCTCCAATGATATTGCTTTAACCACAGAACAAAGTCCAGACTCCTTGGAATAACACTTAAGACCTTTGTCTTTTTCAGACTTCATCATCATAATTATCATCTAGTAAATTCCTCTGTTTACCATGTACACCAGACTCTTACTATTCCAAGGGCTTTTGCTCTAACTTTCATCTAGAGATGAAATACTAATATGGCCCATCCTCCCCTACTTTAAATCCTCAGAAAACTCTTCCCCATCCTCTGTACCCCTAGATTAGTGCCTCCCTTTACCTCCACTCATTTCCTCACATCCGGCAGAATTAACTGCCTCTTCCTCTGAGCCTACATAGCACTCTGCTTATTCCTCCTCCCCTAAATTGTCTCCTAGATCCTTCCGTGCCCCACAGGGCCTAGGTTCAGCTTTTTACACCTAATAGGTACTCAATAATTTTTAAAAATCAATAAATGGGTTTTAAAAATATATTTGGAGAATATTTATATTTGATTAGTACCTAAATCCAGAGAGAAATGTATTAGTTTTTACTATTAATCACATAAGTGCCATCTCACCTATCAGAAATGTGGTTTACCTGGGCATTTAAATAAACAATATTGAGAAAGCTGAATATCATTTAGTTTAAAAAGGAAACATTAAAATTCATGTCATAAAACTTTCTTTATTACATAGAGATTAAATATTATTTTAAAAAATATTTCAGGAATAAATAACCCAACTTCCTTTGGTAATAACATTATTTCTAATTATTTATTCATTAATAAATTCATTGATTGATTCAAGAAATATTTATTTAGTATCAACTATGTACCCAACAGATGTACTAGAAACCTCTAAATATGATATCTCTTAACAGTTATTTAAATGTTTCTCTTTTAGAAAATATGCCATAAATAATTATCTCACTACAGCCTCATTTTCACCACTTTAAATTCTTTGTAATAAAGTGCCCAATATTTTAAATTAATAAGCATTTTATGTAGTACCTACGAATCCAAGAACGTCAAATAAGCTTGAAGGGTTGGCATTGAGAACAAAGACATATCCTTCTGCTGTTCCAGCTAATAGATACATTCCTCGCTGGTCATAACTAGGAAAGAAGAAATGTGGTTTTACTTGTTTCATTAATAAGATGATAAGCATTTACTGAATGACAACACAGAGATCCATTCAAACCCATTCTTATAGTCTGTTTTTTTCAATATTACCTGACCTTATTTATAAATGCCAAGTGATTACATATAAATGTAACCATTGCATTCTAGGCTAATGCTATTTCCAGACTGCAACACAGTCAAGAAGATTCACTGAATGTGGGCAACTATTGCATTATAAGTAAATGAAATATGACAATAGAGCTTTCCAGACATTTCAAGTGGAAATAAGCAATTCTCACATCAGTATGATGAGTACCTTTTGGTACCTTCAGGACAAATAGCTGGCAGGAGGAGGAAGAATGTAGTGAAGTGTTTCTACACCTTCAGCAAATTAGGAAAAGTGGGAAAATGCAAATTAGGATATGAGAAAAGGATGTGAGAAAGAAGATACACAAAACATACGGTGCTGAAGAGTAGGGTGTAACTGAAGGGAGCGGACAGAACCCACCCCGCCCATTGGGGAGGCACTGGAGGGAGCGCACAGAACCCACCCCGCCCAGAGCGGAGGCACTGGAGGGAGTGCACAGAACCCACTCCGCCCAGGAGGGAGCGCTCAGAACCCTCCCCGCCCAGAGTGGAGGCACTGGAGGGAGCGGACAGAACCCACCCCGCCCATTGGGGAGGCACTGGAGGGAGCACACAGAACCCACCCTGCCCAGAGCGGAGGCACTGGAGGGAGCGGACAGAACCCACCCCGCCCATTGGGGAGGCACTGGAGGGAGCGCACAGAACCCACCCCGCCCAGGAGGGAGTGCACAGAACCCACCCCGCCCAGAGTGGAGGCACTGGAGGGAGCGGGCAGAACCCACCCCGCCCATTGGGGAGGCACTGGAGGGAGCACACAGAACCCACCCCGCCCAGAGCGGAGGTACTGGAGGGAGCGGACAGAGCCTCCCCTGGGCAGAGGCGGCAGAGCTGGCAGACCCAGCACAGGTGGTGGAAAGCCGGCTTCTCCAGGCACTGGCTGGGTAAGTTCCTGACAAATGTTCTCTTCACCGCTAGGAGCCTGAGGTCCCTCACTTGTGGAATAGGCACAAGCATAATACGTTCCTGACTGGGTGGGGTGAGGATCACGTTCAATAAGCTACACTGTGTGACAAGACACAAATGTCCGTTCTTATTAATACTCACTAATATGATAAATTAACAAAAGAAATAATAATAGCAACACATAACTCCAAGCCCAATTTCTCTACACTGTCTTCTTAAAAGTTTTGCTTCAAAAGATTTAAAATCATCTAAATGCAATGAAATATCATATAGCTGTGAAAATGAATGAGGAAAGTCTTTATGTGTAGAAAACATATCATACTATTAAGTGAGAAAAAAAAAAAAGAGGTGCAGAACATTATACATGGTTTGTTCTTTTTTAGAGCAAATGCATTGACTGTGGAGCCCAACTACCTGGGTTCAAATCCTGACATTTGCCCTTTACACCTGTGTGATACTAAGCAAGTTATTTAAACTCTTTGTGCCTCATCTTCCTCACCTGTAAAGTGGAGACAATACGAGTCTTTACCCAGAGGCGGATTTAATGGCTGGAGGACTGTAAGCAAGCCCTGAGCCCCGAGTTCTGAAGGGCCCCGCAAAACCCCAACTTTACACTTTTTTCTAATGACATCAAATTTGGTTTCACATGTGCAATTTTAATGTTAATAGTACATAATATTTTTTATTTATTTAAAAATATGGTTAACATGTGGTTTTATTTTCTCTGTCTCTCTCCTTTTTTTAAGGGGCCCAATATTTTCTGCACCTGGGGCCTCAACCGACCTTAATCCGCCTATGTCTCTACCTCATGAAGTTAATACAATGAAAGTGCCTGGCCCAGTCTAACTACTTGATAATTATTTGCATAAATAAAAGGAAGTACTTTTCTTTTTGCTTGTTTATGGATAAAGTTATCTCTGGAAGGAAGACAGAAGACCTTGGTAACAGGCTGCCTCCAGCAAGAAAAACTTGCTGTTCAGGGACAATGGCAGGCACCTTTCACTACACACCCCTAGGTACATTTTGAACACTGGGTCCAGTCAATATATTAATTTCCAAAACAAAACAAAACACATAAAACTCAAAATGTAAAGGAATTATAGGTTCAGTTGAATTCTCAACAAACAGGTCTGACAAAGTTGCTGTCAGAGCAGGCAGTACTTACAGGAGGTGCTGGACAGAGTATTCGGAGAGAAAGGCCTCGTGGATTGCCTCAGGGGATTCGACGTTCAGGATGTCCAAAAAGTGGACAGAGCCACCCACAGTCCCCACTGCCGCAGAGAGGGAGGAAGGAGAGCAGGCCAGAACTGTGGTCTGTTTAAAATAAACCTGGGATGTTTAACTTCACTGTGCCAATGCCCCCACTCCCACAAAACCCCACAAATAAATTTAATAAAACTGAAGCTGGCTCTCCTACATACCAGAATTCTACAGTTTATTTGAAAAGACTGCAGAATTCGAGAGAAATGCCTTGTGTTGTGTGGTATGACAAATTGTACACTCAACATTCTTGAGCTAATTGATTGCATAATAAGTCAGAGAAATCTGCATATCTTATTTTTTTATCCTAAAATTAGAATGATAGCCTGACCAGGCAGTGGCGCAGTGGATAGAGCATCGGACTGGGATGCGGAGGACCCAGGTTCGAGACCCCGAGGTCGCTAGCTTGAACGCAGGCTCATCTGGTTTGAGCAAAGCTCACCAGCTTGGATCCAAGGTCGCTGGCTCTAGCAAGGGGTTACTCGGTCTGCTGAAGGCCCACGGTCAAGGCACATATGAGAAAGCAATCAATGAACAACTAAAGTGTCACAACGAAAAACTGATGATTGATGCTTCTTATCTCTCTCTGTTCCTGTCTGTCTGTCCCTACCTATCCCTTTCTCTGACTCTGTAAATAAATAAATAAACAAATAAATAAATAAATAAAATTAGAATGATAAAAATATAAAGAAATTTCTTAAACTTTAAGCCATGGCTTCATTTTTATCCCTAAATGATGATAAAAATACACCAATCGGCCCTGGCCAGTTGGCTCAGCGGTAGAGTGTCGGCCTGGCGTGCGGGGGACCCGGGTTCGATTCCCGGCCAGGGCACATAGGAGAAGCGCCCATTTGCTTCTCCACCCCCCTCTCCTTCCTCTCTGTCTCTCTCTTCCCCTCCTGCAACCAAGGCTCCATTGGAGCAAAAGATGGCCTGGGCGCTGGGGATGGCTCCTTGGCCTCTGCCCCAGGCACTAGAGTGGCTGTGGTCGCAGCAGAGCGACCCCCGGAGGGGCAGAGCGTCGCCTCTGGTGGGCGTGCCGGGTGGATCCCGGTAGGGCGCATGCGGGAGTCTGTCTGACTGTCTCTCCCCGTTTCCAGCTTCAGAAAAAAAAAAAAATACAAAAAAAAAAATACACCAATCATCTTGAAAAATAAAATAAGAAATTTAAAGTAAATTCCTAACACATTTTGGACATCTTTATAGAATGTTAAAAGTTTTTAAATTATCATTCCTCTGCTGGGTAATGCCAGATCCTGAGGTGCTGATATGACTGAGGAAGACTTCAGAAAATGACCATTATCACTGGACTATGCATCAGTCACTAAAGAATGCATCACAGATTCCTGCTTTTCTCACAATCATTTACAGAACATAATGTCTAAGAGAACAAATTTGCTTTCATAACTCTTAAGAAATCAGATTTATTTCCCTATAAATTAAACTTTGTAAGTTGTTTTGAATAAAATCAATCTATTCTAGAAATAGAAAGGATCTTAGGAAATAGTCATTTTGCAGAATACAAAATAGAAGCTAAGAAAAAGGTAGCAATTTGCCCCAGGACCTCATAGTTGGTGACAAAGCTCAGATAAGGACTCAGGTGTCCTGCCTCACTAAAATACAGTTTCCCCATTGAGCAGGTGCTTGTTTTAGTTTTAAAAGTGAATTTTCCAAGGCTTCACCTGGTTTAGTCTTCAGTGGTATGTCAGTATGAAACTGAAAAAGAGAAAAAAACCTCACTATTTTGTTTCTTTTTCACTGTAAGGCTTTATGGGAGCTCTCAGTATGAGTGTGTGTGTGGTGTAAGTTCTCAAAATAATCAGCTGAAATTATCCTTCATTCCAGAACAATAGTGGGCTAGGCTAAAAATGTGCAGCAGTACTTGGAGGTAGTCTTATATACTCTCACAGGTGCCATCAAGGGAAGCTATTGGAAGTGTCCAGGTATCTTGATTTCATGGTGCTGGGCTGGGTTCTCGGAAGAATACTGCCTAATATATTCATGGGGAACACAGTCGTGGTCATAGGCAGGGAGATCTGGCCTCAGCATAACTGGGTCAGTCCATTTATTAGTTCCCCACAGGGCAGCAGTATTCTCCACTGAGGAAAAAATGAAGGCTGAACCACATGAGGAGTGTCCCATACTTGGTTTGAAGCTCAATGCAGATTTGTCAAATTCACTGTGAAAGTTGTCCAAATCTCTCCCCTCTGGTCAAGTGAAGGGAAGATGTGTAAAGCAGAAAGCAGGTATTCTGATGATGCCTGTTTCCCTCCTTAGCTAAGAACAAGGTAAGTCATGATTATACAAGCCCTTGGGTGGGTTCTTAAATTTGTATGTCACTCTTCTGTAAAAGGTGATGTGATCAGGTGAACTTGAAGATCTCTTCTAGTTCTAGTAACTCTAATAGAAACAAATACTTATCAGCCTTTATCGCAGATTACAGAATCTATTCATATTTCAATCATTTAGGTAAGAAGTTATTTCTTTACTTTTGGGGGTAAGTTTTATTTATCCAATTAAATCATGTACCTTTTTCATTTTTTAATCTTCTTATATGCAGTATGATGCTTCATCTTGTTTTATCATTGAGGTTTTAATTTTATTGTGGGAAAGATTATAGTTTCCTTACCTACCACCAAATCCTATCTCATCCAAAACTGTCTAATACAGCAAATGATGATAATTTAGGAAAAGACAAATACCATTGTTCCTTGATCCTTTTATATTTTTAAAATACTATTTTTTTTTTTTACAGAGACAGAGAGTGAGTCAGAGAAAGGGATAGACAGGGACAGACAAACAGGAACGGAGAGAGATGAGAAGCATCAATCATTAGTTTTTCGTTGCGATACCTTAGTTGTTCATTGATTGCTTTCTCATATGTGCCTTGACCGTGGGCCTTCAGCAGACCGAGTAACCCCTTGCTGGAGCCAGCGACCTTGGGTTCAAGCTGGTGGGTTTTTGCTCAAACCAGATGAGCCTGTGCTCAAGCTGTTGACCTCGGGGTCTCGAACCTGGGTCCTCTGCATCCCAGTCTGACGCTCTATCCACTGCGCCACCGCCTGGTCAGGCTTTTAAAATACTATTTTATGTAAAATGCACAATGAACTGTGAACATGGAAAATGGTATCACCTTATGGCAGGTGTAAGAAATTATGGTTTGCTACCCAGCGTTCACATAGCCTCCTTCCTTCCAAAAATTATTTTTAATTTAATTTTTCAATTAAAGTTTACAGTCAACATTATTTTGTATTAGTTTCAGGTGCATAGCATAGTTGTTAGACAACCATATGGTCCCCAATATTTCAAGTATATACCTGGCATCATACATAGTTATACAATATTATGAATATATTCCTTGTGTTATAATTTACCTCCCTGACACTACTAGAAATTTTCTTGAATATCCATGTAGAAACTATCTCTCTCCTATTTTCAGGGTTGAATGAAATAGATTGGATTCCCATTTTCAGGGCTGAGCTTAAGCCAATTTGCATTACTCATCTCCTTGTCCACAGTGATTACTAGTTCAGGGATGTTATTAAGACATTAGAAGATATCTACTAAGCCTTCTAAAAAGGATAAACTTCTTTTCTCTTCCTCCAGCTACTGTAGTAGGTTCTTTTTCCTGATAGTTTGATGTGAGCTTGGCACCTGTAGCATTAGGGTACCACTAATTGAAGCTTAAGATGAAATTAAACACATAGTACACAGGCAGAAAGACGAGATCCTTGGTAGTACCATTTAAGTTGCTGGATTGAGCCTCACCTGAGGTGAGACAAGTTCTATACTTTATAGGTGATTTGAACCAATAACCCCTTCTTTTAAATTTTTGGCTCAAGCTGCTTACAATGGCAATTTCTTTAGTTAGATGGGACCATTTAACTAGTCATGGCCAAGGGGATATTTTATTTCTGAGTAAAAGTACTTACTGGTACTTGCTAATTTAAGATCCGCTAGCATTCTCTTCCCATATCATGGCACAAAGGAGCTATTAGTTGGTAGAGCCTCCATCAGTGTCTCCCTGAGAGGCTATGTGGAGCAGAGACCCTGCCAATCTACAATGAAGTCATAGCATGAAATAAGAGATAAACTACTAGACTTTCAGAATAACTGCAACCACAGAAAAACTTGTCCTTTCCTACACACCAATGTAGTATCTTAAGTTCCATCCTCTGGGCTGTGTTATCCACTTTATACATAAGAATTACTCAAAAATATAAGGTAAAATGCAATAAGGCACCTGTAACAAGTCTTGTCACAGACTACTAACAGGTGAATATGCAAACATACAAGTGCAGATTGGGTTAGAATTTAGTATTTTTAAAAAGTCCATTTATAAGGCATACTTACTGGGGTATTCAGATAAATCCTGCTGACACAAACTCCATCCTCTAAGCACCAAACACAAATTTCCCCTGAATATGTGAGTGTCTGTAAAAGGAAGAAAAATAAATAAAACTCTAGATGGAAAACAAGACTTTGCTTTGGAAGCATGTTCTAAATCCCTTTCTAGTATGTTTATCACTCTGATTATTTAGTATTAAATTTTATTTTATTTACGTGGATTATAATTACTTCATAATCTCAACATCAATACTTTCAATTATAACAAATGTGAACTACTATTTTTAATATGACTTAGGTAACATAATAACTAAATTAGGATTAGAAAAGTGAAATAAAGTTTTTTTTCTGTGTAATATAAATATAATTGAGATAAAAATTACTTGAAAATTCAGTCCGTGGCCAGTTGGCTCAGCGGTAGAGTGTTGGCCTGGTATGTGGAAGTCCCGGGTTTGATTCCTGGTCAGGGCACACAGGAGAAACAACTATCTGCTTCTCCCTATGACTTCAATCTGATGGATCTAAAAAGAACTGATAATACTAAATTCATTCAGCTTTTCTCTTGTTGTGAGGCTGCTTACATGCTGGACTGAAAAGCTGAAGTTCATATTGTTCATTTTCACAAACAATTCTTACTCTTCCACAGGATCAGGACTGAAAGCAGCTTAAAGTAACTGCAATGTGGTACCGTTTAAGTTCTGTGTTTTGACTACTAGGGAGTGGGTAACATGAAAATGTGGATCAAGTTTCTAAATCCTAAATGTGAAAATCTTGAATGAAATTTTTAATTGAGTTGAAACAATCATAAGAATAGACATAATGCTTATCAGAAAACATCTGGAAGAAATATTATATAATCAGTATCCTTTTTTTTTTTTCCAGAGACAGAGAGAGGGGTAGACAGAAACAGACAGACAGGAACGGAGAGAGATGAGAAGCATCAATCATTAGTTTTTCGTTGCGCGTTGCAACACCTTAGTTGTTCATTGATTGCTTTCTCATATGTGCCTTGACCACGGGCCTTCAGCAGACCGAGTAACCCCTTGCTCAAGCCAACAACCTTGAGTCCAAGCTGGTGAGCTTTTGCTCAAACCAGATGAGCCTGCACTCAAGCTGGCGACCTCGGGGTCTTGAACCTGGGTCCTCCGCATCCCAGTCCGACGCTCTATCCACTGCGCAACCGCCTGGTCAGGCCATAATCAGAATCTTAAGACTAAAAGAAAACAAGTGTTAATTATTCTATAATCCATGTATTTTTTATTTGCTAAAACTCCCAAAAATCTTAAGGATTTGCTGATAAATCATGAAAAGTGAAATATGTTTCTTGAGATAAACATTGGTAAACAGTTAAACACCCAGAAAAAAAACTTCTTTTCTAAATGTAGAGGGTGGAGTTTTTTTCTAAGTAGAATGAATTCATGTTTTGTGCATGGTAACTATTTCATTTTCATCCTCAGCTGGGGCTGCATCACTCTGAAAGAGGTAAATACTAACAGCTTAATGAATGTTGATGACTCGTTAGCAATAAATGTGTTTAAAGGTCTGACTTGGAAAGTTTGTATGATGACTACAAACAGAATGGCTCCTAAAGTTTCAGTTGCTTTGGCCATTTGAAGAAAGTTAATATTATGGACTCCCAATATGATGATGTCTTTCTAACTGGGGAGTACATTTGATAATGAAAGTGATTGGCATTACCACCACCTCTTCAAGAATAACCTCTACCTCTTATTTTCTTTTTTTTTTTTTAATTTTATTTATTCACTTTTTATTAGAGAGAGAGGGGAGAGGAAGAGAGAGGGAGAGATAGAGAGAGAACAGGGGGAGGAGCAGGAAGCATCAACTCCCATATGTGCCTTGACCAGGCAAGCCCAGGGGTTTGAACCGGCGACCTTAGCGTTCCAGGTCGACGCTTTATCCACTGCGCCACCACAGGTCAGGCCTCTACCTCTTATTTTCAACAGGTTGCATGTGAACCTCCAAAATCTGTTGAAACCCTACTGTGACACACTAAAGTATTCCTTACCATGCAGTATTCATTTGTAGGTGCGATGAAGTCAACTGCCTGAAATTTCCCATCACAAGCCTCTAGGACTTTATCCAAGATTGGCTCCTCACCAAAAGTGTAAATATAAACAGATCCCTTTAAATACCAAAAGAAAAAAAGAAGGCAAATTAATGCAATTGTGTGAGCAGTTCAACAAATATATATTAAATGCCACTTATGAACAAGGCACTGTATGTAATTAGGTGATAGAATATTAGAGATCAACTCCTTAAGGCCCTAATTTTGAGGAGCTTAAAATCTAGATGCTTAGTATGTTTGTTTATTGACTCAGTCATCATCGGTAATAATCAATAAATGGGACTTTATTCTTTTCTCCAGTTCCAGGCATTTGTATTCTAAGTTATAAAACATATCCAAAAACTTCTCCTGGCCTTAAAAATAATATCTATTGATGTAGAAAATTTGAATGTAGAAAACCAGAAAAGTTCTTAAGATGAACTAAATCCTATCACGTACTAGATCATGATGAACACTAATGAAAACTTTTAATAAGGCTTGGTGGAAATTGTGAAGATGTGGCCAAAGCTGTCACTTTATGACTTGTTCATCATTCTCAGCTCCAAAATTTACCTCTCAAAAAAAATCTATCCTGTCAATTATGCATCTCTGCCAGTAAGTGTAGTATGGTCTGGTCACTTAACTAGCAACAAGAGAAATCTGCTTTCTACTAAGCACAAGTTTTTTAAGTTTGAGTTAAACATGAATATTTTTGTTCTTGTTTATATAAAAAAATACAACTTTGTAGTCTAAAATCTGGTAGCTATTTACTGATTTTATCTTTCGTTCATTAGCTCAGGGTTCGGGAACCTATGGCTCACGAGCCAGATGTGGCTCTTTTGATGGCTGCATCTGGCTCGCAGACAAATATTTAATAAAAAAAATAATAACGTTAAAAATATAAAACATTCTCATGTATTACAATCCATTCATTTCCTATCGCTCATGTTCATGGTTGTGGGTGGCTGGAGCCAATCACAGCTGTCCTCCGGGACAACACCAAATTTTTATTGGATAATGCATAATGTACACGGGTCATTGTATGGCTCTCAAGGAATTACATTTTAAAATACGTGGCATTCATGGCTCTCTCAACCAAAAAGGTTCCCGACCCCTGCATTAGTTCAACAAATACTAAGTGGAACTCCTTGCCCTTTCAATGACAAGCATAAAAACAAACAAAACTCCCTTTGTTAGTAAGCCTTTAAAATTATTTATTTTTTCATTTGCAACTTAAAAGAGCCCTGACTCAGAGAATATCATTATACAGCACACTCTTCCCTTCATTTCCATTGTGCAATGATGATAATAATATCTGAAAATTGTATACTAGGATATCACCATTTAGCATACCTTGTCTGTCTGAATCAGCAACATTTTGTAACTGGGAGAAAACATCAAATGTTCTACAGGCTCTTCAACCTGAAGAAAATCCTCTACTTTGTAATTTGAATCTTTAATAATAAAAGAATAAACAAAGCCATCCTAGAGACCAAAAACAATGAGATAAATGCAGAAAATCAATTTCAGTCAATGCACAGTATACTTCCCTTATCAGACAAACTAAGACTTATTGATTACCATCTACTGTTTATTTTTGGTATCTTTACCTATGCTTACATTATCTAGAATGCCCCGTCTTCTTACCCTTATATAGGCAACTTTTAACCATGTTTCTTGGTCAAGTTTCCATTTTATCTATTTTGTGACATATTTCCAATTACCTAAAATTTTACTGACTTCTCTTTTCTTTGAACTTTTCTAGCATCTATCTTATCATCTTCTTTATTATATAGGAGGTGGGGCAACTGAGTCAGAGTTTATTGTGTGGTTTATATATATAGCAGTTTCCTTACTTCAAAAGACACTAGTCTTAATGTATGTTTTCTAATCATTATGTGCAATTTCTTATCTCCCAAGATGATAGGGAGAGGTTGGGAGTGTGTTTTTGTTTCTTTATATTCTTCAAGTATTCAATAAAAATGAGTTAGTTGTTTGGTTGGTTAATTGGTTGACTATGAACGGTTGACTACTCTCAAGAGGATCTTGAGTCACTTCTGTAATAGTGAAGAGGTTTGGGGCAAATGCATCCATAATTTCTAGATTAAACCTCATTATAAATAAGAGTAAGCATTTATGAGATGGTTGGGTTCAGACATGAGAAACATGCCAGATGCTTTCATCATTCTTTTTTTTTTTTCTGAAGTTGGAAACGAGGAAGCAGTCAGACAGACTCCCGCATGCGCCCGACCGCGATCCACCTGGCATGCCCACCAGGGGGCGATGCTCTGCCCATCTGGGACATCGCTCTGTTGCAACCAGAGCCATTCTAGTGCCTGAGGCAGAGGCCACAGAGCCATCCTCAGCCCCGGGCCAACTTTGCTCCAATGGAGCCTTGGCTGTGGGAGGGGAAGAGAGAGGTAGAGAGGAAGGAGAGGGGGAGAGGTGGAGAAGCAGATGGGCGCTTCTCCTGTGTGCCCTGGCTGAGAATCGAACCTGGGACTCCTGCACGCCAGGCTGACGCTCTACCACTGAGCCAACCGGCCAGGGCCCAGATGCTTTCATCATTCTTATGATCATTCTCTATCCCTCAGAGCAGATGCTCCAATCCTTTATTTAAATTACTGTACTTTTAAGAAAACAGCAAGGCCACAATGCTGACTAAATGTAGGCGGTGGGGGTACCCATTGCAAGTTTGGGGGGGAGGGAATTATGAGCTGGATAGAAACAATCCAGACTGTCTCTCATTGGTGGAGCTACACCTTTCACCTTGACAACATTGACTGGCTGCCCTTGGGGTCCTGAAAAAGTGATCTGTGGCAACAGAGAGGCAAAGCTAATAGCAGTCTCAGGAAAGATACCAACAGACCTAAGATTTTAGTGTAGGTCAGCTCCAAACCTTAGACTGATCACCACAGCATGGAAAAGTAACATGGTCTGACTCTTTTTCTTTTTCATATGTACTGAGGCTGAGTGAACTTGGTAAGACTTGCTTCCTGCATCAATAGTTTCTACTTAATAGGGTCATCATGAGGAACAATAAGATAATACAAGCAAAGCATTTAGCATGATGCTTGGCACAAAATAAGCACCAAGTGAATGATAGCTATTAATACTAATTCTACCATGGATATTAACAATATGACACAGGTAAAATAAATGAGCACACACAAGAGGGTAAGCTGAAGCTTGGACAAAAGCTCCCATTTGTATCTAAAAACTTAATACATTAGGTGCACAAACGGAAATGGAATTGGGGGATGGATATTAGGTGTTTGGGGAGGAGGCATGGATTTTTAAATTTCTATTTTTGCCTATTTGCATTGAGATATATAGTATTTCATCATACCGTGATCGCTATTTTTATATATATTTGAAATTCTTCATAAAAAAAGTTTTATAATAGCATCCAAAAAGAAAACAATTTTAATTAATAATCTGACAGAACCTGACATCCCAAATTATGGCTCATAATAGTAAATGGCAGCAAATGGAAATGGTATATATTTTTGAAAACAATAATTTTTAAAGAAAAAAATACATTACAATTCCAGAAGCAAGCACACCTCCCTTCTGATATGCCATGGTGATGGGACTGATAAGAGTTCTTCCTTCTTTTGGAAAAAAAAAATAAGGTGAAACAGGGGACACAATTAAAAGTGCAACACAAAGTAATTCATCTTGTTTGATTTCCTAGGACCATTCATTTCATGGAACCTCTCCCCCCCCCCCCCCACAAGTCAACTTTTTATTAGAATATGTGCTATGATGTTTCCCAAACAATAAATAATAAAAGCTGCTTAGCAATAATTACTGATGTAAAGTCCATGAGTTTTTTAAAGGTAGGTATCATTAGATTATGTAACAAACATTGTAGAATTATTTAGCAAACATATTTTCTTTTTTTTACAGAGATACAGAGAGAATCAGAGAGAGGGACAGACAGACGGGAACGGAGAGAGATGAGAAGCATCAATCATCAGTTTTTCGTTGCAACACCTTAGTTGTTCATTGATTGCTTTCTCATATGTGCCTTGACCGTGGGCCTTCAGCAGATGGAGCAACCCCTTGCTTGAGCCAACGACCTTGGGTCCAAGCTGGTGAGCTTTGCTCAAACCAGATGAGCCTGTGCTCAAGCTGGCGACCTCGGGGTTTCGAACCTAGGTCCTCCGCATCCCAGTCCGACGCTCTATCCACTGCACAACCACCTGGTCAGTCCATATTTTCTTTTTTAGGAAAGCTTTGTCAGAGATTTTAAGAGGTCAGAAAAAAACTGTTATTATCATGAAGGTTTACACTTAAGGTCTGTACATTTTATGGTATGTAAATGTATACCTCAGTAAATAAAACACAGAGGATAAAAGAAAGTAAAAAATTCCATAAGAGCATTTGTTATTAATAAGATATTGTCCTTGGATGTCATATACCTGAGACCAATATAATATTACAAGTTAATTATACCTCAATAAAAAAATACACTGTCCTTGAGGGGAAATAACAAAAGCATATTACTTGTGATGTAGATAAACCACGAGAATTATGTTTATTGCATATCAGGTGCTTGGCATTTTGTCAGATGCTAAGAAGAATACTGTCCTTTCTTTCAATGACAACTTACCTCCCAGCCATCTCTTCTTTCCCAATCCAACTGCCACTAGAATCCAGATTCTTATGACTCCTCCCCTAGTCTACGTGCCTGCGGCTTATAGCCACCTGCTTCTAGGATCTTCCTTTCTTAGGCTAAATTAATCTCTCCAAGCACAATTTCAGTTGTGGTATATCCCTATTAAGGAATTTTTGATGTCTCTCCACTGTCAGTTGAATTTAGTATAAATGTCTTAGTCTACATTCAAGTTCAGATATGGTATAGATGACCCTTCCTTCCCCACTTGACACTCCAGACAAACTGGATCACTTCTTGTGTCTCCACCTACCCCATGTTTTTTGTCTACACAGATACCATTGCCCAAAAGTTTAGCTACCCTTATCTCTGCCTATGAACCCCTCCTTTAAGGGACATTTCAAATGCCACCTTCAAAATAACAGCCTTTTTCAATCCTCTGAATTCCCACAGCACTTTGTAAAGTTCTCCTTTACTGAAATTGTTCTAATACACCTGACTGTAACTGACTGCTTATCATACTCTCTTAAAAAAATAGAAACCACACAAAAGTAGAAATTATGAGATTATATTTGCCATTTATGTCAACTCTGAAGCACTTTGCTTAGTGTCTTACATATTGTAGAGGCTAGATAAATATCTACTTTAAAAGCAATATATTATACCATGAAAATTATTAGAAATAGTATATAATGTATGACTACAACTGAGTAAGTCCTAAATTGGGTATACGTAACATACTACAAGTGTGATGGGAGTCTGGAAATGAGAAACATTGCTTTATAATTCTTTTTATTTTTTATTTTTTTGAGGGAGAGAGGAAGGGGAAGAGGAGAGAGAGAGAGAGAGAGAAACAGAGAGAGAGAAGTATCAACTTGTTGTTCCATTTAGTTGTGTCATTGATTGCTTTTCATATGTGGCCTGATATGAGGCCACATAAGGCTCGAACCAGTGACCTTGGCACTCATAGAGGTGCTAATTTACTCTGTAGAAATATCTGATTAAATTTTGGAGCCAAAGGATGACAAAAACACAGCTCCTGACATCAAAGAGTTGCTGACTAGTGGGAAAGACAGATATGCACATGGGGCATTGTAAGAGCACAGGATGGGGCTCTAAGAAAGCAGTGAGTCTGAGGAACCCAGACAAGGAACACCTAATTGTGTTTGAAGGTTGGGGTGAGGGCAAGGACGGCTCCACAGAGAACAATTTCACCAGGTAAACAAGGAAGAGGAGGACATCCTAGAAAAAGGTAACTGCAAATAGCAGAAGGCAGAATTTGAGGAGAGCACAGGAATGATGAGAACATCTAAAAGTCTCAAGTGGGAGCAGGTGACTATAGACTAGAAAAGAAGTTTGCTTTTCAGAGAGCTGTGGGATGGCATTGTGGATGCGAGGTTAGAGAGTGAACCAAGCCCAGAGGGCACAGGTGAGAGTAGAGGGAAGAAAGAGGAGCTGGGGTAGGAAAGTCAACTGTAATGGGCTCAGTTTTATCAGGGATGTGTGAGTCAGGCAATTGAGAGGGACGCTGCAGTTGGGGGAAACTTGATGTAGGGGGTGGTGTTTGAGCTGAAAACTGTAGGGTTCAGACAGCAAAGTGGTGAGGGAATGAAGGAGGCATGTCTACAAAATGATGGGAAAAACTCACTGGCTAGACTGAGCAGCAGTAGTAGTATTTTCTAATACTAATGGAGCAGACAAAACCAGATTAGAGAGGGCTTGAAAGCAAGATGGAGCAATTCTTGAGTTATATGTTAAAATGGTCTTGAAGAAGAGCAGTTTGGCAAGGATGAACTGCCTGGTTTGAGTCAGTTGTTGATTAAGGCCAGTGAAGTCAGTCCTAAGATTTCTACAAAAATAGGTGTAAAATAATAAGAGCAACTGAAATGGAGAATGCAATGGACAGGTTTCTTCTCAAAGGGTCTACACCTGCCCCCTTCTGTGACCCAGGCTCGACTCTGGCCAGAGCCGATGGGACCGGGAATGGACAGCAGAGCTAAAGGGAACAGACCAGGTTATCTTAGAAATTCTAACCACTTGATATAAAGGTAGTTTTCAGGATGGCAGTTGGACTTAGAAGACCATTATGAGGAAAGGGGTTGAGATGGGTAGCAGGCAGGAAAGAACACATTAGCTTATTAGACAGAAGAGGCACATATATGGAAAAGGGTACATGGAGTAGCTGAGAACTTGGACTCTGAAGTCTTATAACCTGATTCAGGTTTCAGCTCCACAGCTTACTGGTTATGTGAATTCAGGCATGTTTGTTGACCTTTCAGTGACTCCATTTTCTCCTCTATATCATGGAGATGAAAATGTATCTCCTTGTAAAGCTGTTTTGAGGATTACATGAAATCACATGATAGCAGAATGCCTAGAGCATGTTATCATTTAAGAAATGGTAGCTACCTAGAAGGAATAGGATTTGGTAACTAACTACAGGATAAGAAGAAAAAGGAATCAAAGATGTCTCCAAGAAAGAGAAAAATAGGAAACAAAACGTTCATCTTCCAATGCAAAACCATCACCAACAGCTGCACTTCTGAAAATATAAAGCAAAGCACTGTCTCACCCATTCGTGGTCTGTCTTCTATCTTATTAAGCACACTCGCCTTCAGGTTTTCTCCACTAATCTCTAAAAGATGACCCTCTTCACAGCAAATATATATGTCATTTGTTGAAGTCCAGCAGTGCATAATCGGGTGAAGTGAAGGATATAGATCGTCTTTGGGCTTCAGGGAAAGATTACAAACCTTGTATTAAGACAATTATGGCCTAAGAGCCAGAGAAATACCCATCAAAACAATTTCCAAGAGGAAACAAATGAATATATACACACACACATTCATTGGCCCCACCATCTGCCAACAGCTAACTGAACTTCTTCCTCCCCTTCTCTCTATTTGACTTCTTCACTAGGAAAAATAAGGAATTCTTGCCAACATAATCAGAGTTCTAGTGTCACAAATTTTCATGAGTTTTGAGTAATAACTTTTACACTATTTCTTGGTGGATATTTGTTTGTTTTTTGTATCCTGAATCTAAGGAAGTACTTTTCTAGCGACAATCACCCTTTTTGAGGAAGACTTTTGTCAACATTTCTCCCTCCTGATTCTGCAGGGGACGTGGATGTGACTTTCCTGGAGTGGTTATGGGGAGGTCTGCCTGGATCTCATGGGGAATGAGAAGAGGACTCCTTGTCTGATTATGGTGGCCTCTCCAATTCGGTTCATGAAACATCCTACATACTTTGATTCCATGGAAAACTCAAAGAAACAAAATGTATGGGATGTATATCTAGGAAAACTTGTGGCTTTGGAGATTAGAAATATTATGAGCCAAAGATATAAGGCAAATTTTTCCTGTAAAACACTAAATAGTGAATAAATATTTTAGGCTTTGTGGACCACATAGCTTGATGTCATATACTGCCCACCCCCACCATTTTTTAACAATACTTAAAAGTATAAAAAACATTCTTAGTATATGGTCATACAAAAGCACATCATAGTCTGTCGATTGCTGCCTTAGATAGTAATAGGTACCTCAGTATTATGCCTCCCACAGCCCTTAAACGCTTGTTTCCTGCAGAGGAGAGGGTGCTCCCCCTTTCTGTAAGGAAGGAGCAGGTCTCCTTGTAAGCCTAAGACCACCTGCTCTCCTTCTTGGAGGTCAAGGTCATTGTAATAGCTATTTCTGGCATGTCCCTCCACCCCCATTCCCCCCAGTGATTAAGATTTGTAAATTTAGTGTATAATTGAATGGAACTCCTTCCTTTCTATTTAAACAAGTCAAACCTACTAAAGCTTACATTTGTTTGTTTAATCCATATTGAGAATATAACGTTTAGTACTATTATCTGAGCTTTTTGTTATGCTATACTATTATTTACAATTGCATTAGCTACAATATAGTATCTTTGTTTACTTTAGGCATCTTTATACCAGGAACAGAAAACATTTTTTTAATGAGCTGTTAGCCAAATTACCACAATTGTTAAATTTTTTTGAGACTTTCATGTTTGTGTCATTCATTTATTCATTCACCAAACAAATATTTATTAGATTCTTATTACATTCCAGGCATTATTCTGGGCACATCTCTATCCTCATACATCCTGGTGGGGGGAAATAGAGTAAAAATAAATGAAGAGGTTAAATATACAGAATGTTATGTGTTGCAAGTGCTGTGGAGGCCCTGGACAGTTGTCTCAGTGGTAGAGTGTTGGCCTGGCAGTGGATGCTCCAGGTTCAATTCCTGGTCAGGGCACACAGGAGAAACACCCATCTGCTTATCCACCCCTCCTCTTCTGGCTTCTCTCTCTCTTTCTCTTCCCTTCCTGCAGGCATGGCTCGATTGGAGCAAGTTGGCACCCAGCTCTGAGGAGGGCTCCAAGGCCTTCCCCTCAGGGGCTAAGACAAGGTCAGTTGCTGAGCAACAAAGCAGTGCCCCAGATGGGGAGAGTATTGCCCCCTAGTGGATCCTTGTCAGGGCACATGTGGGAGGCTCTCTCTCTGCCTCCTTTCTTCTCACTAAAAAAAAAAAAAAAAAAGAAAAGAAAAGGAAAAACAGAAAACATCACAGGTTATAGTAGAGGGGTGTGTTTATTATAGGCGCATCCATAAGAATGCAATTGGTTCTTCTTGATGGAGTCAAAGAAGTGCACAGAGGACCTAGAAATAACACAAACTGGAGGCAGACAACACCAAGCCTAGATTCAACCAATTCTACAAACAAAACACTGACAATGAGAAGACAAAAAAGTGCAATCCAAACAAAACCACAAGAGAATCCTTCAGGAGATGAACTGAGTGATATGGAAATAATCAAACTTCCAGATGCGGAGTTCAAAATAATGATTGTAAGGATGCTTGGGGATCTTAGAACAACAATGGATGGTCATTATGAACACCTAAATAAAGAAATAGCAAGTATAAAAAAGAATCAGTCAGAGATGACAAATACAATATCAGAAATAAAGACCACAATGGAAGGAATAAAAAACAGGATAGATAGAGCTGAGGATCGAATCAGAGAGTTGGAGGACAACTGGAATGAAGGCATGAAAGCAGAGAAGAAAAGAGAAAAGAGACTCAAAAAGTCAGAGGAAACTCTTAGAGAGCTCTGTGACAACATGAAGAGAAATAACATCCGCATCATAGGGGTTCCTGAAGAAGAAGAAAAAGAACAAGGGATAGAGACTTTGTTCAATCATATCATAGCTGAAAACTTCCCTAAATTAATGCAAGAGAAACTCTCACAAATCCAAGAAGCACAGAGGACTCCATTAAAGAGAAACCCAAAGAAACCTACACCAAGACACATCATAATTAAAGTACCAAAGCTAAGCGATTAAGAGAAAATATTAAAAGCTACAAGAGAAAAAAAAGTTATCACCTACAAAGGAGCCCCCATAAGGATGACATCTGACTTCTCAACAGAAACACTTGAGGCCAGAAGGGAATGACAAGAAATATTCAAAGTAATGCAGAACAAGAACCTACAACCAAGACTACTTTATCCAGCAAGGTTATCGTTTAAAATCGAAGGAGAAATAAAAAGCTTCCCAGACAAAAAACAACTCAAGGAATTCATTACAACCAAACCAATGCTGCAGGAAATGTTAAGGGGCCTGTTGTAAACATCAAAGTGGGAAAAGAATATAGCAAAAAAGGAATACACCTTTAAAGAAGAAAATGGCAATAAACAACTACATATCAATAATAACCTTAAATGTAAATGGATTAAATGATCCAATCAAAAGACATAGGGTAGCTGCGTGGATAAGAAAACAGGACCCATACATATGCTGTCTACAAGAGACACACCTTAGAACAAAAGATACACATAGATTGAAGATAAAAGGATGGAAAAAAACATTTCATGCAAATGGAAATGAAAAAAAAGCTGGGGTAGCAATACATACATCAGACAAAATGGACTTTAAAACAAAGGATATAGTAAGAGATAAAGAAGGCCACTACATAATGATAAAGGGAGTAATCCGACAGGAAGATATAACTATTATAAATATCTATGCACCTAATATAGGAGCACCCAAATATATAAAGCAGACTTTGATGGATTTAAAGGGCGAGATCAACAGCAATACTATAATAGTAGGGGATTTCAATACCCCACTAACATCACTAGATAGATCCTCAAGAAAGAAAATTAACAAAGAAACAGCAGACTTATTGGAAACACTAGATCAACTCGATTTAATAGATATCTTCAGAACCTTTCACCCTAAAGCAGCAGAATATACATTCTTTTCAAGTGCTCATGGTACATTCTCTAGAATAGACCACAGGTTAGGGCACAAAAGTGCTCTCAACAAATTTAAGAAGACTGAAATCATATCAAGCACTTTCTCCGATCACAACGGCATGAAACTAGAAATGAACCATAACAGAGAAGCTCAAAAATTCTCAAACACATGGAAACTAAATAGCAGGTTGTTAAATAATGAATGGATTAAGAATGAGATTAAAGAAGAAATAAAAAAATTCCTAGAAACGAATGACAATGAGCATACAACAACTCAAAATTTATGGGACACAGTGAAAGCAGTACTGAGAGGGAAGTTCATAGCACTACAGGCAAACTTTCAGAAGCTAGAAAAAGCTCAAATAAACAACTTAACCCTGCATCTAAAAGAATTAAAAAAAGAACAGCAAGTAAAGCCCAAATGTAGTAAAAGGAAGGAAATAATAAAGATCAGAGCAGAAATAAATGACATAGAGGATAAAGAAACAATACAAAGGATCAATGAAACTAGGAGCTGGTTCTTTGAAAAGGTAAACAAGATCGATGAACCTTTAACTAGACTCACCAAGAAAAAGAGAGGACTCAAATAAATAAAATTAGAAATGAGAGAGGAGAAATAACAACTGACACAACAGAAATACAAAATATTATAAGAAAATACTATGAAGACTGTATGCCAAAAAACTAGACAACCTAGATGAAATGGACAAATTCCTTGAAACATACAATCTTCCAAAAATCAATCTGGAAGAATCAGAAAACCTAAACAGACTGATTACACCAAATGAGATTGAAACAGTTATCAAAAAACTCCCAACAAAGAAAAGTCCTAGGCCCGATGGCTTCACAACGGAATTCTACCAAATATTCAAAGAACTAACTCCTATCCTTCTCAAACTATTTCAAAAAATTCAAGAGGAAGGAAGACTTCCAAGCTCCTTTTATGAGGTGAGCATAATTCTGATTCCAAAACCAGGCAAAGACAACACAAAGAAAGAAAATTATTGGCCACTATCTCTGATGAATATAGATGCTAAAATCCTCAACAAAATATTAGCAAACCGGATCCAACAATATATGGAAAAAATCATACACCATGATCAAGTGGGATTTATTCTGGGGAGGCAAGGCTGGTATAATATTCGTAAATCAATCAATGTGATTCATCACATAAACAAAAAGAAGGAGAAAAACCGTATGATAATTTCAATAGATGCAAAAAAAGCATTTGATAAAATCCAGCACCCATTCATGATCAAAACTCTCAGCAAAGTGGGAATACAGGTAACATACCTCAACATGATAAAAGCCATCTATGAGAAACCCACAGCCAACATCATACTCAATAGGCAAAGATTAAAAGCAATACCCTTAAGATCAGGAACATGGCAGGGGTGCCCCCTTTCACCACTCTTATTTAACATAGTCCTGGAAGTCCTAGCCACAGCAATCAGACAAGAAGAAGAAATAAAAGGCATTCAAGTTGGAAAAGAAGAAGTAAAACTATCATTATTTGCAGATGATATGATATTGTATATAGAAAACCCTAAAGTCTCAGTCAAAAAGCTACTGGACCTGACAAATGAATTCAGCAAAGTGGCAGGATATAAAATCAATACTCAGAAATCAGAGGCATTTATATACACCAACAATGAACAGTCAGAAAGAGAAATTAAGGAAACAATACCCTTCACAATTACAACCAAAAAAATAAAGTACCTAGGAGTAAACTTAACCAAGGAGACTAAAGACTTGTACTTGGAAAATTACAAAGCATTGATAAAAGAAATCAAGGAAGATACAAACAAGTGGAAGCATATACCGTGCTCATGGTTAGGAAGAATAAACATCATTAAAATGTCTATATTACCCAAAGCAATCTATAAATTCAATGCAATACCAATTAAAATACCAATGACATACTTCAAAGATATAGACCACATATTCCAAAAATTTATATGGAACCAAAAAAAAAAAACAAACACGAATAGCCTCAGCAATCTTAAAAAAGAAGAATAAAGTGGGAGGTATCACACTTCCTGATATCAAGTTATACTACAAGGCCATTGTACTCAAAACAGCCTGGTACTGGCATAAGAACAGGCATATAGATCAAAGGAACAGAACAGAGAACCCAGAAATAAACCCATAGTTCTATGGACAACTGATATTTGACAAAGGATGTAAGGAAATACAATGGAGTAAAGACAGCCTCTTTAACAAATGGTGTTGGGAAAATTGGACAGCTACCTGCAAAAAAATGAAACTAGATCACCAGCTTACACCACTCACAAAAATAAACTCAAAATGGATAAAAGACTTAAATGTAGGCCATGAAACCATAAGCATCTTAGAAGAAAATATAGGAAGTAAGCTCTCGGACATCTCTCAGAGCAATATATTTGCTGATTTATCTCCACGGGGAAGTGAAATAAAAGACAGGATAAACAAATGGGACTATATCAAACTAAAAAGCTTTTGCACAGCTAAAGACAACAAGAACAGAATAAAAAAACAAACTACACAATGGGAGAACATATTTGACAATACGTCTGATAAGGGGTTAATAACCAAAATTTATAAAGTACTTGTAAATCTCAGCACCAGGAAGACAAACAATCCAATCTAAAAATGGGCAAAAGAGATGAATAGACACTTCTCCAAAGAGGACATACAGATGACCAATAGGCATATGAAAAAATGCTCAACATCACTAATCATTAGAGAAATGCAAATTAAAACCACAATGAGATATCACCTCACACCAGCCAGAATGGCGCTCATCAACAAAACAACACAGAATAAGTGCTGGCGAGGATGTGGAGAAAAGGGAACCCTCCTGCACTGCTGGTGGGAATGCAGACTGGTGCAGCCACTGTGGAAAACAGTATGGAGATTCCTCAAAAAACTGAAAATTGAACTGCCTTTTGACCCAGCTATCCCACTTTTAGGAATATACCCCAAGGACACCATAGAACGGCTCCGAAAGGAGAAATGCACCCCCATGTTTGTGGCAGCATTGTTCACAATAGCGAAGATCTGGAAACAGCCCAAGTGTCCGTCAGAGGACGAGTGGATTAAAAAGCTTTGGTACATATATACTATGGAATACTACTCAGCCATAAGAAATGATGACATCAGATCATTTACAATAACATGGATGGACCTTGATAACATTATATGGAGTGAAATAAGTAAATCAGAAAAAAAACTAAGAACTATATGAAATCATACATAGAAGGGACATAAAAATGAGACTCAGAGACATGAACAAGAATGTGATGGCAACAGGGGTGGGGTTGGGGGGAGAGGGGATGGGGCAAAGAAGGAGAGAGGGGTTGGGGGAGGGGACGGGCACAAATAAAACCAGATAGAAGGTGACAGAAGACAATTTAACTTTGGGGAGGGGTATACAGCACAATCAAATGTTAAAATAATCTAGAGATGTTTTCTCTCAATATATGTGCCCTGATTTATCAATGTAACTGCATTAAATTTAATAAATAAATTTAAAAAAAAAGAAGTGCACAGAAAGAGAATTATCATTTAGGATGGACCTTGAAACATGACTAAGGCAGAAATCATATATAAGAACAATCATAATGATAAATTTTAAAAGGACAGATTGACTATGATTATGTAATTGGTCTATGTCATTCTCTCATACCCTTGGATTGTTAGAAAATAAAACTTGAATATCAATCTGGCTATCCAGTTGGCTAAATAAAGGGACAAATCCACTCAAATGGATTAAATTGCTACTAATTAATGACATTTTTGTGGTGTCTAAGATTTGACTCATAGAAAAGAATTACTCACTGAACACCATTATGTAATCACCATTGTTTAAAAGTTTTTTGGTTTGTCTTGATGACATATAACCTTGGCTATAAATCACAGAAAGACTCTTCCTAGTATTGTAATGGACTTTAAATCCCCAAAACACACGTTATCTAGTTCTCACAACACCAGAGAATCTGTGCATATCCAACAGAAGGTGAAAATTAAAACTTGGAATTTTCTGGCTTTGGTATGTTAAACTAGTATTATATGTGGCTTTTCTTACTTTAAGATAAACCTGGGCTTGTCTTCCTGTTCTTCCCTTTCATCATTTAAAAATAAATGTGGTATCATGTGGATTACACGAGTAGAAACAATCATCTTTAATTCTGAAAATTGCGAGAATTGTGAAAGAAAAGAGGCCGATAGTATTTAAAAAGATTTGTTGATAATATTACCTCCTTGATTAGTCCTCTGGAATCATGAATCAAACATTTTGACCAAACATGAAAAATTTGAGCCCAACTTACTGTTGCTTTAGAAAATGTAAGCAAGCACCTGAATATGTTTTGGAACACTTGAGTTTATAAAAGAGATTCCTATTTAGCAACTTCGCCTTTTTTTAAAAAAAAATAGATGAAAGAAGGAAATTGGACACTTGAGATTAAATTAATTATTTTGGATCCAATTTCTGGCCAGATAACATCTGCCTTTGATTTCCCCCATGCTACTGCTGGATACATTTCTAATGCCCTAAATAAGTTGTGTAATATGACATGGGCCTATTTAAGGGCCTACATTGTGCCTTTCTAATGTTAGCTATAAGAGATATAATGGGAATATTTAATGTTTGTAATTTTGTAAAAGTATACAGCTTGTCAATTTCTAAGACTCTTATATAGATCAAGACATTACTGATTTTTTTGCCATTGGTACTCAGGTCACAAGAAATGTCATTCAAAGAAAGGAATAGAATCAAGACATTTGAGATCTATTTTATGTTTTCACTCATTGTATAGATGTTAATGAATGTTTTTAGCCATTTTTCTCCCCTTCTTTATCTATAAAATAAAGAATTAAATACAGGGAAAGTTAATTTCTTATTTAAGTGAAAAGTATATGGCTGTATTACTATTCCCTGTATGACTTAGAGCTGTCAAACTTTAACATTAAATTTGTTTTCAGAAAAAGGTTAAAATGCACCGAGTACAAAAGTCCTAGGAAATACAGATGTCTGCTTATTTATGAGCATTTTGTAAAATGGTAACTCCACATTTAATTTTTTTTTTTTAAGTGAGAGGAAGAGGGATAGTGAGACAGACTCCCACATGTGCCCGGACTGGGATCCACCCAGCAAACCCATCTCAGGCCAATGCTCGAGTACTGAGCTATTTTTAGCATCTGAGGCTGATGTGCTTGATAACTGAGCTATCCTCAGCAACACTGGCCATGCTCAAACCAATCAAGCCACTGACTGTGGGAGGAGAAGAGGGAGAGAAGGGGGAGAGGGAAGGGGGTAAAAGCAGATGGTCGATTCTCCTGTGTGCCTTGACCGGGGATCCAACCCAGGATGTCCATACACTTGGCTGACGCTCCCATTCCCATCACATTTTTCAAATGACAAGGACAACTGCCTGAATTTTAAATGTTTTATGTAGGATTTATCATGTTGGTGCAAAATGTGAAAGAGAGGGCTCCTAAAAAAAAAAATTGAGCTAGTTGAATATTTGGAGTCCTAGGTATCAAATACTAAAAATAGAAACATTTTGTTGAAATTGTAAACCCTGATAGTGGATCTATTTGTGTTTACTTTGCTGCCCCACTGTGGCCAAGTGTGGTTGCATTTCTGAGGCTCAAATCTGTGCTATTAAATTAGTATTTTTCTGTAATTTAAAAAAGTGAATACTTGTCATTCTTTAGAAGAAACACAAAAAGTATATGTATAACTTTTTCTCTTGCTTCCCAGAGATTTTTTTAGAAATATACTACTACACTGAATTAGTTTCAACATCTATAGCTTAATTCTCTGCAGTGGTCAAAACATTTGGGAGCTTTTGTCTCTTTTATCCTTGGCCTGGAGCTTTAACGCAGGCATTAGCAGGCTGGGGAGACTTAAAATCAGTATCCTTACATTCATCTCAAAGGCCCTGCATGTGCTTCTCTGCTCCCTGCCTCCCGCTTGACCATTGCCTGTATGCTCCAGCTCTATGGGTCTTTTCTCAGCTCTTCTCACACACTGAATTCTTTTCTTCCCCTAGGACCTTTCTACATGTACAGCAATTCCCTGTTCCTAAACACTCTTTACCTTGCTTGTAGCATGAGTAACACCTCATAGGCCTTTAAGTCTCAGCTTAAGAGCCATCTCTCCAAAGATCTTCCTTGGCCAGCATATGTTAATTTTGTCCTCACTTCCATCCCCCATTTATCCTGTTAAAAAATTATCACATTTTGCAATAATTTAAAGCATCTCTTTAGATTTGGTATTGTTGCTGTCTCCTGATAGACTGTAAACTCCATGAGGCATGGATTATTATGCCTGGTTGGTCACCATGTGACCCCATTGCCTAAAGCAGTCCCTGCTACATGGGAGGAGCTTGATAAATTTGTTGAATAAATGAATAAATGAATGAATGAATGAATGAGTGTGCAACTGCGGACAAACTCCCTTTTGAAACTCTCTTCCACAGTTTTCCACAGTCTTGCACTTTCCTGGACTTGCTCCTATTCTGACTTCCTCCTCCCAACTCTTGGCAGTTTCCTCTCTGGCCCTCTTACCCGAGACCCGAGACTCCTTCTCTCCTTTTCCTCGCACCCCTCCCTCAGGGCTTCCACTAGCCTCTGTGGGAATGACTCTGACATCGTGAGTCTGCAGCCCTGACTTCCTCCTTACAGTAAATTACTTTGCCAACTTCCACCAGGCATCTCCACCTGGCTGTGTTCCCAGCACCCCAAATTCGGTATGTCCAAGACTAAAAGCCCATCTGAGTGCCCTGTTTTGGTAGCAGTGCCATTTTCCTCCAGTCACCCAAACTTGTGACTCCAAAGTCTTCATCTGCCATGGTCATCAAGCTAATCTGCATTGAAAACCAGGATGATTCTCTCTATCTTATACATCTCACGGGATGATTATGTGAAGGCAAACAGGAAGAACATGCCAGGTAGTTACCCTGAAAGTATCAGCCTCTTCACCTACTAGCCCAGCAATGGCTGTCAGTGGGAGGACAGGTCCATAGATAAGATCCTTGGGCAACGAGTCAGGGAAAATTACGTCTCTTTCATTAAAAACTGACCCATCTTCCATTGGTAGTTTTACTGACCTATAGAAAAAAAGAACATCAGATTAATCACATTAAAAGAAACTAGTCATTAAAATAACTGCTGTTTATTGGTGGTAAGCAAGGTGGGGAGGTGTTATAACATAAAAAAACAAAATAAAACAGATAAAAGCAAAAGATATTTAAATATATATAATATGTATATTATATATATATGCATCATAAAGGATAAGTAATTCACAGGTATAAATTAAATACATGGGGATTTTCAAAGATTTCCAAAATTCACATCTAAAGGAAGATTGTAAATTTGAATGTTGATGGGGCCAAGCAGGTTATGAGTGGCAAGCTGGTGACTGTGGCAAATGGCAAATTGATTTCCCTCATAAAGGTATCAGGTGCCACTCAATTGCAGCTAAGAGGGTCTGCTGACATGTGAGAATTCCAGTTCTAAAATTTCAAGAGAATATCATAATCTGGATACTTGTGAGAAATCTCTCAAATTTTAGATGTTGGCATCCAATCAAATAAAAAACATTGTTGGTCAAAATAAACATATAATAGATTCTACCAGCTACCTTTGTGACCTCTGGTGTCAAGAATTCATTTTCAAATTTACCATATGTCTACTTTTAACTTATAATGTGGCTATCAAGGTGATTTGGAGAATTCACAGCTTTATGCATTAAATTAAATATTCCTTGGTTATGTTTTATGAATAACAAACAATTTTGTAATATGTTCACATAAAAATAGTACCTATTACTCAAATGTGTTTTTAAATCCCGCTTGCTTTCTGAACCAGAAAATCCATTCATTTTGTCTCCCACTTTATTTGTTATTTGTTTGTAGAAAAAGCATAACTTAGCTTTCAGAACTAGAAGAGAATATTCAAGGGAAGCAAAAAGAGAGGAGAGTGTGATAAATTACTTGCCTACCCTGGCAAGGATCTGCTAGAGATATCACACACTTTATGAAAAGGTATAGTGTTGTCATCTCTGCCTGGAGACAGATTTGGCTATTCAGTGGGTTCTTGTAAAAATGAAATTGCAACATAAACAGTACTGAGCAGAAAGAACTGCCTCTCTTAGGGATATCCATTTAGAAAACTTTATTTACTAGATTTACATTTCTCCTAGGAAGGTAGTTTTCAAAAATTGCAATTTCAAGGATGTACATAGCCAACATCTCCTAACTCTTTGACTTGAGAGAGTATGGTCACCTCAGGGGCATCTTGAGTCTTTGAACTCTTTTCAATAAAGACACCATTATCATCAACTATCACCAGGACAGTGGTCACAGAATTTCTCTTTGACCCAGTTTTATTTAAATAGGCAACTCCCATGATCCACTATATGCAACTACCCTTTTGTTTATAGAAAATGTTGAAGTTATAACCTATACATAAAATTTATATATCTAAAGGTTCCTGATTTTTGAGATTTCAGTTGGGCATCAAAGTAATAGGAGCAAAAAGTCATAACCATCCCTTTTATATAATAGGTATGTTTTTAAATAGTAAGAGCAAATAAAATTTTAGAAAACCAAATAGAAGGTGATGGAAGACAATTGGACTTTGGGTGAGGGTTATACAGCATAATCAAATGTCAAAATAATCTGGAGATGTTTTCTCTCAATATATGTACTCTGATTTATCAATGTCACTGCATTAAATTTAATAATAATAAAAATAATTTTAGAAAATTAAACCATGTTGTAGGAGGACTTGGTATTTAAAAGAAACTCATTGGGAAATCAAGTCATAGAGAATCTTTTTGAAATGCAAACAACCACTCAAGGTCATTATATCTGAAGAACAATATTATAAGTTAACATATAAGTATAAAGCCATTTAATTCACCAAATTGATCCAATCACATTACATGAATGCAAACAAAGGCCACCACTACATTGCCCTGTAATGAAGTGTCTCACTTTGCTTTGAGGTAATGCTTCTGGTTACTTCTTTCGATGGTCCACACAGTCACTGAACTTGGACTTGACAAGCACAGCTGGTGCCAGTTCATGGGGTTAAAAGTCATCTGGCTCACATCCACACCAGGTTGTGACTTCTTGCACAAAATGACACCTGATTCCCAGTTCCTTAGAGAACAATTGCATTTGGTAAAAAAAATAATCCATTTGAATATCATATCTTCAGAACATTTATCAAAGTATTTGGAAACAATTTACATAAATGGAGGCTTAATTTATTATACAATTTATATAATCTATGACATCACCCTGAAAAGTGTCCCGATTTGGATGACAAACTATAGTCACTTATTATAAGGCTGCTCACGAGCTGCCCTCAGACTGTCCCTCCAGGTTTGCCTCTTATGGCAAATAAGTTGTTTTCATTATTATGGTCTCTTAATATCTTAATTAAACCCTCAAACCTGCCATATTTTGCTCTGACCTCAAGACCTTTGCACATGCCATTCCTCTGCTTGGAATCCTCTTCCTTCTCTCCTCACAAAGCTGTTCCCTACTCATTCTTTAACTTTTGCTATGAGTTGAACTGTGTCCCCTAAAATTCAGATGTTGGTGTCCTAACCTTCAGGTTTTCAGAGTATGACCTTATATGGAAATAGGATCTTTAATAAGTTAAATGAGATCATTTAGTGTGGCCCTACTCAACTCTGAGTAAGTACACTTATAAAAGGGGACATTTGGAGACAGATGCACATACAAGGAGAACATGTGAACATGAAAAGAGTTATTCACAAGCCAAGGAGGGAACAACGCTGCTGACACCCTGATCTCAGCCTCCAGCCTCCAGAACCACGAAACAATACATTTCTGCTGTTTAAGCAGCTAAGTTTGTAAAACTTGGTTAATGGTAGGCCTAGCAACGAATCCATCCGTCACTAGTATAAACAAACTGTTATACCCGTACCACAGAATAAAGAGAAATGAACTATTGATACACATAGCGTGGAGGAGTCTCAAAATGAGTAATTCAAATAATTATGTTGCATGGAAAATGCCAGACAAAATAAAGTATATAATGTATGGCTTTTTGTATATAAAATACTAGAAAACACAAGTTAATCTAGAGTGACAGAAAGCATATCAGTGGTGGACAGGGGACGGGGGCAGGGCAGCAATGGAGTAAGAGCGCGTGTGGCAAGGGTCAATAAGGAAGGATCTGAGAGGCACAGGGAAACTTTTGGGGGTGATGGATATATTTATTATCTTGATTATGGTGATGGTTTCATGAGTTTATTCACAAGTCAAAACTTACCAAAGTGGCCCTGGCCGGTTGGCTCAGTGGTAGAGCGTCAGCCTGGCGTGCAGAAGTCCTGGGTTCGATTCCCGGCCAGGGCACACAGGAGAAGCACCCATCTGCTTCTCCACCCCTCCCTCTCTCCTTCCTCTCTGTCTCTCTCTTCCTCTCCCACAGCAGAGGCTCCATTGGAGCAAAGATGGCCCGGGCGCTGGGGATGGCTCCTTGGCCTTTGCCCCAGGCGCTAGAGTGGCTCTGGTTGCAACAGAGCGACGCCCCGGAGGGGCAGAGCATCGCCCCCCTGGTGGGCAGAGCGTCGCCCCCTGGTGGGCGTGCCAGGTGGATTCCGTTCGGGCGCATGCGGGAGTCTGTCTGACTGTCTCTCCCTGTTTCCAGCTTCAGAAAAATACAAAAAAACAAAACAAAAAAAACTTACCAAATTGTGTGTGTGTGTGTATGTGTATGTGTGTGTATATATATATATATATACACACACACATATAAACAGTTTGTTATATGTAAATTATACCTCAATAAAGCTTTCTACAAAAACTCTGCATAAACTAAATGTGGCTCACCGAACCTAGATTATTACATTTTTGTATAAGAAATACTAATATATAAGGAGCATCCTTAGTCGTTCCTGGAACAATCTGCACTTTCCCTTAATAAGACTCCCCTGAAGGAGTTTATATTCAGGACAGAAGAGTGAGTGCCACTTTGAAGCTGGCCACATGGAACAACCCAGCAAAAAACAAAACAAAACAAAGAAACAGGTACATCTTATCCACAGGTATTTCCTGTACAGATGGCAGATATGTCTCTCTCTGAACATATAATTGTCCTCATGTCTCTGAAAACAATTACTTCAAACTGAGCTCTAATATAGAGACTATCTTAATTTCAACATTAGTGGAAAATATGCAAACAACTCATAGGCACTGTTTAAGAAAAAAGTTTATGTAGTCATAAATGTATTCTTTACCTGAAAAAGGAAATATTATAACACATTAATAAAAAGAGGAATATGATCATTAACTTAGCTCTCATATAGCTTTGCCTTACCAAATTTTATGCCTAAACATAGTTACATTAAACGTTATGACTAGGACTTTTACTTCTTCCATTTTTCCTTGTTTCAGATTTTTCATATATATGTCCTTTAATAAAATCCAGAAGCAAAAGTAAATTAATGTAAAGGAATTCTGTAAATTCCTTAAACAGGTCAAATGTAACCCAAATAAAAGGAATTCTGCAGGATGCTGGAACTTACCAGAGAGCCAATTCAAATTCTGGCAGAGAGGAGTAACTAGCCAGGTAGGTGCCACAATAACTGAACGAAAGTAAAGTATAGTCCAGAAGAACATCGCCTAAAATATAAAATCCATTACAAGGCCTTAATCCTTGATCCTGAGATCAACTATAGTATAGAATTTAATTTCCTATTCTAAGACATTTCATGTAATTCAAAAACATTTAACTATTGTAATAAGAGATCTCCTAGCTGATTTCTAACATATTGAACCCAAGATTAAGAGTAAAGATAAGATCTATTTTTGAAAGATATTTAAGTGAATTAAGATGATTAGTTCACTGTCTTTAGACTTCAATGCACAACTGTGCACACTGTACCATGTGTACCAGTGAGATTTGAAATGACCCAAGAACCATAAAATAGTTCATAAAATATGAAACATTATAATTAGAAAAGTTATTCAAACAACTTTAAATACCTTGGGGAGGTGTAATACTTCTAGCTTACTTCTATTATCTCCATACCTTGGGCCATATCTGGCCCTTAGCTTAATATTGTCCAGTTCTTGGAACAACTATAAAAAGTACTGTTCTCATTTCTACTTGTAGTGGAAGAAATGAAACATGATTTTAAGTCTTAGCAACAATATGTTAAAATGAGCGTCATAAGGATGACAAGGCAGTGCCTGGTTCTGCATATATATGAGGCTCTGGTTTTCCTGCTTTACCTGCTGTTCTCAGCGCGGTTTCACAGCTGCAAGCTTTGCCCTTTCCCAGGCCTGTCTTCTTCACATTCGTCTCCATTCTGTGTATTTTTATTGGCTGTTTCCTGCTTTCTAACCCTTCTCATTTTAACTGACTGTAATATAATGCTAAACTTTGTCATTTATTGAATTTATTTACCATAGTCTGATCAACAAAGAAGAGCTTGTATTTTTTAAACATTCAATGCAAAAATGAACAAAATTTTTCTGTGGCATTAGAGGCCTTAATAATTTTCTAGTCTCGCTAAACAGACATTTCCACCTATAACTGGAAATTATTAATTTTACATTTTTATATTTGCTTTAAATTTTAAAATAAGCATGGCTTTTGAAGAAAATATAAATATGCATGAAAAGAAAAATATATCCTTTGTAATCCTACCACCAAATTTGGTATTTTCTTGTGTTTACATGTAAAAAACACATATTTTTTTCTTTAAATAGAACATTGCTTTTTATAGCTATAATAATCATGGGTTAAATATTATACATAAAAATTCATTTTTTAAGTGAAACTTAGATCATACATAACGTTACTCCTATTGGTTTGTTATTTACCTTACATTAAGCATTTTATAATTAATAATTCTTGGAAAATGTGAATTTTAATGTTTACATAATATCCCTTTATGGGATGTTTTAACTTATTTAACCATATTCATGCTATTGGAGATACAGTTTGTTTCCAGTCTTGTGCAATGACAATGCTTTTAACACCTTTGCATACACATCGTTGACCATATTTCCGATTATTTCCTTAATAGCGAATTATAGTTCTTGAAGTAGGTCTAACTGAATCAGATAAATATTTACTTCCCAGAAAGAGTGTATCAATTTATACTCCCACCTGACCAGGCAGTGATGCAGTGGATAGAGTGTCGGACTGGGATGTGGAGGACCCAGGTTCAAGACCCCGAGGTCGCCAGCTTGAGCGCAGGCACATCTGGTTTGAGCAAAGTTCACCAGCTTGGACCCAAGGTCGCTGGCTGGAGCAAGGGGTTACTCAGTCTGCTGAAGGCCCGCGGTCAGGGCACATATGAGAAAGCAATCAATGAACAACTAAGGTGTCGCAACAAAAAACTGGTAATTGATGCTTCTCACCTCTCTCTGTTCCTGTCTGTCTGTCCCTATCTATCCCTCTCTCTGTCTCTGTAAAAAAAAAAAAAAAAAATCTACACTCCTACCTTCAGCAAAAAATGAGTGCTACTAATTTCACTGCACTTTGCCTAGCAGTTATCAGGTTTAAAAAATTTGTGCCCTTGGTAAGCAGAAAAATCTCATCAAGATCTAAATGACACTTTTTAAAATGAATATTGAGATAAAACATTTTTTGATGCTTTTGATCATTTGTAGTTTGTGGTGTGGGCAAATTCCTCTTCCATGTTCTAATGTAATATGTCTTTTTTCTTATTGTTTCCTATTATCCTGAAAACCATTTGATCATATTTGTTCCAAATATTAACCTGTTTATTTGCTTTTTGAGTTTCTATGGTATTTCTTATGTCCCTAAGTTTTAAATTTATATGTAATCAAATAGGCCAATCTTTCTAATTTTTTTCCTTTGTGTAAAAAGTTCTCCCTGCCTGACCAGGCGGTGGCGCAGTGGACAGAGCATCGGACTGGGATGCGAAGGACCCAGGTTTGAGACCCCGAGATCGCCAGCTTGAGCGCGGGCTCATCTGGTTTGAGCAAAGCTCATCAGCTTGGACTCAAGGTCGCTGGCTCAAGCAAGGTGTTACTCGGTCTGCTGTAGCCCCACAGTCAAGGCATATACGAGAAAGCAATCAATGAACAACTAAGGTGTCGTAACGAAAAACTGATGATTGATGCTTCTCATTTCTCTCCCTTCCTGTCTGTCTTTCCCTATCTATCCCTCTCTCTGACTGTCTCTGTAAAAAATAAATAAAAAGTTCTTTCTCATCCTGAAATCATTTCAATTTTCTACCATATTTTCTTCTACTTTTCAATCCTGTATTTTCTCTTACCATATTTTCTTCTACTTTTTACCATGTTTTCTCTGCTTTGTTTATATCAATCTCTTATTTTCATTTGTTATATGTGTTGATGTACAGTAGTATAAGATGAATATAACTTGATACTTCTGTTCAAATAGTTCCTTAACACCATTGTTGGTTAATCTATACCATCTATTTTTTGTGTATATGGGAGTGTCCATCATCATATACTTAGATTTCTTTTCTTTTCTTTTTTTGTTTTTTTTGTTTTTTTTGTATTTTTCTGAAGCTGGAAATGGGGAAGCAATCAGACAGACTCCCGCATGCTCCCGACCAATATCCACCCGGCACGCCCACCAGGGGGCGATGCTCTGCCCATCCGGGCGTTGCTCTGTCGACCAGAGCCACTCTAGCGCCTGGGGCAGAGGCCAAGGAGCCATCCCCAGTGCCCGGGCCATCTTTTGCTCCAATGGAGCCTGGGCTGCGGGAGGGGAAGAGAGACAGAGAGGAAGGAGAGGGGGAGGGGTGGAGAAGCAGATGGGTGCCTCTCCTGTGTGCCCTGGCTGGGAATCGAACCCGAGACTTCTGCACGCCAGGCCGACGCTCTACCACTGAGCCAACCGGCCAGGGCAATACTTAGATTTCTATATTCTAAAATCTGTCCCGACTTCAGCTCTTTCACTGATCTGGAGATCTATGCACCAATATCACACCCTTAATTTCTGTAGCACGTTAGAAGGGTTAAAAACATTGTGCCTTACCATCCCTCTCTCTCAAATTATTTCCATTCTATACTTTTTGTTCTTCCTGATGAACTTTGGAATCATTTCAATTAAGTACTCCTGCCTCTCTAAAACATATGACAAACTATGAATTACTTTCTATGAAGAATATCAGAAATACAAATACCAGGCTTCCCATTCAGGAAAGTCTCTGTGTATTTCAATAATTTTAAATCAGAGATTTTTATAGTTTTCTTCACTGAGGTCAATCATATTTCTTTGGATTATTTTAAAGCATTTAAATCTTCTAACTGCGTGAATATTTATTTTGAAGTCAGCATCTTATTGAGTACTCTTTTATTGGTCCTAGTTGACTATTGCATTACTCATCATCTGCTTTCCCATAGCTATACTTTTTCTTAGTTTCATATTTAGTTGCATTGGCTAGAACTTCCAGACTGACATTAAATAATAATGGTAACAACGGGTATCTTTGATGACTTATTTCTAATTTTATTGTGAATGCTTGGGAGTTTCATTATTCAGTATGAATGTTGGCCATTGGTTTGAATTAACTTCGAATTGCTTGGATATGGCTATAGCCAAATAACTCTGCTAAGAAAACTTCAAAGATGAAGGGTAGTTACAGTCCACAGAGACAGTTCCTAATGTATAAATGAGTTATGGTTTTAAACTGTGAGAATACAAATTTCCCCAGAAATAAGATGTTAAATTATAGTAAAGTTCACTGGCCTGATCCAAATATTTATTTGACCAAAAAGAACTCAAATCAGCCTTAAGCTCTCCTGCAATTTCTGTCCACGATGTATTTTTTTTTATTTTTTTTATTTATTTATTTTTTACAGAGACAGAGAGTGAGTCAGAGAGAGGGATAGACAGGGACAGACAGACAGGAACGAAGAGAGATGAGAAGCATCAAACATCAGTTTTTCATTGCGCACTGCAACACCGTAGTTGTTCATTAATAGCTTTCTCACATGTGCCTTGACCGCGGGCCTTCAGCAGACCAAGCAACCCCTTGCTGGAGCCAGCGACCTTGGGTCCAAGCTGGTGAGCCTTGCTCAAACCAGATGAGCCCGCACTCAAGCTGGTGACCTCGGGGTCTCGAACCTGGGTCCTTCCGCATCCCAGTCCGATGCTCTATCCACTGCGCCACCTCCTGGTCAGGCTGTCCATGATGTATTAAATGAGGGACTATTAGATGGGCTCCAGCAGATGGGCAGCAGCTTGGTATGGTCAGCTGTATCTAAGAATGAGTCAATAATAATTTAAATGGAGATGACATTGATTGGCACATGTCATATATAATGACGCATTATATAACATATATAATATATATACATAATTTCCTTTATTATCACCACAACCTTAACAGTGGATACTTCCATTATCCTCATTTCACAGAAAAGGAAATTGAAGCTCAGAGACTTATCTTTAGAAGTTTATAGCATCAATTCACTTGGATTTTTAATAAACTATTAGAGAGAAAAAATTGGGGGTTTCTTTCTTTCCTGAAAGGATTTTTTAAAATTTTATTGAATTTATTGAGGTGACATTGGTTAATAAATTTTTTTAAGTTTCAGGTGTACAATTCTATAATACATCATCTGTATATTGGATAGTGGATTCACCACCCCAAGTCAAATTTCCTTCCATCACAATTTATCCCCCATTTTTCCTCTTCTACCTTCCCTAACCCTTTGCCTCTGGTAACCCCCATACTGTTGTCTGTGTCTATGAGCAGTTTTTTTTTTTGCTTGATCCCTTCACCTTTTTAACCAACACCCTGACACCCATCCCCTCTGACAGCTGTCAGTCTGTTCTCCATATCAAGTGTAGCAAGGCTCTAGCCCAGTGGTAGTCAACCTGGTCCCTACTGCCCACTAGTGGGCGTTCCAGCTTTCATGGTGGGTGGTAGCGGAGCAACCAAAGTATAAGTAAAAAGATAGATTTAACTAAAGTAAGTTGTTTTATAAAGATTTATTCTGCCAAACCTAGCGAAAATCCAACATAAAGTACTTGGTAAATAGTTATTATTATATGCTTTAACTTGCTGTAACTCTGCTTTATAAATTTTATAAAGTAAAGTTACTTCCCTACTTTATAAATCACCATTACTGTGGAACCAGTGGGCAGTTAGAAAATTTTACTACTAACAGAGATACAAAAGTGGGCGGTAGGTATACAAAGGTTGACTATCCCTGAGTTATAAGAACTAGGTTTGGTTACATCGTATAACAAAATCCTTTAGTTTATGGCAGAGGAAAGATCTTGCAGGATACCTTTCAATTTGGCCTTTCTGGTCAATCCAGGAAAGCTATATATGTAGATGAGAGGTTTTAGCTTCCGATCAGAAAAAGCCACAACTTCACAGGGAGTGTTAGTTGCCATGACGCCCACAATTCCATTCATACACTGGAGTACAGTTTCTTTCTTGGTTTCAATATTAATAAAAACTATGAAATTGCCACTAGAGTAGCAAATGGTGTTGTTGTTGATGAAATGAACAGTCTGCTTAGGGAATCCTTGCACCCATCTTTAGGGAAAAGATAGATCACCATCAATATAATATACTCCAAATACTGTTTTTATAAGCAAGCAAAAGGTCATCAAAATCTTCAAAACATAGCTATTCTATTTTCACCTCTTTTCTGCCCCAAATAGTCTTTAAGATAAAAGAACATTTATGTTGGCTGTGAGGCCAGTTTGAGTCCAGTTACCATAGAAGTTTAAATGTAGCCTGACCAGGTAGTGGTGCAGTGATAGAGCGTCGGACTGGGATGTGGAGGACCCAGGTTCGAGACCCCGAGGTCGCCAGCTTGAGCGCGGGTTCATCTGGTTTGAGCAAGGCTCACCAGGTTGGACCCAAGATCGCTGGCTTGAGCAAGGGGTCTCGAACCTGGGTCTGCTGTAGCCCCACAATCAAGGCACATATGAGAAAGCAATCAATGAACAACTAAGGTGTTGCAATGAAACACTAATGTTTAATGCTTCTCTTCTCTCTCTGTTCCTGTCTGTTTGTCCCTATCTATCCCTCTCTGACTCTCTCTCTGTCTCTGTAAATAAATAAATAAATAAAATACTATAGGGCTCAAGAGCCTTCTTCAGAAAACTTTTTCAGTGAAGCAAATCCTCTGATTAAATCTGAGAAAATCTCAGAAGGATTTCTGGGTCTTGTATACTTGCAAAAGAAAAAGTGAAAACGACAGAGAGAGAGAGAGAGAGAGAGAGAGAGAGAAAGAGAAGCTTGATCCTAACATAAAACAGGGTGTATCCTGGGCCCTTCTTTTGGTATATGTGCTTCCAGAGCTAGCACGGGCCTTTCTTTTATAATTAGCTTTTATTTTAAAAAACGACTTTGACTAGATCTGCCTGCTTTGCAGTTGTGAGCGGAGGAGGAAAATTTCTTCTTTACAAAGATGAAGCATGTGCAGCCATATTTTAGATCTATAAATACAGATTAAATGTAGAAAATAAAAGGAATTAAGTCAACGTGAATGAAAGGTTAGAATACAAAAGAAATATACTTTTAAGTAGGGAGTGCGTGATGGGTATATGCTAGCAATAAGGAGAATATGAGATGAGGGAGATTCTAGTTTTACTTAAATATTAAGGATCTGCTAAAAGATTGTTGGTGGAGAAGGTTAGGGAAGGCCACTGGCTTGGTAACCTGAAGAGACTGGAAAGCCAGACCGGGGTAGTATGTTGCATGAACAGAATGCAGGTTAACACTCTGTGTTAGGAAAGAAAGACCACTTTTATCTGTGCAGCGCTTCGTGCTTTTCAAAGGCCGCTATAAATGCACATAAATCAAAGCTAGTGGTTAGGAGGTAGGAGGAAGAGATGGACGGCCCTACATTTGGGGGGAAATCACCAGACGACAAGAATGGGATGGTGGAGAGGAATAGCTATATAAAGTCCGGAGGAAAAAAATCGCATGAGGCTGGGTCAGGAAACGGAGGCAGAGAGGAAGAGGGGAGGAGAGCGACGCTGGGTAAAGGGGCGAGGGGCGGGGAAATGAAAAGAGTGGGGCAGGGAAAGACAGGTGGAGATGTGGTCACGGAATAAGGGGTGGGGAAAGGAGCTTCCACAGGGAGGGAGTCTGCTGGAAGGCGGTGGGGTTTGAAGGGAAGAGGTCAAAGTTTCTGGGAGAGCAGGTCTAAAGAATGGGAGGAAGAAGAACGTAGGAAAGGGATGTAAGTCAGAGGAAGTTTCCGCGAGCCCGAAGTCAGTCGCCGGGCGGCGCTGCCACACCTCACGGACAGGGACGCGCTGCCGGCGCCAGTGATGTTCTCCTCTCGCTCCCGGCCTTGCGCCATGGGCTGTGTTTCTCAAACCCGGGCCCCGGGCTGCAAACGCTGGATCCCGGGGGGGATCTGCAACCGTTACTCCGGAGCGCGTGGCCGTCCCCCTAGACTACCCACTGTTTGCACCGTAGCCATGATACTGTAACCCCTGCTCCTATTGGCTTTGCCCCTTCGGCCTGCTCCCTCTAGAGCCGAGCGGATTGGTGAAAGTGCTGCAGTGTATCAGCCAATGAGCGAGTGTCGAACAAAGCAAGGGGCGGGTCCCTCGGAGTGGGTGGAGTTGGCCTCATCTAGCCTGTGGCAAATAATCAGTCTTAGTAAATAGCGATAGCAGAGGTTAATATTGAGTGCTGGCCGAGCCAGACGTTCCAACCTTCATGCAGGCATTATTTCATTTAATCTTCAAATCCCCCTTCGTCCCCATTTTACAGATAAGGAAATTGAGGATAAGAAAAAGAACTTGCCTAAGGCTGCAAAACTGAGTGGGATTTAAAGGAATGTCTAGTGTAGTCTAAAGCTCGAGTTCCAAGCCTTTCATTACTCTATTACACTTTCAAAGGTACTCTCCGCTACTTAAAGGAGGCAGACAGCTTCTGAAAATAACCTTATCAAAAGATCAGCAGCTTGTCCTTGCTTCCTCCCTTTTTTTTCAGACCCTTCCTAGCCATCTCTCCAGTTCCTTCTCCTTCCCCTCCCTCTAGTCCTCTCTTTTTTCTGCCCTCCCTTTCCCTTCTTTATGTCCCTCCTTCCTGTTTTTACCACCCTCTTTCTTGCAGTTCATTTATAAATATTTACTGAGTAGCTCTCTTGCATCGCATGTCACTTGGAACAAAATAATGAAGCAAAACGTTAAATTTCTTCCTTCTTGGAACTTAGACTCTGTGTGTGTGTGTGTGTGTGTGTGTGTGTGTGTTTATGTAACATAGACATCCACTTCATTACACAAATACAGAATTATAGGTTGAATTAAGAAGACTAGGAACATGATATATGAGAGCTTATGCTGGGGTCCTCACCTAGTTGGATGGGAAGTGTCAGAGTGTGATAAGGTGCCAAGGAACTGTAAAACTTAGCATTAGCAATGCCATTTTAAAGAGGAAAAGTCAGGCCTCTTAGCCCCTCCTTTCTGTGGAGAAAGGAAAGAGAAGAATGCAGGAGCTTCCTGGCTTATAGGCAGCTGGATCACCTAGTCTTAGTTTAGCTGATTACTAGAATTCTCTGAAAGGGTGCCTGGGGCTACTTGCCACACAGAGCAAAGAAGATAGAACTTATCTGAAAACCTTAGAAAACAATGTTTATGTACCTTAATCAAGAATTCCTATACTCAGACTCACCCTAAAGCGGGGGTTGGGAACCTTTTTGGCTGAGAGAGCCATGATACCACATATTTTAAAATGTAATTCCGTGAAAGCCATACAAGGACCCAATTACGTTAGGCATTATCCAATAAAAATTTGGTGTTGTCCCGGAGGACAGCTGTGATTGGCTCCAGCCACCCACAACCATGAACATGAGCGGTAGGAAATTAATGGATTGTAATACATGAGAATGTTTTATATTTTTAACGTTATTTTTTTTTATTAAAGATTTGTCTGTGAGCCAGGTGCAGCCATCAAAAGAGCCACATCTGGCTCACGAGCCATAGGTTCCTGACCCCTGCCCTAAAGTCATGAGAGTAACATATATCTCTAGCCCAGTGATAGTCAACCTGATCCCTACCGCCCACTAGTGGGTGTTCCAGCTTTCATGGTGGGTGGTAGCAGAGCAACCAAAGTATAAGTAAAAAGATAGATTTAACTATAGTAAGTTGTTTTATAAAGATTTATTCTGCCAAACTTAGCAAAAATCTGACATAAAGTATTTGGTAAGTAGTTATTATTATATGCTTTAACTTGCTGTAACTCTGCTTTATAAATTTTTAAAATTTATAAAATTTAAAATTTTTTTAAATTTATAAAACTCCCTACTTTATAAATCACCATTACTGTGGAACTGGTGGGAGGTTAGAAAATTTTACTACTAACAGAGATACAAAAGTGGGCGGTAGGTATAAAGAGGTTGACTACCCCTGCTCTAGACAAAGGGATCACAAGCCCCTCCTTACCCACTCCAACCAGTACTTGGTTTTGTATAAAAGCAGGCTCAGAACTGTAATAGGCCTATGTGATTTGGGATTGTGCCCCAGGTAGCTAGCTGGCTAATTAATAAAACTCTTCCTAAAATTTCTTCTGTAACCTGCCTTGGTGTCTCTATGTAACCCTCAGATTAAAGTACATTACTTTATAACAAGAGATGGTTTCTGTGTTCATGTGTTGTTTTCACTGAAAGTCAAAGGATAAGGAGTGGTTGCTGGGCAGTGAAGGGAATGGGCAGAGGACAGTTTTAGCAAAGATATTAAGGCAGGACAACAGATTGGATGAACTGGGGAGAGCAGTGTGATTGGAGCAGAGGGAGGTGAATAGAAAATACTGAAGATATGGCTGGAGAAGGAGCCAAAGGCCACGTAAAAGTCAAGCTGAGAATTCTGGTCTTTTTTTTAAAGAGCCATGGAAAGACATTACATGGTTTTAAACAAGAGAACAACAATCAGATTTGTTTAGAAAAGATTATTCTGGCTACAGAAGGATTTTCAATTGGGTAGGAGAGTAGGGAGAATAGAAATAAGATCTTTAAGGAGTGAATTTCATGGTCCTAAGGTATGTTCTGCTGCACTCATCACTGTTGGCATTTTGAGCTGGATAGAGGTGCAGCACACAGACCTCACGTCCTTCAGACACTAGATGGTAGTCTTTTGTTTCAGGGACTTGGGGCAAAAGTGGACAAGCCTTTCTCTGGGGCGGGAAAGGGGATTAGTCACACTCGTAGATCTTTAGGGTTGCAGTCATGCTGGGGGAATGTTGAGCACTGTTCCCACATGACACAGGGGTGAGCATGAGGCACATGGAAGGGGCACACCTTGCAGCGTCTGGGGGTGGCACTGTCACCCACTAGTATATGTTTGACAAATTATGCACTGGTGAAAGATTAAATAATGTAGGAAGAAAACTTTGTAGGCGCTGATGAAAAGGAGAAATAGTAGAGTTTATAAGAAGTGCAAGAAAATTATTTTACAATGTAACAAAAAGTCAGGAAGTTATCTCTGCAGGGGGCACCAGGGGGGACATTGTGATGGACAGGGCAGGGCTTCTGAGGTTGCTTGGGGCCTTGGATCCCCAATTTTGCAGAACCCTAATATCAATGGACTCTACCATGGACTTCATTTAAAGAAATCTAAGCCCTGGCTTGATAGCTAAGTTGGTTAGAGCATCATCTGGAAGTGCAGAGGTTGCCGGTTCAATCGAGGTCAGGAGCAGATAGATGTTCTTGTCTCTTTCTCCCTCTCTCTCCCTCTCTCTCCCTCCACCCCCCATCTCTAAAATCAATACAATAAACATTAAAAAAAATCTAAGAGCCATTAATGGAGAAAAACAGAAATCAATTTGTATTGTGGCATATGTTGGGCAGATAAAATATATTATGCTCACTTTGTTAAAGACGGCGCTGCCCACGAGGAGGCCGTTGCCCAGGTGATATTAATGTGTGTCTCTGTGGGCAGGTAGAATCCTTGTAGCCTGGTGCTTGGTTTTGGGATTAAGCCTTTCCCACCCGTTTTGATGTGGGGTGGTACAATCCAATCATGCCTCAGAGAAGTGTCTTTGTATTAGAGACTTCCCTATTTTGTATATTGGATTAAAGGTTTGGAATCTACACTATAAAATGGGGGCAGAATGAGAGCTTGCGCTCTTGGTTCCTGGGATGATTAGCATGAGAGAGCATGAGGGAGCAGAGCAGAGAGCAGAAAGAGGCCATGTGGCCAGGAGAAGCAGCCAAGATGGCGGAGTATTGAGTGAGAGGCCAGTTTGTGCAGTTTGACGCTGGAGAAGGAAGGAGATGGGGAACAGAGGTGAATAAGTATGGTGAGCTAGAAACCTTTGATTCTAGGACACTCGGATAAGTCAGTAGCTTTGTGAGCACTGAATGTGAGTGGGTTTTGGAGCCCAGTGTGTGTTTTTTGCTTGCCTGCCGAGTGCAAGCTAGAATTAAAGACTATGGCCCATCAGCTTTTGGCTCCGTTGTTTCTTTACCGACTGCCCGAATCCAATGCGAACCTGCATGAGCCAGGCTGCTGTGATAGTGGCCCTGGCCTTGCCCACTGGCTTTACAGCATAATTATCACTTAAAACAGCACTTTAGGAGAGCATTAAGTTCAGCATTTTGAGGACTATGGTTTACCATTATTACATTCAAGATCTGAGTTTGAGGCTGACCAGGCGGTGGCACAGTGGACAGAACTTCGGACTAGGATGCAGAGAACCCAGGTTCGAGACCCCGAGGTCACCAGTTTGAGCGTGGGTTAATCTGGTTTGAGTAAAGCTCACCAGTTTGAGCCCAAGGTCGCTGGCTTGAGCAAGGGGTCACTCAGTCTGCTGTAGCCCCACGGTCAAGGCACATATGAGAAAGCAATCAATGAACAACTAAAGTGCTGCAACAAAAAATTGATGCTTCTCATCTCTCTCTCTTCCTGTCTGTTTCTATCTATCCCTCTCTCTGAGTCTCTGTCAAAAAATAAATAAAATAAAAGATGTGAGTTTGAATGATATCGTCCAGGCTTAATATCCTCTTCAAAAGCTTCAAGTCTCGACTGACTGGGCGGTGGCGAAGTGATTAGAGCGTCGGACTGGGATGCAGAAGACCCAGGTTCGACACCCCGACCAGCTTGAGCGAGGGCTTATCTGGCTTGAGCAAAAGCTCACCAGCTTGAGCCCAAGTGTTGCTGGCTCAAGCAAGGGGTTACTCGGTCTGCTGAAGGCCCGCGGTCAAGGCACGTATGAGAAGGCAATCAATGAACAATTAAGGTGTTGCAATGAGCAACAAAAAACTAATGATTGATGTTTCTCATCTCTCTTCCTGTCTATCCCTCTCTCTGACTCTCTCTCTGTCTCTCTAAAAAAAAAAAAAAAAGCTTCAAGTCTCATCTGCATTAAATTCTTCGTTGAACCTCTCACAAAAGTAAAAGCTTTAAAAGCGCTAAAATCCATCACTACATTTCACTTTATATCCTTTCAGCTTACTTCCCTTCAATTTCCTTTGCCTTTAGGGTCTTTCATATTACCTGTGTTCCCTTAGACTAGAGACAGAGAAACTGCTCTTTAAAAAATATGTGCTCTGTGGCTGTAACTTTTTACTGGTATAACAAGTTTAGAAGCAGGTATTTCATTGTATCCTATGATAAAAATTTGAATTCACAAGAAAATGAAAACTTGAATCCACAAGAAAAAGAAGTGGTGAAAATATCTGAGTTCAGATTATACTCTCAGGCTATGTGGTTTAGAGAAAAGAACTCTCAATTTAAAAGTTGATGCTCTTATTCTGTCTCTGCTTCTTACTGGGTAAGGTGATAACTGGGAAAGTCACTGAAGTTTTAAAATTTTAACTTCATCATCCCTAAAGTGAATCGGATATTTTCGCTGCTTATCTTCACAGGATTGTTAGGGTCAAATGAAATAATGTATTGTGTATAAAAAGAACTTTATATAAAATATAAATACAGATACATGGTCCTGTTACATAGTTGCAAGTCATTTCCTTTAGCTACTGAACCTGGGAAGGAAGGTGAATTAGGTGCACACTGATAAGCATTCATCATGTTCAGGCTGGCTACCTGGTTATAAGAATGCTATAGTTTTTTCTCAGAGTACATAGACTACTATAGTGGGCTAATACTAAGAAAAAAGATGATCAAGTTCCTTTGAATTATTAATGAGCATCAGTAACACAGTTTGTGTTCTAGAGCAGTTACAGATTGGAATACATTAGTAGTGTGTCTAAGTCATGACCAGCTTCTTCTTCTTCTTCTTCTTTTTTTTTTTACAGAGACAGAGAGAGAGTCAGAGAGAGGGATAGACAGGGACAGACAGACAGGAATGTAGAGATGAGAAGCATCAATCATTAGTTTTTTGTTGCGCATTGCGACACCTTAGTTGTTCATTGATTGCTTTCTCATATGTGCCTTGACCACGGGCCTTTAGCAGACCCAGTAACCCCTTGCTCGAGCCAGCGACCTTGGGTCCAAGCTGGTGAGCTTTTGCTCAAACCAGATGAGCCCGTGCTCAAGCTGGCGACCTCGGGGTCTCAAACCTGGGTCCTCAGCATCCCAGTCCGATGCTCTATCTACTGCGCCACCACCTGCTTAGGTGCTTCTTTTTACTTTTAATGAAACAAAATTTTACAATGCATCCCACATAAAAGAAAATAATGTTTCAGATATCTGTGTTTGTATTAGTATTTTTGTACTTGATTATTAAATAAAGTCATTTTTTTCCTTTAAAAAGGTCAGTTAAGTACTTAAGAGGTGATTATTAAGGAGACAAGATATAGTACTGTATTTAATCAAATCAAAGAAAAAATGAGAAAGGGATAGATTTACCAATGAAATTACAACAAAATCCTTTCTAATCACCTAGAATTTTAATTTTATACATATTAAAAGAATTCTTTTAAACTTAGATTTTTATCACAAAAAAAGCAAACTTATTTAGAAATTTTTTTATCCTATATGACTTGTGCAAGTAGAAAAAAGAAAATATAAGTGACATAAGCTAAAATGTATCTATAAGTTCTTCATTTTTAGAATAATTATTCAAATCAGAGTCATAGGCATTCATTTCCCCTACATCTCCCGCCCTAGTTTTATCCTCTGTGCCAACAAATTATTTCATTTAATAATGCATCAAAATGCCTGACCAGGCGATGGCACAGTGAATAGAGCTTCGGACTGGGATGCAGAGGGCCCAGGTTCAAAACCCAGAGGTTGCTGGCTTAAGTGTGGGCTCACCAGCTTGAGCGCTGAGTTGCTGGCTTGAGTGTGGGATCATAGACATGACACCATGGTCGCTGACTTGAGCCCAAATGTTGCTGGCTTGAAGCCCAAGTTCACTGACTTGAGCAAGGAATCACTTGTTTTGTAGCCCCCGGTCAAGGCACATATGAGAGAGCAATCAATAAGGTGACCAATCATCCTCCTTTAGTGAGGACAGCCCTTTTTTTGTAAGTTCCATCCTCCCTCGAAAAGTGTCCTCCTACATGTCCTCATTTTTGATTTTGGAAGACTAATCTATAAATGTCCGTATTTGATCGATGCAGAGTCGATCCATTGCTTGTGATGTATTTGTATCTGAGTACTTTTATTCTTATAATTATTATTAAAAATTAATAGGCATTAAGCATAATTATAATATAAAATATTACAAATGTTTTTATTATGCATTTATCATATTATAGTATATTATTGTTGCAATGAATAAAATGTTTCTTTTATTCATGTTATTGTTTTCTTCAATTTATTTTTGTCCTCCTTTTTTTTTTGTGTGACAGAGACAGAGAGTCAGAGAGAGGGAGAGATAGGGACAGATAGACAGGAAGGGAGAGGGATGAGAAGCATCAATTCATTGTTTAAGCACCTTAGTTGTTCATTGATTGCTTTCTCATATGTGCCTTGGCTGGGGGGGCCACAGCAGACTGATCTTTTGCTTGAGCCAGTGACCTTGGGCTCAAGCTGGTGAGCCTTGCTCACACCAGATGAACCTACACTCAAGCTGGCGACCTCAGAGTCTTGACCCTGGGTCTTCTGTGTCCCAGTCCAACGCTCTAGCCACTGCGCCACTGCCTGGTCATAATGTCCTCCTTTTCATTGTAAAAAAATTGGTCACCTTAGCAATCAATGAACAACTAAGGTACCTCAACTGAACTGATGCTTCTCATCTTTCTCCCTTCCTGTCTGTATCTATCTGTCCCTCTCTCTGTCTCTGTCACAAAAATAAATGCTCTCTTATTATTTCTGGGATCTTCTTTCAAGCCACTGACATCCACCCTATAAATTCAAGCACAAGCAATAACATCTACATCAGGACTGCATCCAGCCTACAGTGATTTTAAGATATAGCCCAATCTTCAGGCATTCAAAAATTAAGAATGTACAGCTTAGAATCAATGAAATTTGGTAGTAGAGATCAGACTCTGATGTCAGTCCAGAGTTGGAAAACCAGCTCCACCATTCAAAAGTAGATTCCTCTTTGGAAAGTCACTTAATTTCCGTCCTCCAGTTCCCTCATCTATGAGATGGTAGCATTAGCAGCGCTTATTTTCATTCTTAAGAGGTGTGAGGATTAAAGGGTTTTCATGCAGAATGCTTAGCAGATACCTGGCAGGCAGTATGCATTCAACAGTGGAATTATCTCCTCTATGCTATTTTACCACATTTTCATTTAAGACTCTATCTTGAGCATGTTTCTGCATCAGTATATATAGGTCTACTTCATCCCTTTGAACAGTAGTGAGGTTTTTTTGTTGTGTTGTTTTTTTTAATCAGTTGCTTAAACTTCAGTTGTTTTTCAAACACAACATATAGTAAAAACTCAGATTCTACAGGAACTTTTTCTAATGACAACAGTCCCCACCTCATTTCTTCTTGCTCCATCTTTTCTGACCTCAATTCCATTGTCCAGAGGCCACTTTCCAGTTTAAGAAATAGAACATAACCAATTCCAGGGGTGCAGGTCCCCCCATGCTATGCTTCCTTTTTCTCTCTTCCTGAACCCAGAGGTAACAACTCTTCTGAATTCTGTTTATTGCTTCTTGCTTTTCTATTCTACCACATATGCACGTGTCATAACCAATAGGCTGTTTCATTTTGCATGTTTTTAAAGGTAATATATTTAGTCATACTGTATATATTGCAGGGGTCCCCAAACTTTTTACACAGGGGGCCAGTTCACTGTCCCTCAGACTGTTGGAGGGCCGGACTATAAAAAAAACTATGAACAAATCCCTATGCACACTGCACATATCTTATTTTAAAGTAAAAAAACAAAACGGGAACAAATACAATATTTAAAATAAAGAACAAGTAAATTTAAATCAACAAACTGACCAGTATTTCAATGGGAACTATGCTCCTCTCACTGACCACCAATGAAAGAAGTGCTCCTTCTGGAAGTGCGGCGGGGGCCGGATAAATGGCCTCAGGGGGCCGCATGCGGCCCGCGGGTCGTAGTTTGGGGACCCCTGATATATTGCTTTGTGACATGTTTTTATGACTCAGTCTTATGTTGTGATATGCATTTATTTTGATAGCTGTAGTTGTAGTTTTTTAGTGTTTATTGCTGGATAGTTGTTCCTTATATAAATATGTTACAATTTATTTTATCCATTCTACTCTCAATGCACATTTAATATTCCCCTATAAGTCTATGTATTTGCTATTCAAACTCCTTTCTTTATGGACCATTTATTCCTGTATGTCTTCTTATTGCGAGGATTATAATGGTTTTGTTGTTGTTGTTGTTTTTACCTCACTCTGGGTCCTACTAATACTTTTACTCAATCATTCAGCCAGGATCTTTCCATGGAAGCTTTTTTATGATGGTTCTCCCTGCTATGGATTGTCAGAGAATGTTAACTTTTATTTTGTTTTATTTTATTTTATTTTATTTTTTGGTATTTTTCTGAAGCTGGAAACAGGGAGAGACAGTCAGACAGACTCCCGCATGCGCCCGACCGGGATCCACCCGGCACGCCCACCAGGGGCAACGCTCTTCCCACCAGGGGGTGATGCTCTGCCCCTCCAGGGCGTGGCTCTGTTGCGACCAGAGCCACTCTAGCGCCTGGGGCAGAGGCCAAGGAGCCATCCCCAGCGCTCGGGCCATCTTTGCTCCAATGGAGCCTTGGCTGCAGGAGGAGAAGAGAGAGACAGAGAGGAAGGAGAGGGGGAGGGGTGGAGAAGCAGATGGGCGCTTCTCCTGTGTGCCCTGGCCAGGAATCGAACCGGGGACCCCTGCACGCCAGGCCGACACTCTACCACTGAGCCAACCGGCCAGGGCCAAGAATGTTAACTTTTAAAGAAACCTTCATATTCACAAGATAAGGGCCCCTAATATTTTAAAAGCAATTTTAATTATAATTAATTAAAAAAATAACAGTAAACTACTTCATGTGACTTTCAATATTTCTAATTTACTCTATACAATACTTTATAAATATTAATTTATTATATATTAAAAAGTATCAAATTATTCAAATACTTTTCCTGAAAAGTCAAAGGATGTTGTATTAAGTGGATGTATTGTACTGATATATCATCATCAGTAAAGACAGCTGGTACTTAGAAGGTAGAAAACTATTTCTTATTATTAGGACCTCTAAAATTTTTTTTTTTTTTCATTTTTCCGAAACTAGAAACAGGGAAGCAGTCAGACAGACTCCCGCATGCGCCTGACTGGGATCCACCTGGCATGCCCACCAGGGGGCGATGCTCTGACCCTCTGGGGCGTCACTCTGTTGCATCCAGAGCCATTCTAGCGCCTGAGGCAGAGGCCACAGAGCCATCCTCAGCGCCCAGGCCATCTTTGCTCCAATGGAGCCTCGGCTGCGGGAGGGGAAGAGAGAGACAGAAAGGAAGGAGAGGGGGAGGGGTGGAGAAGCAGATGGGCGCTTCTCCTGTGTTCCCTGGCTGGGAATCGAACCCGGGACTCCTGCATGCCAGGCCGACGCTCTACCACTGAGCCAACCAGCCAGGGCCAGGACCTCTAATTCTTTAAAAAAAATAATTTCCCCATTGATTTGAGAGAGAGAGAAGAAGGGAGAGAGAGAGAAGCATTACTGATAACTCAGTTTCACTTAGTTGTTCCATTTAGTTGTTTACTCATTGATTGCTTTTCCTACATGCCCTGACTGGATTGAACCCTCCATGCAACAGGAGGATGTTTTATCCACTGAACCACCTGGCCAGGGCTAAGACCTCTAAATCTTGATCTTCAACCACCAGAATCAGTTGATATTTGCCCACTCAGGTTAATTTTTGACAATTACAGCTGCAAAAATGTGTTTTTCCCTGTGGCTACCTGCAGAGTGTATCCAGGTATTGACATATCACGCATATGACCACAAAGGGCTTGGAAGTGATCCACGATAATGCAGAGCAGTGCTAACAGTATAGTCGTTTCCTGGGATGTATATTTTCTTTTCAACTTATTTCTTTGAAAAATTAACTTTTTACTTTATTGATGGATTGGATCTTTTAAGTCATTTCAACAAAACATTACACTATTCATACTAATTAGGGGACAGACCATTCCAAGAAAGAGTTCTTAAGTAACAACTTGACCTGAAAATTTTAATTTAGCCAATTAGAGGTTATAAATTTAAGCTGCCAAATTTAAATTTACACGGTTAATTTGCATGATACATTCATGTGCTAACACATGGGTTCCCAAACTTTTTACACAGGGGGCCAGTTCACTGCCAGACTATAAAAAAACTATGAACAAATCCCTATGCACACTGCACATATCTTATTTTAAAACAAAAAAACAAAATGGGAACAAATACAATATTTAAAATAAAGAACAAGTAAATTTAAATCAACAAACTGACCAGTATTTCAGTGGTAACTATGGGTCTGCTTTTGGCTAATGAGATTGTCAATGTCCGGTTCCATATTTGTCACTGCTAGCCTTAACAAGTGATATGATGCACTTCCAGAGCCATGACGCGTGTGTCCCGCATCACTGGAAGTAGTATTGTACGTGAGTGACAACACGCTTTGCGGTGCTGCCACCTACAGTGCTCCTTTCACTGACCACCAATGAAAGAGGTGCCTCTTCTGGAAGTGTGGCAGCGGCCGGATAAATGGCCTCAGGGGGCCGCATACGGCCTGCAGGCTGTAGTTTGGGGACCCCTGTGCTAAAAGATCTTCTAAAAAGTTATTTTTCTGGCCTGACCAGGTGGTGGCGCAGTGGATAGAGCGTCGGACTGGGATGCCGAGGACCCAGGTTCGAGACCCTGAGGTCGCCAGCTTGAGTGCGTGCTCATTTGGTTTGGGCAAAAGCTCACCAGCTTGAATCCAAGGTCACTGGCTCGAGCAAGGGGTTACTGGGTCTGCTGAAGGCCCACGGTCAAGGCACATATGAGAAAGCAATCAATGAACAACTAAGGTGTTGTAACGCGCAATGAAAAACTAATGATTGATGCTTCTCATCTCTCTCCATTCCTGTTTGTCTGTCCCTGTCTATCCTTCTCTCTAACTCACTCTCTGTCTCTGTAAAAAAAAAAAAAAAAAAATTTTCTGAACAAGAGTTAAGCAAGACCCACACTTAAGCAAGAATGCAGTCGTTTTTTTCATTGAGTATCTGCAGTAATAACAAATATTTATTTAATACTTATTCTGTGTCAAGAACTATTATAGGTGCTATCTATGTATTTACTAACTTAATCCTTCTTCAAATTCTAAAAGGGAACTATTAGGTTTTTACCATCCCATTTGACAGGAGAGGGAACTGAAACACAGAGGGAACTTGTCCACAGTAACATGGTTAATGAGGGGTTGTTATAATTCATATGATTTCATAAAAAAATTCATACGTTGAATTAAAAATTCATAAACTCATATGTTGAAGCTCTAATCCCAGGAACCTCAGAATGTGGCCTTATTTGGATATAGATTCATAGCAATTGTAATTACAGTATTCAATTAAGATGAGGTAGGTCATACTGGACTAGAATGGACTCCTATTCCAATATGACTGGTGTCTTTATATCTATAAGGTGACCAATTTTTCTCCTTTAGGGAGAACAGTTCTTCTTTTGTAAGTTCCGTCCTCCCTTGAAAAATGTCCTCCTACATGTCCTCCTTTTTCTTTTTTTTTTTTTTTTTTTTTTTTTTTTTTTACAGAAACAGAGAGAGAGTCAGAGAGAGGGATAGACAGGGACAGACAGGAACGGAGAGAGATGAGAAGCATCAATCATTAGTTTTTCGTTGTGCGTTGCAACACCTTAGTTGTTCATTGATTGCTTTCTCATATGTGCCTTGATCGCGGGCCTTCAGCAGACCGAGTAACCCCTTGATCGAGCCAGCGACCTTGGGTCCAAGCTGGTGAGCTTTTGCTCAAACCAGTTGAGCCCGCGCTCAAGCTGGCAACCTCGGGGTCTCGAACCTGGGTCCTCTGCATCCCAGTCTGATGCTCTATCCACTGCGCCACCGCCTGGTCAGGCCATGTCCTCCTTTTTGATATTGGAAGACTAATCTATAAATGTCCTTATTCAATCAATGCAGAGTCGATCCATTGCATGTGATATGACGTATTTGTATTTGACATGATGATTCATCAAGGATCAGTACAGTGCGGCCAGACACGATTATGAGACGCATGCACTCTGCACGGGAGACCTTGAGAGAGCCCGTGATATACCGAGCATGCAAATGGCTTTGTGTACTTTTTTTTTTTTTGTATTTTTCTGAAGCTCGAAACAAGGAGAGACAGTCAGACAGACTCCCGCATGCGCCCAACCGGGATCCACCTGGCACGCCCACCAGGGGGCGACACTCTGCCCACCAGGGGGCGATGCTCTGCCCCTCCGGGGCGTCGCTCTGTTGCGACCAGAGCCACTCTAGCGCCTGGGGCAGAGGCCAAGGAGCCATCCCCAGCGCCCGGGCCATCTTTTGCTCCAATGGAGCCTTGGCTGCGGGAGGGGAAGAGAGAGACAGAGAGGAAGGAGAGGGGGAGGGGTGGAGAAGCAGATGGGCGCCTCTCCTGTGTGCCCTGGCCGGGAATCGAACCCGGGACTTCTGCACGCCAGGCCGACGCTCTACCACTGAGCCAACCGGCCAGGGCCACTTTGTGTACTTCTTATGGAAACATGACACGGCACATACGACATTGTAGACTCACGATTATTTCTTTCTCAGTGAATATTCAATCACAGACAGGTAAGCACAATTCATGTTTTATTAATTCATTATCTATGTAGTAATTTCCAAATACATATACTTTTATTTAAAAGTATTTTTCTGAAATTGGAGTTTTAAAGTGGAAATCCAACCTCAAACCATATCTATTAATAATGCATTTTGATTAAATAGTTGCATAAAACAGATGTTTTTTTAATTAGAAAATGATAAATATACCTGAATATCACTACAAATTGGTGGTTTTGTTTGATACTTAGTTTACTAAATGAGTACTTTTTTTCTTACAATTATTAAAAATTAATAGGCATGTAAGCATAATTATAATATAAAATATTACAAATGTTTTTATTATACATTTATCATATTATAGTGTATTATTGTTACAATGAATAAAATGTTTATTTTATTTACGATATTGTTTTCTTCCATTTATTTTTGTCCTTTTCATTGTAAAAAAGTTGGGTCACCTTACTTTATAAAGAGAGGAGCTTTTGGACACAGACATCCACATAAGGAGGGTGCCATGTGAAGATGAAGGCAGAGATGATTCTACACTCCAAAAAAAGCCAAAGATTGCCAGCAAGCCACGGGAAGCTAGGGAAGGGGCATGAAACATTCTCAGTCTTCACAAAGAACCCACCCTGGATACTCCTTGATACTTCTAGCCTCCAGAGCTGTGAGACTAGATATCTGTTGTTTAAACCACTCAGATTGTGGTTTGTTTTTTTTGTCCTAGTCCTAGCGAACTAATAAACACAGAGCGAGAGTAAGGATCAAACTCAGGCAGGAAGGCTCTGAGATAGGTGTGCTTATCACCTACTTTCTGTTTCCTCCCTAACAGCGCAAATCAAAATAGCTTCTCTCTAACCCTGCCTTGTCACCAGTTCTCAAACCTAGGCAGACAAACAAAACACTGATTACCCTTTCTTATATCTGTACCATGTCCTCTGGAATCCTTCTCTCCTAACCCCTAAGTTAAGAGGAGCTGTCTGAGCAAACGCTTGGCCAGGTATTTTTCACTGACCTAGGGAACGAGGTATCTTTACTCAGACCACCTGCCGGACTCTGAATGCTACTAGAGTTTCAAAATCCAAATGTTTAATTAGATTTTTTAAAAACAGCACCATCTGAGGCTGGTAATATCCAGATCTGGGCTGTTTTTTCTGGGTTAAAATTAAAAGGATGTGTCCAACGGGTACAGCAGGGGCAGTGACCCTCTCAGTAGTCAGATTGAGCTAGCACTGACAGAAAAATGAGAAGGCTGTTCCTGTGGCTGGCTGGGCGGCCTGTCCCTGCTCCGTGGACAGGAACCTTTGCGAAGCGTGTTCTGGAACCATGAGCGAGCGCTGGGCCCAAGCCTCTGATCCGGAAGCTGGGGAAGCCTTGGAGCAGAGGGGAAGCTACGACCAGGTTTGTGCCATGTGTGGCGGCCCGAGTGGACTTCCCAGCAGGGCCGGGGAATAGAGGAGGTCAGGATCGACAGGGACCCACGAGGGTAGACGAGAGAGACTACCATCGTTCTGAGTCAGGGGCTCCTGGGGGAAGGGGTGGGGGGTGGGGTTGGGAGGGATAGAGAGAGAGAGAGAGAGAGAGAGAGAGAGAGAGAGCGCATTTCCTGGTGGGCGCATTTCCCGGCCAGCACGAAACACTTGGGCGCAACAGCCAGCGGCAGGGTTTCAAGCCGGATCCTCACAAAACCAGGAAGGCGGGCACAGGGTCTGGGCGCAGCGGGTGGGCGTGGGCGGCGACTCCCCCCCCAGCGCTGACGCCGGGGCCTCGGGGGCGGCACGACCCTTCCTGCAGCGGGTGAACCAGCGCCCGGCGCGCGGCAGCTTGCTCCGGGCCGTTGCGCGTGGGTTCGCCCTGCGCCCGAGCGCGGTCCCGGGAACTGCGGGGGCGGAGCTGCGAGCCCGCCCCCAGTTTGCACTTCTGCGGGAGGAGGGGAGGGAGGAGGGCAGAAAAGGAGGGACGGTTACTTCGTGAATCGCCTGCAAACCCCGGAGGAGAGCTCGGCCTTCGCTGCATCACGATGTCCGGAGAGTCAGCCAAGAGCCTGGGGAAGGGTGAGGCCTGCCCGCCGCGAGAGGCGGGGGTGATCTCGGGCGACCCTGGCCGAGATAGCCTGACCCTCGGGCTGCCCTGGAGCCGAACCCCCCCACCCAGCGCTTCCTTCCGCGGGGCTCCGGTCGGGGTGGGGCAGTGTGCGGGACCTCTCCGCGGCCGGGCCGGAGGCGGCGCGGGGCTGGGGTCCGGGCCTCTCCACCGGCGGTAACCACGTCCACTTCTCCCCGGCAGGAAGCGCGCCCCCGGGGCCGGTCCCCGAGGGCCTGATCCGCCTCTACAGCATGAGGTTCTGCCCGTTTGCCGAGAGGACGCGCCTCGTCCTGAAGGCCAAGGGAATCAGGTGAGGATGCAGACGGAGGCCGCTCTCCGAGCCGGCCAGGAGCTGGTGCTGTCGGCGGCGGGGGTGGCAGTCTCGGGTAGGGCCCCGTTACTGCCAGGTAGATGACTTTTCCCAGCCTTTTGGGGAGAGCACAGCAAGTTATGGACCCCGTCCCTGGGGAGGCGGGGGCGGGGGGAATCCAGCAGTCTAGGACACTCCATTCAGACTAACCTAACCATTTTATGGATTAGAAAAATGGGCTCCAGTTAAGTCGGTGACAGGCAGCAGCTCTGTTAGTCTTCTAGGGGAAGAATTAAGCAGGCAAATTCTCTTCCCTAGAAGAAATATAAGATGTGGCCCTGGCCGGTTGGCTCAGTGGTAGAGCGTCGGTCTGGCGTGCAGAGGTCCCGGGTTTGATTCCTGGCCAGGGCACACAGGAGAAGCGCCCATCTGCTTCTCCACCACTCCCCCTCTCCTTCTTCTATGTCTCTCTCTTCCCCTCCCGCAGCCGAGGCTCCATTGGAGCAAAAGATGGCCTGGGCGCTGGGGATGGCTCCTTGGCCACTGCCCCAGGCGCTAGAGTGGCTCTGGTCGCAACAGAGCGATGCCCCTGGAGGGGCAGAGCATCGCCCCCTGGTGGGCAGAGCGTCGCCCCCTGGTGGGCGTGCCGGGTGGATCCCGGTAGGGCGCATGCGGGAGTCTGACTCTCTCCCCGTTTCCAGCTTCAGAAAAATGCAAAAAAAAAAAAAAAAAAAAAAAAAAAGAAATATAAGATGCAGTGTAAAGAAAAAAATTATTTATGGATAAGCCTACACCTCACTAAATTTGGCATCTTATTTGGATGAATTGACTCTGAACACATAGCAAAATACTCAACATTTAGTAACATTTATCCAAAACACTATTTTATCCAAATACTAGAGTATTTTCTATATTAGTCAGAAATCTTTTATTGCAGGTAAGGGAACTCGAATTAAAATTGGATTGAAAAAAGACCTATCTTGAGCTCCTGAAATGGAAAAGTTCAAGAGCAAGATTCAGCTGAATTCAGGGCATCAAGTCCTGGTTATGTGCCCTTCTGCAACTCAAGGTTGAAAACAGCCCTCCCTTACTGGGAGTTTTCCAAAGGAAAATTGTAATAATTTTTACCATAATAGTGTGTGTATGGGTGGCAAAGAGTGGTGACAGCTGCCAGGAAGTGCAAACAGTAGAGATCTACTACATTCATGACCAGTTCTGAGTCCCAGGAGGCTTTTATCAGCGAGGTACTAGATTTTTACCACAAGATACAACCTAACAAAGCATGGTTTTCTTTCAAAGGTGCGTCCTCCAACTTGTTGTGGCAGGTATGTTGACTTGTTGGCTCATAATGCCAGGTTACCACCAAATGTTTGTATGAAAGCCCAGGATCTACCTTTTGTTTTTATAGTGTAAAATTTCAGAAGTGTTGATAATTCCTTGGCAGAGGGCTTTATTTTTCTTGCAATGACTCATATCTGAGTGTCTGGTATTTGCTCAGCACATGAACCTTTAAACTCTCCTTCTCTCTATCTCTGTTTCATGTGGCTATTCCTTTGTTTCCATGGGTGATTACATATTTTAATCTGCAAACTAAATGCTATTCTAGATACTGTGGTGGATGAGGAAATAGGAAACAAAAATTGTTACTTTATGTTTTTTTGAGTAACTAATCTGTTCTATTGAACAGTTATCTAGCTTTGACTATTATATAGATCTGGCTTTAGCAATTATGTGATACTTTACTTTCCCTTATTTCCTCTAAAATTTCTCAGGTAAGATACAAGTTAGATCGAATTACAATCTGAATATAGCCCCAGACTTCTCCTGCTTTCTTCCTTTTGGGTTTACTTTGTACAATTTACCATGCAGTATTTTTTTTTAACTATCAATGCATGGAGATTTAACCTGAAAGCATATTTTGTGGGTGTTTTGTATTCCTTTATACCAGTGGTTCTCAACCTGTGGGTCGCGACCCACAGGTTGAGAACCGCTGCTTTAGATACCCTTGTAAAAAGCAAGGAACTTTCTATCCAAATTAGCAAAAGGAACTGAATGTAATCATGTTGATTCTCACTCACGCAGTGGGCAGTAGCAGAGGCGGATTTAATGGCGGGCGCACTGGGCGCGCCCTGGGCTCCTGACTTTTGAAGGGCCCCGCAAAACCCCAACTTTACACTTTTTTCTAATAATACCAAGTTTGGTTTCATATGTGCAATTTTAACATTAATAGTACATAATGCTTTTTATTTATTTAAAAATATGGTTAACATGAATTTTTATTTTCCCTCTGTCATTTTTTAAGAGGCTCAATAAGGTACCTCTTAGCCAAAAATGTAGTATTTTACTGACAGTATTGAAGGATTTCCACTTACTTATTCACCCATTCAACACATATTAACTGAGTGCCTATCTGAAACTATTTTTATTTTCTTCATAGCATTTAAATCTATTTTAAACTTGCTTTTATGTGTTTATTTATTTTTTAAAATATTTTATTTTTAACTTTATTCAGGTTTTTTTTTTAGAGAGAGAGAGAGAGAGAGAGAGAGAGAGAGAAGGGAGAGGAGCAGAAAGCATCAACTCTCATATGTGCCTTGGCCAGGCAAGCCCAGGGTTTTGAACCAGCGACCTCAAGCGTTCCTAGGTTGACACTTTATCCACTGCGCCACCACAGGTCAGGCTTATGTGTTTATTAATATGAACAAAACACATAAGATCTTTGCTTTCATGGAGCTTACATTCTAGGGAGTTGATGTAATAAATGGGTAAATAAATGATCAAAGTAGTTTCAGATACATATCAAGTCAATGAAGAAAGGAAAACAATATGATCCCATAATGGAGGCTCTCAGCGCTCAGAATGGGAGTCGGGGAGGGCCTCTCTGTGTTTGACAGAGGACCAGTAAATGCCAGTGCTCTAAAGTGGGAACATGTCTTGCAAATGCAAGGAATATATAAAAGGCCAGTGTGGCCAGATCAGAATAACCAGACAGAAAGTCTTAGGAAACAAGTGTGACAGATCAAGTGTACCTTTCGTGTCATAGAAAGTGATTTAGAGCTTATCCTCTTTGCAGTGAGGAACAGTCAAAGGATTGTAAGCAGGAGAGTGGCTTAATTTAATTTACTTTTGTCAAACCTCCACCTGGCCATGTGTATAGAACGGAGGCTGCAGTGAATGTTTAGAGGCTGGTAGGGGACTGTCATATAGGTCCAGGTGGCTGATGATGTTTTGGATGAGGTAACAGTGATAAGCCTGAGAAGTGAAGAAAGTCAGTATGATTTGGAAGTCTAGCTTGACAGATTTAGCTGAACTATTTGACTTGAGGAAGGGGGATGGGGGCAGGGGGAGAAATCAAGGCCAAGTGGACTTCTAAATTTGGCATCTGGTGGATGGTAGGACCAGTGAGGATTCATTCAGAAATACAAAAAAATATTTCATTCTTTTGTCTTCTATGTGTCTTTCAGGCACGAAGTCATCAACATCAACCTGAAAAATAAGCCTGAGTGGTTCTTTGAGAAGAATCCCGTTGGTCTGGTGCCGGTTCTGGAGAACAGTCAGGGCCAGCTCATCTGCGAGTCGGTCATTACTTGTGAGTACCTGGATGAAGCATACCCAGGGAAGAAGCTGCTGCCAGGTGACCCCTATGAGAAAGCGTGCCAAAAGATGGTCTTTGAGTTATTTTCTAAGGTATGTGAAATTTTAGTTCCTATTTTGTTTAAGCTACATCAGTGGTCATTTATGGTTCAGTAATTTGGGAAAGGAAAACAAAACAGTATTACACTCTTTTCTGCCCTGACATGTCCTGCAAGCCCTTTCCCTCCCTCCCTCTTTCCTTTCCCCTCCCTTCCTTCCTTCCTTCCTTCCTTCCTTCCTTCCTTCCTTCCTTCCTTCCTTCCTTCCTTCCTTCCTTCCTCCCTCCCTCCCTCCCTCCCTCCCTCCCTCCCTCCCTCCCTCCCTCCTTCCTTCCTTCCTTCCTTCCTTCCTTCCTTCCTTCCTTCCTTCCTTTCCTGTTTTCTTTCCTCCTTTCCTTTCCCATCCTTTCCCTTCCCTTCCCTTCCCTTCCCCTTTTCCCTTTTCCCTTTTCCCTTGCAAGCCCTTTCTTGATCAGTTTCTGTTTACTTCTCCAAAGTTAACCCTCTTCACCTGTCTCCTTATATTCCAGCCATACTGAATGCTTTCAGTTTTCCCAAATTCGCCAACTATCAACTCTTGCTGGAAGACTCTTCCCCTTCTTACTTTGCCTGGTTATCTCGAAATCCTCTTTAATATATCTGCTCAGATACTGTCTCCTTCAGAAAGCTTGTCCAGACCGGATGAGTGCCCAGCTTTGTGTTCCCACACATACTAACGTTTCCTTGCCAGCGACCTTCCTGCCTGCATGTTGCACCAGGGCATGGTCCTCGGTCCCATCACTGGTGACTCACTGCCTGGGTTTGTGTCCGGCTCTGCCACTTCCATCTTGTTAATAAGTTACTTAGCAATTAGTTAATAAGTTACTTAGCAATTTACTGCTTTATCTGTTTCTCAGGTCATTATTTGTAAAATGAGTACAATTGTTCCCTCCTCAGAGATAAAAATCAGTTATATAATTGTTTCTCATCATAAAAATCAATTCATATAAAACACTGAGTAGAGTCTAATAAATGGTAAATCTCAGTGTTAGTTTTTTTTTTTTTTTAACTTTTTTAGAGAGAGAGGAAAGGAGGAAGGGGGAGAGAGGGAAAAAACCACATCAATTTGTTGTTCTACTTATTTATACATTCATTGGTTGATTCTTTTCTTTTTTTTTTTTTTGTATCTTTCCGAAGCTGGAAACGGGGAGAGACAGTCAGACAGACTCCCGCATGCGCCCGACCGGGATCCACTCGGCACGCCCACCAGGGGGCGACGCTCTGCCCACCAGGGGGCGATGCTCTGCCCCTCCGGGGCGTCGCTCTGCCAAGACCAGAGCCACTCTAGCTCCTGGGGCAGAGGCCAAGGAGCCATCCCCAGCACCCGGGCCATCTTTGCTCCAATGGAGCCTTGGCTGCGGGAGGGGAAGAGAGAGACAGAGAGGAAGGGGGGGGGGTGGAGAAGCAAATGGGCACTTCTCCTATGTGCCCCGGCCAGGAATCGAACCCGGGTCCCCCCGCACGCCAGGCCGACGCTCTACCGCTGAGCCAACCGGCCAGGGCCTCATTAGTTGATTCTTATATGTACCCTTACTGAGGATTGAACCCACAACGATGGTGTATCAGGATGATGCTCTAACCAGCTGAGCTACCTGGCCAGGGCTCACTGCTAGCTCTAGATGTTCTAGCCAGTGGCTAGCAGTGAGCTTCTATACTGTGTTGGCAATAGTTCTCAGCTGTATGTATGGCATTCCTGGAGAAGAACTGTTTGCATCATAATCAACATCAATGTTATAGATTAGTTGAAACAGTTAGTATTAATAAAGACACAACCAATAGTAGACAGCAGGAATAGCAACTTCACGTTATGTCTCTTTCTCTAGAATTCTGTTACTTTGTCATCCTATGTCAGCATAAACAGAAATATACTGCTCACAAAAATTAGTAGATATTTCAAAATGAATATGAAGCAATAAAAAAAAGAAGCATTTGATTTTTTTTTAAACAGAAAAGCAAATGACAAGTCAAAGAAAGTTGTTTGATTATGCAAATGAGATGCAAAACCAACTTGTATTTCATTGGTGGAAATGCATAATACAAAAGGCTGAAAGTACTGGAGTATCTGCACGTTCCTTGATCCCCTCATTTTTGTGAGCAGGTATCTTGTCTCTAGAGAAAGAAATGGTTAGAGAAATACCACAAAGATGGGACTTACAAAGAAGACATATTGTTTAAGCAGACCATGCAAAGAAAGGGGAGCTGATGAGGAAGGAGGAAGGGAAAGTGGCTTAGCAGGGTGAGAGGGAGAGAACAGTGAGATCACTGCTATCCAAGATGATGGACATGGGCTACAGCATTTATAAGAAAGATGTTGGAGAATTTTCTTAAAGAGTAAGAAGAGATTCGTTGTGCTGTTAGAAAGAAAATGAGCTAAAAGGCTTGAGATGCCCAATATTCCCTTCCTACTCACATTCAGAAAGAGGGGGTCTTAGGTACCATATGACCCCACCCTCCTGGTCACAGCTCAGCAAACTAGAAATGTCCCTCTCTGCACCCCCAGCCCAATCGTCTTCTTTCCTAGAAACTTGGAACTGAGACAGACTAGACCAGAAGTAGGGAAGCTTTGGATATATGTATATAATTGGAAACTTGACAAACCAAAACCATGTTAAAAAAAAATACACTTTTAGGGAAGTGGAAATTAATAACACTGCAAAGGGAAATATATATAGAAAATAATATGGAAGACATGTAAGGTGAAGCAAAGATGAAGGACCAGGAAGGAAATGTGGATGGAAGGGCTGCCTACCCACCCTCAGTTCCACTGCGGGCAAGCTGAACTGGCCTGGATGGGGTTTCAGGGGATTCTCTATTTCCCCCGAGAGCCTGTTTATTCAGAACTGGGATGAGTGGACCTCTGTCTCTTGCAATGAGATGATACCAGAGACTGAAGTATTAAAACACACAAATACCTCCACCACAAGCATTAAAGTATGTGACACTACACCTGTCAGGTCTTTAGATTGTCACTCCTCTTTGAACAGTCTTCTCATGTCCTCTCCAAGGTAGAAATCAGAAAATTCTCTTCCCCAGCTCCTTCTGCAGTTGGGGCCAAGGCCTGGGACTCAGGCTGTCCTGTCAGATACACACGTGGCAGAGTTCAGTTCAGAAATGGTTAGTGTGAGGAAATAGGCTTGGTGAGAAGCCCTGGGGAGAGTGGCAGGTGGCAGAGCTTCTGCTTTTCAAGAGCAGTGGTGGTTGCAAAATTAGATTCCAGGGTAGAAACGGCTTTGGTGCTGATGGCATTAGTCACCTGAGTCCGGTTGCTGGCAGTGACACAAATTATACCCCTAGTTTCAGCTCACTGGTCACAGTGGGTTCTTTCAGGCCAGTTTGACCATGGTTTTGAAATGTTCCCCCTTAGTTCCAAGCCTATATTTTTAGCCTCCCAACAATTCAATGAGGCACTGTGTCCTTTAAAGATATTTTTGGCTTAAACTTGCCCAAGTGGGTTCTGTTATTTGCAATTTATAAAATCCTGTTTAATACAGCATCTTAGGTCACAAAACTGTTTCTAAGATCAGCATATGACCTCTGTGAACACAGGAATGGTGCACCCTTGAAGTTTCTAAAACACTCCTGACACTGGAATTGTAAGGGTTCTGTTGTGTTTTTATATGAGGCCGGTATTCTTAGCCTTCCACTGATGAACTAAGAAATTATTCTCTGTCTAGGTACCACCTTTGGTAGGAAACTTCATTAGAAATAAAGATAAGGAAGACTGCTCTGGCCTCAAAGAAGAAATTCGTAAAGAATTCAGCAAGCTTGAGGAGGTAATCAACCACGTCTCCTTAGCTTTAATCAGAGTAAACAATACACTTCATCTACCCTCTTCTTTTTTCCACTCTTTTCTTCATATACCCATTTCTCAAATGACTTTTCAGCAATTAGTAATAATACCAAATAAGAAATTTTAGTTTATCACAGATTGCTACAAGCTGTTTTATAAACCAAAACACAGAACACCTAAAAATATTTTGTCATGGGCGTGCTTTTAAAACATTTTGTTGCATTGATGTTAAAAGAACAAGGAAATTCAACATTTCTATAATGCGTCACATATATATATATATTTTAAATTTTTTTATTATTTTTATTTTTTTACAGAGACAGAGAGTCAGAGAGAAGGACAGATAGGTACAGTCAGACAGGAACAGAGAGAGATGAGAAGCATCAATCATTAGTTTTTCGTTGCGACACCTTAGTTGTTCATTGATTGCTTTCTCATATGTGCCTTGACCGTGGGCCTTCAGCAGACTGAGTAACCCCTTGCTCAAGCCAGCAACCTTGGGTCCAAGCTGGTGAGCTTTGCTCAAACCAGATGAGCTTGCACTCAAGCTGGCGACCTCAGGGTTTCGAACCTGGGTCCTCATCCCAGTCCGACGCTCTATCCAGTGCGCCACTGTCTGGTCAGGCTCACCTATTTTTTTTCATGCTGTTTCCAGTCCTTGTCCACATATTAAAAATAAATAAATAAATGAACACAGCTGTAATCGGAGCATAGACATCACTCTGTGTTCTTATTTTCTATTTAGTATTATATAATAAATATTTCCCACCACAAAGAATCTGCCATGAATCATACAGACTCTTGGCAAAGTCCAGATGAGTTTTACTTCCTTTGGCTCAGAGCTGCATTTTGGGCCTTTAGGTCGAGTCTTCCTCTTGGCCTTGAGACATTCCAAATACTCAGGTAGATTTAAACAATCAATTAACAATGCAGAATATTATATGGGCCCTGAAAAAAAATATAGAAGTTTTATAATGAGTAAGTTGGTTTGGTGTTAATCAAGTAATATTCTCAGTTCCCCCCCTTTGACAAAACTATAATACCAATTCACCTTCTTATATTTCAGAAATATACTATTTGTGCTTGGTTTTCAAACAATTGTATCATATATTTATTTAATAGTTGATAGTTAATCCGGTTATTTCCAGTATATTTTAAGTAAATTGTTTTATTGAAGAATTATATGCAATGTACCCAAAACATAAGAGTGCAGCTTGATGAATTTGTCCAAAGAGAACATAACCATAGAACCAGCACCCATATCAAAAACAGAGTCTTAGTTTTGCCCATTGTTTTTACTCTGTACAAATGGAATCATATCATATCATATACACTCTTTTGAGTCAGCTTCCTTCATACAGTATTAGGTTTGCAAAGTTCATCTATGTTATATATAGTTCATACCTGTTCTTGGTTAGTTCCATCTAGCATATGTCTGTACCACAAGTTTAGTTTATCCTTTTTGCTCCAAGCACAAGTACTGGGTTATAAAGCGAACGTGCACTCAGCTTTATTACTATTAAAACATGGTTGTACCAATTTACAGTCCTATCCACAGTGGTTCCACACCCTGGCTAACTTTAGTCTTTGTTCATTTAGCCATCCTGATGGGTGTGTAATAGTATTACATTTTGTTTCTAATTTGCATTTCCCTGATAACTAATGGAGTTGAGCCCCTTTTCAAATGGTTATTGGCCATCTGGACTTCCATTTTTTGTGAAGTGCAAGCCTTGCCCAATTTTCTAGTGGGTTTGCCTTTTTTCTTGATTCCCAGTTCTTTCTGTATTCTGAATGCCAGTCCTTTGTTATATTATGAAGATCTTGTACTCTGTTGATTATTTTTTCTCTGCTTTCCAGTTTATTTTATTGATTGTTTTGCTTCATCCCAAACAGATTCTAAGCTAAAACTGAACAAAAAGTGAACTTAGATATGTCAGAGTAAAAGCTGCTACCCTCACCCCTCTACTTAACTCCCCTGCATCATCTCTGATGATGAGTCTTACTAGAAGCACAAGTAAGTTCTCTTACGCTGTTTAATGTTCAGGTTCTGACCAATAAGAAGACAACCTTCTTTGGTGGTAATTCACTTTCTATGATTGATTACCTCATCTGGCCCTGGTTTGAACGACTGGAAGCACTGGAGTTAAATGAGTAAGACATTTGGATATTTTGTGCATAATTTAGAATAATGATAATTGAAGTAGTATATATTGATCTTTTTTCTGAACAAAATTGAAATATTTTTGCAACTGTTATGAGTGGGAAAAAATAGGAGGAAAGACTTGGGCATATTATATATCTACACCAGCGGTTCTCAACCTGTGGGTCATGACCCCGGCGGGGGTTGAACGACCAAAACACAGGGGTCGTCTAAAGCCATCAAAAAATATGTATTTCCGATGGCTTTAGGCGACCCCTGTGTTTTGGTCGTTCGACCCCCGCCGGGGTCGCAACCCACAGGTTGAGAACTGCTGATCTACACTTACCACGGCTTCCCATCTGGGGAGGGAGGCAGGAGTCCTGTGATGTGTAGTAAAATGTTTTTGTTTTTTTTTTTTTTTTTTGTTTGTTTGTTTTTGTATTTTTCTGAAGTTGGAAATGGGGAGGCAGTCAGACAGACTCCCGCATGCACCTGACTGGGATCCACCCAGCATGCCCACCAGGGGGCGATGCTCTGCCCATCTGGGGTGTTGCTCTGTTGCAACCAGAGCCATTCTAGCGCCTGAGGCAGAGGCCGCAGAGCCATCCTCAGTGCCTGGGCCAACTTTGCTCCAATGGAGCCTTAGCTGTGGGAGGGGAAGAGACAGAGAGGAAGGAGAGGCGGAGGGGTGGAGAAGCAGTTGGGCGCTTCTCCTGTGTGCCCTGGCCGGGAATCGAACCTGGGATTCCTGCTCGCCAGGTCAACGCTCTATCACTGAGTCAACCAGCCAGGGCTGTAAAATGTTTTAAAAGTAACTTACTCCTTCCCTCTTAAGTAAAAATCCATAAAAAAGGTTGAGGAGGGCGGTTGCTGGGTGAAAAAGGTAAAGAGATTAAGAAGTACAATTGGTAGTTACAAAATAGTCACAGGGAAGTACAGCATGGAGAATGTGGTCAGTAATATTATTATAAGTATATATAGTGTCAGATGGGTACTAGAGCTATTGGGGGATCATTTTGTGTGTTTTATAAATGTCTAACCACTATGCTGTATACCTGAAACTAACATAATAATGAATGTCAACTGTAATTGAAATTTTTTAAATCCGTAAGGATGTACATTTTTTTTATATGCCATCATTGGTTTATTCTTTTTTTAAAATTAATTTTAGTGGGGTGACATTGATAAATCAGGGTACATATGTTCAGAGAAAACATCTCTAAGGATGTACATTTTTATAAGGCTGTCATGCAGGGTTGTATGGCCAATGCTACCTCACTTTTACCAGTAAGATTCCCATGGCTAGTTTCCAAGCTCCATATTTTGAAGTTTGGCAGTCACATTGGTGTACTTCCTGTTAGAGCTTAGAGCTCTTCAGGTTTCTTTTCTTTTACTATTCTTTTTAAAAATTTTTATTTAAAAATTTTTATGAATATTTTTAAAATTTAAGTATAGTTAGTATACTATATTATATTAGTTTCAGGTATACAATATAATGATTTGGTATTACTATGCCTTACAATGTGGTTAACACAATAAGTCTGGTAATCATCTATCACTGTACAAATTTATCAATTATTGATAGTATTCCCCTTCACCTTTACCACCCATCCCCCCCCATCCTCTCCCAACTGGCAACCATCAGTTTGATCTCTCTTTAAAAAAAAATTGATTACAGTTGATATACAATATTATATTAGTCTCCGGTGTACAACATAGTGATTATATATTTATATAACTTATGAATTGATTATCCCAATATGTGTAGTACTCATCTGATACCATATGTCATAATTACATTACTGAGTCTATTCCCTGTGTTGTATTTGACTAAAGTGACTTTTTTTTTTTTTTTTTTCCTTTTGCATTTTTCTGAAGCTGGGAACAGGGAGAGACAGTCAGACAGACTCCCGCATGCGCCCGACCGGGATCCACCCGGCACGCCCACCATGGGGCGACGCTCTGTCCACCAGGGGGGCGATGCTCTGCCCATCCTGGGCGTCGCCATGTTGCGACCAGAGCCACTCTAGCGCCTGGGGCAGAGGCCACAGAGCCATCCCCAGCGCCCAGGCCATCTTTGCTCCAATGGAGCCTTGGCTGCGGGAGGGGAAGAGAGAGACAGAGAGGAAGGCGCAGCGGAGGGGTGGAGAAGCAAATGGGCGCTTCTCCTATGTGCCCTGGCCGGAATCGAAAAGTGACTTTTTATAACTGGCAAGTTATACTTCTTAATCCCTTCATCTTTTAGTCACAATATGGTCGTAGATAGGTTCTCTTTCATGTTCTCATTTTTAAAAGTTATCAGTTTCTCAGTGAAAAAGTTCTTACACTTAGCAAATCAACATCAAAATTCCTGTTCCATAAAACAAAGACTTCTATAATATCTTCCAAAATTAATAGAGTTAATTAAACCTCAGAAATACTGCACGTTCGGTTTCAGACCACTTCAGTAAAGCAAGTATCGCAATAAAGTGAGTCGCACAAATTTTGGGGTTTACCAGTGCATGTAAAAATTATGTTTACACTGTAGTCTGTTAAGTGTTCAGTAGTAACATTATGTCTAAAAATAAAGCACCTATGTAAATACCTTAATTATAAAATGCTTTATTGCAAAAAACAAAAACTGCTAACCACCATCTGAGACTTTAGTTAACCTTCAGTAATCTTTTTGCTGGGGTGGAGGTGGGGGTTTTGCCTTGCCAAAAATCAGTGATCACAGATCTCCATAACAAATATAAAAATAATGGCAAAAATTTGAAATATTCTGAGAATAACTAAAATGTGGCACAGAGACAGAAAGTTGAACAGATGCTCTTGGGAAAACTATACCGATAGACTTGCTCAATACAGGGTTGCCACAAGCCTTCAGTTCTTAAACATTGTATCTGAGAAGTGCAACAAAAGGAGGCATGCCTTATTCTGTGATTATGTGTATTTTATTTATTTATTTTTTAATTTTATTTTTTTTTGTATTTTTCTGAAGCTGGAAACGGGGAGGCAGTCAGACAGACTCCCGCATGCGCCCGACCGGGATCCACCCGGCACGCCCACCAGGAGGCAATGCTCTGCCCATCTGGGGCATCGCTCTGTTGCAACCAGAGCCACTCTAGCACCTGAGGCAGAGGCCATGGAGCCATCCCCAGCGCCCGGGCCATCTTTGCTCCAACGGAGCCTTGGCTGCGGGAGGGGAAGAGAGAGACAGAGAGGAAGGGGAGGGGGAGGGGTGGAGAAGCAGATGGGCACTTCTCTTGTGTGCCCTGGCCGGGAATTGAACCCGGGACTTCCGCACGCCAGGCCGACGCTCTACCACTGAGTCAACCGGTCAGGGCCAGATTATGTGCATTTTAAAGAAGTATTTTTTTTCTTATTTTTTTACAATGATATTTTATTTTTTTAAATTAATTATAATGGGGTGACATTGATAAATCAGGGTACATATGTTCAGAGAAACCATCTCTAGGTTATTTTGACATTTGATTATGCTGCATTCCCATCACCCAAAGTCCAATTATCTTCTGTCACCTAAAGAAGTATTTTTAAAGAACTACTTTAAAAGGTTAGACGACAAAAGGAAACTGTAGAGTGATAACGACAATAGGAGACTTTGCAATGCCTTCCTGTTTAATCTAGCTCACTCCTTCTTTCCATCTCTCACAGGTGTGTAGACCACACTCCAAAACTGAAGCTCTGGATGGCAGCCATGAAAGGAGATCCCACAGTGTCAGCCCTCCTCCCTGGTATGAAGTCCTTTAGCGGTTTCTTAAAACTGTATTTGCAGAACAGCGTGGAGGCCTGTGACTATGGGCTCTGATGAGGGCAGGAGTCAACTCAACAGTGAAGATATGTCTGCTATTTTCCTTCACTAATGAATAATAAACATGCTTTTTGTTGTCTTTTGGACTGAAATGTAGAAAAGAAAGGCTCTTAGCATAAGTAACTTTTAGCAGAACTTAACTTTCTCTAAAAACAAAGACACTTTTAGCAGAACTTACTTTTTCTAAAAGACTCCCTACCCCTGGCCCTGGGGCTAGTTTTGCAGGCTGTGGCCTTGGGCTAGTTTTGCAAGGTTGCAGATGTACTCAGAACGTTTCTCCCTGAATTAACCCTATAGATAAACATTTAAATGAATTTGTTTCATTGCTTTGTTTTACTCCTCCCCATACCCTGGCCAGAATGTAATTTTGCCTTTAAAAGCTTGCTCCTGTTTGGGGCTGCGAGTTTTTGGAACACTAGTTCCCTCACTGGTCGCCGGATTTTTGCAATAAAGACTCCTTAATTTGACTACTTAATTGTGTGGCAAACGTCTGTTTCTCACTGTTTCAATATAACAGGATCACCTTCTCTGAATTGACATGGCCCAGCTGTGAGGTTTCCTCAAGGCCCTCCTGCAGAAATGTAAACACACTTTCTGCTGAGGATGCTCAAATGACTACAGTCTGTGCTGAAAACCTCTAAGTCAGTGGTTCTCAACCTGTGGGTCGTGACCCCGGTGGGGGTCAAATGACCAAAACACAGGGGTCGCCTAAAGCCATCGGAAATACATATTTTATTTAAAAATGTATTGTATAATAAATATGTATTTTCCGATGGCTTTAGGTGACTCCTGTGTTTTGGTCGTTCGACCCCCGCTGGGGGTCGCGGCCCACAGGTTGAGAACCGCTGCTCTAAGTCATCCTTTCTAGTGAGATCTGGACTTCAATCTAGATTTCTAACTGCCCCTAGGTAACTTACACTTGGATACCCCATCGTCATTTCAAGAGATGCTCTTTCTAGTTTTTCTTTGGGGTTCTGAAATGAGAACATTCAATTCCACATTCTTAACCTAGTCAACTGAATTTCACTCCTTTTATTCCCATTGTCATCAATGAAGACCAGACCTACCTCACCTCTAAGCCAGGTGATTAGGTGGCCTACTACTTAGTCTCCCATATCCAATCTCTATCCCCTTCAAATCCTTCTTGCCAAATCCCATGCTGGGGAAACAGCAGGTGTCTCATTTATACCTACATACATATATAGAGTGTATATATATGTGTGTGTATATATATGTATGTATGTATACACACACACACACATATACACTGATGACCACATCCCTCATTGTAGTATGAAAGGTTTAACAAGTAATAGGTAATATCCTCATTCAGAAATATTAATGCCATCTTCCATATACATACTTACATAGTTCATTGGGTTTCTAGTTTTTATCATCACCTCCATGAGAAGAAGGTCAGCGAGCATTTCATTCTACAGATTCATCTAATGTCCGGAGCTTAGGTGAGGCAAAATGCTGGCAGAAATACATGGAGAACATACCCAGCACCTTGTTCTATCAGAATTTAAGGAGCTGTCGAGCAGCTGGCCCCAATAGTCTGGTTTCCTTTACTTTTTTTTTTTTTCCTTATCATTTTTTAAAGATTTTATGTATTGATTTTAGAGAGGAAAGAGAAAGGCCAGGGGGAGAAGCAGAAAGCATCAGCCCATAGTAGGTGCTTCTGGTGTGTGCCTTGACCGGGAAAGCGCAGGGTTTTGAACCAGCGACCTCAGCATTCCACGTGGACGCCTTATCCACTGCGGCACCGCAGGTAGGGCGTCCTGTACTTATTAAATGTAAGAGCACTTATCAATCACCGGAGGCTCACCGCTGGGTTTCCGATTCTGTGAGGAGGTCCGGGTGGTCCATGTTTGACATGAGCGTCGCCCTCCCCAACCCTGCCCCATGGTGATGCAGGCGATCTGGGGGCCGCACCCTGGGAGGCAGCTGACAATGGTTGACTTCACAAACCCCACGCTGCCAACGCTGCCCGAGCTCCGGGCGGACCCGCCTCTGTCGCCGTGGGCCTGCCCCACCCTCTAGGCCCAGGTCGGCGGCTGCGGGCGAACTTCATTTGGATGGAGACCCGGCACTGAGGTGCCTCGGTCAGCCACTACCTGGTCACAGACACCTGCGGGGAATCAGGACTTGGTACCTGGGAGCCTTGAACGCAACCGCCCATAGGCTCAGCTCCGCACTGATTGGATGGAACGCTTCCAACGGCTCTTAAAATCGGCCAGTGAGCGGGTAGGATCGCATTCCAGGGGGCGGGTCCCGCCGTCGTTCTACATCCGGTTCCGTTTGCCTTGCTCCCCGTTTGCCTTGCTCCCTCCTTGTGGCTCCTAGGGGTGGCTCACCTGTCACCTGCATATGAAGGGAAAAGGGGTTTAAGGTCAATTCTGAATTTTGGGGCCCACAATAGGATTGCCAAAATTTTATGTTGCTTTTAAAAGAAAGCCCAAGTACTTTATCAAAGTTTCATCAAAGAATTTAATAACATAAAAAAAAGTACAAGAGCTGTATTATCCACGATTAAAGAACAAGTCTTTAAAGCGAATACTTTTAACTAAAAGGGGAAAAAGAACTCATTAAATTATTTATTTTTCCGATTTGCCTGGAAACAGGTAAAGATGCCAGAAGATTCCTAATTCTCAGCCCTGCTTTGGTCACCACTAGTTTAGCTGTATTATAAGGCACCCCGCAGGCGGGTGAATTTGGTCCCAAAGGATGTCTTTGTGAGGGCTGTGGATCTGAACTGCTGCACTCTTTCTTTTTTTTAACCTATTGGTTTTTAGAGAGAGAGGAAGGGGGAGAGAAAGATTAATTTGTTCCACTTACTTATGATTTCATTGGTCGAGACTTGGCTCTAACCAACTGAGTTACAGTCCAGGGGCCTAATAGTAATAATAATAGCTATTGTTGAATGCCTCCTAAATGCTAAGTGTTAAGCATTTTTCATCTAGTATCTGAATGAATCTTCCCCAAACTACCTGATATATTGGTACCATTAAACCTGAATTACAAAAGAGAACCTAGGGCATAGAAAGTTGCTGTGATGTTGCCCAAGGTCACCAGCTAGTAAAGGCTGAAGAGATTCAAACCCAGCCTGAACACTTCATTATTTAGATCACTTGAGGTAAGAGCTTACATATGCTTCTGCTCCAGTCTCTTTTTATTCATCAACTCCTTTCATTTAGAAAGGTTGAGCCAGGAGAGGATAGGATGCACCTTTTTTGATGCACCACTTTATCCTGTGATTTAGCAGGGGTGTTGATGTCCTTTTTCAAACTCAGTGTGTTTTGTTTGATTTTGCAAAATCTTGAAAATCTGTCTTTGTTCATTTAAATGTCACTATATCACAATGTTTCTAAATTTTATTTTCTTTGATCCCTTAAGCTGTAAAGAGAGGAATAGGAAAGCAGAATCAAGTACTCAGAAAAGCAAGTCTCCTTTGACTCTGCTTTTTCCAGTGGGGTGAGGAAGTTCCTCCTCTGACAACTTTAGTTGATAATGATTTTTATTTTATACGTCCCAGATTTGTGAGGATGGGGGTGGGGGTAGGGAGAGAGTTAGATGAAGGTGTTCAAAGAGCACAAACTTCCAGTTATAAAATTAGTCCTGGGGATGTATAACAAGATAATTAACACTGCTGTATGGTGTGTTTGAAAGTTGCTCAGAGAGTAGGCCTTAAAAGTTCTCATCAGGAGGAAAAAATATTTTTTATAACTATACGAGGAGGTGGATATTCACTAAGTTTATTCTGGTAATCATTTTGTAATATATGTGTGTCAGGTCGTTATGTGGTGCACATTAAACTCATACAGAGCAGGCCCTGGTCAGGTTGTTCAGTTGGTTACAGCGTTGTCCCTATATGCCAAGATTACAGGTTTGATCCCTGGTCAGAGCACAAGAATCAACCAATGAATACATAAATAAGTAGAACAACAAGTTTGTTGTTTCTCTCTCTCCCTTTCTCTCTTTCTAAAATATCAATAAATTAAAAAAAAAAACTCATACTGAGAGCTGTATGTCTATTTTATCTAAATACTGGGAGAAAAAAAGGTCCCAAAGACATGTGAACATAGTATTCCCTATGATCCTAACTTCCTAGAAACAAGTCCTGATTCTAGGTCCATTTGGAAATAGAGCCCTTTTGCTCACTTATCTCACTCTTTAAACTCAGTGAATAATGTCTGAACATCCAGTAATCATTCAGGTAAATTAGGTTTCAAAATATTAAAAGGAATGTCCTCCAGTTTCTGCCACTATCAGAAATAGGTATGAAAAAAATTTTTGAAAAATGGAAAAATGCAAACTTCACTTTTATTCTCAAAACAGAGATCCACTTAATTAGAATAAAGAAATTATTTCTGTGGTAGCATTCTTTTCCTAGAAGGCATAAGATAGTATTACCCATGACTGAAGATCCCACATTTTAAAATAGATCCAATTATATTTCAGGTAACAGAAAACCAATTTGGAGTAGGTTTAATATGGCCTTGTGACCATTTCTTTCTTGCTTGAGTGGGTCGGTATAATAGAGGTGTAAACATGATATAATAACACAGAAGGAAAATTTGAAAAAAGGATTTCAAAGAGGTACCTATTGGGTCTTAGAAAGGAAGTAAGGATAAGCTCAAAAGTCATAATTAAAATCTCTCCAGAGAAACCAGTGGTAAGATTAAAAACCACATTACTGAAATGTGGCCTGTATCATTCAATCCATTCAATTGGCATTTACCAGGTAACTGGTGAAATCAATATTCTGGGTTTAATTCTAATTCTAATATGCTTGGCAAAGCTGAATTGCAGTGCATTTCATCTCTATGTGTATAAAACTGGAATGCACTATGCTACTAAAAATGTATTCTTATTTACTAGTATTAGTCATTCATTTTGAGCTCTTACTATACTGAAAATGGCCTGCATGATTTCATTTAATATTCAAAGCCTATCAAGAAGGTACTGTTTATATTCTCATTTTACAGGTGTGGAAGACGAAGGTCAGAGATAGCTTGTCTAAGTGCCAAAGCCAGGGTTTGAATATAGTGCCAGGTGAGAACCTTGACATTATATTGCTTCCCTTTAGAGGAAGAACTGTTTGCATTCCTTTGTCTATTCTCCCCTAACTGAACTCTCACACACAGATACATTTTAAATAAATAGCAACTGCAGTTTTTGCTAAGTCTTTCAGAGTGATTTCATGTTGAGTAACTATTCCAAAGACTTTCAAATAATCCTATTCAATAGAAAAAAATATATTAATATTGTTAACCAAGAATTTCTGGATAGATTGGAATTCCAAAGGACGAAAGTTGTCCATTCATAAGCTACATAATCAGGTTCTGTCATTTTGATAAAAAGATATTTAGATATTTTAGATGGCTGCTAACATTTGTTTTTTTGTTTTTTTAAAAATAATTTTATTTTTAATGGGGCGACATCAATAAATCAGGATACATATATTCAAAGATAACAACTCCAGGTTATATTGTCGTTCACTTATGTTGCATACCCATCACCCAAAGTCAGATTGTCCTCTGTCACCTTCTATCTAGTTTTCTTTGTTGAGCGGCAATTATGTGCTGTATCTTTTCTAGGTCTTAGATCATTTCCTCTCCACACTGTTACCAGTTTTAGAGGTCAAGACAATGAGTCAGGCTTTGGACTTTTCAAGTTCTTCAACCTTACTAGCTGGTCACTTTGGGTAAACAATTTCATTCTTAAGGATATTTTCTAGTTTGTAAAATAGAAATGATAGTTGCCCAACTGAATAGTTGTAGGAATCAAATAAGATAATCCATTGAAATCATTTAATCAGTGTGAATGAGGCATACCATACTTTTCTTTCCTTCTTTCCTTCTCAATCCCATAAAATGCATTTATAAATAATTCCTATTTCAGCTCAATCCTGTAAACTTAAAGAAATTGTCTTTACATATGCTAAATTTCAGGATCTCAGTTTCTTAAGATCAGAACAAAGGCCAGAAGAGCTATCCAAGTGGCCCTCTGTATTGCTGTATTATTGTATTGTTGACATGTCCTTAGCCATTATAAAGGGTCTTCTCTGAAATTTGTGCAGAGGGATAGGGAGAGATCACAAACTTTTCTTTGACTCTAGGTTCTTGTTTCTAATTCATTACCACTTTTCCATAGCTTGAGTACAATCTCACAAATAAGGCTGGCACTCGGTGAGGCCAGTGAGCTGTCCAGGGCACATAATTTAAGGAGACACTCTCAGGGTCATGCAAAATCTCAACACTAACAAAAATGTTCTTCTTACCTGCTATGTCATGAAAAAGTTTGTCTTTATTTATTATTTATTTATTTATTTATTTATTTATTTATTTATTTATACTCATGATTCAGAGAACGTGGTCAATTGTGTTAGAGATGCAGGAGGGAGGGCTTAGAATGGGAAAGAAAATGTTAGCATTACCCTGGGCAATTGGTATTGAACTCTCTTGAAATACATGCTGGAATTTAAATGCCTGTTCTCCACTGATGTGGAGGAGTCCCCACTGCTTGTTGTCCCCATGTGTTCAAAGCAAGGGGTACTTTTCAGGTGTTTTGTTTGTTTTGCCTACTCCTACTTTGGCTTTCAAATCTGGGGCAGTGTCTCCCCAGGATAAGTTATCCTACCTAGCTCGTGTCCCACATCGCTAACCCTCTGCCCCACCAGAGTCCAGTCCCTCAAAAAATTGAATTTGGGCAGGTGGGGTGCTCCAGAGCATAGCTGTCCCCGGAGCCAGGGGCTGCGGCAGGGAGTTTGGGGCACTGAGCAGACAACTGGAACTCATGGCTGTTGATGCGACCAGGGCTTTCGGGAAAGGTGAGTCCTCTCAACAGTGGTCGGGGGATGGAGACTCCCTCCGGGCCTTGGCCCCCAGACCAGCATGGTGGGGAGGGACTTCTCTGCCCCAAAGCCACGTGCAAAAGTGTCCAGTCTGGGACTCGGGAGGTGGAGCCCGCACAGCCCTCTTGAGGTCTCAGGGAGGCGAGTGACCCCTCTCCCCACTGGGGTAATCTGCCTCTTGGTAACCCTTGCTCCCTCCGCAGGAAGTATCCCCCCAGGGCGGGTCTCAGAGGGCCTGATCCGAATCTACAGTATGAGGTTCTGTCCTTATGCGCACAGGACGCGCTTGGTTCTCCTCGCCAAAGGCATCAGGTAAGAAACGAAAGGTCAGCGCCCCACAGACACCGGGGGGATGCTTAAAATCTGGAGCGCGCCCTGCCTTCTACATCTGAGGCAAAGTCAACAAGTGGTTAATAAAGGGCGGGTTCTTTAGTGGGCGGTCCTGAAATGCAGTCTTTTCTGTGCGGGTTGGGGTGGGAGGGGGGATTTAGGACAGCTCAGAGGAAACTGAAGGATGGCTCTGGTGAGCTGGTTCTCTGCAGTCATGCTGGTGAAGTAGGGGCACAGCGCAGCCCAGGCCTGGGCTGACTGCTGACTGCAGCTGCCCCCACTCCCCGTCAGATCAACTCTGTTCTCCATCTTTACTGGGCTCACCGTATCCGACATATTTCTTTTTTATCCTTTTTTCCTCCATTCCTTCCCCCTAAATGTACGTTGTGGAGGGTAGGGACTTTGCCTTTTTTATTCATGGCCTAGAAGAGAGCCTAGGTGCTTCAGAATATTATATTTTAAATGAATGAACGGACGAATAATCCCAGACAACGAAATAGAACGGACCGCTGTCAAGAAGTGTCTTGAAGTTTCTGGCAGACCTGAGGAAATGGGCACCTATCATGCCCAGGGGGTTTGGCAAGGCTGAGCCCTGCAGGTCTGGACTGGGCAGAACAGGAGGCAGAACGCCTTGGCTGGAATGGGCCCTGAGTGATGCAGCTGGCCTCTGAGCTGAAGTGTTGGGAAAGTGTTACTCCAGGCTTTCGGCTCTTGCCTTGCGGAGTCCATCATGAGGGGACAGCTTCAGAGTTTCAGATTCATGTCAGCGAAATGCAGAGACGAATGGAGAGTTTAAATAAAATCGTGTAACTCTACTTTGTTGAGTACAGAGTATGGCATATATCACCAGATTCTTCCCTCTTGCTCAACTCCAGTTGGTTAAAATAACAATAGCCCGCTACTTGACCAGTAGTGACAAATTGGCAGCGTATGAACGAATATAAATACTATTTCTTTACAAAGGGCAGGGTTTCACAGCTTTGGCATTATTGACATTTCGGACCAGAAATTGTGTGTGTGTGTGTGTGTGTGTGTGTGTGTGTGTGTGTGTGATGTCCTGTGCCTTTCTGGATGTTTAGCAGCATCCCTGGCCTTTATCCATTAGATAGTTGAATCCCCTCTCTCCAAGTTGTGACAACCAAAAAATGTCTTCAGACATTGCCATATATGCCCCTGGTGAATGGGCAAGGTTACTCCCAGTTGAGAACCACTATTTTAGGGTTCTCCGTGACCGAGCAAAGAATATTCTCATGTGTTTCCTTTGATCTTTCTAAAACATATGTGAGTACTCCTGGTAATTTTATAAGTTTGAACCTCTAATAATAATTTTGAAATAAGAATTCAAAAGTTACTGCACGCTTATGTACTAGGCACTAAGCACTTTATACAAATTTACTTATTTGATCCTCGCAGTGATGCCAAGACATGGCTTTGTTATTACCCCATTTTACAACTAAGGACACTGAGCACAGAGAGGCTAAGAAATTCAGCCAAGCTAGCCTGTCCAGACCCCACACACTCTGATGCCAGAATTGTGCTCGTAACTGCTAACATTTACCGTATTCTGTTGTGACCTGTTAATAACAGATTTGTATTTTCAAGCTTTAAAATGTATAAAACTGTAGTGCAGTGGTTAAACGTGTGACTTCTTAACCAGATTCCTGGGGTCTGCTTCCTAGAGGTGATATTGAGCAAGGAGCAAATGAGACAAGTCATAGAAAACATTTAACACATCTTAGTGTATGAATGAAGATGGCGATGTTGTTATATATTTTTCTTTGTAAAAGACCTAAACTTGAAAAAAATATTGCAAATTTAAATTTTATAAATTGATCATTCCTGCTTTCAAGAAAAGAATCTGCCCATGTAAGCCTCTTATTTTTGTTGTCTTGTTTTCCCTTTGGTTTTTAAGACATGAAGTTATCAATATTAACCTGAGAAACAAGCCAGACTGGTACTATACAAAGCATCCTTTTGGCCAAATTCCTGTCCTGGAAAACAGCAAAGGTCAGCTGATCTACGAATCTGTGATTGCTTGTGAGTACCTGGATGACGCTTACCCCGGAAGGAAGCTGTATCCATGTGACCCTTATGAGCGAGCTCGCCAAAAGATGTTATTGGAGCTATTCTATAAGGTATGTTTAACTTTTTCTTTTCTATTTATTTATTTATTTATTTATTTATTTATTTACAGAGACAGAGAGAGAGTCAGAGAGAAGGCTAGATAGGGACAGACAGACAGGAATGGAGAGAGATGGGAAGCATCAATCATCAGTTTTTTGTTGCGACACCTTAGTTGTTCATTGATTGCTTTCTCATATGTCCCTTGACCAGAAGGCTACAGCAGACTGAGTGACCCCTTGCTCAAGCTAGCGACCTTGGACTCAAACTGGTGAGCTTTGCTCAAACCAGATGAGCCCACGCTCAAGCTGGCGACCTCAGGGTCTCAAACCTGGGTCGTCCACATCCCAATCTGACGCTCTATCTGCTGCTCCACCTCCTGGTCAGGTGGTATGTTTAACTTTTTAAAAAGCCACTTACACTCTATTTTACTTTATATGTCTTTCCCAAATGTCAATTCATTTTTAAAGCCCAATCATTGATGAAATTGTTTTATTGTGATACTCCATTTGCCGTAGGAGAATAACTGGTATGCAATTATAGTAGAGCTGTCACCTCTGCTATTAAAGTTAAAGGCTTCACTGACAGGTGCTTTGCCATTTGAACTAGCAGTCTCAAAAGCTATGATTATGGCATAGTTATGACTGTGTGATTTAAGATAGGAATGTTAAAAGAGCTAAACACTGATGATGCTTTAAAGAGAATATTTGTAAGGTTTCAGGTAAAAAAAAAAAGGGGGGGGGTATAAAGACATTAATGTGGCCCTGGCCAGTTGGCTCAGCAGCAGAGCATCAAGCCAGTGTGTGGATGTCGCAGGTTCGATTCCTGGTCAGGGCACACAAGAGAAGCGACCATCTGCTTATTCCATTCCCCCCTTCTTCTCCTGCAACTGTGGCTCGAATGGTTCAAGCCAGTTGGCCTCAGGCACCGAGGATGGCTCTATGGCCTCGCCTCAGGTGCTAAAAATAATTTGGTTGCTGAGCAATGGAGCAGTGGCTCCAGATGGGCAGAGAGCACTACCCGGAAGGGGGCTTGCCAGGTCGATCCTGGTCAGGGCACATGCGGGAGTCTGTCTCTCTGCCTCCCTACCTCTCACTTAATACATGGAAAGGGATTGCTCTTTATGCAGAGAAAGTGCCAGCTGTCTAGGAAATAAGAAGAGAGAAAAGAGGGCACCTGTTGATAATGGGAGAAAAAATGATAGAGAAACTTTAGGATAGTTTTCTTTGACAGGGAATAAAAATAACTGACATATATTGAACAGTTACAATGTGCCAAGACTATCTTAACTACCTTAACTGATGTAACCCTTACAACTGCCCTTTAAGGTGGGTACTATTACTGTGTCCATTTTTAAGATGAGAACACTGAGCTTAGTGGGATTAAGTGCCTGCCTAAGACTGTACAGCATGGCAATAGCTGATCAAGTAAGACGCACTCAAGAACTCTTTTTTAAAGCATGTTATTTTATGAGGGTGCTGTGACAGGTGGATTCCTAAAACCACAGAGATCCCCCTCAGCGCCAGCTGGGAGGCCTGGATGTTGGGTGGGTGTTAGCCTGTTAAGCTGGAGTGACAAAGCTTTGGCTGCATTTTTTAGGCAGAGTAGGAACATGGAGTTCCCTCAGACTTCTCCATTAAGAAACCTGTGTCCTCTGATTAGATCCCACATTTGACCAAGGAGTGCCTGGTGGCATTGAGATGCGGGAGAGAATGCTGTGAACTGAAAAAAGCCCTCCGTGAGGAATTCTGCAACCTTGAAGAGGTATAAAAAGGCACCCTCTCCTGGTTAGAGCCAATGGAAGAAGAGATGTGGGGTCATTAATCTGGTCACACTGACACACTCTGCTTTCATAGTCTTTTTGCCCGACTTTGATAAGTTTGGCTACTAGTCATCTGATTTTAACTTTTAGGTACTGGCTCTCTACTACCCCATTGTGGAATTATTCTTAAAAATCTGGCAAGGAATTCAGGAAGGGCACCTGATGATGTTTCTCCTTTTGCAAAGTCACCACGTTTCTTAAGTATCTCTGCATGTCTTCGGTAGCTTCTGCCAATCAGGTCAAGATCTCTGTCGGTTAGGGACTGAGTTTGGCTGCTAGTAAGAGGGACTTAACTACTATAAATTTATATAAGGGTTTATTCACGAAGAAAAGCCAGAAGTAGGGGCAGTTCAGGTCTATTTTGATGGCTTCTTCATGAAATGACCAGGGGCTGAGATTTTCTGCTCTGTCATGTTCAGTGCAAGGCCTTCATCCTCAAAATGACAAGATAGCTGCTGGAACAGCCGCCATCACATCCACACTCCAGGCAGTGCAAAGGAGAACAGAATGGAAAAAAATGGCAAAAGGCCATGCTCCATTAGAAAGCTGTCCCAGATATCCAACCCAATGACCACTTCAATCTCATTGGCTAGAACTTAGTTGTAAGGTCATAGTAATCTGCAGGGGAGGTTGGGAAATTTAGTCTTTTAGCTGGGACACCCTAGATCAGGGTTCTGTAATTAAGAAAGAAGGGGGGAAATAGCTATGGGTGGGCAAGGAGCAGTCTCTACCAGCAGATCCTTCATTCACCTGACAGTTATGGGGCTGCCCTTTACCTCTAGAATATTCTGGAAGGTGGTCCTTTGACTTCCTTTATCTTTGTTCCTGAAACTATGTTCCCTTTATAAGTGGTTTGTAACTCTGTTGGCATCTAGAGAATGCTATTTATTCCCTTAAGGGAAGGCTAATTATTAATACTCTTCCATTTAACTTTTGTCAAGAGGAAGCAGATTACATTTATTTACACTTTCAGCTGCCTGTCTTAGATTTGTACAGTTGCAGTATTTATGGATGACAAAGAGTCATGTTTGAGAAATGTCAGCCTTTGATCCTGAGACCACACACTGGGGGTCTTGATTCTGAGCAGGCAGTTTGACATGGCAGAAAGAGTCTTGGATGCTAGGCTTGGCTCTCCAGATTCCAGAAGCTTGGGCAAGGTTCTGGCTCTCCTTGTGCCTTGGTTTCCACAACTATGGAATGAAGGAGTGATTTGAAAGATGTGTCCCCGAACCTCCGGGTTCTGCAGAGGAATCCCCAGCTAGGGGAGGCCTGGTGGGTGCCGCCTCACCCAGAACAGCCCTGCTTTTAATGCGGGAAGGGGGGCCTGCTGTTTCCAAAAAGAAGTTTGAAAACTCTTGCACAAGAGAATTTTGTGTGTGTGTGTGTGTGTGTGTGTGTGACAGAGACAGAGAGAGTCAAAGAGAGAGACAAATAGGGGCAGACAGACAAGAAAGGAGAGAGATGAGAAGCATCAATTCTTTGTTGCGACACCTTAGTTGTTCATTGATTGCTTTCTCATATGTCCCTTGACCGGGAGCAGACTGAATGACCTTCTTGCTTGAGCCAGCAACCTTGGGCTCAAGCTGGCAAGCCTTGCTCCCACCTATGAGCCCGCACTCAAGCTGGCAGCCTCGGGGTCTTGAACCTGGGTCCTCCATGTCCCAGTCCAATGCTCTATCCACTGCCCCACAGCCTGGTCAGGCAGAAGAGAATTTTTAAGGTCTTTATTTCAAATATTAGCTGAACTGATTCTATCATGCCCGGTTACCTTCCTACAGATAAATGCCAGGCCAGGGAAAGGAAAAGGAAAACAAAACCCTTTGAATTCAAAGATAATTGCAAACACATTTTTTTCCTGTCTCCTTCCTGTGCATTTGGATGATGGGTGAACTTTGTGAATGACAGATTGCTAAATATGATGGTTGCACAGTTCCCTAGCTGGGGCTCTTCCAGGACAAGTGAGCTTGTGTTTCTGTGCCCATATCATGCTGCAGGTGCTTTGTATAACCATCTCATTTAATCTTTCCACCAACCCGCTCAGGTAAATGGTCCTAGCCACACCCTGCAGATTGAAGAATCATACCTCTTTTGTTGAAGTTAGGGCTAAATGGAGTAGGTGAGGCCACTTGACAGAGCCACAGAATGCATCGATCATAAAGACAAGAATTGAAACTCAGTGTTTTACCTTTGTGGCCAGAGAGATTAGGAATATAACCAGTGATGTGGAGATAAATGTGTCACAACTGACTCTTTCTGAAAGAAAGAGAAGAAGGAGAAGGAAAAGAGGAAAAGGAGGAGGAGAAAGAAGAAAATAAGACTTAGTTTGTGGGATTTGCTGGTTTCAGTGGTGTAAATACCCACCAAAGGCTGATTTTAACTGACCAATGAGATCTCTCTAAACTCAGAGCTGGGAAGAGATGTGGGCCAATCAGCCGCTCCGGCTCATCACGGAGTAATGTGCTTCCACTTTCTCTTCAGTAGCAGAGTCCTGGAAATAACTTGTCAACTAGCCCCGATAACTTTCATAGATGCTATTTAAGGACCACTTTGCAATGATCACCACTTTTCATTCCAGACCATTTTCATCATCCTGAAAAGAAACCCCTTAATCATTAGCAGTAGCTTCCCATTTCTTCCCATCTCTCCCAGCCATAGGTAACTACTAACTCACTTTCTCTCTATGGATTTACCTGTTCTAGACATTTCATATAAAAGGAATTATAGAATATTAGCCTTTTGTGAGTTTCTTTTACTTAGCATAGTGTTTTCAAGTTTCATGCTTTACTCCTTTTTATGACTTAATATTTCATTGTATGAATTTGCCAAGTTTTGTCTATCCATTCATCAGATGATGGACACTTAGCTAGTTTCCATTTTTGGCTATTATGAATAATGCTTCTGTGAACATTCAGGTACAAGTTTTTGGGTTGCACCTATGTTGTCAATTCTCTTGAATTTACCAGCTAATTTAGCACATCCACCAATGTGCCATTTTTTAGTTGTAACCACCATTCTTCCACGCTAGGGAACTGGTTAGCCTCTACTCACAATGGCTAGTTGAGCAGTTTGAGTGCTGTTTCTAGTCTGGTAACTTCATTCCATATCCAAATCTGTCAGCTGCTTTCTAGGTAAAGTAGTATTTGCCCATCTCGTGGAATTCTGTAAAGCAGTTAAAAATGAATGAGGAGAAAAGAATGACTGTGGTAGATCCATGTGTAAATGACATGGAAAGATTGGAAATATTTAAGTGAATTACACAGTAATGCAGATGGTGTGATCCCATATTTAAAGAAGAAAAAAAGAAAACTATTCATGTATAAATATGTAAATAAGTGTCTAGGAAAATATCTAGAGCGATACAGATCAAACTCTCAGTAGTGGCTACTACTAGGAAGGGGATTGAAAGTGGAATAGAAAAGAAAAGTGGTTAAGGACACGGATGGGGGGGAAGGGAAGCTTCTGCCTTGTATAGTGTTTTCTGTGTTTCATTTCAAAACAATAATGAGAATGTATTTCTCTATAACGTGTAATTTTTTAAAACTTTTATTAACATTTATTTTATGCTGAATTGTACTCCCGGGCCATAAGTTTTTGTTTCTTCAGTTTCTTCTGGGGTATCTCTTTCTTCTGTGTGGCCTTCTCTTCTGGTTTAGGAACAGTCTGCTCTTCAACAAGGATCCTCTCAATGTGATGGGGTGAACTCATGTGGGTGCTAATCCACCCATGAACTCTGTAAATTCTTTTTTTTTTTTTTTTGTATTTTTCTGAAGTTGGAAACAGGGAGGCAGTCAGACAGACTCCCGCATGCGCCCGATGGGAATCCACCCAGCATGCCCACCAGGGGGCAATGCTCTTCCCCTCTGGGGCGTCGCTCTGTTGCAACCAGAGTCATTCTAGCACCTGAGGCAGAGGCCACAGAGCCATCCTCAGCGCCTGGGCCAACTTTGCTCTAATGGAGCCTTGGCTGCGGGAGGGGAAGAGAGAGACAGAGAGGAAGGAGAGGGGGCAGGGTGGAGAAGCAGATGGGCGCTTCTCCTGTGTGCCCTGGCTGGGAATCGAACCCGGGACTCCTGCACACCAGGCCGACGCTCTACCACTGAGCCAACCGGCCAGGGTCTAATTTTTTTTTATTTATTCATTTTTAGAGAGGAGAGAGAGAGGGAGAGAAAGAGACAGAGAGAGAGAGAGAGAGAGAGAGAGAGAGAAGAGAGAGAGAGAGAGAGAGACAGAGAGAGAAAAGGAGGGAGGCGCTGGAAGCATCAACTCCCATATGTGCCTTGACCAGGCAAGCCCAGGGTTTTGAACCGGCAACCTCAGCATTTCCAGGTCGACGCTTTATCCACTGCGCCACCACAGGTCAGGCGAACTCTGTAAATTTTGTGCTGCATCTTGGGAGATTGGTTCACCTGGATGTGCTCAGTGACCAGAGAATCTACATCTAAACCCTTAAGTTCAGCATTACTCTCTGCATTTTCAAGCATGTACGGCAGAGGAATCCAGCACTCTGTTCGGGTCACTGACCCTGTGTCCAGCCCCACTGTTCAGCCGGGGCACACCTCCCGACGCCACCATTGTGACGATGGAATGGCACACACTGACTGCTTCTGTAAAGTGACGTCCTTCAGACACTTGGTGACTTTTCAGATATGCATACCCTTGATGGCCCGGGCTGTTTCATGAGTACTGCTAAAGTGAACGTGATGATTTGAACTTCTTGATCTACATGATTCTGTGGGGTTTTCTGGGTCAAGTGAACAGTGAACCATTTTCAGAGGTCACCTCAGGCCACTTATGGAAACAGCATATGTGTAATTTAATTTTTTTAGATTTTATTTAATCATTTTAGAGAGGAGAGAAGAGAGAAAGAGAGTAGAAGGGGAGAGAGAGAGAAAGGGGGAGGAGCAGGAAGCATCAACTCCCATATATAGCTTGATCAGGGAAGCCAGGGTTTGAACTGGCGACCTCAGTGTTCCAGGTTGATGCTTTATCCACTGCGCCACCAGAGGTCAGGCTATAATATTTTTTAATGAAAAAACCCACAAAACTTTTCATTCTGCATAATTTGCCATGTGTATAAACCACAAAGTGATTTACCCAGCACCTTCTACTATTATGGATGCCGCTGCAGCGAACAGCAGCATTTTTGCATAAGAAGTGTGTTCTCTGTTTTAAAATAGGTGCCGAGGTTGGGTTTCCAGGAATGGAGTGACAAGGTCAAAGGGCATGAACACTGCAGGCTAGAGCTGTGTGTTGCTACACCCTTCCCCAAAGACTTGTACTGTTTACCCCCCACCAGCAGTGTAAGAAAATGCCTTTTGCTCTATCCCCTATTCACTATTGAGAAATTTCATTTAAAAAGATATTTGCTTGTTTTGGAGAGAAACAACAGTTTCTCATTGTTGATATACTGTACATTTCTTTGATTGCTAGTGAAGTGGGATATTTTCTCCAAAGTATGTCATCTCTTAGTGTTCTTTTTGTGAAAATGACTGGTTAGCCATCTGTCTATCAAGGTCTTACTGATTCTCCCTGCTGATTTGTAAAAGTTCTTTTTAAAGAGTTTCTTACGTAGAAAGGATATTTGCCTTTTTTTTTTAAAGACAGGCTTTTGTTTTCTTTTGTTCTATTACTTTGGCTTCTCTTTTCTGTACATATAGAACTATATAACATTAAAAAACGCTATGCCGGCCTGACCTGTGGTGGCGCAGTGGATAAAGCGTCGACCTGGAAATGCTGAGGTCGCCAGTTCGAAACCCTGGGCTTGCCTGGTCAAGGCACATATGGGAGTTGATGCTTCCAGCTCCTCCCCCCTCCTCTCTCTGTCTCTCTCTCTCTCCTCTCTAAAAATGAATAAATAAAAAAAAAATTAAAAAAAAAAAAATCTTTAAAAAAAAAAAAACAAAAAAAAAAAACGCTATGCCATATGTCTTTCCTGTTATGAAGTCTTCCACTATTTTTTTTTTTTTTTTTGTATTTTTCTGAAGCTGGAAACAGGGAGAGACAGTCAGACAGACTCCCGCATGCGCCCGACCGGGATCCACCCGGCACGCCCACCAGGGGTGACGCTCTGCCCACCAGGGGGCGATGCTCTGCCCCTCCGGGGCGTCGCTCTGCTGCGACCAGAGCCACTCTAGCGCCTGGGGCAGAGAGGCCAAGGAGCCATCCCCAGCGCCCGGGCCATCTTTGCTCCAATGGAGCCTTGGCTGCGGGAGGGGAAGAGAGAGACAGAGAGGAAGGGGGGGGGGGTTGGAGAAGCAAATGGGCGCTTCTCCTATGTGCCCTGGCTGGGAATCGAACCCGGGTCCCCCGCATGCCAGGCCGATGCTCTACCGCTGAGCCAACCAGCCAGGGCCTCTTCCACTGTTTTTATACACAGGATGTCCTCTTCCCTTCAGAGATTCAATAGTCATTTATCTTTTCATTCACCATCCATCACTTTAAAGCTATTTGACTTGTTAAGCATCGCCCTGCTAGTTCCAACCCTCAATATCTTACAGATATATTTTGACAAAAGCATTAAGCCCATTAAAAGAATTCCAGGATAGAATTTTCAGTGTGGTCCTTTAATCCCCCCAAATGTCAGCAAGATGCTGTCTGAATCTTCACAGGGGACTGTAGATCCCTAGTAATGGGCAGCAGGCTGGGGCATGTTCTACAGACACTACTGCTAAGGCTTCTCTCGAGAGGAGAAATGATTGATCTGTACTTTGTTCTGTACCCTTGGTTTGTTCTATGGGGAATAGGTTCATTGTCATTAGCTCAGCCTCAGCTGTATATCTGTGTAGCCAGAAGCTGAAATTCAAAAGCTTGAGAATCTCCCCTTATCTTTTCTGAACTTGGAAGGCTTCTGGAGTTGAGAACTTTACTGTTGCTTTTGGATAAAGGCTGGACTTGCTGATTTATTAGCAGGGGGCTTTGTGTCTTTTGGGGGAGGAGGTTCTGATTCTTGGGAACTATTTCCATCAAGAAAAACCGCTTTCTTCCTCCTCCAGCAAGGACAGCAGTGCCTGCTGTGAGCCACCATGCTCTCTGTCCTCGTGAGAGGCTGGGATTTTTTGGCAGTAGAGCTGAATATGAGTCCAAGACTGTAGATGTAAGCTTTTTAGAATGCCTGGTTTGAAGAAGTCTTCGATTCTCTTCTCTCCATGATATTGCTTGTCCACAAAAAACCTTAGATTTCTTTCTCCCTGGTGAACCTCCCCGGGATGTAACGGTCAGTGCGCTCACCACCGATGGCCACAAGGGGGAGCCCCGCACTCTTCTTCCTTTCACTAGCGCTCCAGCGCGAACCTCCTTTCTGTCCCCCCGGGGGAGCCCGAGAGCCCTTCGCAGATGAGGGGACCTTCCAGGACTTTCCCCTGAAAGGGGTGGAAATAGTGTTCCCTCATGAAAGCAAACAATCTCTTCCTCTTCATTTGCATGCTCGCTCTTTTTCCCTTATCACGCCCAAAAGCTTGACATCCCTCTGCAGTCCTTTTTCAGTGAACTGGAAGTATATTTTCTATTATTCCAGAACAGCGTGGTTATCACCAAAATGTCTCAATTCTTAAGCCCGAATTGAAGATGTGTTAATACTTTTGGGAAACCCGAAGGTTTGAAGCCAAAGCCTCAGTTCCCTCCCCACGTGAGGTGTGTCTGGGGCCTAGGAAGTGCTGTGTCTTCTCTAAAGCAGGATATTGGAGGGATCCCATTGTGGGAGAAGCTATTCAACATGAAGAATGGCCTACACCATTAGATTGGGCAGGCAGGTGACAGAAAAAACTCAAAATAGAGTTTTTAAAAATGACATTGGATATTAATTCAACCACCGCTAAGTGGGCCCAGGTATAGCAGCAGCAGACTCCTGTTACGTTTCTGATGACAGAACACATAGGAAGGGTAAGATGCATAGGAAATTAAGACTGCCAGTTTATTTGACCTCCGACCATCCTAAAAATTGTCAGAGGAGCTAATTGGCTGTAAGCACGGGGCTAGCTGAAACTGAGAACACAGAAGAACCATTGGTGTTACGTAGTCTGAAGATCTTCTTATCAATGGTCTGAAACAGGAAGGAAAGGGTTTTGGTAAGCTCCTCAACCAGGAGTACGTTGGTGCGTCTCACTCCCTGTCGGGGGCTCTGGGAGAGCCCGACTGAGAGAGTACGAGAAAGAGGAGGATGGAGGAGGTAGGGCACGCTCACCGGGAAGCTGAGCTGGGCCAGTCCCTGGCTGTGGAGGGGAGAAGCTTTCAGAGTCTCCTGGTCCTGAGCTTTTTGCCATTACTTAAATTTAAAGAACAAGCAAAGAATTCACAAGAGACTTGAGGAAGCTTCTGCGATTAGAGTCCTCGTGCGTACATATACAGTGTGTCCGTAAAGTCATGGTGCACTTTTGACCGGTCACAGGAAAGCAACAAAAAAACCCAATAGAAATGTGAAATCTGCACCAAATAAAAGGAAAACTCTCCCAGTTTCATACCTATTCAGTGCAGTTCGATGTGGGCTCACGCACAGATTTTTTAAGGCTCCTTAGATAGCTATCCTGTATAGCCTCCACAGACTCATCACTGACTGATGGCCTACCAGAATGGGGTTTCTCCACCAAACTGCTGGTTTCCTTCAACTGCTTATCCCACCGAGTAATGTTATTCCTATGTGGTGGCACTTCGTTATAAACGCGCAGATATACACGTTGCACTTTGGTGACAGATTCGAATTTAGCGAGCCACAGAACATACTGAACTTTCCTCTGTACCGTTCACATCTCGATTGGCATGGCCGTGGGCTGCTCCGCTGTATACACGTTGTTACGTCATCATCTGTGCATGCGCACATGCTGCCACATCATCCTAGAGAAACTAGGAGGGTATTCCTTTTATTTGGTGCAGGTTTCACATTTCTATCGTCTTTTGTTGCTTTCCTGTGACCGGTCAAAAGTGCACCATGACTTTACAGACACACTGTATTTAAGCTTGAATGACACAAATTGACACTTGTCTGGGAATTAGGAGAATGCTGTTTTTGTCTTAGCTCTGGCACTAACCGGAGGGTCTGTGTACCTCCCTGGGACTGAGTTTCCTGCCCTGACAGTGTGAACCTCTCGTGCTCCCACAGGAGAGGCAAGGACCAGCTCACCAGTTTGCTTTCCTCTCCACTTTGGCTGCCAGGAAACACAAATCAGATTGAAAGCTTTAAGGAACTCTGCAGGACTCCCGGCTTGATCTCTTGATACTGTTTTCCTTCCTTGTTTTGACCTTCTGTTCCAACTTTTATTTTCCCAGATCTTAGCATTTTATTATTTTAAAATATTTAATATTTTATTATAAATTTTTTTATACTGTACCTCTAATCTTTTATGTGATGATCAACGTGGTACGAAAGAACCTGGTAAAATGAATGAAGGGGGAAGCACTAGACAAGCCCCAGTGGCTCCTTGCAGTATGACAGTCTGTGATTCTAATGGGAAGAATCATTTCCCATGTCTGGAAATGACCAGGTTTGTGTAGAAGGGAGCTCTCCTGTTAAGGTTCCTAAGACTTCGGTAGCCCTCTGAGGAGACCTGGCCAATATGGTCTTCAGCATCATCAGAATGTGTCTATAAAACAAAGCCAGCACTTTGTGCTAGTTTATAGAAGACAGTATTCTGTTAGGATTTCTAGAACTGCCCTGTGAGAAATCTGGTGGAGAAATATCTGTCTGAGGCAGACCTCAAGAATTTGCAGCTGAGTCAAGAACTCCAAGTCACACTTGGATTTAAGAAAAGTCTGAGGGAATGTGCGTATGTGTTTTAAGAGGTGGGCTGCCGGAAGACAACTAATGCTTCATCCATTGCAGCCAGATGGTCATCTTGACTTTTTATTATACAATGTACCTTGATAGGGTTTGAATTACTTTATGGGATTTTTTTTGGTTTGTTTTTGTTTTTTACCAATTGACCATATCTATAAGACTATATATATTTAAAGGCATCCATATAGTTTGAGTATATGAAAAACTTTAGAAACATATACTAAATGAACATCAATTACTAAGCAGTTTTCCATTTTCAAAATATCTTATTACTTTACCAAAGACCATCCCGGGTCCCATTAAAGGTCTGCATACCATTTGTGTGGACGAAGGCTTTCCCCAGAGCAGCCCGCTCTGTAAAGCAGACGTGTCATGCAGAAATCCCAGAGTCCATCCATTGAGATGGGGTTCTGACGTGTGCCGTGAAAGCCAGTAATTAGCTGCAGGGATACATTTCAAAGTCAGTGATAAAAGCTTGGGTGATTATTATTTTTATTCCTGAACATAAAGAAGGCTTGGACCTTTCTGGAAGCTGTAAAAACTGAACAAATTGGTCCTGTGCTCTGTAAGTCAGATCTTATTTATACAAGACTGAAAAAAACCCTGTTTTGAGTTTTTATTGGCCGGGTTCTGCTCTTTTAGTACCATCCCGTTAGTTTTTTTGAACGAAGTGATGCCACCTCACCTTTTTTAGACTTTCAGGACGGCAGCCAGGAGGACTTCCCTATGACTCCCTTATGCCATATTGGGAGCTAATGGAGACTGAGTCTGTAGGGCCGTGAGATCTGCTTTCTCCTCTGAGAAGGGTGGTGAGTGGGTGATCCCACTGACCCTTTCTGACGAATGGATATGCTTTCTGTAGATGTAAGCTTCCGAGGTCTCTGTGTTTTGTCAAGAGCTCACGTTTATTCATGCATGATTAAGTCAACCTTTGAGGTGGCCCACTAACATTGCTGCCATTTTACAGATGATAAAATTGAAGCCTGACCCTGGCTGGATAGCTTGGTTCATTAGGACATCATCTTGAAGCACAGAAGTTGCTGGTTCGGTCCCTGGTCAGGACACATACAAGAACGGATGTTCCTGTCTCTCTTCTGTTCTCTCCTTTCCTCTCTCTAAAGTTAATAAAAATAAACATTAATAAAATTGAGGCTTGGAGGAGGAGGTACATAAGTTTCCCTGGGTTTCCTGCTGAATTGGAGGTAGAGCCCAACATGGGGCCAGGTCTGCTGGCTCCAGAGTTCACATTCTTCACGACAACCTGAGACTACCATCATCGAGTCAATAGCTGGTCTAGGGTATGAAGAACCAAGGCTGAGCCTGACCTGTGGTGGCTCAGTGGATAAAGTGTCAACCTGGAAATGCTGAGGTCGCCGGTTCGAAACTCTGAGCTTGCCTGGTCAAGGCACATATGGGAGTTGATGCTTCCAGCTCCTCCCCCCTTCTCTCTCTCTGTCTCTCTCTCTTCTCTCTCTCTTCTCTCTCTCTGTCTCTCTCTCTCCTCTCTTAAAAAAAAAAAAAAAAAAAAAAAGAAAAAAAAAAGAACCAAGGCTGATATAAATATGGAAATTAGATTATGGGTATAGGAATCTAGATCTCCAGCTCTAGGGAAGTATTTAGTTGATTATGAGTTATATGGGTCATTTGCTTATTTTAACTAGGTAATTGACACCTTACCTTTCTCCTTGGAAAGACCTGGCCCAACAATTATCTCTGCTAAGTACTTTTTTTTTTTTTTTTGTATTTTTCTGAAGCTGGAAACGGGAGAGACAGTCAGACAGACTCCCGCATAAGCCCAACTGGGATCCACCCGGCACGCCCACCAGGGGCGACGCTCTGCCCACCAGGGGGCAATGCTCTGCCCCTCCGAGGTGTTGCTCTGCCATGACCAGAGCCACTCTAGCACCTGGGGCAGAGGCCAAGGAGCCATCCCCAGCGCCCGGGCCATCTTTGCTCCAATGGAGCCTTGGCTGCGGGAGGGGAAGAGAGAGACAGAGAGGAAGGAGGGGGTGGCGGGGGTGGAGAAGCAAATGGGCGCTTCTCCTATGTGCCCTGGCCGGGAATCGAACCCGGGTCCCCTGCACGCCAGGCCGATGCTCTACCGCTGAGCCAACCAGCCAGGGCTGTGCTAAGTACTTTTGCTGTTTAAATTTTCAGGTGCTTTCTTTCTTTCTTTTTTTTTTAAAATTATCTTTGGCTATCTGTCTGTCTAGGGTTTATCTGTTTTCTGTGTGGGTTGCTTTGTCCCATTTGGGAATGAGAAATTTTATTTTCATGTAAAAAGTTGATAATATTGAGTGGTCAACAAGTGTGAGAGCTCAGATAAAAAGTAAAGTACGATAGAAAGGCAATGTTGGGATTTGAGGGAGCGTGTTAGATAGCCCTGCTCTTTCTTGCCTTAGTTTTTAACCGGTCGAGAAATAAGGTGAAAGAGGAAGACATGGAGACTACAGTACTCCCTTTATTACAGATAAAGTGGATCATGGAGAATGGGGGTTGCAACTGCAACAAGTCGGATGCCCAGCGTGGCCTCCTTCCATCCCAGGGATGGGTTGCGCTGGCCTGAGCCAGGGCCTCCCCTCTCCAGGCCTGAGCTGTCCACGGAGCTCTTAGGACACGCCGGAGCCTGCTCCAGGTTAAGAGGGAGGCTCTGGGCTCCCTCTGCCTGGGCTGTCCTTCCAGATTCTCTAGTCAGATGAGCCACACCCTCCCTCCTGAGTTGAAGGGAGGGAGGGGACTAAGTGTGACCAGGAGTATGGACCCAAAGGAGGTAGAGAAAACCCCAGGGAAAGAGAGGAAACACCGAACAAACTGGAAGGAGAGTCAAAGCCTTAGTTCCCCCTCTTTGGAAACGAATTTGATATTTGTATTTAGTGTCTATATCATAATGACGCCGGCAGATCAGTAAATTAACTTGCTTTCGTTCTGTTTCCCCTTTCAGATTCTTGTCTACCAGAACACTGTGTTCTTTGGTGGAGACTGTATATCCATGATTGATTACCTCTTCTGGCCCTGGTTTGAGCGGCTGGATGTATACGGGCTAGCTGAGTAAGACATTTGATCACGTGGTCATGAATTCCTGGGGTCAGACTGGGCACCCGTGGTTGGAACGGCCTGTGTGCCATTTGCCCTCCTGGGGACGTGTTTCACGATGATGTGAAATGAAATCAGGTTTTAAACCATGTCCTTGTTCCAAATGTATCTGTGCTCTTCTGCCACCATCAGTGGCCCAAACTCTCCCTGTGTTTCTGCTAGTGAGACCCTGTGTCTGAAAGCCTCCCGCAGCGCTTCTAAGTGGCTGTCCTCACAAGCCCATCCAAACCCAGGCTGCTCGTGCCAGCAGGAGCCTCTGTCACGAGGTGTTGGTGGCTTGTCTGCAGCTCCCTCAGTGGCCCTGCAGCTGGACCTGCTGAGCCCCTACTGGACGCCATGCACTTAAAATCTTAGTTCCCTGAGGAATCTTCCCCAGATAGGAATAGATTTTTTTTAAAACAAATGATTTTAAAAGTACTGGATGCTTGATGCTAAAGCCAACAAGTGAGCTGGCCAGCATGGAAGGGTTGGGGTGGACAAAGTAGGGGCCATGGCTGCGAGAGGCAGGGGGACTGTGCCGGGGGCCCTGGGCGGAGCACAGGCTTTGCTCTCACCATGCTCAGAGACGCCTTTGCACCTGCTCCAGTCCCAGCCAGTTGCACGGTGGGTGATGGAGAATCCCGGTATCGGGGAACCAGTCCTGCCCGGCCAGGTCTGCCTCTGCACCCGAGTTGTGCCATGCACAGGCTTGGCTATCCAGGAGTCACTGCACTTCCGAATCCGGCTGTCTCTGAGGGAAGATCAGATATAACATATTTAGATAATTTAAACCCTGTCTCAGCATAATCATTTGTCTCCTCTGGGTACAGAGTATTGAGCCACAGACACTAACCCTGCCCTCTGCTCCGGCATTTCCCCCTGACCCGTTGTACAATCTTGAACAAGTCACTTGACATATTCTAGGTCTAAACGTCCTGATCTATCTTTAAAAAAAAAAAAGAGCCCAGTCAGCTCCATTGTTTCAAAGTTTGATGGTTGTTTTAATCATTTTTTTTTAAATGTTTTGGAAACGACTTGTCTTTATTTTTTTTCAAATCCACTAAAATAAAACTCGAGAAGGACAGAGAAACATTTCTTCCAGAGGGCTGTCCTTTTGTTGGAGAACAGTGAGACACAGGCACCTTGTTTCCCGAGAGCCATCAGCCCACCAGGATTTTAGCTGTGTGGTTAAAATCAACAGCAATTTATACAATTCAAAAGCACACGGAGGTATTCCAGAAATAAGACTTCCTTTTAGTAAGTGGTCATACTTAGTTGATAATCAGGTAACTAAGGTAACTTTATTACCCAATGAAACCCACTGTTTGTAGCTTATTCGTTTTAAGAGCGACACGTAGCCTTTTCCTTGGTGCCTCCCTGCTCGGGTGAGCTAACACTTCTCTCCTGCCCTGCAGCTCCGTGAACCACACGCCCACCCTTCGGCTCTGGACCACGGCCATGCTGCAAGACCCCACGGTGTGCGCTCTTCTCACGGATAAGAACATTTTCCAGGGCTTCCTGAATCTCTATTTTCAGAACCACCCGGATGCCTTTGACTATGGGCTTTGTTGCTAAGCCTCATGGTCCACCCCTTCACCACCCAGCATTCCCTGGGACGTCGTGATTCTGTATCAAAAAGTGTTTGGGTGGGTTAATCAATCTCTGTTCATTTTCTTCGAGGTTCTTAATACACATGGAGACAGAAAAGGTATTCTTTCTGGTAAGCACTGGTCTGATTCCTCTAGCCCATAGCTTCTAAGAATTGTCTAGAAATCTAGTGCCCGGTGCTAATGTCCAAGCACATTCTGGGAGCCTGTGTGTCATCCTGGCTCCTTGGCCTTGGCCCCAGTTTGACTTCCAGATTATTGATGCTGATGTTGAAGTTCAAGGCCTACCCATCCATCATTGACATTTGTCACCATAGACTGGCATCCTCCACAACCTCCCTGGTGGGAGGAATGCTAGAGAGGAAAAAGGAAAAAGAATATCCAAGTCCAGATAGTCAGCACTTGGCAAACGAAAGCTGCAGTCCACGTGGATGTGCACGAGTATCAGTCTCATTCAGACATTGGCTGTGGGCCTGGGAGATACTGAGGGTCTTGTGACTGAGAGAATTCCAAAGCAGGAAACGAAACACCCGTTATCGCCCTGCTCATGACGTCAGAATGTTACCGGTGCTGTCGGGGCTCAGGATGGCTCACAAAATGTTCTATAGCTGACATCCTGCCTTAAAAAAATACACACGCCCCAAACCCAGCCACAGGCAAAGGTCACTCGGTTGGATTTGCGTCACATGCTCTTTCAATTCATCGCCGCAAATGCCTCTGGTTGTCTGTTGTGTACCAAGCCCTGGGACATCTGCAGGATAAAGGTGGCAGAGATGACAAAGTCACAGGAGCCCCTGACCCCTCTCTGCTCATTCCGGTTGCGGTGTTAGACCTAGTGTTTGGAGCTGCTTGTTGTGCTGTGGGAATGCTTGTCTCAGCCTTACATGACCCCTCTGCTGGCTCGGGCCCCCGAGGGTGTCAGAGAGCCCAGGAGAATGGCCTGATGTACCAGCAGTGCCTTAGGATGGGCCTGTCCAATGGCATTTTGTCTCAGGGTCTAGGGATCCACCTGTGATCCTTTTAGCTTCGTTCACACCTAACCTTTCCCCGGCCTCCAGCCAGGCTGAGACCAGGCAGCAGCTGGAGTGATGTTTTGATCTGTTGGTGCCCACAGAGGAGATGTCTGCAGCCCCTGCCTGCGGGACTCAGCCCAGACCAGCCCCCTTTCTCCCCACGTCTCAGCCTGGCCTGGCCATCTGCTGCCTCTGGGTGCATTTTGACTCATGTCCATAGTTACCAGTGTGACTCTGTGCCAGTTGGACAGAAGCTAGCCTGCTTGGTGCTGGTCTGCCATTGCAGGCGCCGCGTGACAGGAGCCGTCTGCTGTGCCATCTGCTCAGGATGGGGTGCCCTGTTGCCATGGCACCCAAGCCAATGCAGAGTGAGGTCTGTGAGTCACACTTCCCTGGATCTTTGCTTGGCTTCTGTGGCTGCTCCCTGGATGGTGTGGTGGCTGTGTGTGTGTGTGTGTGTGTGTGTGTGTGTGTATGTGTGTGTGTGTATGTGTGTGTATGTGTGTGTATGTGTGTGTATGTGTGTGTGTGTGTATGTGTGTGTGTATGTGTGTGTATGTGTGTGTATGTGTATATGTGTGTGTATGTGTGTGTATGTGTGTGTATGTGCATGTGTATGTGCGTGTGTATGTGTGTGTGTATGTGTGTGTGTATGTGCGTGTGTGTGTGTGTGTATATGTGTGTGTGTATGTGTGTGTGTGTGTGTGGGGGCCGATCTGTTTCTGCAGGTACCAGTCCCGGGTGCTGGCAAGTGTCCAGCATGGGGCTGGAGCTGCTGTCAACACAATAGACACTCGAATGTCTCCGACGACCCAAACACAAGACGTTCTCTTTTGGGGCACCACATACAAATTTAGAAAGCTCGAAGAACCAGGAGATAGACCTTGGAGCAAAGTGCTTGTAGGAAAGGCTGCAGCTGGTGGCCCAAGCCTGGTCTGGGATTTGCGGGCCTTTCCGCAGGCTGTGCTCTCTGCATTTGCCATGGTCACCTGCTCTGCCTCCCACCTCCCACCACCCACTGTCCACTTCCCACCTCCCACCATCCACTTACCACCTCCCACCTCCCACCTCCCACCTCCCACCTCCCACCTCCCACCTCCCACCTCCCACTGTCTACCTCCCACCTCCCACCTCCCACCTCCCACCTCCCACCTCCCACCTCCCACCTCCCACCTCCTACCTCCCACCTCCTACCATCCACCTCCCACCTCCCACCTCCCACCTCCGACCTCCCACCTCCTACCATCCACCTCCCACCTCCACCTCCCACCTCCAACCTCCCACTTCCCACCTCCTACCATCTACCACCTACCATCTACCTCCCACCTCCCACCTCCCACCTCCTACCATCTACCTCCCACCTCCTACCTCCCACTTCCCACCTCCTACCATCTACCACCTACCATCTACCTCCCACCTCCCACCTCCCACCTCCCACCTCCTACCATCTACCTCCCACCTCCCACCTCCCACCTCCCACCTCCCACTTCCTACCATCCACCTCCCACCTCCCACCTCCCACCTCCCACCTCCCACCTCCTACCATCCACCTCCTACCTCCCACCTCCCACCTCCCACCTCCTACCATCTACCTCCCACCTCCCACCTCCACCTCCCACCTCCCACCTCCTACCATCCACCTCCCACCTCCTACCATCCACCTCCCACCTCCCACCTCCCACCTCCTACCATCCACCTCCCACCTCCTACCATCCACCTCCCACCTCCCACCTCCCACCTCCTACCATCCACCTCCCACCTCCTACCATCCACCTCCCACCTCCCACTCCCACCTCCCACCTCCTACCATCCACCTCCCACCTCCCACCTCCCACCTCCTACCATCCACCTCCCACCTCCCACCTCCTACCATCCACCTCCCACCTCCTACCTCCCACCTCCACCTCCACCTCCACCTCCACCTCCACCTCCACCTCCACCTCCACCTCCTACCTCCACCTCCACCTCCACCTCCTACCTCCCACCTCCACCTCCACCTCCACCTCCACCTCCACCTCCACCTCCACCTCCACCTCCACCTCCTACCTCCCACCTCCACCTCCACCTCCACCTCCACCTCCACCTCCACCTCCACCTCCACCTCCACCTCCACCTCCTACCTCCACCTCCACCTCCACCTCCTACCTCCCACCTCCACCTCCACCTCCACCTCCACCTCCACCTCCACCTCCTACCTCCCACCTCCACCTCCACCTCCACCTCCACCTCCACCTCCTACCTCCCACCTCCACCTCCACCTCCACCTCCACCTCCCACCTCCTACCATGCACCTCCCACCTCCTACCATCCACCTCCACCTCCTACCATCCACCTCCCACCTCCCACCTCCTACCATGCACCTCCCACCTCCACCACCCACCTCCCACCTCCCACCTCCACCTCCTACCTCCCACCTCCTACCATGCACCTCCCACCTCCCACCTCCACCTCCACCTCCTACCTCCCACCTCCACCTCCACCTCCCACCTCCCACCTCCTACCATGCACCTCCCACCTCCTACCATCCACCTCCCACCTCCCACCTCCACCTCCCACCTCCCACGTCCTACCATCCACCTCCACCTCCTACCATCCACCTCCCACCTCCCACCTCCACCACCCACCTCCCACCTCCCACCTCCCACCTCCACCTCCGACCTCCCACCTCCTACCATCCACCTCCCACCTCCACCTTCCACCTCCAACCTCCCACTTCCCACCTCCTACCATCTACCACCTACCATCTACCTCCCACCTCCCACCTCCCACCTCCTACCATCTACCTCCCACCTCCCACCTCCCACCTCCTACCATCTACCTCCCACCTCCCACCTCCCACTTCCTACCATCCACCTCCCACCTCCTACCATCCACCTCCCACCTCCTACCTCCCACCTCCCACCTCCCACCTCCTACCATCTACCTCCCACCTCCCACCTCCCACCTCCTACCATCTACCTCCCACCTCCCACCTCCACCTCCCATCTCCCACCTCCTACCATCCACCTCCCACCTCCCACCTCCCACCTCCTACCATCCACCTCCCACCTCCTACCATCCACCTCCCACCTCCTACCTCCCACCTCCCACCTCCTACCTCCCACCTCCTACCATCCACCTCCACCTCCCACCTCCCACCTCCCACCTCCTACCATCCACCTCCCACCTCCTACCATCCACCTCCCACCTCCCACCTCCCACCTCCTACCATCCACCTCCCACCTCCTACCATCCACCTCCCACCTCCTACCATCCACCTCCCACCTCCCACCTCCCACCTCCTACCATCCACCTCCCACCTCCTACCATCCACCTCCCACCTCCTACCATCCACCTCCCACCTCCTACCATCCACCTCCCACCTCCTACCTCCCACCTCCACCTCCACCTCCACCTCCACCTCCACCTCCTACCTCCCACCTCCACCTCCACCTCCACCTCCACCTCCACCTCCCACCTCCCACCTCCTACCATGCACCTCCCACCTCCTACCATCCACCTCCCACCTCCACCTCCACCTCCCACCTCCCACCTCCTACCATGCACCTCCCACCTCCTACCATCCACCTCCCACCTCCCACCTCCACCTCCCACCTCCCACGTCCTACCATCCACCTCCACCTCCTACCATCCACCTCCCACCTCCCACCTCCACCACCCACCTCCCACCTCCCACCTCCACCTCCTACCTCCCACCTCCTACCATGCACCTCCCACCTCCCACCTCCACCTCCACCTCCCACTTCCTACCTCCTACCTCCTACCATCCACCTCCCACCTCCCACTTCCTACCATCCATCTCCCACCTCCCACCTCCCACCTCCACCTCCACCTCCACCTCCCACCTCCCACGTCCTACCTGCTACCATCCACCTCCCACCTCCCACTTCCTACCATCCACCTCCCACCTCCCACCTCCCACCTCCCACCTCCCACCTCCTACCATCCACCTCCCACCTTCCACCTCCCACCTCCCACGGTCCACTTTTCTTTTCTCTTTTTTTTTTGTATTTTTCTGAAGTTGGAAATGGGGAGGCAGTCAGACAGACTCCTGCATGTGCCCGACTGGGATCCACCCAGCATGCCCACCAGGGGGCGATGCTCTGCCCATCTGGGGTGTTGCTCTGTTGCGACCAGAGCCATTCTAGTGCTTGAGGCAGAGGCCATGGAGTCATCCTCAGCGCCCGGGGCCAACTTTGCTCCAATGGAGCCTCAGCTGCAGGAGGGGAAGAGAGAGACAGAGAGGAAGGAGAGGGGGAGGGGTGGAGAAGCAGATGGGTGCTTCTCCTGTGTGCCCTGGCCGGGAATCGAACCTGGGATTTCTGCACGCCAACTGATGCTCTACCACTGAGCCAACCGGCCAGGGCCTCATTTTTTTTTATGCCACTCATCTAATCCACAGAAGAATCTGAGCTGTCAACCTCTGGATGAAGCTAGGAGTTAGCCTGGAGAAAAGAGGAAATGAAATAATATTCCATGAGGATCTTCTTAAAATACCACTCTTTTTACTGGGGTGTGGGTGGGGCAAAATCATGCATCAGGGTAACAAAAGCACCGTGGAATGGAATAGGAGGTGGTCCATCATCTCATATCTCAGAGGTAACCACTTTTAATACTTGGTGTAGATCTTGTTGAATTTAATGACTGAAGTGAAAGTCTTGCAGACTGGAAGAGGAGAAAACTAGTTTTAACCACAGACAACATTTGAAAGAGCCTCAGAGTTACAGAGGATGTTAACATCCGAATCCACCACCAGAGGAGGTCGTGTTGAGCTCCCTTCCTTACAAGTTCTGCACTAGAGCGGTCTGGACTGACTCTGTTCCATCCTGACGTGGTGGACGTGGGGTGGCGGTGGCCTGACAGGTGGCAGTGGTGGCCTGACAGGTGGCAGTGGTGGTGGTGGTGGTGGTGGGGGGAGATGGTACTAAAGGTTACTTGAAATTCCTTCTAGCTCTAAATGTGTCTGATCTCAGACAGCAGAGCGGCTGTGAGTGTGAGTGGATTCATGCCAAGTGGTCAGGTATATGCTGGGGCATTCCCTTCAGCGCGCAGGGTCCGCCTGCCTGTGCTTCCACGTAGCTCCTTGAGGCTTTGGTGGTGGGGGCGGGATTCCTCCCTTGAATGTCTCCCCTTCAGGTCCTGCCTGATTTCCTCTGTCAAAGTCAGGGGCCTTCCTGATGGAGGGACGATTGTGCTGTTCTGCCTGGGCAACCAAGCTCACTACCCCACAGATTATGTTTCATTTGTTATCCGAAGTCTTCACAAATAACCGAATACCCTGCCCAACGGGGTCCTCAGTGATCAGCCTCCAGCCCTTCTCCCTCGCCCCCTTTCCTTGTCACACTGAACACTGCCCACCCAGGAGACCCATTTCTCATTCAGTCTCATTTCTGTGTCCCTGGAAGGCTGGACATTTGGTCATTTCAAACATTTTGCTCACACCTGGTTTGTCAGAGCTCTGGAGCCTTTGCAATTGCTGTTCCCTCCACTCTCTGATCTTCTTCGGAGCAGACTTTTTTTTTTTTCAACCAGCTTTTTCTCTTGCAAAGTTCAGATCAAAATATTTTGTGCAAAGAGGTAGTGTACCCTAGTGAGTAAGAACAGGACTGTGCACTCAGGCATACCAGGTTCAAATCCTAACTGCCACTCATTAATTCCGTGGGTAAGTTGCTTAACCAACCTGAGCCTCAGTTTGTGTAAAGCCAGGAGCCGCGGCCAGGGCCACCATCAGAGCAGCCCAGCCCATGCAGGTTCGCATTGGATTCGAACAGTCGGTAAAGAAACAACGGAGCCAAAAACTGGTAGGCCATAGTCTTTAATTCTAGCTTGCACCCGGCGGGCAAGTAAAAAACACACACTGGGCTCCAAAACCCACTCACATTCAGTGCTCACAAAGCTACTGACTTATCCGAGTTTCCTAGAATCAAAGGTTTCTAGCTCACCAGACTTATTCACCTCTGTTTCCCATCTCCTTCCTTCTCCAGAGTCAAACTACACAAACTGGCCTCTCACTCAATACTCCGCCATCTTGGCTGCTTCGCCTGGCCACATGGCCTCTTTCTGCTCTCTGCTCTGCTCCCTCTGCTCTCTCATGCTAATCATCCCAGGAACCAAGAGCGCAAACTCTCGTTCTGCCCCCATTTTATATTGTAGCTTCACAACCTCTAATCCAATATACAAAATAGGGAAGTCTCTAATACAAAGTCACTTCTCTGAGGCATGGTAGGATTGTACCACCCCACATCAAAAAGGGTGGGAAAGGCTTAATCCCAAAACCAAGCCCCAGGCTACAAGGATTCTCAACACACATTAATATCACCTGGGCAACGGCCTCACGTGGGCAGCGCCATTTTTAACAAAGTGAGCATAATACATTTTATCTTCCCAACAGTTTGTTGTCTATAAAATGGGACCGCTGAGCACCTATTTCACTGGGTTGTTGAGAAATGATGGGATCATCCATGTAATGGCTTAGCACCTGCCAGGGAAATGCTCAGAGAATGGCAGGCAACTCCACGATCATGCCGAGACTTCTGCAGATGATCAAACTTGAATTCTGTTCATTCTCCCATTGCTTTGTGGAATAAGATGTCCTGCATTCTATGTAACTTGATTCATGGTTTGGAGTTGTTTCATGTGTGTGAGTGTTGGGCAAATGAGTTTGTAAAATATGATTTTTGAGTTTGCTCACTTTTAGTGTTAAAAAATGGTGCTGGGGAAAAAAATGGTGCTGGGCAGTACCAGGTATGTAATCTGTGAAACTGCAAATTACCTTCCTGCCATTGTCTTGCTAATGTGTGCTGGAGGAGAAAGAATGTTGTAAAGTACCCAATTCACAATTCCGCAGGTTTTCGTAGAGGCACGTAGTCCAAATAAGTTTTGAAAAGTTTCATTAGAGGAGGAGATTTATTAAATATGCTGGCCGCATATGGCTGACACAGGGCAACAGACCCAAATTGTGTGTGAGCCCCCCAAATAGTTCAGGGGCTGCTTATATACCATTGATTATGACATCATGGCATGGACTGACAACATTTGTTTAGGGCAGGGGTCTCAAACTCAACTCAGCATGTGGGCCGCAGAGCAAGATCACAGCCATTCGGCGGGCCGCACTAGGTCTACAAAAGGCAACTGTTACGCAACACTTTTCTCACTGCAGTTGAAAACAAAAAAAAAATCAGTACAACAAGCACAATCGTACATGCAGTTTACTCAGTGTCACAAAACGACCAGAAACTGTAGTTCGCATCACAACTGCTGTTAACTAAGCTAATATCTAGCTAGGATGCTAGAGAAGTGAAAAATACAAGTAGGCCCCTAGGTTTACTTAATTTTATCCAAAATATTTTGAACTTCGTGGATTAGTCTGCGGGCCGCACAAAATTGTTCGGCGGGCTGCATGTGGCCCGCGGGCCGTGAGTTTGAGACCCCTGGTTTAGGGGATACACAGAAACATTAAGACTTTTAAGGTAACACAATCAAAGATGTTTACAAATCTTTCAGGGTTCAACTTTCCTCACTAGCCTAGAGGTATTTTACCCTCAAGATTCCAGGAAGGGGGAGGAACTACAATCAATGCAAGGTGGTGTGTAAATTCTGCCTCCTATTGAAAGAGAAGAAGTTTCTAGATTAACCTTTATTTTAGATTTAAAACTGAATAACCCATTGTTCTTGCAAGCCAGAAACTTCTACATTCTTCTCCCTCCCCTCCCTAAAGGAGGGACAGGACAGGAAAGCCTGATAGGAAAGCCTGACCTTTCCCCCCAGAATATCAATATCAATTTTCAGCTTTTTGGTACCTTACAACAAGAAGCCATGTTTGCTGAGTGAGAGCAGAGGGAGTGCGGGGTGCTGAGGAAGAGGCAGGTGGGGAACCCGAGAGGTGAAGGGCTTTCACAAGCTCCGCTGAAACTGGTGGAGCCTTTGATTGTAGGAGAAACTGGAGAAGATTCTCCTGGTTGTGGAACCGGAGAATGTGTCAGTAGCTTTGTGAGCTCTGAATGAAGAGGGAAGTGTTTTTCCCTGTGTGTTGCCATCAGCTGGTGCGAGATTTTTTTTATTTTTTATTTTTTTTAATTTTATTTTTTACAGGGACAGTGAGAGAGTCAGAGGGAGGGATAGATAGGGACAGACAGGCAGGAACGGAGATGAGAAGCATCAATCATTAGTTTTTTGTTGTGACACCTTAGTTGTTCATTGATTGCTCTCTCATATGTGCCTTGACTGTGGGCCTTCAGCAGACCGAGTAACCCCTTGCTCAAGCCAGTCACCTTGGGTCCAAGCTGGTGAGCTTTTTGCTCAAGCCAGATGAGCCCGTGTTTAAGCTGGTGATCTTGGGGTCTCGAACCTGGGTCCTCCACATCCCAGTCCGATGCTCTATCCACCGCGCCACCGCCTGGTCAGGCCGGTGCGAGATTTTAATAAAGGAATGGTTCACCATTTTTTGGTTCCACTGCTTCTTTACCATCTGTCTGAATCTAATGGGAACCTGCATGTGCATGGCCACTGCAGTGGCGACTACTGGCCCCCAATGGTTTAATCTCAAATGGCCTGTGAGTGCTTGGAAGCTGAGACATTTATCCCTCTCCCCCGTTCCTCACACCCCCTCCTACTTGTCCCAGTAGAGCCCACGCTCTACATCGATCGGGTGTCCTTGATTCGACTTCTCTGTGCAGTGGGACACTCCTGCTTATCAGCAGGGCTAGCAGCCTCTTCGAGACTACTCTTGAAGCGGCTATGAGGATGCTACTGTTAAGTGCCACCAGAGGAAAGACACGACCGACACACAAATTGGTGGCAATAATCACACAGGCAATTTATTACTCACAAATCCTTTTGGCGTGCCTGGGTACAGTTTAAGGGGGCCCCGATGGCGTGCTCCTCTCGGCTGGCTTTGGTCAGAGCTCAGAGCGGCGTGGAGACAGTCCACAGTAACCTTGGAGTCTGGACGACTACTGCAGCGGGGGCCCCTCAGCTTCAGTACCTTTCTGGCCAACGCTTCTAACAGGTGTCAATCTACAGGATTATCACCTCAAACCACCTTTTTGGGAGTTCCTTGCAGGGAACCCCCTTTAGGTCAATCTACTGAAATGTTCATATTCAACCACTTTTTAAAATGTTCTTATTTTTACTAATTTACAAAGTTAATGTAAATAACACCAAGCCACTTCTTATCTATGTATAACTTCACACACATACTAACTGGGCTCTGCTTGAAAGTCAGAGTCTGTTTATCACATTACAGAGTTATGGCACCAAGCCACTATATTCCTAACCAAATGGCATAACTTTATTTAATTTTAATAATTATTTTTAATATCCTTTTAATTACTTTTATATATCTTCCATATTTTTATATTTCTATATATTTAATTACTATAACCTTATATTACTACATTAGTTTAACAGGGTGACTACTGAAATCCTGCCAGACTGAGGGTGATGTGAGGGAGGAGTACTTGGAATGTCACTTCACTGCCCTCTTGGAGAGCATTAACTCCTGTCGAGGGTTAAAAATTTTTTTTTTTTTTTGTATTTTTCTGAAGCTGGAAACGGGAGAGACAGTCAGACAGACTCCCGCATGCGCAAGACCGGGATCCACCCGGCACACCCACCAGGGGCGATGCTCTGCCCACCAGGGGGCGATGCTCTGCCCCTCCGGGGCGTCGCTCTGCCACGACCAGAGCCACCCTAGCACCTGGGGCAGAGGCCAAGGAGCCATCCCCAGCGCCCGGGCCATCTTTGCTCCAATGGAGCCTTGGCTGCGGGAGGGGAAGAGAGAGACAGAGAGGAAGGAAGGGGGGGGGGTGGAGAAGCAAATGGGCGCTTCTCCTATGTGCCCTGGTCGGGAATCGAACCCGGGTCCCCCGCACGCCAGGCCGACGCTCTACCGCTGAGCCAACCGGCCAGGGCCTCGAGGGTTAAAATTTTGAAATGCCCACAGGTCTGTGCAGTTGCCAGGAGGAAGCTTGGCTGCTGCATGGAACATACAAGTGCCCCAGGACCATGCTGCTCATGGGAAGGACGATGACATACGTGCTCCAGACTAGAACTGTGGGGTACTGTGCTCTGCCATTTCCTCCCAAGGATCCGCCAGGACCCAGAATGCCCTTGCAGATGCACGGGTTCCCAGCCCACTTTGTCAGTCGCAGACAGCCTCCCTCCAGGGGGCATTGTTGAAGAAAAACAGTCAGCTCCCTGCCTGGGAGCCCGCTGGACCCAGCCTTTGTAGGTTGGTCGGGCAGAGGACAAAGAACTGAGGCAGGCTCTGACTGTGCCGTCCACCCAGGGCGGCCTGAGCAGGGACAGCCCTTCTCCCAACCTCACAGGAGGACTGTATGGCAGGGAAGTGAGGTGGACGGATGTCTGTTAGCAGGATCGGCCTTTGCAAAACCTGGATTTACGTTTCCAAAGTTGTGGAATTTTCGGGTTATGCTCAAGGGTTTAGAAAAACACGCAAAAGATGTGAGTGTGTGTGTGTGTGTGTTTCTATGCATTTCTGCCATAGATGCATAATGAGGAACCCTGGAAATGATGAAGGCAGGAGGGCTTTTTAAAATTCCATCCTAATATAAGTGGTAATTGGCCATTTATGACTGGGTGCTCTGTCCGGTAGGACTGGTGTCTCTTGAACTTTGTTTTCTGAGCACCTGGCACAGCACCTAGCACACAGTAGCCCATCAGTAAATGTTTTGAGAATGAGCAAATGCATGATTGGATGAATGATGGAATGAATGGATGTATCGAGGACAAACCTGGATTCCTTCTGGGGAGCTCATGGTGAGGTAGCTGTCATCGATCTTTACCCACTTTGCTGTCCAGAAAGCACCCGTGTCACCCCGAGAAGCGGACTGTCCTATCTGGTACCCTTGTTCTGGCAACTGTTGGTCTAGGCTCTGTTCTCCCACAAGGGACTAGGAAAGCAGGGGGATTAGAGAGACCCCCCCCATTCCCTGAAACTGGGGCCAGTGTCCTAAACCCCTTTGATCAGGTACACAAACGTGTCCTGAGCATGCGTCTGCCCTCCTGTGCGTCCCATGCTGTGTACTGAGGGAGCCCCCGGGGAAGCCGGGCTCAGCTGTGCTGGAGTGTGGTGGGAGGAGGTACTTGCGGGACAGACAGCCTTGTCACCAGGAGGGGAACCAGGAAGTAGGAATTTGGCTATAAGGAGCCCTCCTAAGAGCAGGGGTGGAACAGCTGTCATTTTCGTAGTGGTCAAGTTTATGATTCGTCAGGACCTAATCTAGGTGCCTCACGTGTGCCCTTTTTACTCAGTGGTTCTATAAGGTGAACAGCAGGATTCCCATTTTATAGGAGAAGAAACTGAGGCTGAACCAAGGCTCTTAGAAATTTAGAGACTTGCTGAGCTAGGATATGGCACAGCTGGGACTTGAACACAGAGCCCAAGCTCTTAGCCCCTGTGTTATTTATCCTTTCTGGAATCCCAGTCTCATTGGTCTTTGCACGGCTTTGTCCTGGGAGAAGTCTGGGTACCTAGTGGGCAGAACCCCACGTGAGAACTTCCATTTTAAGTGGGCACATGGAGATCGGGCAGGGAGCTACTCTTTCTCGTCTCTCCTTCTGGATCATTCAATATCCAGGCCAAGCAACCTTGCTGCTTAAACTGTGTTCTGTGTTGGTGTAGTGCCAGTAGATTCCCTGCTTGGGTAGGATTATAAAATGCTGCAAGGAGAAAATCAGGGTACAGAGAGGATTTCTTAGGAATTGTTTCAGACAAAGCTGTGACTATTGAAAGGAATAAACACCACTGACTTCCATGGCCTAAATCTGGCTCTACTTAAGGCTTCTGCTGTAGTCTCTCTAGTGTAGGGGGGATATATGGGCTGACTCATGTCCTTGGCAGGGAGATTGGGGGGCTAACCTGCAAGTTCAATTCCTGGGGGGCTGATTTAGCACTAGCCATGACTTTTGGGAGAGACCCAAGGTTGCTGTCAGCCTTTTGGAGTCCAACCACTGTCCCAAGAGACCTTTTGGTCTAACATAGCTCAGTCCACCCTCCAGGAATGGGTGAGCAGTGAGGTCGTGGGGGCCTGGTGAGTCATCTCTGGCTGGTTGGGAAGAGAGGCCCAGGAGTGGCTTGTAAGCAGAGGCAGGAAGTGGGCCTTTGCTTTCAATTTCTATTTTAAATAGTTACCCTATGAGAAGCCTAAAATATCACTGATTGGCTGGTTTTAAAGAAACAGGATCAAATTTCCCCATCATCCTACCCCACCCCTGCCCTGCAAATCTCACCTGGCACTTCTAAGACCTATCTTTTCCCATCAAGAAAAGTAGAAAGATTTTTGAATATTTTTGAGGTTTATGTGGTTGCATCTTGTTGGGAGACAATTTATTTGTTGACAGTTTTACGTCCTGGTTTCTTCATGGGCCTTAGAGAAACATCAAAGCGGTGGGAAAATACACTTCACCTATAAAGCAGGCGCCCCACACTGTGCAGCGGGCAGTAAGCCAGCCTTGGGCTCAGATGAATGGAACAAGCATTTGGCGACAGAGCAACAGTTGTGTTGGATTTTGGAGGGGGGAGGCTCTTCACATTTGCCCATGTATAAGGGAGCCCAAGCTGTTAGAACTCAACCCAAAGCTGACCTGGCTTCCATTCCCCTCATACTGGGTGAGGCTGAGCCATATTTCACCAACTATCCCACCCTTCACTGTTCTCTGACTTGTTTTGTGGCCCAGATCCTTGGTGACACAGCTCCTGTCCTATAGACTTCTGTCCCCCATGTAGCGCCTGACCCAGGGTGGAACACCAGCTGTATTTAGGCCCACACCTGGGCCTCTCCTTTGACCCCACCAGGGGCACATCTCTTTCTTATGGCACTTTTCACACGTGAGGACCTGAGAGGACACCTTCCTGTCCTTCCTAGGGCACAGGTTGGTCCTGTTTATTTTCCTATCTTTTACAATGCCTTGGGCATGTGAGGCTCCCAGGAAATGCTTGTAGACTATGGAAGACCTGCTGGAAAGAGGTGCTCACCAGCTTTTCCCTCACCCATCCTCTCTGCTCCACCTATCACTGGGTGAGTGGGGGGAGGGACACTTGTGGGGAGCTGTGGTGTAGCTGATGCCAGGTGGGTGGCATGTCCCAGGCAGGCTCCCGGCTTCTCCGGAGTCTGTCTTCCGACAGCTCTGCGAGAAAGCAGTCCGAGTCTCCTTTCTCTTCCATTTGGAAAAGCTGTAATAAGCCATCCTCCACTGGAGGTGTCATCCGTCACCGGGGTGAGCTTTAGAAATGAAGCCGTACCTGGGCATCATGTGGGTTCAAGGTGGGGTATGGGCATTTGACCAAGCTCTCCAGGGGTTTCTGAGGACACTTTGATTATGAACCACAGTGCTGGTCACAGGTGCTCAGCCCGGGCTGTGCTTCAGCAAGGCAGGAGGAAGGGCTGGGGCCTTTGAGGATGTGGGGCCCTCCCCAACCTAACCAACCTCCGGGCCTCACGCCGACCTTAGTCATTTCAGCCTTGTCAAGAGGCTCATCAAAATGCAGCTCGGGCGCATCTGCACAAGCAAGCAGATGCTGGGGAAGCCGAGAACCCTTGGGAAGGAAAAGGAGTCTTTGGATAGACAGTGGGGTTGTCCTTAGTGGAAGGGCCACTGAAGGATCCTAAAGGACTAACACTGTTCCATTTAAGACAATCTCTTGGAAACCAAAACCTTCCCATTACTCCCAGCTCCCGCATTTCTCTGCACGCGTTGAGCTCTGTCAGACAAGGTCTTGGGCTGGACCCCGCCCAGCAGCTGGCTTCCAAGGCCCTTTCTGGAACTCTTCTGGCTGCTTCAAAGATGGGCTAGAAATGCTCCATTTTTTTCTATTTTTTAAAAGTTTCCTGAAAGCATGAGAATAAAAAGGAGTGAAAGCTGCTGCTCATCAATAGGAAACCCACTCCCGCCCTCCAGCTCGGTCCTGGGCCCCTCGCAGGTTTCCAGGAGTTAAAAACAAACGCCATGGCCAGTTTCTGCTCCTTGCAAGAGTTTTAATTCTTCCTGTAATATAAATAAGGCAGCACGGAACATCAAGAGCCTTGCTGCTTTCTGCTTCAGAGGCAGCTCTGGTGCAGAAAAGACCCTGTTTCCCCGCTGAGCTCTGTCCTCTCCACATAAACAAAACTTTTGTGTCCAGTGAACTTCCTCCTGGCAGCAAAGGGGACGCAGAGGGAGTCAGGCTTGGGCTGGACCCCGGAGGCTGGTTCTTGGTTTGCTGGGGTCTCTTCCAAGCACAAGATAGAGATGAAGAGGGGGAAAGGAAAGGCCCAGGGGGTAATAAATAAGGAAATTCACTGATTCTGAAAACGAATCCTGGCAGAACAAGGGGCTTGGGGCTATTGTTGGAGACCACGTGGGCGGGACTCGTCCCTGGAACACTGGCCACTGTGGGCCTGGGCCTCAGTGCTGCTGAGCGGTCTAACTCCGGCTCACGTGGAAGGCTTCCGACAGGCTTCCATGCGCCATTGTGGCTGAGCCTCCCGCCTTGATTATCCCTGTCTGGCACTGCCCATCTTGAGCACTCCGAGGCCAGGCGAGAGGACTCCTGGGGTGGGGACAATATCCTCTTCAGTTCACGGTGAACTTGACACCCTGTGGCGCTGGTGTGCTGTCTGGGAGGCACTGCCAGCCGGAGGGAGAACCCGGGTGCTGGTGAAGGCACACTCCTCCCTGCCTCCTCCTTGGCCCTCTGCAAGGGTTACTGAGGCAATGCAATGGCGACAGAGGAAATCCCAAAGGACCAGTGAAGCCACAAGTAGAGGAGGAAGGGCCTCCCAACCCTCCTGAACCAGGCCTGGAGAGAGAGGCCAGCTCCAACTGCCGGCTCTTGTGCCTACCAAGTGACCACAGCCCCCAGCAGTGCCAGGGTGGCCTCTCTGAGGCCTGGGGGCTGTGCCCGCAGTGCTGTCCTTGTGTGGTCCCAGTCACCTGAGCCTCCGTCAGGCTCTGAGGGTCTCAGTCATGTGTGTGGTCGGCCAGGCCCACCCAGAAAGGAGGTTCTGTGTAGTAAGGGAGCCCCACTGATGTGAGCAGCTGAGGGGGTCTTGGGCCTGCAGATAGGAGCTGGGCTGGTTTCCATGGCAGCTTGTGCTTCGAAGCAGGCCCTGCTGTAGGACTGGGACCTTTTGGGACTTAAGGCAACAGCATTCCTCACCTCTCAGCTCTGCAACTCCCTCTGCACTGGGTGGCAGAGGCCAGACTGCAGCCAGACCGCAGCACTCTGGGCGTCAGGCTGCGCTTCGCCCCCCTCCCCCTGTGCCCATCAGCTTCCACCTTCAGCGTCTTCCGTCCCCCAACACCGCGGAGAGAAACACCAGGGTGAGGGACCACTGATGTACCCAGCATGGGATACGGTGTCCGTGGTGCTTGGGACACAGCACACCGGGGACAGGGGCAGGGTCAAGGGGGTGTACCCTGAATGAACGTGTAGCTGAAGAAGTGATCAACTTAAACTTCTCTCTGCAACCAAGTACCCACTTCTGTGCAGCAGAGACATTAGCCACCTGGGGCCTTCAATCTCTCCTAGGTCTTTTCTCCAAATAGTATAAAAGATGGCAGCCACTGTGGGACCGTCACTGTGCAGGCTCTGGAGGTCGGGCTGAGAATTCCCACATCTATCCCTATTCGGGCTTTGGCTGCAGGTGCCTGGGGCCATGGGTTACAGGAAATAGGGTGTGTGGTCTTAACACGGATCCCTGGTGCATGCCCTCAATCCTCAGCTGATATCCAAGTAAAGACTGGACCTGGGTGTAAAAAGAATTACACCCAAAGTGATGTTGCATTATCTCTAACTCAGTGTCCGTGGAGTGTTCCATCATCGTCTTGGCCACTTGTGATGATCCAAAAGTAAGCTGCGAAGGCTCAATCCCCAAACTCAGACGACGGCTTCACTAGCAGGCTCCAGTGGCACGAAAGCCAACTAGCTTCCAGCCTGGAGTTCTGTGTCCTCCACCAGATGGGGCCTGCCTTCCAGCAGGCTGAGCCATGGCTCTCAACATAGCCTGCCACTTTCTCAGGACGGGGCCTGCGGATGCCCCCAGGAGTGCGGACACGTGGGATGCTCTACGTCTTAGACCTCCGGGTTGTGGCTGCTCTATAGGACGACAGCTTTCTGGGGCAGGCTGACATGGTCCAAGGGGATATGTAGGGAGTACTCGCTAATGAGAGCTGGGGCATTCTTGAGCATCTCATAGAAGGAGTCCACCGTCTTCCGGTAGAGGTTTCGCTGCAGGACGAAGTGCCCAAAGAGGTTGAGCGGCTCGGCCCTGCGCACGGCCTCAGGGAGTCCCATGGTCTCGGGCGCCTTGCGGTTGCCAATGAAGAAGTGATGGAGCTTCTTCTCGAGCAGGCTCTTCTCCAGGAAGCGGAGCAGCTCCTGCAGACGAGCGTCCAGCTGCCCCGCCTTCCAGTCGGTGGCCCGCCGGGAGAGCAGGAGGTGCAGCAGGGCCGTCTTGAGGTGGTAGTTGCTCAGCCCGCTGGGGCCGGTCAGGCGGCTCTGCTTGGAGAGCAGGAAGGAGGCGATCTGCAGGCAGCTGAGGTGGCAGGCTCCCTCAGGCAGTGCCTTCGACGTCGTCCTGAGGAAGTGTCGCTCATAGACGGCAAAGGACAGGAGCCAGTCAGTGCTGGATGCTGGGGTCCCCCCAGAGGGCTCCCTAAGGATGTGGGAGACAAAGTACAGGTCTGAGTCATCACACTGGATCGCCGGAATCAGGGTGAAGGGCATGAACTTTCCTGAGCGGAACTTGATTTTGAGGGACCCCGGGGTGTCCAGCTGGCCGAAGGCCAGGTCAAACTCATACTTGTGGGCGATGCGGTGCCAGGCTCTGGTGAGGGCCACCTGGAACCACTTCATGACCTGCATCGTGTCCAGGTACGGGGAACCACTGGCACACAGCAGGTCTTCCACCTCGCTGCTGGGCTGCACCGAGCTGTTCTTGCCATGGAGGAGACACAGCATGTCTTCCCCGAGCTTGGTCTTGCCGCAGATACAGCCCAACGTGCCGTCATCAGCCTGGCCCACCCTGATCTGGCCATAGCCCTGGCGATTTAAGGGCACCGAGCGGCGGGAGCACCAGAGCTCAGGGTAGAAGCGGTAGGGCTCAGGGGGGATAAAGGGCACGAAGAGGCGGCACAGCAGCGGCTTGTCCACCTGCCAGTTCTCGTACATGCTGTCCACGCCAACGAAGTCCTCCAGCTCCATGTCCTTGTCCCGGCTGCACAGGCTCCTCAGGGCTTCCAGCAAGTCATCCACGAAGCCTTCCACGAACTCCCGCGTGCGGGCCGCGTCGGCCGTGGCCCCCCGGATGCAGCGCTCATAGAAGTGGTCCAGCGTGGCCTTGTTGGGCAGGGTGAAGCCTCGGAGGGGGGCACCCTCCAGGCCAGGGAGCTCGTCCTCGTCCCCACCCAGGCACTCGGGCGAGGGTCCTTCCTGGTGGTCCTGCCGCCAGACCTCGATCACCAGGAAGAGGATCATGCAGAGGGTGCTCCACAGGTCCCAGGCTGTGCGGCTGTCGTGCTGCTGCTGGCCCTCCGCTGCCACCTGCTCCAGGGCCTCCTTCTCGGCCGCCAACAGGGCCACCTCCTCCTCCAGGCGCAGCTGCTCCAGCTGCAGCTTCTCCTGATGCGCCTGCATCTTGTGGATGATCTCTTCCTCGTTCTCGGGGACCGTGGCGTTCTCTCGCGGGAACAGCAGCGGATGGTTGATGATGGCTGTCACCACCACCAGACACACGCGGAAGAGCCCCAGTGCCATGGTTGGAGCTTTCCTGGGAACAGAAAGAGATCAACCGTCACACCAAGCTACGCTCAACACCACTCTTCCCCTGGCCCGCCCACCGATCCCTGCGCCGTTGAGCTGGTGAATGTGTGAGACAAAGTTCTCCGCGCCCCCCACCCACCATACCCTCCCTGTTTCAGTCCAGCCTGGGGAACAAGAACCCCAACGTCCCCCACCGGCGATCCATTGTGACGGGCCTCTTTCTGCCCAGACATTCCTCTTCTGGCAGTAGTAGCACCCCACTTTCCCTGGGAACCAACCCTTTCCTATTCCCAGTCCCTATGACTGGGAATAAATCCACCCCAGCTTCAGGGGAGCATATAACCCAGGCCCAAGACTAGTCCCCGCCCCACCCCAGTGATTAGAAATGAACATGACTCTATTCAGGCCAAAGGGAGACAGAGGAGGGATTCGTTGGGACCATTGGGAACAGGATTACACATGCTGTGGGCTCTCCAGCTCTCTCAGTGCAGGGTCTGCCCAAGATGCCAACATGGAGGAAAGCGGACCCCTGGATCCAGTGATGCCTGAAGTCCATGGCACCTCTGGACTATTTAGTCATATAAATCAATACATTTCCCTTTATGATGAAGTCAGTTTGAGTTGTTTTTCCATCACCTGAAACCCATATAGTCTCAAATAAGACATCGCTTTCTCCCCCAGTGACTGCTGTGTGGCAAAGATGCCTTTCTTCAATGCAGTCAAGTCCAGTGGTTATGAAGAACTGACACTGATTGACTGTGTGAGGTTGGGCATGTTAACACACATCTCTGAGCCCCAGTTCCCTACTTGTTCACCAGTGAGGCCACAGGACCCAGAGTTAACACACTGATGATGTGATGACCCATGCACGCTGCACACACAGCACAGAGAACGGTGATAGCATGTTTGAACAGCAACATTTCTGAAGCCATTTTGAGCCCTTACCTTCCCCTGCGGTAAACCTTTCCTTCTGATCTGGAAGACACCACCCCAAATTCAGAAATTGATCTCCTGGGTCCTTCCCAGGACAATCTTGGAGACAAACCGGTCATTGGTTTTCCTACCACAAGTCACCTGAACTTGAAATCTGACTTCTCCTTCCTGCTTAAGACCTCAGCTGGAAGAGCAAATGGCCCAATAAGATCCTGGTTGAACAACAAAGAGAATACAGAGGACTCCTCCCCACGTGCCAGTAAAAGCTTCTTTGTTTTGACTGAGTCCATTCCCTGAGCTTGAATTTGCACCCTGAAGACCACCTATTTTAGTTCTTACCCTATACTAACCTGGTGCCAAGCAGCAGGTATTTGTCCCCAGGTAATGATCGCTCTGCAGTTTCTACCTGGCAGAGCCAGGATGTAAATGACTTGAGTGGCTGCCCAGATATGACTCCACCCTGTACACAGCTGGATGTGCCAGCAGGAACCAAAAGGCTTGGTGGGGAGGGAGGTCCACCGGGAGCAGAATTCAGTACGCACGTGTTCGCCAGCTCGGTCAGGCCTCAGAGGTGAATTCAGCAGCATGTGTTTCCATTTGAGGAGGAAGTGGAGGTCAGGAGAAAGTGGAGGAAGTCAGACTGAAAGGGGGGTGAGGTGACAAAAAAGTAGGGGGGCAGCTAGCCAGCTTTTCTTACCCAAGACAAGGAGCAGCTTGTTAGGTAATTGCAGAAACAGGTCAGCCCTGGTTTCTACATTAGAGAAATGGAAGTTTCAATGGAAAGTTTTGTCAGGGTGGTCCGAGGCAAAGCCATGGAACTGGCTGATTAGTGTAGGCCAGCATTTTCAAGTAAAGGAGTATTAATAATAGAATACCAGACAACAACCAGTTAGGAGATAATTTGGGGTTTCGAGGTCCTTCAGGGCCTCTGTGCTATAGGTGGCCGCCTCTGGGCACACGTGGCAGGCCCTAACGAGTCCGAGTGACAGCCCCTGGTGACTCTCAACCCCAGAGGTCAGTTTCCATGCCAATTCCAGGTAAGATGCCAGCAGCTGGGGAGTGGTGCCATGGTCACCTATGACTAGGAAGTCCTTTCTACCCGATAGCTTCCACAGGGCTCCCTGGGCCTGCAGGAGGAAGGGCTGTGAGGGCCACCTTGTCCTGGGAGAGCAAGGTTGAAATCTCCAAACCAACTCCACGTGTGAGGGGTGGCAGGATGGACTCTGGACGACAGAGGCTGGGTTCGCACCCAGCACACGCACCTCCTAGATACGTGACCTTGCACAGATCAGTCAACTTCTCAGAACCTGTCTCTTCATCTATGAAATGGGATAGCACCTCCATCATAGAGCTTGATTGAGGATTCATATAAAGCACTTCGTAAAATATTTGTCCTTCGAGTACGTTTTCTTACAAAAGGGGAGCGGTGATGGGATGGCAATAGCAGCCAAACCTTCCTGCAGGGGTTGATGAGGGAGGGGGCCACAGAGATGCCCCTCCCGGAAGCCCTGGCAGGGTGCGGGCAGCCGCAGTACCACTGGTGAGAGTGAGGCTGCAAACGGGACCCGGACAAGGAGCACGAGGCAAACGCAGCGGAAGGTGCCCGGGCTGGGCTTGAACCTTAACTCTGCTCCTTGCTGGGTAGTCCCGTGGCTGCTCTGGCGCTCCACTGCCTTACTTATGAGATGGAGCCGAGAGCAGGCCCTCCTTCAGAGAGGCATTGGGTTAGGAAGCGAGGTGATCCACCTCAAGTGCTTCACAGTGCCTGGCAACGAACGGGCACCTTACAAGGCCAACTCCTCCCCATTTCGGCCTCCACAGGTCTGTTTTCTCACCTGTTAAGAACACCAGCCCTGCCCAAGTGCCAAGGGTGTGGAGGAACACACGCTCAAAAGTGCTTTGAAAGCACAAATGCTCCCTTGGGGTTGCTGTCCCTTGGCACGCCATTCCGTCCACCCTGGCCCCCAGCGAAGGGGAGAAGCCCTTGGAGGGCTGACTCACTCCTAACTGAAAACATCAACACCCTCCCAGGGATCAGATGGGATCCCAGGATCATTCTGTTCCTTGTTAACCTCTGCACAGGCCAGCTCTGCCGGCAGCCTCCGGCACCCCGATTCGGGCAGTGGGGAACGGGCAGGGCTGTGCTGCACTGTGCCTACCAGATGGGGCTGTTGGAAGCCTCTGCTACTCCCCCTCCCCAAACCAAGTCACTTGGAACACTGGCCCGGGGGCCACGGGGTCAAACACACGAGGGGGAGGAACCTGGGCAGCTAGACTTCTGAAGGCCATGGGGACAGGACAGGTACAGCTGGGAGCCTCTCACAGAAGCACACGCACACACAGGCACACACGCACTTGCGTCCACTGATCTCCAAAGGGCCCCTTCCCCCCAATTTAAGGATGTCCGCTTCTGCCTTGGCCCCAAGTTCTCACCTCCATGAGGCTGCCTCACACGTGTGGTCTGAGACATCCAGTTGGTGGGTTTGGCTTTGAAAATAAACCTGGATCACTCTTAAGGGCTGCGTCTATCTGCTTGACAGGAAGTCGGCAGGAAACCCGCCGAGTTCCTCTCCGCCCAGGCCCCCTGCCCACGGAGCACGGCAGCCGTGCAGGTCACAGCTAAACTTAGCTTGGCAAAGGGCCAGGGTCATGGGGCAGCAGGGGCTGGGGCAGAGACCTGCAGGTAGTTGGCCAGAACCAGTGATGTATTCAGACTGTTACTCTGAGCCTGGGAAGAAGTCCAAGGTGGCCCCTTCCTCCCTTCCTGAGGGTCCCTCCCTTCTGCGTCCCCCAGAGCCCTATATAGCACCTCCACCACAGCTTAATCCAGTGAATGCCATTGAGGGTTGGCAGGGACATGCTTCCGTTCATCAAGCTCTCACTGGGATGTGCTGGGCGCTGTAACTTTCTAAGCGGTGGGTTTTTCCCTATTCAGAGACGAGTTAACCAAAACCCAAGAGACGAGGTACTTTTCCAGCCACACAACGAGAAAAGGCACACCCTGGCCAAGACTCAGCCTGTTCTGCCTGCCTCCACCTGCAAAGCCCAAGTTCTTTCCACGGTGCTGTTTACAGAGCACGTGCTGTGCACGAGGGACGCACTGGGTGCTGCAGGGCCCACAGAGATGAGTGCGGCACGGCCCCTGGCAGTAGAAACACTACAGCCCCACCAGGAAACAGACCCTGCCAACTGCGTCACAGGACAGAATGAGTTGTGTGGCACAAATGGTGTGTGAGCAACAGGCTAGAAAAGGAAGAGAGAGAGAGTTTCATTCCTGCTCATCAGGGACCCTTCCCTGTCTATAGATCTTCCCTGCACCCACCTGCCGGGGAGATGCATCCAGCCCCCTGCCTCCTTCCAGACAGAATCCCCACAGCAAGCCTGGAGCTGTGGAGCTTGTGTCTACCCCCACGGCCCGCCTTCCCTACCCAGGGCTGACTGCCTGTAGCCTCCACAGCAGGTGGGGGGACAGGGCCTCTCAAAATGTCGCTTCCAGAATAGCAGCCCCAGCATCGCCTGGGAAGTTAGAAATGCAAATCTTAAGGGGCAGCTGGTCCAAAATGACAGGGCTGGGCCCAGCACCCGTGTTCAGGAGCCGTCCAGGTGGTTCTGGTGCCCACTCAGGTCTGAGCGCACCCTGCCCAAGCAGGGAAGGCCTCCGGGGTGGAGGGTGGGGCTCCTGAGTGTCACCGAAGCCCAGGGTTTGGAGCGCTCCAACCCTCTACCCCACGCCCAGCCTGTCAGATGCAATTAGCTCTGCTCATTACAACGGCAAAAGCAGCCCTGGCCCTGGCGTCCTCCGACCCTAAGGGAGCAGCGGATGTGCTTTCTTATGAAACGGGGTCAAGGAGGTGGGTTGAGGCAGGGGAGGGCATTTTTGCCCCACGAGCTGACTTGAGTCCCTTTCTCACTGCTTAAGATTCTGGGCCCTCTGAGAGAGAAGAGGCCAGGGCCGACCTAAACGTTGGTAAGTTTGGGCTGAACCCCTACTGTGCGCCTGGTGTTGTGCCGGAGTTTTCCAGTTCTAGCTAAGGAGGTATGCAGTTGTTTGGGGCAATAAAGCTATATGTTTAAGGGTCAGAATTTAGTTGTACTAGCTCTGGCCGGATAGCTCAGTTGGTTGGAGCATCATCCCATAGCACAAAGGTTGCTGGTTCGATTCCCCAGTTAGGGCAGATACAGGAGCAGCTCAATGTTCCTGTCTCTTTCGCCCTGCCTCTCTCTCTCAAAAAAAAAAAAAAAAAAAAAGAAAAAAGAATGCAGCCCCAATTTTACGCATGAGGAAACTGAGGCCAAAGAGGAGATATATTTGACTGGGAGGGAAGGGTGGAGGTAGAGGTGGTCTGGGCAGGATGAACACAGGGTCTGTGGGCCTCACAGAGATTCCTGCAGACAAAAGTGGTGAAAATGATGGTATTTTCATTAACAGCCCACATTTAGGAAGCTAAGTACTTTTCCTGTGTTTTGTCATTTAATTTGCAAAATATCAGGTGGTTGCAACATCCCTACCTTATGAAGAGACTGATGGTCAGGGAGGTCCTCTAGGTGGTTTCTAAGATTTTCTGTCGGCAGTCTGTCCTCCTCCCCTAGGGGATGTGTGAGCTCTGCCACCTCCCTCTGCCCGATGGCACCTCTCTGGTACCATTGCCAGTGGCGACCACACAAACCACCCAGGTTGGCTGTCCCTCAAGCTTCTCGGGACTTGGGGAGAAAGCACAGATTGAATGCAGAGCAGGAGTTTGACCCTGAGCCAGGCTTTGGAGTTTGGGCCCCAGGAACAGTCTGCCTGAAGTCCCGGTACGGCTGTCCTCCTGTGGCCAGGCCTGCCTGCGACATCCCCGCTTCCCTGCTTCGGGCAAGCAGAGCCACGCCCCATGCTGGGAAGAACAGCTTCCCCGCTGAGTCCAAGGCCGCCATCTTTTGGGGAGCCTGCCCCTTGGTGCAGGTCTACCTTGCCCTTTACTGAGCTGCGGTGGGTCAGTCACCTTCCTGCTCTCTACCTGTGTGTCAGTGCACCCGCCAGCCGGTCCCTGCCTTTCTACCTACAGCTCCGGCAAGGCCCAGACGCTGATGTGCCCTTACCGGCTCAGGGCTGGGCACGCTGCAGGCGCCAGATAGGTCAGTGGGGGTTGACGTTATCACAAATTTGGAAGGAGGTGGTCGGCCGTGGGAGTGACATTTCTCCACAAACTCCTTCCTCTTTACCTAACTCAGGGCCAGCAGACAGACAGACTCCACGGAGCTAGTTTGAAAACAGCAGCTCTGAACACGCTGCTGCTCAAGATGAGGGCCCTCGCCCTTCCAGAATGGGGGTCCCTGTGGGAAAGGAGACAGGCATGTGGAGCGGGCCTCTGCCCAGCGAGGGCAAGGCCATAGCTGGAGACGCCCCAGCGGTGCCTCTACGGCTGAGGTCTCTTTTTCCCTGCACGTCACTAGGGTGGGAGGGGTGCAGACAGGGGTTGAGCAGCACTGTAGGTGGGGCTGGTCCTGGCCGGCCTCAGGCCCTGGTAGGAGAGGGAGGGGCAGGCAAAAAAGGAAGTGGGGAAACAGGAAGGAAGGTGCCCCCACCAAAAATTGAGCAAGTGGGTAAAAAGGGTGCAGTTCTGGGTCTCGGCACCTCCCGTTCTGGACATCTTCGCAGCCCTCCCCCCTCCCTGCAGTCACCCTCCACCTCTCCCACGGGGCAGGACCTTCGTCTTGGCTTCCAGCCAGGCTCAGCTTCCTCGGACCTGCCACCCTCCTGGCCACTGGGCTCCTTCCCGTGCCTCCCAGCCAGCCCCAGCAGCATCATAATCATAACCAGCATGTATGAGGGCTGACTACGTGCCAGGCCTGTGCTCAGGGCTCACACAGCTGCCTTCGCCATGGAAAGATACTTGGTAGCAGACAGATGTCACTGGTCCCCAGGGCCCAAGAACAGAGCCCCACTGCCCCTCCCTAACCCTGGGGAGGCCCCAGACAGAATGAGCAGGAACCAGGCTCAGGAGGACCGAAGGGTCAAGACTGGACCGTGGTGAGGATGGGGGAGCAGAATGAGAGCAGAGAGGAGAGCCCCGCCCCCATGCCCAGTGGACATGCCCATGAGGCTGTGGGAAGCGCACCCTCTAAGCCAGGGGTCTCAAACTCAACTCAGCATGTGGGCCGCAGAGCAAGATCACAGCCGTTCGGCAGGCCACACTAGGACTACAAAAGGCAACTGTTACGCAACACTTTTCTCACTGCAGTTGAAAACAAAAAAAAAAATCAGTACAACAAGCACAATTGTACATGCAGTTTACTCAGTGTCACAAAACGACCAGAAACTGTAGTTCGCATCACAACTGCTGTTAACTAAGCTAATATCTAGCTAGGATGCTAGAGAAATGAAAAATACAAGTAGGCCCCTAGGCTTACTTAATTTTATCCAAAATATTTTGAACTTCGTGGATTAGTCTGCGGGCCGCACAAAATTGTTCAGCTTGCCACATGCGGCCCGTGGGCCGCGAGTTTGAGACCCCTGCTCTAAGCACAGCAGCCTGCTCGCTCAGGTGGGCTCTGCTGTCACCGCACGTGGCCACACTGGCCAGACTCGCAGCCGGGTGCCTGGTTACACCCTCCACAGCACTGAGCTGCCTCAAGGCCCACCTCAGAAGAGAAAGGGTCTCTAAAATGTCCCCAGGATGCCAATCCCAGCCTCTGAGCTGGAGTCATGCGCCTGGCCAGTCCAGGCACAGGGAGGACAGCAGCTTGGACTTCCCCAGTGTGGGCGGGAGAGCCCACATCCTTCCTGACCCAGCAGGGAAGCCATCAATCTCCCAGGAAGGGCATGGCATCATCCTGTCCAGTCATCGTGACTCTGCACCGCAGAGGGCCTGACCCACAGGATGTCATGGAAAATCACAGCATCTTGAGGGACTGACCGACTAGGCTGGGCTGTGGAAGGGGAAGAGGCTAAGGGACGAGGTCTGCAGGTCAGTGACAAGAAAGGGGCTCCCCTGTCAGCTCGGAGTCTGGGCCCACATCTCCTTTTTTCCTCTGGTCACCTCGAATCCAATAGTCACTGCAGTAGGTTGAGTGGTGCTCAAAAAGATAATTCTATGCAACAACACCCGGACCCTGTGAATGTGACTTTATTTGGAGGAAGGAAGGGTCTTTACAGATATAATTAAGTTGAGGATCTTGAGCTGAGATCATTCTGGATTACCTGGGTAGGCCCTAAATCCAGTGCCTCATGTCCTTATGAAGGGACAGAAAATGTGAAAAAAGACCAAGAGAGGAAGGTGATGAAAGACGGAGGAAGAGCTTGGAGTGATGCTGGCACAGCCCACAAAGGCCTGGAGCCGTGGGAAGCCGGACGAGGCAAGGATGGATTCTTCCCTGGAGCGTTTGAAGGAGTGTGGCACTGCCGGTGCCTTATGCCAGACGCCCGGCTCCAGACTGTGAGACAATACCTTCCTGTTGTTTGAAGCCACCAGTCTGTGCCATCGTGTCACTGCAGCTCCAGGAGACTAGCTTGGTCTCAAAGCTCAGTGCTCCCTGCTCTCCCCACCCAGGTCCCCCCTTAGCTTTTATATCTCCACTGGGCACCTCCATTGTTCCATCCGTCCCTGCTGCAGCTGCTGATCTACACCAACGCCGGGGGATTCCACACCACGGGGCTCCCTGGCCGGGCCAGCATGGAATGGGCTTCTCTGAGCTGTCCCTAATCCCAGTCACCCCGGGCAGCCTCCTAGCCCTGGAGGTCTCCCTCCCTGCCCCCACTTCAGGGGTTCCTGTTTTCATGCCACACAGGACTGAGCTTTGGGCCTGATGTGCATGGCCTGGCCCCAGCCGGCTTCAGGTGACACCTGGCCTCCCTTCCGGCCTGTGTCAGCCACTTCAGATTATCGACTGTCCCCGAACTCCCTACGCTTTCCCACCATTCCCTGCACCATGCCCACACCTTATGTCCCTGTGGTCAGAACCCTACACAACAGTCCTCACAGCAAGCCTATCTCAGAAACCGTTTCCAGGAGCTTTCCTGATCTCCCCTGCTCCTCACCCTGCCTCCCAACACACTCCTGAGACAAATCCTATCTTGCAAGGAACAAAAGAATCCTATCCTCTGCAGGGGAGGGAGTGCTTGTGCGGCCCCTCTGTGTGCAGGCGGCCCCTGGCCGGCAGCGTCTCATCCTTAGCCAGCCCCCCACCTGTGCTGCAGCCCCGTCACCCAGGCAGCAGCCTAGGTGCTCAGAGGCTCTCCCAAAGCCACACAGGGAGGAAGAGAGCAGAGGACCTGGGGCCACACCGGGCCTGAGGCTCCAGATGTGCCTGTCTCCCTTGACCCCCTCCTGTTCCTTCATCAGTGAGCTGCTGAGTTCTGGTCTCATCCCACTGCCACCTTCCTCGGGCAGGGCCAGGCGGGGCTTGTCTGTCTTGCCATGCCCCAGAGTGCCAGGCAGAGCTCAAAGGCAGGGCTGCCTGCTCACAGCACTAAGGACATGTCCAATCTTGGGGACCCACCAGATCCTGGGAACGCACCAGCATGCTCACACCCTGCATGCCGGACACACCCATTTTCAAAAGGAGTTCTGCTTCCACGCCCCATTCTAGGAAGGTGTGATTCCTACAGGGAGGGTGTCCCGCAGGGCTTTCCTTGACCCCTGGACTCCCATCGCAGACTTCTAGACCTGAAATCACAGGGGCAGGCTAACGATAGAACAGGGTGCTAACCACTCCCTGTGCTGAAGCAGCCCTCAGCTGTCAGAGGCTGGCTTGGCTTCAGCTTGTCTTTCTCAAGAGTTTCCCTGTCTGTGGGCCCCATCTGACCCACAAGAGTGTGTGCATGTTGGAGGAGGGAACAGCAACACCCAGCTCAGGGCAGGCATGCGAGGGCGCCCCAGGCTTGCCTGTCTCTCTCTCTCTCTCCACGCTGTGTTCTCTTCACCCCCTGGGCCTCCAGCAGAGCAGCAATGCTCAGGATCAGCCACAGCTTTGCTTTGGGGCAGGGAGGGTAGGCTCAGGACAGAAAGCAGGTTCCAGACAACAGCAAACACACTGGCTTGATGGGGAGGAGCGCTGAGGGGGTGGGGTAATACAAAAAAAACAACCAAGGGGACACAGTGTCCTCCCCTGCACACCGCTGCCCCTCTCACCAAAGAGCTGGGGACAGATGGAATTAGATAGACTGCTGGTACCCAGCAAGCCACCTTCCCTGTGATCCCTGGATGGGAACAAAGATACCAGCTCAGAAAGTCCACCTGGCCTCTGGGCATCGGGGGGGTGAGCCCCCAGGGTTTTTCCATGGCCTCAGAAAAGCCAGTTCCCCCACCCATCCTATCCATCCCACCACCTCTATTCATGTCCTGGCTTAGAGGGATTCTGGCCCCCACATGGAGAAATCCTGGGCTGTACTCTCACCCTGGTTCCCTGTGGCTTGGGCAGTACCTAACACAATGCCTGGGCCCCAGCTGGGCTGGGGAGAGGGGGCAGGGGGAGAGGGGTGGAGGGGGAAGGAACACACACACACACACACACACACACACTATGCCTGCAAAGATCTAAAACCCCTTACATCTTAAAAAAGGGGAACAGCATGAGGCACAAAGGCAAGAAGGTGGTCAAGCCAGTTGTAAAAAACTTAAGAGCTTGTGGTCAGCCTCCTGGCTTGTGTTTTCTGCTTCAGAGACCTTGGGCTGAACAACAGAACCGGGCATCATCCTGCCTCCCACAGCAGGGCCGCACCTGCCACAGCTACCCAGCTCTTGTCCTCCAAGGCAAGCAGGGGCCTCGACTGCAAGGCCAGGCACAGTAGCAGAACTATCCCCAGAATCATCTCTGACCACAAAGAGTCCCCCCCCTGCCCCAAGAATTACACAAAACAACACTGATCTACAACCGTAGTTTTTCAGGCACAGGGGTGAAGTGGTAACAAGTGATGCTCACGCTCTGCCCTGGCTTCTGCCCGAGGTGGCACCTGGCCCATAGTAGGTGTCCTTGAACCAACAACAGGTACACAGTGGGGTGGGCAGCAAGCAGCCAGAGACTCTGCCAAGGTCACCAGGACATACTCCCGTCCCAGGGTCACCCAGAAATGGCCCAAAGCTCCTTAGCTCAGAAGATCTTAGCACTTTGTAGAGGCTTAGCTACAGGAGCCAAGGAGTCTGCCCAACCCTGGAGTCACAAGTCCTGGGTTTGCATCCCGGCTCTCGCATGTGAGAACAGTCCCTTCCTACGGCATGGAAGTCATGTGGTAGAGCTCTGTAAAGGATGCTGCTATTGGCTATAGTAGCGGTAATAAGGCCAGGTATCCTTTTAATCTGTTAACTGCTGCTGGGTGCATCTGAGATATTCCACATCACTGCAGCAGCTCCAGAAGTCCAGGGACATGGCTAAGTTGTCTCCCTCACTTCCTTGTTCTCTTGCAAAGGCCCCAGGGACTGCCACAGAGTGAGAGCAGGAAGCTTGGGAGGTGGGAAGCTCATAGCTAACCCCCTCCAGTCTGGCAGTATCAGCTGACAGCTCCTCCCCTCCGCCTGAGCTCCTGGAAGGACAAACCAGTGTTGGTCTCTCATGCCCAGCATTAAAGGAGCAGGCGCTCCATGACTGCTTGCTGAATGAATGAATGAATGGATGGAGTCAGGACTGGGGAAAAAACATTACCACCTTTACTTCCAGGAGCAAGAATCTAAAATGGGACTAGAATGGGAAGTCCTGCTAAGGTTTCTTTTTACTGGGAGGCAGCTTGTGGTCAGAAAAGCAAAGTGCCAACAGTGGTCAGTGCCTTGGGGCATATGAGCACGGGAAGCGGCATGCCCTGGGGGCATTCTGGAGCAGCGCACAGGGGTGTCAGGCACCCCCCACTCTCCATTCACCCCCTCCAACCCAGGCATGCTGTGGTCCTGTCTCCTCAGCGACTCTGGAACAAAGTCTCAGCAAACAAAGGACCCTTTCATGAACTTCAGGCGGGTCCCCTGTCTGCTACTAAGAAGGCTATTGAAACAGGCTCCCAGGAGAACAGTTTGTTATGAACACGGGGTTCTGCACCAACAAGTAGGGCCAGAATTGTGACCACGCCCTCCCTCTGGTTTGATCCAGGCTGATAGGAGATTCTCCTGCATCCATCGCAGGGATGACGTGGAGGGAGAAAGGAGCAGCCCAGGATGGCTTCAAAGTGAGGGCTTCTCCCAGGCCGTGAGCGTTCTACTGAGTTGGCCACCTGGAAGTGAGTCATTTGAAAATTGTGGGCTTTGTGTTTTTCCTAGGAACTGCCATCCGAAGATGTCAAAGTGCTTTGTATATTATCTGATTCTGGCTGCTACTGTCCCATTAAATAGACAGGGAAACTAAGCTCCATCAGCTAATATCACAGAGCGTGACACAGCAAGAGGAAACGCGGAATTGGTGGTCTATTGTCGTCTTTGCTTTGACACTCAGACGTTGGGGGATTCTGTATGCTACCTTCACGTTCACTGGGCCAGGGTGTCCAGCAGGGCCTCAGGTGGCACAGGCAAAGCTCTGGAAGGCATAGCTCTAGGTCTGAGTCCTGCCTCCGCTTTTTTCAGCTCTGTGACTCTGGGCAAGGAGCTTGGCCTCTCTGAGCCCGTTTCTCTATCTGTGAAACTGAAATAACACCTTTCTCAAAGGGCTGTTGTGGGAAAGAGAAATAAACATACACAAAGCCCTAACATGGGGCTTTGCTCAGATAGAATCAGTAGGTGCTCAGTGGATGAAACCATTACTTATTTTTTTAAAAGGCTATTCTACTTTTATGAACAGAAGGTCATGACAACTGATTTGAGGACCAGATTCCCAAACAATTTGCAAATAATATTCTCTGCTAATGATACTCTAATTTTCATTTATAACCCCGAAAAAGCTACATTCATATAAAAATTAGGGTAATATCTTTAGCCACTGATATCATGGAAGTTCATGAAGCTATGTTAGAAATTATGATGTTATGGTCAGCTATACAAAGCAAAGGTTTTAATCTAATATCTTCAAGTTGAAAGACAAGGAGATTTCTGTTCTGAAACTTCTTTAGAGAGAGCTGCCACGTCATCTAGGTGTTTAACTTTTCTTTAGGGCAAGGAGTTCTTCCTTTCCTGCAACTTTCATTTGTTGTGTTGGCATTTAACAGTCCTTGCTTAGGAATTTCTACCTTAAGGAGAACAGGAGGCATCACCTTGAGCCGTGGCTGAAACCTCAAGTTGCCAAGTTAGAAACATCAGAATCTTCAGTTCAGCTTTACCAACAGTGCTGTGTGTCCCCAGGGTTTCCCTTTGGCAGGACACAGAAGACACTTCTGAGGCTGTCCTCTTTTTTTTTTTTTTTTTTTAGATTTTATTTATTCATTATAGAGAGGGGAGAGAGAGAGAGAGAAGGGGGGAGGAGCAGGAAGCATCAACTCCCATATGTGCCTTGACCAGGCAAGCCCAGGGTTTTGAACCGGCAAGCTCAGCGTTTCCAGGTTAACGCTTTATCCACTGCGCCACCACAGGTCAGGCGAGGCTGTCCTCTTTAATGCCACTCCTAAAGTCTCAGGTATATCTCAGATGCCTCCCAATTCCTCAGAAACTACTTGGGACGGAGGGATTCCACAGGTTTAACTGAACCATCAGGAATTCCACGGGGCACGTCAGAGCTGGGTGAGAGGTGACCAGTGAGACTTTGCTTCTATTTCCAACCCCTGGGGCAGGCTCTTCTGGACTTCCCTCCTCCCTGTGTGCATTCTATCACAAAGCTCCACCCGGCCACTGGGCCCCCAGCACTGCCCCCGGCATAGTGCCTTTCCTGTCGTAGGTTCACAGGACATACTCAGTGAATGAAGGGTCCCTCTTAGTCGGGCCCTGTGTCCCCACACAGTAAGGACGTGGACATCCTTGTGTCTCACTGTCTTTTGGGTGTGAGACTGAAGAAGAGGGAAGCCATGGTTCTGATCTCCCCATCCCTGCTCTTCCCCTCCCACTTCACAGACTAAGGCTGTTGAGGGGACGCCCAGAGCCATGGAAGCTGCTAGAAGCCCCTGTAAGAAGTCATGCTCTCTGCTCCCAGTCGCAGCTCAGAGAACAAAACAAGACTGCAACTGCCAGCCCTGCGCTCTGTTCCCTTGGCCAAACCCCAAGGCCAGAGACCAACCTCCAGCTGGCTCACAGCCCCCACCTGGGGCCTGGGGCCCCTCCCTCCCTCTGCTTGCCCATCCTCTGAGAAACGCACCTGTGGATGTCCAGCCTTCTGTGCTTCTTCCCTTCAACAAGCGTCTTACAGTTGGTGTAGTTCTTGTTCCTTCCTGTCTGCCTTCAGGTGGACGTGTTGCCTGGGGCAACGGTGATGTCACCTGCGAGGTGCTTCCATTCCAGTGATGTCACGGGGCGGGCCACCAAAATAGAGGGGGATGTGCTCTCTATGGAAAAACACCACAGACCCCAAATTGCTGAAGGTGACCCTGTAGACCTCTTGGGCACTCTCAAATGACCTTTCTCCCCCGGAAATCTTTCTCACCCTTCTCTCCCCACTGGGTGCCTGAGACAAGCCAAGGCTCACACCTGACCTTCCCCCTCCCAGCGTCAGCTGAGAGGTCAGGACAAGCAGCTTTGCCCACCATTCTGAACAAGCTACCCACAAGGGCACTGCCGATCTTCTTATCACCTGGGGCTGTCTAGGTCCCTGATCCCTTGCCCTTTGCTCCAACCTCGGTGAAGAGATCAGCGGCATTAACGGGGAAACTAGGGTCCCAATTTGGCAGAGATTTACCCTCCTCCAAAGGGTAACATCTCCTTGGCTCTGGGATACCTGGAGATGGCAGCTTACTAAAGATGGGCCATGAGGGGGCCTGGACAGATATAAGGGAGAGGCCAGCTGGGATGGCCAGGTGGCTGAGGGCGCCCAAGCACTCACTTGCCTTAGGACTGACTGAACGTCATGCTCACACAGGGGTTGAAGCGGCCAGTTCTGGCTCTTCCACTTCCGTGGGCAGCCATGTGGATTAGGGACCAGGTTCCTTTTTTCTGTGCTTGGCTTCCCATTGACCCATCCAGGCCACCAGACTGTCCTCGATTTGCATATAGCATTTGCCCCCCTACCCCCTGTCACCCCCGTGGCCTGAAACTCCTAAATTTGTCTAGTAGTTAAATTTATGCAAATACAGCTTGATGTGGCTGGGAGCTAAGGCTTATAATTCACTAAACAAAATAGATAAAGTATTTCAAAATTGGTAAATTATGAAAGAGAAAAGGAAGAAATCCTACCAGGTAAATAAACACTGACTTCTAGAACACTGAGCAAAGAAATACACACAGCCAGGATGATCAGAGTACTGGTCTACCTGGCAGGTATTTCTCTATTGGTGAGGTCTACAGAGGCAAACAGAGCCCCATGCTGCTGGACATCACTCTCTACCTACTCCTGGCCGTGACTCCAGCTTTGCCAACCACAAGCTGCCTTCTAATCTTTGGTCTCCCATGTGGCTTGCTTGGGATGCAGGAACAGTTAGCATCTAGTCTGCATCCCAAGGTCTCCTTGCAAATTCATAAACTAGCATTCTGATTTGTATAGCCACTTCTGGGAGCTCTCTCCAGATGACTCAATAGCCCAAGACCAAACCACTCTGGAAATTGTGAAGATAAGAGTTTCCAAGTGAGCCCAACTAAGAGCCAGACCCTGGGACAGGTGACACGATCCAGGCAAACACTAGCCTTGTGGGAAATCTGATGGGCATCAGCCAGCTCTTCCCAGGAGACATAAGACATCGAGAATTCCTCACTGGCTGAGAAGGCTGGTTTGTTTAAAATGCTGTCTATCTGTCTGTCTGTCGGTAGTAAAATGCTCTGCTCTGGCTAATTCAGTGCTGACATGTATAGCGTGGAAAATAAGTGATCAAAAGATGGAGTTTAGAAGTGGGAGTTTGGGAAAGGTTTCCTGCATGAGCTTGGGAAGGGTGTTTGCAGGTGAACAGGATCTGGACACGATGGGGACTGGGGGTAGGAAGTCCCCTAAAGAAGAGACATTACGAAGGGGGTTTCTGCATTCCCGTGTTCCTACTCTTCCTGGGCTCTGTGCCCGGGGTGCTTGTCACTGCCTCCCACCTGCATCTGTCCCCTCTCCATCGGATTCCCTAGCCTTTCTCTTTACTGACCCCAGGGGGTTCAAGAGGGAAAAACACAAAACCAGGTGCTCCTCCCAGACAGCATGGTCAGACGCTCCCCAATCTGTTCCATTGCTGGGGGAGTTCCCTGCCTAGATGAGGGACCGTAGGAGCCCGTGGCCTTTTCCCTCCTCTGCCACACCCAGGTGGTGCTTACTCATCGCCCTAAAGCCAGGCCCCAAACTGGATCTGCCACCTCACACTACCCAGCTCTTGAGGAGGAAGGCCATCTGCCGCTTGGGGCAGGCTTCCCCGCAGCCGTCAAGGCTGGGCCTGCCTCTTTCCATGTCTGCCTTCTGCCAGATGACTTTTCCATCTTTTCCTCCATCAGAGCTGACAGCAGGCATTTCTTCCTCTGACAAAGAAAGAAAAAGACAACTACTCTTTCCTCTTTCTCAAGAGGGATCCCAAGCGAGCTAGATTTTTAAGCTTAACCCGCTTCTTGTGCTGGGCTGCTCAGTAGTTGGGACTCACCGCCAAGCTCCTGAACACTTTACTTCGCTGTGCCTCAGTTTCCTCAGCTATTAGATGGCAATAACAATACCTACATCATAGGGCTACATGAAGATTCAATGAGTTAATACAAGCAACGTGTGTTTTTTGGGAAAAAAGCCTAGAAAATGTAAAGTCCTCAATAACTGCTGGTTATCAAGGCTGCTATGTATGGTTGTACAGGTCAAGTAAACCGTTCAAGAACCCCGGCTGGGGGTGGGGGTCAGGTCCAGCTTACATGCTGTTTGCCCAACTATGTGCTTTGGTGTGTCCACCCAGATGAGACTCCTTTTTCTGGATGGCACCAAGATGCCATGCACTCATCTAGCGGGAGCACCTTATTTTAATTCACGCACAGGATGGAACAGCTGACAGCAGCCCTGGAGGTTATTATTGGCTCTCAGTATCATCATGGCCATGTCTTCCTTCCCAGCAAGACTGGAATAGAGGGGAGTCCATGATGGACCCGTCTCAGCTCATAAGGCCCTAGCCCTCAGCTGCCCAGCACACCTGGAGCCCCTGCACCCACCTAGAACACTGCTGGGTTAAAGCCGGCCCCCAAAGCCCCACGGGCTGCCCTGCTACCTCACCTCACCCCACCGACGGGACTCTCAGCCCCAAACATGGAGTCACGGAGTCCTAGCCTCTGAAAGGACCTCTCCTTGGTAACCGCTGATGGCCACCTGCATCGGCTGAGCGATGGGCAGCCTATTACCTGCTGAGATCTAGTTGTTAGCAGGTTCCTTCTCACTCTGATTAAGATCCATTTCCCTGCTTCTCCTAACCGGTGAGTCTCTGACGCCAGGCAGAACAAGACTTTTCTTCAGTGACAAAGCTTGCGATTCCTGAAGGCCACAGCCCCAACACTCGGCCTCTTGTCCTTAGGGGAAATACTACCGGTTCGTCCTTTCGCCCTGTTCTAGGTTCAAGCACATGTTCTAAAACCTCCGCACCATCCATCCCCTCCTCTCTGGACACTTCCCCATTTGACAGTGGTGTCCCTTGAAAGAAGAGACATTAAGGAGGGGGTTTCTGCATTCCCGTGTTCCTACTCTTCCTGGGCTCTGTGCCTGGGGTGCTTGTCACTGCCTCCCACCTGCATCTGTCCCCTCTCCATGGGACTCCCTAGCCTTTCTCTTTACTGACCCCAGGGGGTTCAAGAGGGAAAAACACAAAACCAGGTGCTCCTCCCAGACAGCACCTTCTCGGGTGAGTCCCTTTGCCAGAAGCCTGTCTAAAAGTTCCTCCCTGAACTTGCTCTGGGACAAACAGTTCACCCAGCACCCTCCTCTTAGTTTTCCTCATGTATGCTGCAGAATCTGAAAGCCTGTTCCTGGTAAGGTGACAAGTTCTGGGATGATAGCATCAGATGAAAAGATCAGATCCTTTCCCCATCAACAGCTGGAGCTTGAGATTGCTGCATTTTTGACAATTGGGGAGCTAGATGATGGCCCTCAAATGAACGCCCTTCCATCCATGCAGGGAGAGCAAAGTCAGTATAACTGCTTTGTGGTTACCCACAAGTGGAAAATACGAGGGCAGAATGGCCCAGAGCGGCGCAGACACAGGGAATTAGCAAACAATGAAAGCCACTTAGGCACGTAGGCTGGAAGGAGGACGCAAAAGCAGAGCCTATTATGTTATCAGCAGGGAGGGGAATGGCAGCAATTCTACCTATGTGTGCCATGCCAGTGTCCCCAGCTAGCCTGGACCTGTGACTGCACAGGCCATCTCCAAGCTAGAATCCCTTTATAAAAGGGAAGGACCCTCCATCAAATCTAAGAGGAACAAGAAAATTGAATAGAACTCCAAAAACGGATTTAGATTCAAAGACCGGGGCCAGGCTCTGCCAGTACCTGGTACTCTTCTACAGTTTTGAAGGGGTGAGTGACCCTTCTCACACCAGGCAGAGTGGCAAAGGCAAAGTGCCACCAAAGAGAGGATCAGTAAAATATTTTCCCTTCTTGGGCAGCAACATCTTTTTTTTTTTTTTCAAAAGAGGAGTATTTTAAATGGAAAGCCGGGCCTTGGGGCTTGGGAGTCCCTTCAGCGGGTAGTCAGATAGGTGGAGACACTGGACAGGCTTGGGGATGGAGTTAGGGGTCAAGTGGCAGATTATTTGCAGCTCCAAGAGAAAGTCCTGCACAGCGTGGGTTCTCTCTCTTCCGCTAACAGTCCCGAAAGAGGAAGCTGCAGCTCTGTGTAGTCCCAGCAACCTCATAGCTTCACTACCTTAAACCGAGAATAAACAAGCTTCTTTTCTGTTCCCGCCTTCCAGAAAGGGGGGGGGAGGGGCGAGGCTGGAAGGGAGCTGGCTAAACAGATGCCCCCTCGGCCCCGGGTCTGTCTTTAGCCCCGGAACTCTGCTCAGACGGTGAAAAATAACGGGTCGTCGGGGCTGTAGGAACAAAGAGGTCCCGTTTCGGGTACCTGGGAGAGGAGTTGCGGGCTGCCGGGACCGGAGCTGGGTGAGCGCGGGACCCCGCAAGCCGCGCGCGGAGGAGCGTGGACGCCGCACGGCAATGAGCCCCGCCTTGGCACGGGCGCTGCAACACGGTCTCCAGAGTCACCCCAGCCTGGGGGCGGGAGGAGGCCCCCGCGCCCGAGCCCCAGGCCGCCATCTCGGGCGCAGCTCCGCCTCATTCCCGCTGCCCCTCGCTGCCTTCTACCTTCCAACCCACGAGGAGGACGCAGAGCTCGCGGCTGCTGGCCCGAACTTACGGTTAGCCTCCGTCCCCACTAGCCGTCGCGGGGAGCAGCACGCGGGCCCAGGCTGCACTCGCGGGTCCCTAAGGCCCCGATGCCGCAGTTTGTGGGCAATTAGAGGGTCGGGGGCGGAGATACCCCAGCCGGCTCCCGCCTTCTGGTCTCCAGCAGCAGAGATCTAAAGGGCTTCGGAGTTACTCATTTCCTGGATGTCACAGAAACTTTTCGTCCTTATAAGAACAAAACACCCGCCTCTACTCTCGGCAGCAAAAGCTCCTTAAGGAGGACCGTGCAAGATAGGGGGGGCCGGGCCTAGGATCCACCACTGACTCCCAGGAACTCTGGGGGGCGGGGTAGCAGACCTGGAGAGTGACGAGGAGGGACGGGATCTGGCCACTAGAATGAACTGGGGCGAGTGGACAGGGAGTCGGAGATGACGCCCTTAAAAGTCGGTCCCAGCCCGCTGATTGGAGGGGCTAAGTCACTGCTCTCTACCTAGCGTTTTCCGCGGCACCTTTTACTGGTGATGCATGCCTGGGGCCACCTCTTTTGTCCCCTGGAGAGAAACATAAATCGAGGCACAACGCTGGCCCTTTACTCTTTTTGGGGGGGGCTTGAAAGAATTAAAGTAGTATACCAAACTAAGGATAAAGGAATGCATCCTTGCCTTTCTCACCAAATAACAAGGCACAAAGAAAAAACGATGACTTAGATGCTTTTATCTGCAGAGGGCGCTTCAGTTTCCAAAGCCTGTTTACAGTTGTGAAGTTAGTTAGATCTCTATTTCAGACAGGAGGGAATTGAGGCCAGGAAGGCAAGGGCAGCAACAACCTGGCCCTACTTAATGGGTTATGGAATCCATAACCTAATATTCTTGTGACCTGTCCAAATTCCACAGCCAGTACAAGAGACCGGGAAGGGCTTGAATGAATCCTACATAAAATAGCTTGGGAGGGGGGCGAACACCATCAGTGGGGGTGCGTTGGGAAAGAAATTAGGAGAAAGCACTGCACAAGTGATTACACCATTGCTACTGCTGTTGGTTTTCTTATCATTGTCTTCTTTTCCTCCTCAAGTCAGTCAAATAACTGTAACACTCGCCTGGAAGACATTAGGCTGAGTCCAAAGATAAACGGGAGGAAGAAAGGTTCTAAAAATAGACCCTCTGTCCCTTGGTCGGGGTTCCTCTTGTTTTCAAATTTCTCGTGCTGCTTACAGCTCCTTTCTTACAGCAGGCACAGCTCTGGCAGAGATTTGGGAGCTGGTAGGGAGTCGTGCGGAAGGGGTTATCTGAGGAAATATTCTTGAAAGAGCTGTGTGTTTACAAAGTGTCTGCAAGTTGGAAGAGTGGGGTACTCATCCTCAAAGCAGGCAGGGGAAGTTACTGGGAGATGAGAACACTGAACTGAGCACCACTCCTACCTGTAATCCTTGGGGTCAGAGTTCAGGGTCATGTGTGCTAGAATGGCAAGGGTACTGCTTGAATGCCCTCTGGGATTGTCATTAGCAATTCCTAAATAGCTGTGTGTATTTATTTATATAAGGAACATTTATTAGATTATAAGCCTGACGATTTCTCTCTGTGACCTAATGGCCACCTTCGTTGGCTTCCCTCTGCTGCCACATGTGCCATCTGTGAACTGGTCTTTACTTATCTCACCAACCTCATATCTCAGTTCATGTTCCACACCAGACCCCTTGCAGTTCTTGGAACCTGTGCTTCTCAGAATGTGATACTTTGTCCCTACCCACCTTGGGCGCTCACATGTGCTCTATCTTTTCCTGGCAACCTTCAACCCACCCCTTCCTCCAACCTGTCACCCTCAGTGCACATACACTATTTTTTTTTTTTTCTGCTAATATGTTCTCAGTTGTCGGGTCTCAAGATTAGGTGATTTCTCTTCCAGGATTTCTTCCGTGAACATCCATGCCGAGTTTAGACACCTCCCGCCCCATGTAGTTTCTACTCTAGAAAAAGGTTTTTAATTGATTGACTGAGTGATTTTAGAGAGAGAAAGGGGAGAGAGGGAAAAGGGGGAGAGAGAGAGAAACATTGATTTGTTGTTTCACTTATTTATGCATTCATTGGTTGATTCTTGTATGTGCCCTGACCAGGGATCCAACCTACAATGTTGGCACATCAAGACAATGCTCTAACCTGGCCAGGGCCTGGAAAGGGTATTTTAAAAGACAGGAAAGTACAAAAGATTAAACTTTTGGAAACATGAGAGGCTAAGAAGTCAGGTAACTTCTGCTTCAAACACAGAACTACTGGGGAAAAAGTCAACAGAAGGAAGGAACGAAGGAAGGAAGGGGAGAGAGGGAGGAAAGAAGAAAGAAGGAAGGAGGGAGGGAGAGACAGAAGAAGGGAAGGAAGGAAGGAAGGAGGGAAGGAAGGAAGGAAGGAAGGAAGGAAGGAAGGAAGGAAGGAAGGAAGGAAGGAAAAGAAAAGGAAAGAAGAAGGAAAGGAATAAGGAAAGGAAGAAGTGACAGAAGAAATGAAGGAAGGAAAGAAGGAGGGAGGGAGGGAAGAAGGATGGAAAAAGGAAGGAAGGAAGGAAAGAAAGAAGGAAGGAAGGAAGAAAGGAAAAAATGATTTCTAGGTATGAGATAGGAAGAGGGACTCTAAGATATGTCGGGGTATTTGCATGTAGGAATATAAGCCCAAATTGTTAAGGACTGTGTGAGCACTTAGGCCTTGTGTTCTAGAAAGGTAGAGATCTGGACTTGAGACCCATTACTCTATACTGGGACACTGGAAAGAATCTTTGTGACTGGAAGATGGGAAGAAAACCAAAAATCCTTCTACTGGTCCAGGGCCACAGTAGGAAGTCTGTGGTTTGTCTGGGGCTCTGAATGAATTAAAAATATCTATTTACTTTTGAAACTGAAACCACTACCCTGTCTATGCCATTCATTGGTGTGAGGTCCTAGTTTGCACTACTCATGTGCTGAGGGAATCCTGAAGTCAATACAGAGCTTAAGAGCTGGTTCCAAAGTGATGAATCCCTTGGTCCTGTCAGAAGCAAGTGCAAAACCCATTGTTCGTTCTGATCTCTGACAGAATAAACCTCACCCATTGACCGTGAGTTTATTAGTAAGAAATTATAAACCAAGGTAGAAAATGAAGCACTTGAGGGATGGATCAATAAACAGAAGAATTAGCCCCTTAAGAACTGGAGACAATAGAACAATTTGGAAGAGATGATAAAATAGTTATGTTCAAAATAATTACAGAGTCAAAATGATCTACCATAACACCATGGAAAAAGAATAAGCAAATTGAAAAAGCACAAATACAACATATAATAATAAAAATTTAGTCATTTAGATTTAAAACTTTGATGAATAAAAATAATTCATTAAAAAGGGGAAAATAGCCCTGGCTGGTTGGCTCAGTGGTAGAGCATCGGCCCAGTGTGTGGAAGTCCTGGGTTTGATTCCCGGCCGGGCACACAGAAGAAGCACCCATCTGCTTCTTTCCCCCTCTCCTTTCTCTCCTCTCTCTCTTCCCCTCCAGTAGCCAAGGCTCCTTTGGAGCAAAGTTGGCCCCGGTGCTGAGAATGGCTCCATGGCCTAGAATGGCTCCAGTTGCAATGGAGACACACCCCAGATGGGCAGAGCATCGCCCCCTATTGGGCTTGCTGGGTGGATCCTGGTCAGGTGCATGCAGGAGTCTGTCACTCTGCCTCCCTGCTTCTTTTTGTATTTTTCTGAAGCTGGAAATGGGGAGAGACAGTCAGACAGACTCCCGCATGAGCCCGACAGGGATCCACCCGGCACGCCCACCAGGGGCGAAGGTCTGCCCACCAGGGGGTGATGCTCTGCCCCTCCGGGGCGTCGCTCTGCCGCGACCAGAGCCACTCTAGCGCCTGGGGCAGAGGCCAAGGAGCCATCCCCAGCGCCCGGGCCATCTTTGTTCCAATGGAGCCTTGGCTGCGGGAGGGGAAGAGAGAGACAGAGAGGAAGGAGGGGGGGTGGAGAAGCAAATGGGCGCTTCTCCTGTGTGCCCTGGCCGGGAATTGAACCTGGGTCCCCCGCACGCCAGGCCGACGCTCTACCGCTGAGCCAACCGGCCAGGGCCCCTGCTTCTTACTTCAGAAAAATACACACAAAAAAGGAACAAATAAAAGTATCATACTAATCTCTGTTTTAGAAGCACTAAATACAATGTTAATGCAGAATACCAGCAGCACATCAGAAGAATGTTGCATTACAAATAGATCAAAAAGGAAACATGGAAAGATCATCACCATAGCTGCTGAAAAGCCATTAGATAAAATTTAGCATCCAATTATAAATAAATGCTTTTGTGGCAAGATAAAATGAGCCTGACCAGGTGGTGGTACAGTGGATAGATTGTCAGACTGGGATGTAGAGGACCCAGGTTCGAAGCCCAGAGGTTGCCAGATTGAGCGTGGGCTCACCAGCTTGAGCGGGGTCACTGGATTGATCATGGGGTCACAGACATGACCCTGTGGTCGCTGGCTTGAGCTCAAAGGTCACTGGCTTAAAACCCAAGGTTGCTGGGTTGAGCCCAAGGTCGCTGGCTTGAGCAAGGGATTACTCACTCTACTGTAGCTCCAGGTCAAGGCACATATGAGAAAGCAATGAACAATGAAGAATTGATGCTTCTCATCTCTTTCCTGTCTGTCTGTCCCTATCTGACCCACTCTCTCTGTCACACACACACACACACACACACACACACACACACACACACACACACACACACAGAGATAAAAATGAGAAATGAAGTCCCAAAGTTAGTATCATGCTTAATGGGGAAATAATACTAGGAACCCTCATGTTAAAGTCAGTGCAAGATATGAATGTCTTCTTTTACCTTTTTTAAAAAACTTGTCAATTAGGAATGTGTTTGGTTGCAATAGAATATCAGACTATAATTTTATGTGTCTAAGAGTACAAGAGATTTAAACAAATAGGGTTTTATTTATTTAGCATATACAAGAGAGACAGGAAGGGAGAGAGATGAGAAGCATCAACTTATAGTTGAGGTGCCTTGACCCCCTGGGTGGGGTTCCAGATGAGCCAGTGACACCTTGCTCAAGCCAGTGACCTTGGGCTCAAGCCAGTGACCATAAACATGACCTCATGCTCAATTTGGTGACCCTGTGTTCAAGCTGGTGAGCCTGTGCTCAAGTTGGTGAGCCCACACTCAAGCTGATGACCTTGGGGTTTTGACTCGGGGTCCTCAGCATCCTAGACCGATGCTTTATCCATTGTACCACTGCCTGGTCAGGTACAGGCAAATAGGGCTTTATTTTTAAGTCTATAGATAGGTAGCTGCTTTGGCTCAATGCTTTGATAGCTTTGGGGCTGGTCAAAGGTTATATACACTTACTACTTTGATACAGTATATTGCAAATTATCCTCCAAAGGTATTTCACCGATTTAAACTCACCAATAAAATATATGTCTGTTTTCCTAAATCGTTTTTATTATTGGCTATTTCCTAACTCTAGATTGCTTCTTTTATAAGTAGAAAGAGGTATCTCAATATCTTGATTTACATTTCTTTATTTATAAGTGAGGTTGAATGGAACATTATTACTGGCCATTTTTACTTTGCTATTTGTGAATAGCAGACATAATTTCACCTGTTTTTCTGTTGGCTTGTTTTCTGTGTGTATTTTCCATGATATTACCTGCTAGAAATGTCTTCAAATTCCACAGTGAAAGGTGAGTTGTGATAAACACTGGACCAACTGTGGGCAGCTTCACACTGTACTTCGCAGTCAGGAACATTGGCAATAAAAACCAAAGAACAAACATGAGGACAGGCTTCCTGTTCCCCTCCAGCTGTGGCAATCCCAGTATATGGAACAAAAAGCGTGATAATGGGACAGACAGGAAACCAGTGCTAGTTATGAAGGGGCTCATGGGTGGAAAAAAAAGAGCATTTTCCTTGATTTGGTCAGTCACCTTCCTGAACTCACCTTTGCATGCAATTTCAAGAGACAATAAGAATTTACTGGATGTTTCATTGGAACAGACTCCTTTGCTGAGACATGGATGAGTTGTATTTGCCTATTTCTTTTCTCAAAATCAGTCCTGGGAATTCCTCCACCTCTTCTAGAAAGCTGGAGCCAGCAGGAACTTTAGAGATTACTGATCAACAAAAATGAAGCCCAAAGAAGTTAAAGCACATACTAAACTAAAGGTAACATTTTTGCTTAGAGATAGCATAATACTAGCTATAACTTATGCTAGGTGCTAGGTGTTACTCTAAAAATATTACTTTAAAAATAACTCATTTGCCTGACCTGTGGTGGCGCAGTGGATAAAGCGTCGACCTGGAATGCTGAGGTCGCCGGTTCAAAACCCTGGACTTGCCTGGTCAAGGCACATATGGGAGTTGATGCTTCCTGCTCCTCCCCTCTTCTCTCTCTCTCCTCCTTCTCTCCTCTCTAAAATGAACAAATAAAGTCTTAAAAAAAATAACTCATTTATTCTCATAGTGTAGGTATAACTAGCATTCCCACTTAACAGATGAATAAATGAAGCCCAGAAGGACTAAGTAACTTGCCTAAAGTCACACAGCAGAGTGTGCCACACAGTGGCATAGTTAGGATTTGAACAAGGATCTTGGGCTCCAGAATCTTGACCTTAACTGTGACTCTATATCATTTAGTTCATAGTAAATCCCCTTCAAATGTACAGCTACACTGATTTCCTCAAGAATGAGATTACAATAGAATATTTTTCAAACTATTTTGAGAATACATTCTACCCCAGAGACCAATAGTACTTACCCATAAATGCATTATGATCGAAAGTTTCTTTAACTCTTTGAGTAGTACAAACATTTATGTATGTCCGTGCCTCCTGACCATTCAGATCGTACATGTACATCTTTAAACTTTGAGCTGGAGCAATAATAGTATGTTCTTCTTGTTTCCATAATTTGGTAATCAAACAAACATGATTTTAAGTTAATAAAACTGTAACTGGAATTAATTTCATTTTTTGAATAAAAACTCACTCCCAGGGGTCAGTGAGCATGAAAAAAACTTACCACTCAAAGGGTTAAAAACAATCCTTATATTTATACTTACTATTTGTGATATGCCTTGGTATGCTCCCTCTTCTTTTTTCTATTTCTGTCTCTCACCCCAATCCCCCCTTTTTTTCCGTAGCTTTTAACTTCCCTTAATCACTAATTGTTAATCCCAGGACTAATTGCTGTGTTTGTGAGTGTGTAAGCTAATTGTATTCCTTCTTTCTTCCTTCTTTCCTTTCTTTTCTTTTTTTCTTCTCTTCCTTCCTTAATCAAACTTTCTATTCCGAGTGTCTATTATGTATAAGCTCAACAGATAAATTAAAGAAAAGACTGCCTCTTCCAGTCGCATGGGAAAGATGTAGAAATAAACACACAATTAAAATACAGTGTCTTGACAGAGGGGCATTCAGATTTTCTAGCAACACAAGAAAAGTACCTAACCAAGGAAAACTTCCTGGAGAAGGTGACACAGCTGAGTTTTGAAAAACTCACTGGACACAGAAGGAGACAGGAATTTTAAACAAGGGACCTACATCTGTAAAGTCTAGAAATATATATTTGAAAATATGTTTTCAGGGGATAGTAGAAATAAGAACATTAACCCATCATGAAAGGAATTTTTACTTTGATTTAAAACAATTTTATTTATTTGCTTATTTTCTCACTTAATCGATTTATTTATTTGTTAATAATTTATTTGTAGTAGGAACAGGTTTTGCAGAGCCGTTCAATCTTTTTAACCAATCTAGTTAGCTGGTTGGTTTGTGTAAGTCACCGCTAGTTCTAGGTAGATCATCAAACTGTGACCTTGGCTTCCTGGGCAAGAAGCTCCAATGCAATGAGCTAGCCTACCTAGTCATACCCCAAAGGAATCTGACTGGGAGAGATACAGTTGCTGTTAAGCCAATAAATTCCAGGCAGGTGAGATGATCGGGTGGTTGTGACACTGTCCTCTCCTCCTGGTAAAAATGACCTCCTGTGGTGGCAGGTTGCCCGCTGCCTCCTCCTCATGCCTGACCTTTCAGTCCGCCTAATAAATCTGCTTGAGCTCTGTTGCTTCCTCCAGTATCAAGAAGGGGATTTGTGTGAAGACCCTTTGGGAATCAATGCAAATGCTCCACAAATGTTCTGTTAAGTTACCTCTGCAGCAGGCTGGAAATGGAACAGATTAAAGAACTAAAATATGGTCCAAATAGTTTTCGAAAGCACTGGCCAACTGGGACTCTGCTCTATCATCTAAGGTGAGCCTGGGGTCAGCTGATAAATGATCACAATTTTCTGCAACACGTAGGCTTTTAATCTTCCCAACAACCTGGAGGAGAAATGTTAGATGTGATGACCTGAGCAGTTTTTACCATGTTGTTGGGGTCTGCAAATGCAGGGTTTAGATTTATGGATACTAAATTCAGAGATATCGCAGGGATGACTGTACAAATAAGACCTGTTTTGGTCAGGGCTTTTGAGCTTTTTTTTTTTTTTTTTTTTTTATGTTATAACTAAAGATGCAAAATGCCTAGCAGAACCCAAGAGAGCAGGTGTTGCTGGGCTTCCTCGGGGACCATAACCTGAATCGGAAGGGGCACCAACAGCCAAGGAAGCCTCCTCTCCCTCGTCTTTTTTTTTCCTCTCTTGGGCCTGTGGCTTCCCCCTTCTTGTTCACGGGCTCTATTCGTCCCTCTGTGCAGCCTGCCTTCCTCTGCCTCTCCTGGGGTTTCACATACTCAGTTCGAGGCCCCAGAACTGAGCGGCTTGCGGGGCTTGGTCCCAACTATAAATCCCCAGGAAAAAAAATAATGGAATTGGCCTTCTGTGGGCAAGGTCTCCACTTTTGACCCTTCCAGTTATGACCCCAGGGAACAGGGAGGGCCTTCTAGAACCTTTTGGCTTCAGAGAGAAACATCTTTCTAGGTGGGAGTTACTAGTCTCACTAGTAACATCCTTATGTGTTTCACTGGACGTTTGTGGGCTGTGTAGGATCCCCCACTTGAGGCTAGGACCTCTGTGGCCCATTAAAGGAGTAGCTTCTTTTTAGGGCATGGTTGCTGTGCATTGCAGGCTTGGGATCTCCATGGAGGGCTGCATATTAGTGTCTCTGTCTGCTTTCCAGGAGTTCTACTTTATAACCTCCCTGGGTGCCGTTGAAGAGGTAAGCACTCTGTATGTGATGCTGTTCTTATTATTGAGTCACAGCACATAGCTTAGATGTCCTAGGAGGGTGCTGTAGGAGGCACTCATATCCAGGTTTAAACAAGGAGCTTTGCAGAAGTATTAGAGCTCATGATCACATTTTAAAGTGACCTGGGAGAGTGAATGGCTGTCCCTGGTCTTTGAGTTTGCAATTACTTCTCTGCTGTTTATCCAAAGCTTCACCACTGATTTACACCTTCTTGTCAACATTGGTGTCCACGGCCCCTGATAGGGACCCTATCCTTCCTGTTACAAGTTTTTTGCATTCTTGTCTTGGTATGTGCTCAATGCTATTTCCCATATTTTGAATTTCTTCTATTTTCTCCCATGCCTATAATTCATATGTATCTTTTTTTAAAAAATAATTTTATTTTTTTAATGGGGCGACATCAATAAATCAGGATACATATATTCAAAGATAACAAGTCCAGGTTATCTTGTCGTTCAATTATGTTGCATACCCATCACCCAAAGTCAGATTGTCCTCTGTCACCTTCTATCTAGTTTTCTTTGTGCCCCTCCCCCTCCCCTTTTCCCTCTCCCTTTCCCCCTTCCCCCTGTAACCACCACACTCTTATCAATGTCTCTTAGTTTCACTTTTATGTCCCACCTACGTATGGAATAATGCAGTTCCTGGTTTTTTCTGATTTACTTATTTCACTTCGTATCATGTTATCAAGATCCCACCATTTTGCTGTAAATGATCCGATGTCATCATTTCTTATGGCTGAGTAGTATTCCATAGTGTATATGTGCCACATCTTCTTTATCCAGTCATCATTGACGGGCTTTTTGGTTGTTTCTATGTCCTGGCCACTGTGAACAATGCTGCAATGAACATGGGGCTGCATGTGTCTTTACGTATCAATGTTTCTGAGTTTTGGGGGTATACCCAGTAGAGGGATTGCTGGATCATAAGGTAGTTCTATTTTCAGTTTTTTGAGGAACCACCATACTTTCTTTCATAATGGTTGTACTACTTTACATTCCCACCAACAGTGTATGAGGGTTTCTTTTTCTCCACGGCCTCTCCAATACTTGTTATTACCTGTCTTGTTAATAATAGCTAATCTAACAGGTGTGAGTGGTATCTCATTGCAGTTTTGATTTGCATTTCTCTAATAACTAATGAAGATGAGCATCTTTTCATATAACTGTTGGCCATTTGTATTTCTTCCTGGGAGAAGTGTCTGTTCATGTCCTCTTCCCATTTTTTTATTGGATTGTTTGTTTGTTTGTTGTTGAGTTTTATGAGTTCTTTGTATATTTTGGATATTAGACCCTTATCTGAGCTGTTGTTTGAAAATATCATTTCCCATTTAGTTGGCTTTCTGTTTATTTTGTTATCAGTTTCTCTTGCTGAGCAAAAACTTCTTAGTCTGATGTAGTCCCATTCATTAATTTTTGCCTTCACTTCTCTTGCCTTTGGAGTCAAATTCATAAAATGCTCTTTAAAACCCAGGTCCATGAGTTGAGTACCTATGGCTTCTTCTATGTACTTAATTGTTTCAGGTCTTATGTTTAGATCTTTGATCCATTTTGAGTTAATTTTAGTACAGGGGGACAAACTGTAGTCCAGTTTCATTCTTTTGCATGTGGCTTTCCAGTTTTCCCAGCACCATTTATTGAAGAGGCTTTCTTTTCTCCATTGTGTGTTGTTGGCCCATTTATCAAAAATTATTTGACTATATATATGTGGTTTTATTTCTGGACTTTCTATTCTGTTCCATTGGTCTGAGTGTCTGTTTTTCTGTCAATACCATGCTGTTTTGATTGTCGTGCCCTATAATATAGTTTGAAGTCAGGTATTGTAATGCCCCCAGCTTCATTTTTTTTCTTTAGGATTGCTTTGGCTATTCGGGGTTTTTTATAGTTCCATATAAATCTGATGATTTTTTGCTCTATTTCTTTAAAAAATGTCATTGGAATTTTGATGGGAATTGCATTAAATTTGTATATTGCTTTGGGTAATATGGCCATCTTGATTATATTTATTCTTCCTAACCAAGAACAAGGTATATTCTTCCATCTCATTATATCTTTTTTGATTTCCCTTAACAATGGTTTATAGTTTTCATTATATAAGTCCTTTACATTCTTTGTTATGTTTATTCCTAAGTATTTTATTTTTTTTGTTGCAATCGTGAAGGGGATTATTCTTTTGAGTTCGTTCTCAATTGTTTCATTGTTGGCATATAGAAAGGCTATTGACTTCTGTATGTTAATTTTGTATCCTGTGACCTTACTATATTGGCTTATTGTTTCTAGTAGTCTTTTTGTGGATTCTTTGGGGTTTTTGATGTATAGGATCATATCATCTGCAAAAAGTGATACCTTTACTTCTTCTTTTCCAATATGGATGCCTTTTATTTCTTTGTCTTGTCTGATTGCTCTGGCTAGAACCTCTAGTACCACATTAAATAAGAGTAGAGAGACTGGACAACCCTGTCTTGTTCCTGATTTAAGGGGGAAAGCCTTCAGTTTAGTGCCATTATATATGATGTTAGCTGATGGTTTATAATATATGGCCTTTATCATGTTGAGATATTTTCCTTCTATACCCATTTTGTTGAGAGTCTTAAACATAAAATTGTGTTGTATTTTATCAAAAGCCTTTTCTGCGTCTATTGATAAGATCATGTGGTTTTTGTTCTTTGTTTTGTTGATATGGTGTATTACGTTAACCGTTTTACGTATGTTGAACCATCCTTGAGATTCTGGGATGAATCCCACTTGATCATGATGTATTATTTTTTTAATATGTTGTTGTATTCGATTTGCTAGTATTTTGTTTAGTATTTTAACATCTGTATTCATTAGAGATATTGGTCTGTAATTTTCTTTTTTTGTGCCATCCTTGCCTGGTTTTGGTATGAGGGTTATGTTGGCCTCATAAAATGTGTTTGGAAGTAATGCTTTTTCTTCAATTTTTTGGAAGACTTTGAGTAGAATAGGAACCAAGTCTTCTTTGAATGTTTGATAAAATTCACTGGTATAGCCGACAGGGCCTGGACTTTTATTTTTGGGGAGGTTTTTAATGGTTTTATCTATTTCTTCTCTACTAATAGGTCTGTTTAGGCTTTCTGCTTCTTCTTGATTCAGTCTAGGAAGGTTGTATTGTTCTAGGAATTTATCCATTTCTTCTAGGTTGTTGAATTTAGTGGCATAAAGTTTTTCATAGTATCTACAATAATACTTTGTATATCTACGGTGTCCGTGGTGATTTCTCCTCTTTCATTTTGGATTTTGTTTATATGAGTTCTTTCTCTTTTTTCCTTGGTAAGTCTTGCCAAGGATTTGTCAATTTTGTTGATCTTTTCAAAGAACCAGCTCCTTGTTCTATTAATTTTTTCTATAGTTTTTCTGTTCTCTATTTCATTTATTTCTGCTCTGATTTTTATTATCTCCTTTCTTTGGCTGGTTTTGGGTTGTCTTTGTTCTTCTTTTTCTAGTTCCTTAAGGTGTGAAGTTAAGTGGTTCACTTGGGCTCTCTCTTGTTTGTTCATATATGCCCGAAGTGATATGAACTTCCCTCTTATCACTGCTTTTGCTGCATCCCATAGATTCTGATATGTCGTATTGTCATTTTCATTAGTCTGTATATATCTTTTGATCTCTGCACTTATTTCTTCTTTGACCCATTCATTTTTTAAAAGTATGTTGTTTAGTTTCCACATTTTTGTGGGATTTTTTTCCTCTTTTTTGCAGTTGAATTCTAGTTTCAAGGCTTTATGATCAGAAAATATGCTTGGTACAACTTCAATTTTTCTGAATTTGCTGATGTTGTTTTTGTGGCCCAACATATGGTCAATTCTTGAGAATGATCCATGTACACTGGAGAAAAATGTATACTCAGTCACTTTGGGATGAAATGTCCTGTAGATATCTATCATATCCAGGTGCTCTAGTGTTTTGTTTAAGGCCACTATATCTTTGTTGATTCTCTGTTTGGATGACCGATCTAGAGCCGTCAGCGGTGTATTGAGGTCTCCAAGTATGATTGTATTTTTGTCAGTTTTTGTTTTAAGGTCAATAAGTAGCTGTCTTATATATTTTGGTGCTCCTTGGTTTGGTGCATATATATTAAGAATTGTTATGTCTTCTTGATTCAGTGTCCCCTTAGCCATTATGAAATGGCCATTTTTGTCTCTGAGTACTTTTGCTGACTTGTAGTCAGCATCATCAGATATGAGTATTGCTACGCCTGCTTTTTTTTTGGATGTTATTTGCTTGGAGTATTGTTTTCCAGCCTTTCACTTTGAATTTGTTTTTATCCTTGTTACTTAGATGAGTTTCCTGTAGGCAGCATACAGTTGGATTTTCTTTTTTAATCCATTCTGCTACTCTGTGCCTTTTTATTGGTGAGTTTAATCTGTTTACATTTAGTGTAATTATTGACACTTGTGAGTTCCCTATTGCCATTTTATATATTGCTTTCTATTAGTTTTGTGTCTTGTTTGATCCTTCTCTTTCGTTTTTCTATCTTTTGTTTTTATTTGGTTGTATTCCATACATCTTTCCTCTGTTGCTATCTTTTTTATCTCATGTGCTTCTGTGGTGGTTTTTTCAATGGTGGTTACCTTTAAGTAATGAAAAGGGTTCCTACCCTGTTCATTGTAGCACACTATTTTGTAAGTACTTTTGCACTCCATCGTTCTTTGCTACTGTTAATCTCCATCCTCTCCCCCCTTTTCTTTTTGTTGTTGTCACAGTTTAAATTTGGTTTTATTGTGTTCTTCTTGGAGCTTTTACTTGTGGCTTTTTTTTTTTTTTGTTCTTTGTATCTGATTGGAGAACCCCCTTTAGTAATTCCTGGAGTGGCGGTTTTCTGATGATAAATTCCCTCATCTTTTCTGTATCTGTGAATGTTTTTATTTCTCCTTCATATTTGACCGATAGCTTTGATGGGTATAGTATTCGTGGCTGAAAGTTCCTCTCTTTCAGGACTTTAACTATTGGGGTCCACTCTCTTCTAGCTTGTAGAGTTTCTGCTGAGAAATCTGATGACAATCTAATGGGCCTTCCTTTATATGTTGTATTCTTCTTTTCCCTGGCTGCCTTCAGAATTTTTTCTTTGCCGTTGGTTTGTGCCAATTTCATTATGATGTGCCTTGGAGTAGGTTTGTTGGGGTTAAGAAAACTCGGAGTTCTGTTTGCTTCTTGAATTTGAGGCTTTAGTTCTTTCCACAGGCTTGGGAAGTTCTCATCTATTATTTGTTTGAGTATGTTCTCCATTCCATTTTCTCTCTCTTCTCCCTCTGATATACCTATTATTCTTATGTTATTCTTTTTGATGGAGTCAGATAATTCTTGTAGGGCTATCTCATTTTTTTTAAATTTTTGAGTCTCTTTCTTCTTCTTTCTGTTGTGCCTCAAGTTGCTTGTCTTCTATTTCACTAATCCTCTCTTCTGTCTGGCCTGTTCTATTAGCTAAGCTTGTTACCTCGTTTTTCAGCTCGTGAATTGAGTTTTTCATCTCTGTTTGATTTGTTTTTATAGTTTCAATTTCCTTGGAAATACATTCTTTGTGTTCATTGAGTTGTTTTCTGAGCTCTCTAAATTGCCTTTCTGTGTTTTCTTGTATATCTCGGAGGATTTTTAGGATTTCTATCTTGAATTCTCTGTCATTTAGATCCAAGGTTTCCAATATATTAAAATTTTTCTCCATAGATTTTTTTCCTCATCTAGCTGTGTTACCTCTCTTTCTTTTGTATCCATGATATTCGATTTTTCTCTTCTTTAATGGCACCTGAGGGTGGTTTTGTTGATAGTATTAATGAGATTTAATAAAGAATAAAAAGTTAAAAAAATAAAAAATCAAAATAGTTGTGTTTTTTTAAAAAAATTAATAATGAAATAAAGAAAAATAAAATAAAATAAAAATTAAAAAAAGGAAATTATTCTCTTCCCTCCTTTTTTCCTCTCCTCTCCTCTCCCCTCTTTCTTGAGAAAATCTTGTGGTGAACTGTGAATTATATTGTATTAAATAGAACAAACAATGCCTGTAATGGAGGGCCTGAATTGGGGAAAAGTAATAAAGGGGCAAAAAAAAAAAAAAAAAAAAAAAAAAAAAAAAAAAAGAGAAAAAAGAAAGGGGTATGGACCCACAAAAAGCAAATAAGGAAAAAATTTGGGTCAAGAATAAAATGATTTGCTTTTAGGTTTTGGTTGACTAAGAGTTATGATGAGAGGAATAAGAGGGCAACAGGAAAATGGGGGGACAAATTAAAAAATTACTATTGTATTTAGTGGGACAAGAACTAGATAAAATGGAGAGCCAGGGATGAGAGCAGTGCTAGTGAGTTAAAAAGGTGAAGTAAAAACCCCCCAAAATGCCACAAACATAAGTTTGAGTCCCAGATAAGATAATTTGTTTGTTATTGAGGTTTGAATGAGAGGAGATGTAAAGGAGAAAGGAAGAAACTAATATAGAGGGAGAAAAGAAAGAGAGAGAGAGAAAAAAAGAGGGAACTACTAAAAGAAGAAAAAAGAAAAAAGAGGAGAGAGAGAGAGATAGAGAGTTAAGGGTTTTGGAGTGCAACCCTCAAAGAGAGAAAGGAAGAGGAAAGAAAAGATAATGGGAGATGTAACACTTATGGGTAGTGAGTTCAAGGAGAGGAGAGAGTTAATCGACTAAATTGGAGGTGGAAAAAAAAATATCAAGAATGAAGATAAGAGAAACAAACGAACAAATATAATAAAATGGGATAGCTTATAAAGTCTGCGGATTATTCTTGATTTTGAGAGATTATCTTCTTGGTTTTTCTTTTCTCTCCCTCTTCCTGGTCGGTGACTCTGTACCCCAGGTTCTGCCCCTTTGGCACGCTCAGGTAGAGGTTTGCAGTTGATAAGTCTCTATGGCGATGTCATGTATTGTGCTTTAGTCTTGTTGGCAGTCGAGGCTCATTATAGGCTCCGCCAGTGAGAGAGTCCATGTTCCTGGAGCCTTTCTCCTAGTCTTTCCTTCCTCAATTAGTAGCCTGATAATCCAGCTATGGGGTTGCTGCTGCCTCTGCCTGGATAGTAAGAGGCTCAAAGAGCTGGCAACTCCCCACTCTATTCCCACTCAGCACAGGGCTCTGGGTAAGGCTCAGTCAGTCAGAGCTGCTAGCATAATCAGGTGGGGCTTCCGCCCACTCAAAGACCTCTGGCTCTGCCACTCTGTCCAGTAACACGGGTGGGCGCCCACTTCCGGGGTGCTTGGAGGAAACTCTCGCTCACTATCTGTGCGCGCAGACCAGGATATCAGGCCGGCAGTCTCACACTCTGAGTGAAATCCCCACCCGCATGGAAAAGTTCCAGCGTTGGAATTGGCTCTTGCTCCCTCCCCATGTGTGGCTTTTTAAGGGTGTTGGGGTGGTCCGGAGATTCCGCTTTAGGCCCACACAAAGGCCTCTGACTCTGCCTCTCTGTGGGATAACACGGGCGCCCACTCCCGGGGCTTTGGAAGGAATCTCTCGCCCACTATCTGCGTGCGCCGACCAGGAGATCGGGGAAAATGGCTGCCCCACTTGCCTTTCTTTGTCTGGGTTTGGTGCGAGTCTTAGCTTGTATTGCCCAGGTTGCCACAGGAACAGTTTTTCCTAGGCTTGGATCTCTGTGCCACAGCCTGGTTCAGCTTTTTGTGCCGCGGCCTGGATCTATTTACCCCCTTTGCCCGCCTTAGTTTCTATATTCTCAGTTCCCAGTGAAAGCCGCCCTGTTTAGGTTAGTGAGGAAGGCGGAGCATTTCTTACTCCCTATTTCCTTTGGGGTTTGATTATATATTTAGCCAATTTTTCACTCGACCATACCTTCGGGTGTATTGCAAAACATCTGGAGGCTCCAAGGATAGGTTTTTCTGTTTCTGGTTGAAGATCTTGTTGAGTTTTGGGGGAGATTTATCAGTATCTCTTTCTACCCCGCCATTACTCTGATGTCATCCACTTCCTCATATGTATCTTTTAAGGTCAAGTCCAAGAGCTATGTCTACCATGTACCTTTCCCTAATCATGCCATCCTTCACTGGTCTTCCTTGTTTTAGAATTCATTCAATAGTCATTCACTTAATAGTTATTACTGAGAGGAGGGATGGTCATTTATATTAGTTTGCTGTGGCTCCCATAATATATAGTACCACAGACTGGGTGGGTTAAACAACAGAAATTTATTTGTCACAGTCCTAGAGGCTAGAAATTGGAGATCACAGTGTTTGGTTTCTCCTGTGGCCTCTCTGCCTGGCTTGTAGCTGGCTTCTTTCTCACAGCATCTTTCCTCTGGGTGCATGCTTCCCTGGGGCCTCTTTGCCCAAATTTCCTCTTCTTATGAGGACAGCAGTCAGATTGGATTAGGACCCACTCAAATGGCCTCATTTTAACTTAATCACCTCTTTAAGGGCCCTATCTCTAATCACAGTCACATTCTGAGGTACTGGGGGGTTAGGGCTTCAACATATGAATTTTAGGGGGACACAATTCAGCTTACAACACCACTGCAGACAGGGATGAACAAGACATATGTGATCCTTGTCCTCTTGTTATTTGTCAGCCTGGTAGGGAAGACAGATATTAAACAACCACTTCCATGAGTAAATAATTACCACTGTGGGATGGTCCAAGAAGTGGAACACATGGTGTTTGGAAAGGTGTTTGGGGTTGGTCAGGAAAGGTCTCCCTGAGAAAATGGGATTTTTAGGAAGGATGGATGGGCATCAGCCAGGTGAAGAAGGAGGGTTGGGTATTCTAGACAGAGAGCTTGGCATCTGTGTATTCCAAGTAGTGGGAAAGATCCCAACATATGAGGAATTGAGAAATCCAGTGTGACAAAGAGTGGTAGGAAGGCATCAGAAGGTCCAAAAGGGTCAGAGGACATGGATAGTATATCTTGAGGATGTGCTTCTTACATCCTGCCTTGGACTGGATTAAAATATTTTGTGTGGGGAAGGGGTGGCTTCTTCTAATGCTCCTTCATATCCTGCACAGTGTGCCGCGTAGGTCTGGGAATATAGTAGGTGCTCAATCAATAAATTAAGTGGGTGTAATGAGACATGAGATAGATAGAAGCACTCTTATTTGTCTAAAATAGGAGCTGACCCTATCTTGGTGGGTGTGTTATTTGTAGAGGCTCTAAAAGGTGAGGACTTTTGGTAGTATGGTGCCACCTAGTGCTCCTTTGTATTACAGCAATGAAGAGGAGCAGGTTGCTAGTTTTCAGAAACCTGAAAAATTAGAAACGAAGCATTTTCTTTCATCAGCATATATTAATTTGTCCAGCCACCCATGCTGCTCTCATCCATTCATTCATCCATGTTTATGTCGACCTGAATCTCTTTCCTGTGAGTCCAACATGTCACATGCCTTTCAACTTCCTGTGGTTCCCAGATTTCCCATGTTTGGGTCTTTCTTTCCTTACCTCGTAAGTAATGCTTTTAAATAGCAGTGTCTAGATTTCCTGCCCCCCCTCCCCCAGTGCTTTATGTTGACTCAGCATGTTTAAATGATACCATCATACTGTATTAAAATTGTAGATTTGCCTTTCTTCCTTTTCCCCAATGCTAAGGGCAGTGACCGCCACAGTCACCCCTGGGGTTTTTGTGCCAGCCTGTGCCTGCTGTAGCAGGTACTTAAAAAGAGTGTTTTCTGGATTGAATTACTGTCACCTTGGCAGGCCACCTGCTTGTGCAGTCGTCCCTTAAGAAATTCCTAGGCAATGAGAAGATGAGCCTCACAATAGTACATGATGTGGATGGTTAGGCCATTCTCTGATGTGATATACCTTCAGGAATGTTATGGAGTCTCCCTAGTTCATGGTGGGCCCACAGCTGGTGGTCCCAACGTGCAGTCAGGTTTCCTGTAAACATACCAAGCGGCCTGAGTCGTGATGCCTGCCCCATCTCCACCTCATTTCTGTTAGCCTGGCTTACAGTTTTTCAGCCTGTTTCTCAACTTCCTCTGCCCCCATCCCCCCTTCATGTACACTATGCCTCAGCTATATTCTGTTGTGTTTGTCCACCAGATATACAGTCTCCGTTCATGAATAAAATATTGTACAAATGTTAATTTTCCCCTCTCAGTACATGAATAAGATACCATTGTACAAATGTTAATTTTCCCCAAATTAATAATTTCAATGAAGTTCCAATTAAAATTCTCAAGAGGAGCTTAAAAAAATCCTAAAACTTATATGGGATGAAAAATGTTCATGAATGACCAATGTAATTTTGACAGGAGTAGGGAGGGAGCCTTGCCCTTTAACAATAATGACTGGTTACAAAACCCTCGCAATAAAACCCATCATACCGACACAGGAACAAACCAGATATCTCAGAACAGATCCGTGTGTATTCAGGAACTAAGATGTTGAGAAATTGGTTCACTCCATCAAGACAAGTCAAATCAAATCCTCATCTCACATACATACAAAGGTGAACTTCAGAGAGGTTAGAGAAATGAAGGTGAAAAAGTAAAACTATGAAGTTAATAAAAGAAAATGACAGAATAATTTATAACTTTGGGGTTGAGAAGGACCTCTTAAATCACACAGAAAGGGCATATAAAAAGTAATATATATAGTTACAAAATTAAGGATTATTGTTTTACAAAGGACATCACAAAGTTTGCAGTCTTTGAAAGCAGATTAATGTCCAGACTTTACAAAGACTGCTTATAAATCAAAAAGAAAAGACCAATAGAAAAATAGGCAAATGCTATAGACAGTTCACAAAAGGGAACCCCAAATGGCTTATGCACATATAAAGAAATTCTCAATTTCACTAGTAGTCAGAGAAATACTAATTTTAAAAATGTGTTGATGCTATTCAATATTGACAGAAATTTTTAAAAATTGGCGAATTAGATGAGACATTATTTATAAGGCACTTAAGACAGTATCTGGCACTTAGTAAACACTATATAAATTTACAAATAAATAAACTACCGCATGCTGGCAAGGATGGCAGTGTGGGACGGAAACCCTTAGACTGCACGCTAGAGGGTAGTGTGGGGCAGCAGTTCTGGTGTGCAGTCTAGCAGGACTTGGTGAATGAAGTTCAGTCCTCAGGCTTCCATCAGGCTACTAGACACCTTTGTGCCATTAGAAAAGGCAGTTCACCAGTGGGTCAATGAATTTGAAAACAGCATAACCTCTGAGTAGTCCAGCCTTCCAGGTTCAATGACTTGACTAGGGAAAGGAGCTTTTGTGGGGAAGAAAAGGAGACATCTTCCTCCAGTAGGGTACACAACATGGGAAAGAGAGTAGGGACTGCTTTTCAGCCACCACTGGCTGAGTGTCTTTGTGCAGGACAAGTTGCATAACCGAATGATATGGCCCTGGGCAATCCCTGTGACTTTAACATTCTCACTCCCGGGCACCCATTTCAGAGGAATTTGCACATAGGTCTTTAAGGACCACAGGCAAGGATGACCATCGCTACATTGTGTGAAGTATTGGAGATTATAGAGGCAGCCTTGGTATCCATCACTTGAGAGATAATAGTAAAAAACAGGCTACTATGCAGCAATCAGAAGCAATGAACTGGGATTACAATACCAACTGCGACAGGGAGAGATCCTGAAAAAGAAGGTTGAGTGAAAAAGGTTGAAAATAAGATGATCCCCAAAGTCTGATACCATTATTAAACATTTAAAAATGTACTAATAAAAATGGTATACATTTTTCAAAAATACATATCCAGGGCACAGTAGCATGAATGCCAATGGGGCTAAGGACGAGGAGTGGGAGTGGGGATGAGGATAAAGGGGGAAAAAAAAAATAAAACCAGAGGGTTCTTGCATGATTTATGAATCGAGGAGTTTAATTTCCCCCATTCTCTGTGCCTGAAGTCTAAAAGATGTCGAGTGGAAGGGGAAGGAGGAAAGAGGGAGGGAGAGAAGAAGGGGTCGTGAGAGAGGAGCCTTAGGTGCTAGGCAGATTTTCACGATGTGGTTCCAATTACGTTGTCCCGAGTGTCTTGAGCTCTGCACCCCATTTTTCTCACCACTAGTGACCAAACTCTTTGAAGGGAGGGCTTGTGTCTTTTCTACCTTTGTTTTTCCTGCCTTTGTCTTGCACACACAATAACTGCTGCTTCCTAAGCGTTGGAATCGACTCTAATTGAGTCGATTTCTTGTTCCAGTGACGGAGTTGCTTTGTCACAGAGAGAAGAGGGTGGCTGCCGGTCCTTCCCTCATCCGGAACCTTCTGATCCCTGTTTCCTAGAAAGCGTTCGTCTTGCGGCTCTCCTTGGCCAGCTCCCTGGTCTCCTCCACCGTCCTCTTCCTCGGTTGCCTCCAGCCATGCCTTGTAGCCTTTCTCTTTGGTCTAATTTCTGCGTCCACCTTGGGACTCCACCTAGGTTCTCAAAGAGACCACTACCCTCATTTCCTTCGTTCCGCCCCATTTGGAAATATTTGTAAATTTCTCGGAGGGATATTGCCGGAGCGCGGGCATCAGAGGCTCCTCCTCTTTCGAACGTCCGCAAATCCCCTAGTGGGCGTGGCGGTTGCCAGGCGATCGGAGGACGCGCGGAGTGTTTACTTGCGGCCCCCGGCGGGGAATAGAAATAACGTGGCGCGGTTTTAGACGCCGGGGGCAGTGCACAGCCCCTTCCTCAGACTCCAGCCCAGTCTCTGCGACTTCCACAGCAGGCTCTAAGGCCACCCCAAGAGAGCGTCAGGATGGCCGAGGTCAGGAGTCAGCGCCCTTCTCTTTGTCGCCGCTCGCTAAACACCTCCCCATTGTACCCCTCCTGCTATCTACTTATCCTCTGTCATACCCACTGATTCCAATATTTTAACCCATCAACCTCCTAACCTTACCCACAGCCTCACCTTTCCTCCCTGTCCCTGTTGGCCCTGGCCTCATTACACTCCCACCCCCACTATTAAATTGGCCCTGTGCTAAAAGCGGTAGGAAATTCTTGACAGGCATCCAATCCTCCATTTTGAGCCACAAGAGAGATACACGTAGATGTATTGGTGTCTCACTGACTGATGGGACTACAAGAAGGCTTTATCGGTTTCTACTGTCACCCCTATTCACTGATCCTTTTACACTTGTCACACCATGATTCTCTATCAGCTGATCACCTGCTGTGATACATCTTCATTAAGCTCTTCAGCCCCTTGCCTACCCTGTGGTATCACTGACCATTGTGTTATGATCTTGTAACCTTTATTCACTCCCCCACAGGTAGTACACCCCATCTTCAGCCTCACTGATGAGGGATCATTTCTACAATCCTTTAAAGACCTCTGTCTGTCCATTAGCACCCTCATTTATAACTTCCACAAGTGCCTGTCATCACTTGCCATTCATAGTCTCCATTCACCAAGGCTCTACCCAAAACCTTCATGACCCCGTCAGAACTCTCCTCTGGTGTACCCATCACATGGTCAGTTTCATTCAGGATCAGCTACATAATTTTGGGGCTCAACGAAGAGTGAAAATTCAGAGCCCTTTATTAAAAATTATTAAGAATTTCAAGACCAGACAGTAGGGTAGTAAATTGACTGGAGGTTGGGGCCTATCTGAGCAAGAGGCCTTGTGCAGAGGAAGTCACACACCCTGAGGCTAGCCCTGGTCCCAGCTCCTGTCACCACCATCATCCCCCACTTCTCCTGTCTTCTCTACACTATTCACATCCCCTCGTCATTCCATCTCCTCCATAGCTAGTCTCCCTCCATCTGAACTAGTCTAAACTCCATCTTTTGTGGTCAACAGTTTCTTCTCCTTATCATCCAATCTCTTTCATACCCTCTGTCTTCCTGGACGCTGCTTTCCATCACTCTCCCGTCTCTCTTACATCCATACTGCTGGGGCCACATTACTTATCCCCACTACCCACTCTCATTCATATCTCTTCTCATCTCTTCCTCCTGTTCCTTCTAATTCTCCCCCCCCCCCCATTATTTGTTTTTGAGTATTCCCTCCTTTTCTCCCCCACGAGTCATATTGGTTTATTTAATTCTTCTTCATTTTCTGTACATTAGCCCCAGATATCAATACTATGAAATATTATTTCCCTGTTTTCCTTCCCTTTCATTATCTCTCCTTATTTTTTCCATTTTTCTTCTCACTTGATCCCAGTCAACTTTTTCTCACCTCTGCTTTCCTATGTCTTCATTTTCACTTTAGCCTCATTTCCCACTGCAGCTCTCTTTCTCTTTTTCCTTTTCCTTCTCCTTCTCCTTCTCCTTCTTCTCGCTAATTGGCATTCTCAGCACCTAGCACAGCCCGGCAGATAGCAAGCTCTCAGTAGATAGGTGTGGAATGAAGGAGCACCATAGTTTCTCTCTGATTTGGTCATGTTGAAACCATGCGTCCAAAACAGTTATCTTTAGATGCCATAACAGTGTTGATACCAATGGTTGTTGGTCACAGCTAAGAAATAACTTTTGCTTTGCTTTTAATAGTATATTTTTAAATAGCAATAGAACAAATCTCTTTTTTTTCAGTAAAAGTTTCTGTAAAACTTTTTTTTCTTTGATATGTTTCCACTTCTATGCTAAGTGCTTGGTGTACAGGGAAAACCTGGTATGCCAACAAATTATTAGGCTGATGATCAAATGTTAACATTAATACCATGGATGGAACTGAGAACATTGCCATGATATATTTTTATGTGTGCTGATGTTTGGCATCAACAAGGGAAAAGCACAGAGCAGCAGCTCCATATTTTCTTAATATGATTTTTCCTCCTTTGTGGAATTGCTATATTGTGATATTTGCAACAATCTGCTTTTAGTTATGAAAACTTCCATTGAGTTTAACATTAGTACTAACACTGTTACATGAAATGTTAAAGATATGCATGTGACTCAATATCTATATTAAGATGTGGACTCTGTTTTGCCTTGCATGTCATCTTTAGAAATTTAATCAATAGTACATATACTTTTGAAAACCAAAAATATGTAGACTTGCCCCATGTTGGGCAAGACAGGCTTGTCAAAGCAGAAGGGAAACCAGACTATCTGCCCTAAATCTTTAGGGTGAATTTGAAGGTTACTTTATTATTAGGATTAAAAATGGTCTCAGTTGATTTCTTTGATTAGCAATAGAGCTTTGATGCCAAAGCCCTTATCCCTGTCATACTTCTTACACTTTAGGCAACCTGAGCTTCTTTTTTTTTTGTGTGTGTGTGACAGAGAGAGAAAGAGAGAGAGACAGAGAGATGGATAGATAGGGATAGACAGACAGGAAGGGAGAGAGATGACAAGCATCGTTGCGGCACCTTAGTTGTTCATTGATTGCTTTCTCATATGTGCCTTGACTGGGAGGCTCCAGCAGAGCCAGTGACCCCTTGCTCAAGCCAGCGACCTTGGGCTCAAGCTGGTGAGCCTTGCTCAAACCAGATGAGCCTGCACTCAAGCCGGCGACCTCGGGGTTTTGAACTTGGGTCCTCCATGTCCAGTGGCGTAGTGAGGGAGGGGAGCAAGGGGGTCTATCATGCCCCGGGCGCCACTCACAGAGGGGCGCCAAATGGTCTCCAAGACAAACAAGAAAAGCATAGTAGAAGCCTAGTTAGGGGTAGGGGGGTGCAAATAAAGTGTTGTGCCTCGGGCGCCAGTTATGTTTGCCTCGGGCAGCAGTTATGTTCGCTATGCCACTGTCCACATCCCAGTCTGATGCTCTATGCACTGCACCACTACCTGGTCAGACAACTTGAGCTTCTTCTTCTTTTATTTTTTTTTTAAAAATTTATTTATTAAATTTAATGCAGTGACATTGATAAATCAGGGTACATATGTTGAGAGAAAACATCTCCAGATTATTTTGACATTTGATTGTGCTGTATACCCCTCCCCCAAAGTCAAATTGTCTTCTGTCACCTTCTATCTGGTTTTCTTTGTGCCCCTCCCCTCCCCCACCCCTCTCTCCTTCCTTGCCCCATCCCCCCTCCCCCAAACCCCCACCCCCGTTGCCATCACATTCTTGTTCATGTCTCTGAGTCTCATTTTTATGTCTCATCTATGTACGGATTCATATAGTTCTTAGTATTTTTCTGATTTACTTATTTCACTCTGTATAATGTTATCAAGGTCCATCCATGTTATTGTAAATGATCCGATGTCATCATTTCTTATGGCTGAGTAGTATTCCATAGTATATATGTACCAAAGCTTTTTTATCCACTCGTCCTCTGACGGACACTTGGGCTGTTTCCAGATCTTCGCTATTGTGAACAATGCTGCCATAAACATGGGGGTGCATTTCTTCTTTTCATACAATGCTATGATGTTCTTGGGGTATATTCCTAACAGTGGGATAGCTGGGTCAAAAGGCAGTTCGATTTTTAATTTTTGAGGAATCTCCATACTGTTTTCCACAGTGGCTGCACCAGTCTGCATTCCCACCAGCAGTGCAGGAGGGTTCCCTTTTCTCCACATCCTCGCCAGCACTTATTCTGTGTTGTTTTGTTGATGAGCGCCATTCTGGCTGGTGTGAGGTGATAGCTCATTGTGGTTTTAATTTGCATTTCTCTAATGATTAGTGATGTTGAGAATTTTTTTATATGCCTATTGGCCATCTGTATGTCCTCTTTGGAGAAGTGTCTATTCATTTCTTTTGCCCATTTTTGGATTGGATTGTTTGTCTTCCTGGTATTAAGTTTTACAAGTTCTTTATAAATTTTGGTTATTAACCCCGTATCAGACGTATTGTCAAATATGTTCTCCCATTGTGTAGTTTGTCTTTTTATTCTGTTCTTGTTGTCTTTAGCTGTGCAAAAGCTTTTTAGTTTGATATAATCCCATTTGTTTATCCTGTCTTTTATTTCACTTCCCCGTGGAGATAAATCAGCAAATATATTGCTCCAAGAGATGTCAGAGAGCTTACTGCCTATGTTTTCTTCTAATATGCCTATAGTTTTAAGGCTTACATTTAAGTCTTTTATCCATTTTGAGTTTATTTTTGTGAGTGGTGTAAGCTGGTGATCTAGTTTCATTTTTTTGCAGGTAGCTGTCCAATTTTCCCAACACCATTTGTTAAAGAGGCTGTCTTTACTCCATTGTATTTCCTTACCTCCTTTGTCAAATATCAGTTGTCCATAGAATTGTGGGTTTATTTCTGGGTTCTCTGTTCTGTTCCATTGATCTATATGCCTGTTCTTATGCCAGCACCAGGCTGTTTTGAGTACAATGGCCTTGTAGTATAACTTGATATCAGGAAGTGTGATACCTCCCACTTTATTCTTCTTTTTTAAGATTGCTGAGGCTATTCGTGTTCTTTTTTGGTTCCATATAAATTTTTGGAATATGTGATCTATATCTTTGAAGTATGTCATTGGTATTTTAATTGGTATTGCATTGAATTTATAGATTGATTTGGGTAATACAGACATTTTAATGATGTTTATTCTTCCTAACCATGAGCACGGTATATGCTTCCAGTTGTTTGTATCTTCCTTGATTTCTTTTATCAATGCTTTGTAATTTTCCAAGTACAAGTCTTTAGTCTCCTTGGTTAATGTTACTCCTAGGTACTTTATTTTTTTGGTTGTAATTGTGAAGGGGATTGTTTCCTTAATTTCTCTTTCTGACTGTTCATTGTTGGTGTATAAAAATGCCTCTGATTTCTGAGTATTGATTTTATATCCTGCCACTTTGTTGAATTCATTTATCAGGTCCAGTAGTTTTTTTGACTGAGACTTTAGGGTTTTCTATATACAATATCATATCATCTGCAAATAATGATAGTTTTACTTCTTCTTTTCCAACTTGAATGCCTTTTATTTCTTCTTCTTGTCTGATTGCTGTGGCTAGGACTTCCAGGACTATGTTAAATAAGAGTGGTGAAAGGGGGCACCCCTGCCTTGTTCCTGATCTTAAGGGTATTGCTTTTAATCTTTGTCCATTGAGTATGATGTTGGCTGTGGGTTTCTCACAGATGGCTTTTTATCATGTTGAGGTATGTTCCCTGTATTCACACTTTGCTGAGAGTTTTGATCATGAATGGGTGCTGGATTTTATGAAATGCTTTTTCTGCATCTATTGAAATTATTATATGGTTTTTCTCCTTCTTTTTTTTTATGTGATGAATCACAGTGATTGATTTACGAATATTGTACCAGCCTTGCCTCCCCAGAATAAATCCCACTTTATCATGGTGTATGATTTTTTCCATATATTGTTGGATCTGGTTTGCTAATATTTTGTTGAGGATTTTAGCATCTATATTCATCAGAGATATTGGTCTATAATTTTCTTTCTTTGTGTTGTCTTTGCCTGGTTTTGGAGTCAGAATTATGCTCGCCTCATAAAAGGAGCTTGGAAGTCTTCCTTCCTCTTGAATTTTCTGAAATAGTTTGAGAAGGATAGGAGTTAGTTCTTCTTTGAATATTTGGTAGAATTCAGTTGTGAAGCCATCAGGCCCCGGACTTTTCTTTTTTGGGAGTTTTTTGATAACTGTTTCGATCTCATTTGGTGTAATCGGTCTGTTTAGGTTTTCTGATTCTTCCAGATTGATTTCTGGAAGATTGTATGTTTCAAGGAATTTGTCCAATTCATCTAGGTTGTCTATTTTTTTGGCATACAGTTCTTCATAGTATTTTCTTACAATATTTTGTATTTCTGTTGTGTCAGTTGTTATTTCTCCACTCTCATTTCTAATTTTATTTATTTGAGTCCTCTCTCTCTTTTTCTTGGTGAGTCTAGTTAAAGGTTCATCGATCTTGTTTACCTTTTCAAAGAACCAGCTCCTAGTTTCATTGATCCTCTGTATTGTTTCTTTAGCCTCTATGTCATTTATTTCTGCTCTGATCTTTATTCTTTCCTTCCTTCTACTACATTTGGGCTTTACTTGCTGTTCTTTTTCTAGTTCTTCTAGATGCAGAGTTAAGTTGTTTATTTGAGCTTTTTCTAGCTACTGAAAGTATGCCAGTAGTGCTATGAACTTCCCTCTCAGTACTGCTTTTGCTGTGTCCCATAAATTTTGAGTTGTTGTATGCTCATTGTCATTTGTTTCTAGGAATTTTTTTATTTCTTCTTTGATCTCATTTTTAATCCATTCATTATTTAACAACCTGCTATTTAGTTTCCATGTGTTTGAGAATTTTTGAGCTTTTCTGTTGTGGTTCATTTCTATTTTCATGCCGTTGTGATCGGAGAAAGTGCTTGATATGATTTCAATCTTCTTAAATTTGTGGAGAGCGCTTTGGTGCCCTAACATGTGGTCTATCCTAGAGAATGTACCATGAGAATGTATATTCTGCTGCTTTAGGGTGAAAGGTTCTGAAGATATCTATTAAATTGAGTTGATCTAGTGTGTCCAATAAGTCTGCTGTTTCTTTGTTAATTTTCTTTCTTGAGGATCTATCTAGTGATGTTAGTGGAGTATTGAAATCCCCTACTATTATAGTATTGATGTTGATCTCACCCTTTAAATCTATCAAAGTCTGCTTTATATATTTGGGTGCTCCTATATTAGGTGCATAGATATTTATAATAGTTATATCTTCCTGTTGGATTACTCCCTTTATCATTATGTAGTGGTTTTTTTTAATCTCTTACTATATCCTTTGTTTTAAAGTCCAATTTGTCTGATATAAGTATTGCTACCCCAGCTCTTTTTTCATTCCATTTGCATGAAATGTTTTTTTCCATCCTTTTACCTTCAATCTATGTGTATCTTTTGTTTTAAGGTGTGTCTCTTATAGACAGCATATGTATGGGTCCTGTTTTCTTATCCATGCAGCTACCCTATGTCTTTTGATTGGATCATTTAATCCATTTACATTTATGGTTATTATTGATATGTAGTTGTTTATTGCCATTTTATTCTTTAAAGCTGTATTCCTTTTTTGCTATATTCTTTTCTGACTTTGATCTGTTTACAATAGGCCCCTTAACATTTCCTGCAGCATTGGTTTGGTTGTAATGAATTCCTTGAGTTGTTTTTTGTCTGGGAAGCTTTTTATTTCTCCTTCGATTTTAAATGATAGCTTTGCTGGATAAAGTAGTCTTGGGTGTAGGTTCTTGTTCTGCATTACTTTGAATATTTCTTGCCATTCCCCTCTGGCCTCAAGTGTTTCTGTTGAGAAGTCGGATGTCATCCTTATGGGGGCTCCTTTGTAGGTGATAACTTTTTTTTCTCTTGCAGCTTTTAATATTTTCTCATTATCACTTAGCTTTGGTATTTTAATTATGATGTGTCTTGGTGTAGGTTTCTTTGGGTTTCTCTTTAATGGAGTCCTCTGTGCTTTTTGAACTTGTGAGAGTTTCTCCTGCATTAATTTAGGGAAGTTTTCAGCTATGATATGATTGAACAAAGTCTCTATCCCTTGTTTTTTTCTTCTTATTCAGGAACCCCTATGATGCAGATGTTATTTCTCTTCATGTTGTCACAGAGCTCTCTAAGAGTTTCCTCAGACTTTTTGAGTCTCTTTTCTTTTTTCTTCTCTGCTTTCATGCCTTCATTCCAGTTGTCCTCCAACTCGCCGATTCGATCCTCAGCTCTATCTATCCTGTTTTTAATTCCTTCCATTGTGGTCTTTATTTCTGATATTGTATTTGTCATCTCCAACTGATTCTTTTTTATACTTGCTATTTCTTTATTTAGGTGTTCATAATGACCATCCATTGTTGTTCTAAGATCCCTAAGCATCCTTACAATCATTATTTTGAACTCCGCATCTGGAAGTTTGATTATTTCCATATCACTCAGTTCATCTCCTGAAGGTATCTCTTGTGGTTTCATTTGGATTGCACTTTTTTGTCTTCTAATTGTGTTTGGGTGTTTTATTTGTAGAGTTGGTTGAGTCTAGGCTTGGTGTTGTCTGCCTCCAGTTTTCAGTTGTGTCATTTCTAGGTCTTCTTGGGTTGGTATCAGCTATTATTTGTAATCCACTTTCGGATTTGGGCAGCTTTGAAGTCTTGATTTGTTTGTTTTCTTAACAGGTGATAGTCTTGTTTATTGATCTCAGCAGGGGGCTTCCTTGAAAGTGTATCCAGGAATGCGATGGGTGTAACCTGAGACTCTGAAGGCCTCTTCAGCCAACTAATCTCTCTGGGGGCAGGGTGTTTTCTCAGCTTCAGTAGGGGGAGGTGTATTTCAGATCTCCATGGAGACCTGAGTTACTGCCCCTCCTCCCCAATTCTTGTTTTCAGGTGTGTCTTGTTGCGCTGATTGGAGCTGGAGAGATGTCCGCAGATCTCTGATCTGGAAGCAATTCAGTACTATTTTGTGGAAGGTTCAGTCCCTCCCCCAGCTATGGCCGCTTCCAGCATGGATGAGTCAGCTTTTTTAGTTCGTTTCCTGCATTCCTTAGCCCCTCACAGTCTGTTCCTCTCCCTGTCCTTTCCACTTGGGAGATAAGCTGGTCTTTTCAACACACCTCGCTTCCTGGTCGCCAGGCTGTGAGCAGTATTTTCTGCTCTTTTCCCTTGGGTGAGATCCCCTCTGGGCTCTCAGCCTCCCCCACCCCTCCATTCCTGTAAGCAGAGGAGATTCAGGCGCTTCCTACCAGGTTTGTTGTGGCTTCTTCTTTGCTCCTTGGTTTTTGAGAGCTGTTCTTGTAGTCCAGAGTTGGTTTTTCATGCTGATTTTTCCTAAATTGATTTGTATTCCAGTTTGGTGGTGAGAGCTGGGCGTCTGTGCATCCGCCTACTCTGCTGCCATCTTCCCATCCAACTTGAGCTTCTTAACCTGTCTCAAATCCTAGACACTTGCCTGGCCCTGAACCTTTGCTCATGCTTTGCCATCTGCCAGAAATGCCCTTTCTCTCCATATGAACCTGTGAAGATTCCACTCTCCTTTCTGGGCCTGCTCAAATGCTAATTCCTTTATGAAATTTGCTCTAATTCTTGCTGCTGGAAATAATTCTATCTTTGTATAGGTCCTTGTAAAATTTGGATCTATTTTATGGCAGGTATCAAATTTTATACTTCCATTATCTGAAAACATAGCCCATCAACTATTAATGTATAAATTCCCCATGGGAGGGTGTTTTGTTCTTTTTCTTGCTATCTCCTATAGGCTCCATCATTTCAACTTCCATATAGCAGATGTTTAATAAACATTTGCTGAATAGATGAATATTAACCATACCCATTCTTTTTTTATTATTGTGCTGTGTCTTACAAGAAATGGATGCATTAGTTTGCTAGGGCAGCCATAACACCGTGCCACAAACTGGGTGGCTTAAACAGCAAAAAGTTATTGTCTCACAGTTCTGGAGGCTAGAAGTCTGAGATTAAGGTGTTGGCAGGGTCATGTTCCTTCTGAGAATGAGTAAAATCCTTCCTTGATTCTTCCTAGCTTCAGCGGTAGCTGGCAATCCTTACCTTTCCTTGGCTTGGAGCTGCATCAGTCTAATCTACTCAGTGTTTTCCTGTGTGTGTGTGTCTATGTCCCAGTCTACACCCCTCACTGCTTTTTATTGAGATATAATTGACATGTAACATTGTATTAGGTGTACAATATAATGATTTGATACATTTATATATTGCAAAATGATTACCCCAATAAGTTTGGTCATAATCTCCCCCTTTATAAGGACACCAGTAATATTGTATTAGGACCCACCCTACTTAACTAATTATATATGCAGTGACTCTACTTCCAAATAAGGTCACATTCACAAGTATGGGGGTTAGAGCTTCAACATAACTTTGTGGGGGACACAATTCTACCCAAACAGTAGGGAAATAAGAATTCTTGTATTACTAATTCCTGGGTTCTCATCTAAGTCATAGCCAGACTTGCTTGAATTACATTTGCATGTCTGGGCTTATAGTTTTAAAAGACTTGTTGTCTAGCTAATCACAGAAAGCATATGCAGAAAAAGCCCATGAGCGTTGCACAGAGGGCATTTTAATATACAGTGTGTCTGTAAAGTCATGGTGTACTTTTGACCAGTCACAGGAAAGCAACAGAAGATGATAGAAATGTGAAATCTGCACCAAATAAAAGGAAAACTCTCCCAGTTTCATACCTATTCAGTGCAGTTTGATGTGGGCTCACGCACAGATTTTTTAGGGCTCCTTAGGTAGCTATTCTGTATGGCCTCTACAGACTCGTCACTGACTGATGGCCTACCAGATGGGGTTTCTCCACCAAACTGCTGGTTTCCTTCAACTGCTTATCCCACCGAGTAATGTTATTCCTATGTGGTGGCGCTTCGTTATAAACATGCCGATATTCATGTTGCACTTTGGTCATGGATTTGAATTTAGCAAGCCACAGAACACACTGAAATTTCCTCTGCACTGTCCACATCTCGACTGGCATGGCCGTGAGCTGCTCTGCTATATACACGTTGTTACGTCATCATCTGCACATGCGTACATGCTGCCACATCATCCTACAGAAACTGGAAGGGTTTTCCTTTTATATATTTGGTGCAGATTTCATATTTCTACTGTCTTTTGTTGCTTTCCTGTGACCAGTCAAAAGTGCACCATGACTTTACAGACACACTGTACTTGTGGAGATGACCTTGCCAAATTTTTTTAGAGGATTAACAATGATGGAATATCTGTTAGGAGACTATTCCATGTTTCTGATGGGTTTTACTGTGAGTATGTGTGATTTCATGGTACTTATACTAAGATCTCCCTATGTCTGACCTCAATGTGCCATGGGTTCTCTCTGTGATTCTGGGTACAGTAAGAAGTAGGATGAAATGAAAAGATACCAGGGCTTGGAATAATCATAACAGCTATCAAAATTTATTGAGCACCTATTGCTTGCCAGGCACTTGGCTAAGTGTTGAACATGAATTATCCCATTTAATCTAATCCATAACAACACCATGTGGTAGGAAATGTACACACACACACAATTTACATATATATATATATATATATATATATATATATATATATATATAGCCAGGGGATGATATATATATCAGTTATTCCCTTCCAAATATAGTTTTAAATGTTCTGATTGCCAGTGGCTTTTGACTTGCTTGTCCGAAAATCTTTTATTCGTGGATGTTAGCAATAGTTCCTGTATAGCCATGGTGTCAATGTTGCAAAGCTCATTTTCATCCCTGCTTGTCTGTACAGGAAAAGGGTGAAAAACCAGTGGTGGAAGAAGTTGCATTTGAAGAAATTGAAAAGGATTTTCAGGAGGTCCTCAATGAACTTGCAGGAGACAGAAGTCTGGAGAAATTTAGAATTGAATATGAGAAGCTTCATGCTGTCATGAAAAAGTCTTATGAGAATGAAAAGCGTCTGATGGCCAAATGCAGAGAGCTAAATGCAGAGATTGTGGTCAATTCCGCGAAGGTCGCCACTGCCCTGAAGCTCTCTCAGGATGACCAGACCACCATTGCATCCTTGAAAAAGGTCAGTGATGATCTAGAAATGGCCTCAATGGAGAGCTGCCATAACTTCATCCTATATTTAAAACATTATCGTTTCATCATATTGACAACTCTGGGCTGGTAGTAAATGAGTTATTATGTTAAAATGTACATGATTTATATATTCATTAAGCCTAGGGAAAAATGTTCATTTTCAAAGAAAATAATTAGCCTGGGTGAGTTTCACTATTCATAAAATAATGTCAAACCTTACTGGCTTGGCTTCTAAAAAATAATGGGTTAGCAAAAAGAATTAGAGATAAGTAAGTGTAGTATTAAGAATCTCATCAGTATAGTTTGTTTGATACAAGAGGAGTAGTAATGAAATATCTCATGATGATAGCTTGTTAAAGATATTTTCATATTCCTGTTTTTTTTTTTTTTTTTTTTTTTTGGTTTTTTTTTTTTTTCATTTTTCTGAAGCTGGAAACAGGGAGAGACAGTCAGACAGACTCCCGCATGCGCCCGACCGGGATCCACCCGGCACGCCCACCATGGGGCGACGCTCTGCCCACCAGGGGGCGATGCTCTGCCCATCCTGGGCGTCGCCATATTGCGACCAGAGCCACTCTAGCATCTGAGGCAGAGGCCACAGAGCCATCCCCAGCGCCCGGGCCATCTTTGCTCCAATGGAGCCTCGGCTGCGGGAGGGGAAGAGAGAGACAGAGAGGAAAGCGCGGCGGAGGGGTGGAGAGGCAAATGGGCGCTTCTCCTATGTGCCCTGGCCGGGAATCGAACCCGGGTCCTCCGCACGCTAGGCCGACGCTCTACCGCTGAGCCAACCGGCCAGGGCCTATTCCTGTTTTTTGAAAGTGTTTTCGGAGATATTACCTTGGGACTACCCAGATAGAAATTTTTTTGATACTTTTTCTTAGCATCTCTTTGCTTCTGCCTTGACCTCCCAGTTCCTCATAGTGGGAAAATAGGGATTCAGTCTGGCTTTGTCTTACACCTTCTTTTTCCATCCTCAAGTGTATGACATTATTCTGATGATAAAACATAAGTGTTCCTTGTTGATTTTAGGGTGATCAGAGGTTAAGACATCTTAATTTATAATTAAAACCCTAGTGTTGAGAACAAATTATACTTTTATGATAATTCCCTTGATATCATCCAATTAAATTTTAGCCAATTCAAATACATTTCTAAGACCTGTGCAAAATATGACATTTTCTCAGAAATGACATTTTTTGAACTGTTATTTTCTCCCTATTGCCATTTTCTTCTCTTTGCTGAAAAATCAACATAAAGAAGGCTTTAATTAATTTTATTATGAGGAAAAAATACCACACTTTTTATTATAAATTTAAAAACTGGAAATGAAAGACATAAATTAATAAAAATCTAATTGGTGTAGTTGCTTTGAACAGATCTTCATATAATCGTATTTTCTTTTAAATGTCCTTCATGTGTTTTGCTAAAAATAGTATATATGGTTGTTACAGAAATACATGTCCCATAAACTGACAGTTTGCTTTGACTCACTGACTTATATGTTGTAGTTACCCAAGAGTCATCTCTCTAGATTGTTATAGTATGAATTTCTTTAATTAAATACTTTCTACCACCATTTCATTCTTGTCAACATGAAATTGGCATATTTTTACCTGAAGCTAATAGGTTCTTGCCTGTATGAAGGATTTATACTGGATAGAATTTTGCAAGAAAATTAAGAGACAGGGAAAAGACAAAGCTCGTGCAATATTTACTGTGCATTGTTCATTTATTTGAATAGCTGTAATTCACTTTTAGTATTTATGTTAATATTCAACATTTCACTTTATAATAGTAAGGAAGGCAAAGCTACATAAGTCATTGTTCCCATTCCCTGCTAGGGGTTTTATTTTTCCTCCATAAGCATTTGATGAGAGGGTCTGGGCTTGAGTTTCTAGAAATGGGAATTGTCAGGGCTGCTGTGTACAATTAGGTAACAGCAAAGACCACTTTTCTATGAATTGTTTTAAAGCTCACATGGCCATCAGGAGTTTACTTTGGACCTAAGAACAAAAAAATATATTTTATTTAGAGTCTAGCAAGAGCTTCAAATTTAGGGCATGGATCTAAGATCATTCCTTATGTAATAAAGCTTATTTAAAAAAATCTGGACCTGGAAAGCACATAAACTTTCATTTTTAGTTTTGTAAACCTATCTTAACACTTTAATTAAAAATATCCTCCTAGGTATAGCAACCCTTGCAGTATGTGAGCTTTGTAGCCACACTCACCTACACACACAAAATATCAATATACCCTTTCCCAAGACCCACCTAGACACTGGTGTTCTGTATTGGCTAGCTCAGGTTGAATAATTCAGTAAGTCAATATCATTGTAATACATAATGTATACTATATACTATTCTTTCTCCGTAAATGATTACTACATTGTAGTTGTTCTATTATTATGTTTACTCAGGTTACCTTACATCTGGAATCTAGTTTGGTTTTTCTCATTGATGTCCTGTGGTCCATCTAGGAAATGGAAAAGGCCTGGAAGATGGTGGACACAGCCTATGATAAAGAACAGAAGGCAAAGGAGACGATTCTTATCCTGAAAGAGGAAATAGCGAACCTAACCAAACTAGTCGAGCAAGGGTCTGGACTGACAATGGACCAGGATAGCAAGTAGGTCATAGCCTTCTTGATGTATGTTGGACTTGCTTCAACAGACAGCCTGGGTTTTCCCTGTGTCCCCTTGAACATGATACGAGACTTTCTTTGCTGGTTTCCTGGAGATTGTTTTCTATTACTATTTTTTCTTTTTAATACTGCTTTTCTCCACACCCAAGAACTCCTAGTTTGTGGTTATATTAAGCTTCTGGGTGTATGAGAATAGTACAACGGTTTAAAATGGAAAAAGCTTTTAGATTTATTTCTCTCAAATGTATGTGGAATGGAACTGGCTGCCTTCTTGCCCAGATTTCCAGCTTCTCCCATACCCTTCCCCTCCCCAACAATTAGTGGCATCACCATCTTTTCAACTTCTCAGGTTCTGGGCCAGAAAGCAGAGTTGCCCTTCACCCCTTAAAACTTCATGTTGTTGATTCGGTCCTCACTTCTGTCTTTCCCTCTTCCCTATTGCCAGTGCTATTGCCTTGGTTTGGACCTCCCATTCTCGGCTGGAGGTGGCAGTAGACTCCTAACTGGTCTCTTTGCCTTCAGGGAGATACTTCCCCTCTTTACCATCCACCACACTCTGGATTTAAAGCTTCTGAAACCTGGACCTGCATGCTTCCGTATCCAGCACAAACCCTCTGATAGCTCCCCATTCCCACAGGATAAAGGCTTGAACGTGTCTTTCAGGGCCCTTCGTAGATCTGCCCCAGTCAGGTTTGCTCAACTCAAGTCCAGCAACGCTGTGCTTACTCACGCCTATATATACCTTTGAACACGTTGTTTTCTATGCCAGGAGTGTTTTTTCTTTCCTTCTTCACGTAGTAAACAACTATGTGTCCTTCAAGACCCATCTCAAACACTCTCTTTAACATCATTGCCATCAATGTCTGTTCCAACTTCTTTCCTACCCCCAGACCCAATGACCGAGCAGAAAAGTCATTGTGTTCTGTTTCCATAGAACCCATCATCTACCTCAGTGTGGCACTGAGCACGTTGTATTGAAAGTATTTAGTTGATGTGCTTCTATACCCATTAAGCTGTGAACTCCTTGAGAAAAGACACCCTTCTTTTCCCTGCACTCGCAGTCCACGCAAAACCTTGAGTTAACCGGGAATGGGCATATACTTCCTTAGGTATCTTGAACCAAATCTAACTGCTGTTTAGGTTTCTTATGCTTTCTAGATGCATTTATCCAATGTTGATGTATAGTTCTAAGTGTAGGTATTGGGAAAGGGAATAGAAAAACAGAAGATGTGGTGTCCATCATAATGGACTCGATTTTCTTATTAAAGAAGTTGAGCATAGTCAGAGCAACTACCGAAGAGCAATGTGAGGGGACTGATTTAGTTAGGAGGCATTTTAATGAGAATTGGCATATGGTTGAGGAGGAAAAGTGAAGAAACTGTTCAGCCCACAATTTTTATCTTCACCAGTGCTCTCAGGTATAGCTACTCTCTTCATAGCAACCTTAGAATTTGAGGTTTTGTTTCGGGAGAAGAGTTTCAATGTGGTTTTGAGGGCTCCTTACTGTTATATCAAAGATGTTGGTAAATAAACATCATCAAATTATTGTTTTGAACAGTCCTTTGATGACTGTCAGCTGCAAGGGCCTCTGCTTTCTCAGCTCTAAAGTATGCTGCCTTGATCTAGTCCAGCGGTTCTCAACCTGTGGGTCGCGACCCCGGTGGGGGTCGAACGACCAAAACACAGGGGTTGCCTAAAGCTGATGGCGACCCCTGTGTTTTGGTCGTTCGACCCCCACCGGGGTCGCGACCCACAAGTTGAGAACCGCTGATCTAGTCTAATTTTCCCGCACAAGTCATATCTGACATAGTCTTTCTACTTTCAAAATGCTAATTCTGCAGAAAGTCATGCCAAATTACATGTAATGGTTTTTGAAAGGCGAAAGCAACTGGTTTACAATTCAAATCAACAAGTATTGTCACATACTCTCTAAAAACTGGCATCATGAATGATTTTTCCAATTTTGTTGTTGGGTACACTTGATACGGATTGCATTTCTTTGGGAGAAACTACACTCTGTGGATGAATGGATAGAAACATGGCAATGTGTATTATTTGCTTATGTTTCTGCTTCACTTTAGACTTTACAATTATGATCATAACCCTCCAGTAGATATGTTAAATAATTTCCTAAATTCATATCTCCTTAGAGTTAGTTACAAGAATTGACAATAGCAGTTATAGTCCTATTGTAACAAATTCAAAATAAAACAGAGGTGTAGAAGCTAAGGAGTAAAGGTCATCCCTCCAACTCTTTCACCCTAAATTTCACTTTTCAGAGATAACTTACCAGTTGGTATCTATTTTTCTGGACTTCCATAAAAAAATCCTTATAAAACACATACACGCAGACACTGTACTTTCTTAAATATGTATAAGAAAAAGGATTATATTATGCATGTTATTACTGTCACATCCTCTTCAGTTAACAACTCACAAACAACTCCCATGTCAGGGTGTAAAGATCCTTCCCTGTCATACCTGAATAGTGTTCATCTCGATCTGGAGTCTTTCCCATGAGATGAGCTCAGAGGACGCTAAGAAGGCCTCCTGAGCAGATGGCCAGTTAGTCTGACTCCTATGTTTTTTTTAGTATTCGAGATTTATTGAAGTTCAAAGAAGAAGTGACAAAGGAGCGAGACCAGCTTCTGTCAGAGGTGGTGAAATTGCGAGAGTCCTTAGCACAGACCGCGGAACAGCAGCAGGAAATGGAGCGAGGCAGGGAAGAGGCGGAGCACGTCATCAATCAGGTCAGCTCTGCGGGGGGGGGGGGGGGGGGGGCGGGTGAGGAAAGGACAGTGCCTCCCAGAAGGATGTTTTGTCCTTCCCCAGTTTCCCTTTCTCACATTACCCCTGCAGCCTAAAAGAAGCGTCCACTGTTCTGCTTGTTTCTCTCGTTTGTTCTTGCAAGAGCAGTTTTATTGAGGTCACTCTTCCCAGCATTCTCCAAGAAGTCACTGAGGTCACTCTTCCCAGCATTCTCCAAGAAGTCACTAAGGCAGGGCACTGCTTACAATTCTGGCCCAAGAAGGTGTCCCCAGTGAAGGCCAGGGTGCCCTGCATCTGGGGATGGTGAAAGTAGTTCCCCTAACCCTTTTCCACTGTAAGGAAGCCACCTAACTGAACCCTTCCGAACACTTCTATGTTAAGCCGGAAGTCCTGTCTCTAGGAGAAAAACACGGGACTCATTTGAACATGAAATAAGAGAAAGGCCTTTCATAGAATTTGGACGTCATGATAGAACTATAGAGCTCCCTTTAGCAATATCCATTACTCATGTAAAAAGCAATTTCATATTTAGGATATTTGCCTACATTTTATTTAGTTTCCATCAGTGGAAAATCAGATGAATTCCTTCCATGTTTAACTTCTCTGGATTCTGGGCTTCCATATTTAATTGCATTTTATACCTCCTTGGTGAATTTGTTTTCAACATCAGGGTGGATGTTTAGTGTCAAAGCTCTAAAAAACCAAGCAGAATATTCTTGAAAAGTTTTTACATTGGGGTTTGAAGGTGACTATCCTACAGGGGAAATGCTACTACAACACAACTGCCCTGGAAATGAAGGATCTGAGTGAGGGAGGGGCTGGGCTGGTGGAGACCTGACCTGGGGAGGGGTCCATCTCTTTTCTCCCTGTTCTTTCTGTGCCTGTAGTTCCAACAAGAAATTGAGCAACGTCAGAATGAAGCTTTGAGGGAGACTCGGAAGAAGGAAAAGCTAGAGAAAGAGCTCAAGCAGATTCAGACGGACATGGACACCCGGCAGACGGAAATCAAGGCGCTGCAGCAGTACATGCACAAGAGCAAGGAGGAGCTGCAGAAGCTGGAGCAGCAGCTGAAGGAGCAGAAGGTGCGTGGCTGCGGGCAGCACGGAGGTCCTCGAGAGAACCGGAAGGGTGCCTTTGCACCTGGTCCGTTGGGGCATTTTGTATTTTCTTTGGAAAGCAGCAAACTCCCTTCACTGTAGATATTGGTAACTTGACACTTAGCAGTTTGAATGACTCTCATAGCTAGGTATGTGTCCTCTCTCTCACTCTTCTTCCAGCTCCAACAGGTTAATTAATTAATTACTTGGAGATTTCATTTATTCATCTTAGAGAGGGGAAAGAGAGAGAGAGAGAAAGAGATAGATAGGGAGAGAGAGAGAGAGAGAGAGAGAGAGAGAGAGAGAGAGAGAGAAGGGGGAAAGAGCCAGAAGCATCAACTCCCATCTGTACCTTGACAGGGCAAGCCGAGGGTTTTGAACCAGTGACCTCAGTGTTCCATGTTGAGACTTTATCCACTGTGTCACCACAGGCCAGACCAGGTTAATTTATTTTTAACCTTTTATTAGTGTATTATACACACAGAAAAGTGTCTAAGTCACAAGTGTACTGCTTGATGAATTTTCTCCCCTCGGTCACCTGCACCCAGCCCAGAAACGGTACCCAGGCATGCGCTCCTGTCCCCTCCCAGTCACTTTCTCCCCCAGAGGTCACCTCTGTTCTAAATTCTAAGCAGAGATTAGTTTTGTCTGCTTTTGTACTTTACAGAATAATGAAATCATGAAAGATGTTCTCTTTTGTGTCCGTCTTTCTTTGTCCACATTCTGTCTGTGAGATTTACTCATGTTGTTGCCACATGGTTGTAGAACTGCAGTATCCAATATGGTAGCCACTGAGCCTTGTGTGGCCATTTTAATTGGTTATTTAACATTAAATAAAATTAAAAATTCAGTTCCTGGGATTGCACTACCATTTCAAGTGCTCAACGTCCAGACGTGACTTAGCAGATACCATAGCGGGTAACCTAGAGAGAGAATATTTACATCATGGCGAAAGTCCTGCTGGACAGAGCTCCATAGAGTGTCCACTGGCATAGCTGGATGGTGTTCTACTGTGTGAATATAACATGATTTACTCTTAACAGGTTTATTTTTAAGTTTCAAGTTTAGGGAAAACCATACTCCGTCTTTATGCACTTTAAATAAGGTACCAATTTTTTAAAATAATATTTCCCCTGTAATACTGGTCTAAGGTACCTTAGTAATAATTCTAGTCTGTCATTTCTCATTTCTTAAAGAAGCAATTCATGTAATTGAAAAAAAGTCATTTCTTGAAAATATTTTCTCTGAGGAAGTTTCCAAAGAATTGTCAAGCCATATAGCATTTTTCTATTTAAAAAATAGATATTAGAACACATTTCTTTGTCAGTTACTTTATTTATTTTATATAGAACCAGAAATAAAATAGATACTATACAATGTGAGAGTGTTTGAGCATGAAATCTGAAAGTATTTGGACATCATGATGAAACTATAGTGCTTTATTTAGCAATATCCAGGACTCATGTAAAACAATTTCATTTTTAGCATAGCCAGCTATATGTTATTTAGTCCCTAGTGATGGGAAATTGGATGAATTCTTTTTATGTTTAACTCTTGCTTACATGAAGGTTACCCTGACCCTTGAACTGAATGGGTTTGTACTGCACGGACCCACTTAGATGCAGGTGTTTTTCACTAAATATACAGTTGACCTACTTATCTGTTGGTTTCACATATGCAGATTCAACAAACCATGGATCAAAAATAGGAATCTGCAGCCGGGAACCCACAGTTGTGGAGGGCTGACTTCATATAGGGGACTTGAGCATCCACGGATGTTGTTATCCGAGGGGTCCTGAAACCAATCCCCTGTGGATACTGAGGGATGACTGCGGTTAAGTTTGGGGGGAATCCAAAGTTATATGTAGATTTTTGACTGTGCAGGAGAGGGCACCCCTAACCCTCATGTTCAAGGGTTAGCTATGTATGTGCCTAGCTTCTCTCCCTCTTTCTCTCAGCCCATTTGATATCCTTCCATTTCCCCAATTTTCTTCCAATAGAAATGGCTCCCTAATCTCTAATCTTCTGTTTTTATAAAACCTGTAGTCAAGGTAAGGAAGAGGAAAATCCAGCTGACACTAAAGTCAGGCAGATGGAAGTCATTCCACTGCCTTTCCACAGCTTTGACTTAAGTTGGATTAAGGAAGAATTGTCTCTGCGTTGGTGTTAGTGAATGGTTCTGTTCTGGAAAATGTAGGAGGCATGTTAATGCTGGATTTACTTCTGAAGATGTAGCTTCTGAGCCCCACAGCAGATAAAACTCATTTGACTCTCTAGCTCATTTTCAATGATTATAGCAATTGTTGTATATGCAAAGCCTGCCAAATGGCAAACAGGTATTAAAATATTTATCCACCACCTGTGAACAAAACTTCCCAAGGCTCTCAGAAAAAAAAACGATCCTCTCTGTGTTTTTCATTATAAGGTGTCATTTCCCTCAGCCATTTAACATTCATCATATTTGAGTGTGTTCATGTTTCTGCTGGGGATAAAGACAAAAGAAGTGTGGCTGCTGTGATTGTCCCAGGAGGTTTGCTGGGCCTCTTGTGTGGATACATAGATACTGTAATCAGATTAAGGAGCATTAACCAGTCGTTCTGCCTCTTTCAGATATTGAACGAGAGAGCTGCAAAGGAACTGGAGCAGTTTCAGATGAGAAATTCTAAACTTCAGCAAGAGAATGAACAACACAGTTTGATTTGCGAGCAGCTATCCCAGGAAAACCAGCAGAAGGCATTGGAGCTCAAAGTAACCACCAAGTGACACATGTGTTGCCTAGCACGCCCTCCCTCATTCCCTATTAACATGGGTTTGCCGGGTGGCTGGAGCCCTTGCTTCTAGAACCTGAATTAGCCTTGATGCAACAGACAGGCGCAAGTCTACCATGGTTGCTTTATGCCTGGAAGCAGACAGAGTGATAACTTCCATTTTTTCTTATAAAATTGCAAACCTGATTATTGACCATATGATTATGCAAATGATTTCCAAAGCAAGCTCCGATGTTCATCTCTGTAACTTAGCCTTTCAAGTCACCAGTTGCCCAGAGCTAGAAACCATTTACACAAGCAAGTAGCCCAGAAATCAGATTACATTTTATTACTTATATGGAGAAGGTGGAGTGGGCGGGGTTGGGGATGGACTAGTTCTATTGGGTTTTCCTTCCAGGATTGTAGAAGCATGATTTCCACTAGTGAATCATATGGTTTTTACATCACAAATCCTTTTGAGAATCTAATGAAGTGTGCACGCTCACACACATGCACACACACTCATTGCACTTCTTGGATCTTGTTTTGCATGTAGTCTCAGAGGTCTCCAGGATTTTTCTGAAGTCTAATAATGGGGTTTAGAATAATAATTATTGGATTATAACATCTTATTCTAATCAAAAGGGGTTTTAGGTCAATTAATTTGGACCCTGTAGGACCTGAGGCTGTGGAACATTTAAAGCAGTTCAGAATGGTTTAACTCAGAACTATTCTTTATGAGAATGCTGTGAGTTGAGGCAGAAATTAAATGACTACTTAACACAAAATAATATATTAGCCCCTAAGGTGAAATTAAAGTAAAAGTACTTATGCCATTAATTCACTCCTCTGATAACACGACTGGGGCACCTTAAAAGATGACAGATTTTTGTTACTGGATCCTGAACCAATGAGATTCTGCTTCTAACAATAATCTGAGGATACCATGCCCAGCTAAGTTCAGTCTCTTCATCTTCAAGAGCAGAGGGTGATTATTAACCTTTATTTGCAGAAGGGTCACTGGTTGCTTTTCTAGTAATTTCTATCTAAGGATGGAAATTTTTGAAAAATGAGTTCCATTTGAATTTTAAAAAATTCATAAAACTTGAAGGTACAGATGAAATAATTCTAGCTTTCCTCTGCTAGAATTATTGTCTTGATACCGTTTGGCATTTTATAGACTGCTTCCCTATTAATGTTGCCTGCATACACATGGGCTGACATACTCCAAGGAAGGAGGACCCCTTCTCTCACGTATGTGATCACACTACAGTGGCCATGTGGGTACAAAAGCGTACTTGAATATTTTATGGCATGTTAGTAACCTTCTGAAAGAGATTACTTTGTGAATCTGTGAAAACTGCTAATCAAATATAGCATCTGTACACAAAATTCATACATTCACGATACATGCAACTCAGCATTCTTATTTGATTCAACATTTAGTGGGGCCTTGAGACATCAGGTTTAACCAGTCTTTTCATTATTTTTAGTTTATACAGCCACATATTTTATTCAGGGAATAGAGTTTCTCAGTTTCCCTCAAAACCAAACTGTGTGTGTTTTGATTTAATTCAATAGAACAACTTCATACTGACACAGGATGAATTTCTTTTCATTGGTTCTGAGTTTACGATTATCCTTTCACCGACCTGTTATTTACTGAGTATCCCTGGTTCATTCTCTCTCACTAATTACAGGCCAAAGAGGAAGAACTTCATCAGATGCACACTGACATGGGGAAACTCAACAAAGTCAGAGAGCAAGCCCACAGGAAATTGCACCAGATTGAAGAGCAAAAGGCAGAAGTGGAGCAGCAGAAGGACACGCTAAAAAATCAGATCATGGCATTAGAGAGAGGTGAACCGAGAATCCTTCTGTGCTTTAAAAAAAGTCGTTTATAAGCATTTCATTGGTGACTAACGTCATTTGGCAGAGGCTCTGTGTATACAAACGCAAGCCATGCCAAATGACATCAGTACAACAACATTCAAGCTGGTGGGTGTCGCAGTCCAGCCACGACGAGTCTATTATGGGGTCTTCGAACGTGAAAAGGTATGGAATTGAAATAAATGATAGATAGGGACTTAAAGACACACACACACACACACACACACACACACACACACACACACACACGGGTTCAGGAGGACGCCACGGCAAACAGTCTCTACTGTTCCTTAGCCCATAACGTACCTGCTCCCAGAAACACATCCACTTTTATTCATAGAAAAACTGTGGTCCATCAGCAATTCAATTAAGTTTCCAAGGCAACTCAAAGACAATCCCCACCATACCATCCAAATCTACTTTACACTAATAAGAAACTAGCTTCCAGCCTTCTGCGGAGAACATGGGTGAGACAAATGAGAATCAGGTGTAGCTCTTTGTTCACTAGGCAAATAAGGTGGGGTTTGGGTCCAGCACCTCTGTCCAGATTGCAAAAATACCCTGTTTATTTATTTGGTCCCCAACAGGTGGGTGGGCTATATGCAGCAGACATCATTTTGAATACCTGAAAAGAATTCTTTAACAGACTATTATGGCACACTGTAAATTCAGCTCGAAGTAGTGCTCAGTGTTTGTCACTGGAGTAAACAACATCTATTGTGTTAGGCCCGGGTTCTACATGGCCTTTCGCGTTAGCCCCTTTCCCCCCAGAAGACAGAGGATAAATTCAGATGAATGTCCTCCACTAACAGTATTTGAGGCAATGTTGTACCAAGGATCAGTAGGACCAAAACAAATGGCTTCTAATTTCTTTTCTCTATTAGTATTTTACCATATGACAAATGCTTATTCTACTGGCTCTCCCACTGATTGGTGGAGGAAAAATTTAAGTGCCACAGAAGGCCGTGTGGTATAGAAAAATCACTAAGGATACACACTCTGGAGTTGTGTCTTCCTGGGTTCAGATCCCACCATATTATATAGCATTGGTGAATGAAATGAACACGTGGGGACAAGTGCCCGTCTAGCACACAGTACATGCTTACTAAACGTCATCCACATAGATCACTGTTTATATAAGTAATAACTCAGACTCCCATCTCATTCTGAAAAAAATATAACTGAAAATAGGGTACACTAGTTAAATTTGTTGTGTCAGAAAAAGCTCCGGACTTGGAGACGGGGTCAGTTTGAATTCTGACTGCACCAGAATAAGGGAGGCAGGAATGCTACATTCACTCACTGCGGGCTGCTGTGAGTTGTAAATCGCTGAATGAGAGGACATACAGCAAAGCATGAAAACATACGTTTAGGCAAAATCTAAATCTCCAGAGAAGATTACTGGAAACATCCGTTATGTAAACCCTTGAGAAGTGCAGCTCTTTTTCCTTCTAAGAAATCAGGGAAAAATCTTTTGTCTTGACAGTTTCTCCATTCACTTATTCTTTCATTCAATAAACTGAGTGTCTGCTATGTTGCAGGCACTATGCTAGGCACTGGGTGCATGGAGGTCCCTGCACTCAGCCTGCTCACGATCTAGCACGAGGTTATGATCTCATGTCGATAGTGGCAGATGGGAAGGAAAATGGAACCCCTAGAGCTTGTTTTGTATCAGGCTTAGTGACTTTCAAAACACTTCCATATTTAAATTTTTGTATTTTTGCTTGCAGCAGTTCTAAGCTTTGAAAAAAAGTTACATATTCAGTGTTGAACCTAATCCTTCATCCTGAAATCATGTTTACAAGAGGTCATCACACTCTTCTTGTTACTTTATAGATACTGTTAACCATTATTTCTTTTAGGGACCTCTTCTTTTTGATCTGCCGGATCAAAGAGCGGCCTTAGATGTAATGGTTAGGAGGATGAGTCTTCCATATGTTTTTTTCTACTACAAAACCCAAGAAATGAACTGAAGAACTGCGAGAACTAACGAGAGTTCAATAGGTTGGCAGGTGATAAAATAAATATATGGATATCAATAGATTTCTTTCATACAAAGAATCAGAATATATGATGGAAATTCCCCCTTTCACAATAGCAGCTAGAGTAATAAAATATCTATGAATAAAGTTACCAAGATACCTGCACGACCTATATATTAGAAGCGTTACAGAATTCTGTGGAGGGGTGTAAAGGAAGACTTGAGAAATGGAGAGCTAACCCAAGTTCCTGGATGGGAAAACTTAATATAATGATGATATAAATCTGTCTAAATTAATCTATACATTTAATATTTCCCATAAAAACTTCAGTGAGTTATATTGCTCAGACTTGAAAACTGATTTTAGAGTTCTCTAAAAGAACAAATATGTGACAATAGCCATAAAATTCAGGAAGAATGATGAGGGAGCGTTTGCCTCCCCAGGTGTTTAAGTGTGTTATAAAGCTTCAATAATTAAATAGTATAGTGAAGATGTCTAAATAAACAGATCAATGGAAAAGATTGGAAAGGCCAAGAAAGACCCAAGATTATCATTTAAGATAAAGGTGTTGTTTCATACAAGTATGCAGTATGGGCTGGTTCTTAAAAAAAAAAAATGATAGTGTAACAATAAGCTACTTTTTTGGGGAAAAAGTTAACACCAAATATAGAAGCCATAAAGCCAAGATTGAGAGATTTAGTAAAATAAAAGCTAATTTTTTTAATGTACCAAAGACTGTATAAAAAGGCAAATTGATCAAAATATTGTTAGTCAAAGAGTTAGTGTCTTTATTATACATAAAGAGTTCTTAAAAATTCACAGAAGATAAACAATTCATGAAGAAAACGGGTAAAGGGGAAGTGCAGGCAGTTTGAAAAACAGAAAAAGGCAACTTTACTACTAATCAAAGAAATGTAAATTAAATACGGGCATATTGGTTTTAATAATCTATCAGATTGTCAAAGTTGAGAGAGAATCGTAATACCCAGTGGGGGTTTGGGTGCGGAATTAAACTGCTATTCATTTTTCTGGAGAGAAATTTGACAGTAAGAGAAAAATGTCTTTTTTTTTTTGTTTTTAAATTCCCCTTGATTCAGGATTTCTGCTTCTAAAGTAAATGAACAAGAACAAGAGCTTTTACAGGATCATTGTTTATAATTACAAATCAGTAAATAAAATGAAAGCAACTTAAATGTTAAGAAGGGGGCTAAATAAATTATACATTTTCAAATAGTGAAATATGCAGTAATTAAAAACTCTGCTGTAGATGCACATTCATAATATTGAGCGGCATTTATTTTATGGTCGTTAATTGTAAAAGCAAGTTATGAAACAATATATGTAGTATGATTTGCTTTGGGCATATACATATATGTATGAATGCATAAATTATACACATAATTTATATAGGAAAAATATCTGGTAAGAGACATGTCCAGATTGTGGTTGATTTAAATATTTTCTTTTTGCTTATTTTTATTTCTAATTTCTCTCCATGTTTCTAATTACTTGTATAATAAAAAAGATTTAAAAAGAGTAAGAACATTTTGGAGTCAGAGAATCTGTGCTCCCAATCTCCGTGCTGTCAGTCACCTCTTGGCTGGAGACCCTTGGCTTGTGGCTTAATCACTCTGTGCCGCAGTTTCCATCTGTTTAGTGAGACAGGCAGATCTAGCTCAGTTACAGTGAAGATTGCATGATAGTTAATAAACTAGTTTTATAGCTAAAGGTGAACATGTACAACAGTTTGTGTATCACTGGCTTTGGCAGATTCTTTTTTTTTTTAGCTTGAGTCCGTTTTTATTATTCTTTTTCTCCCTGGTGATTTAGAGGTGGAAGTTTCAAAGAAACAAGCAGAACTCGATAAAAAAGCCATGGACGAGCTTATGAGAGAAAGGGACATGTTAAATAAGGTGAGATTGTTACAGTGACGCTGGTAAATAAATGTCTTTCTTTAGTGCTAGAATATCTGCCTGTAGCAGGTTCTATGGGGAAAGGAAACTTCGAGGCAAACAAAAGTAGATTAGAATAAATAATAGTGCTCAATTTTCCTCTAAGCAGCTGTCTGCAATCCAGCTTTCACTATCTGAACTGAAATGCATTATTACCTGGAAGCACAGAGGTACGTGGGAGAATTATAATTATCATGTAAACTAGGCAGGGATTTCAGAATGTTTTGTGGATTCTATTTTTGATTTATTTTTTGTTTTTTACTGCTGATGTGTTATTTGGCATTTGAAACTGCCAAAGCTAATCAAAATGTCTGAATCGATATCTATAATCTGAAACTTTTGCTAATCTAGAAAATACAGCTGACTGCTAATAAAATTTTAACTGGGAGGTGTTGGGTATAGGGTGACTGGTTGGTGATCTAAAGAGCCTCTAAACTTTGCGTCCATCTTTTCAGGACTGTTGTATGTTTTGGGCTTTATTTTCAGCCCTTATTTCTCCTAGGCTTTGAGCTCAATATGGTCCAAAGCCAAGGGGCTGTGGGAGCCCCTTCATTCAAGGCAAGAACCCCCCCCCCCCACTCCCACCTCTTTCCTCTTCTTGCCCCTTCCAAAGGATTCATTCTATTAACAGTCACTCTTAAGAGATTAACTACTTTCAAGGATATAGTATAAACTTTCCTACTCAAGGATTGCCTGCAGCCTGACCAGGTGGTAGCACCGTGGATAGAGCGTTGGCCTGGGTCGCTGAGGACCCAGGGTTGAAACCCCGAGGTCACCAGCTTGAGCGTGGGATCATAGACATGACCCCATGGTCTCTGCCTTGATCCCAAAGGTCATTGGCTTGAGCCCAAGGTTGCTGGCTTGAGCAAAGGGGGTCACTTGCTCAGTTGGAGCCCCCCCCCATCAAGGTATAAATGAGAAAGCAATCCATGAACAACTAAGGTGCCACAAATATGAGTTCATGCTTCTCATCTCTCTCCCTTTCTGTCTGTCTGTCCCTGTCTATCTGTCTCTCACTAAAAAAAAAAGCAACAAAAACCCAACTTGTTTTTCAGGGAGGAAGAAGTGATTGGCCAGGTGTAGAGCAGAGAGCCTGCTTCCTAAGAGATAGCCTGATGGCTTTTTGCCAAGACAGCTTCATCTCGTCCCAGTAGAGACAGCCTGTATTTGTTCCTTCTGACTTTTCATGATTTGTTAGGTTTCCCAGAATTGAACAAATGTTAACAAAATAGAGTACCCTTTGGCTTCGAGTAGACTATTAGGGAATCTCAGGAAATAGATTAGATATTATTACGTGCAGAACACTCCTTAGGAAAATCGTTGAATCTTTTTTAATAACTCTGGAAACTGCTCCTTTGTTCTGTAAATTTGTACATGTAATTCAGTATTATTGGATTTAGATTTTTAATTTACTTTTAACACATACAATGTTTTAGTCCATTGATATTTTATATACAGTGGTAAACAACCAATAGATTTTCTGCCATGATAGGACATGTAGCAGAACATTCATTTTACATTTATTTCTTTGATTTTACTAATATCAACTTCTCTCTTAGGGCAGGGTATACTTTTTTTCTTTTCTGGCCACTGTATCTTTTCTTTTATTTTTAAAATTTTTTTTATTAATTTTACTAGGGCGACATCAATAAATCAGGGTACACATGTTCAAAGAAAACATTTCCAGGTTATCTTTTCAATCAATTATGTTGCATCCCCATCACCCAAAGTCAGATTGTCCTCTGTCACCTTCTATCTAGTTTTCTTTGTGCTCCTCCCCCTCCTCCTTTCCTTCTCCCTCCCCCCCTCCCATAACCACCACACTCTTGTCAATGTCTCTTAGTCTCGTTTTTATGTCCCACCTACGTATGGAATAATGCAGTTCTTGGTTTTTTTCTGATTTACTTATTTCACTCTGTATAATGTTATCAAGATCCCACCATTTTGTTGTAAATGATCCAATGTCATCATTTCTTATGGCTGAGTAGTATTCCATAGTGTATATGTGCCACTTCTTCTTTATTCAGTCTTCTATTGAAGGGCTTTTTGGTTGTTTCCATGTCTTGGCCACTGTGAACAATGCTGCAATGAACATGGGGCTGCATGTGTCTTTACGTATCAATGTCTCTGAGTTTTTGGGGTATATACCCAGTAGAGGGATTGCTGGGTCATAAGGTAGTTTTATTTTCAGTTTTTTGAGGAACCACCATACTTTCTAACATAATGGTTGTACTACTTTACATTCCCACCAACAGTGAATGAGGGTTTCTTTTTCTCCACAGCCTCTCCAATACTTGTTATTACCTTTCTTGTTAATAATAGCTAATCTAACAGGTGTGAGTGGTATCTCATTGCAGTTTTGATTTGCATTTCTCTAATAACTAATAAAGATGAGCATCTTTTCATATATCTGTTGGCCATTTGTATTTCTTCCTGGGAGAAGTGTCTGTTCATGTCCTCTTCCCATTTTTTAAATTGGATTGTTTGTTTGTTTGTTGTTGAGTTTTATGAGTTCTTTGTGTATTTTGAATATTAGGCCCTTATCTGAGCTGTTGTTTGAAAATATCATTTCCCATTTTGTTGGCTGTCTGTTTATTTTGTTGTCAGTTTCTCTTGCTGAGCAAAAAATTCTTAGTCTGATGTAGTCCCATTCATTTATTTTCTGGCCACTGTATCTTTAGTGCCTACGAAGCACACGGCCCAACCCTCTGCAGGTATGCAATCAACTTTTATTGATAATACATTCTTTCCCCACTGACATGAAATGCCACCTTCTTTGAATGAATGAGTGACATACTTTTGATAGAAGCAATGTTAATATATTTTGGTTCTTTCTGTGTCAGACTGAAATGGTTTTGTCTTTTACAGAGCAAATGTTTAACTCAATACTTGAAATCCAAATTGACCTTTTCTGTTTTCTACATTGTCACGTAAGCCAGGTTTCACGCGGTTATTTTGCCTGTTTATATTTCAGTGGTTTTCAGACTGCCTGCAGGTCTGATTGTTAGAGGTTGAGGAGGGACTACGAGGTGTCTCATGGGATCCCAGAACTGATAGGATCTTGGCCTGGCATTCAGGGGATACCACTAGCCTCTCTCTCTCTACCACTAGACTTTGGCTGAGTTTTTGCTGTATTCCTCTCCTTCAGTGAAGATTGTCTTGCTCTGTTTCCCAATTCATGGGGCAGAAAATTGGCTATCATCAGTAGTTCCCAAATTTATATCTTCTACTGAGTTGCAAAAATTGAAAAGCCCAATTTCAAAAGTTGCCAAGAAGTGACATTTGGCCCCTTCAGCTATGGCCAGCGGAGCAGACTCTGTTGCATGAGCATGGCGCCCAGACCGGCAGTGCTATTAACTCTGTGTTTCGAGGAGCAACCTGGCTCCTTGGGCAGCCAATGCAAGGGCTTTCCATTTCAGCATCAGAAATCACCAGAGCAGTTTTGTTTTTTTAACTGTAGGTGCCATCTATGGCCATACCATTCTGATTGTGCCCTGTCTGTCTAAATGCAGGTGCCTGCGTACCACCCCAGATCTAATTAGAATCTCTCAAGTTGAGATATAGGCATCTGCATTAAAAAATTAGGTGAATTATTATTTTATTGTGTTAAAATACACATAAGACAAAAATTACCATTAGTGACGTTTAGTACATTAACAGTATGTACAACCATCACCACTATCTAGTTCCAGAATATTCTCGTTACCCCAAAAGGAGCCCTCGTTTTTGTTAAGCAGTTATCCCTCACTCCCCCCTCCTCCCACCCCTGGGAACTACTAATTTACTTTCTAATTCTATGGATTTGACTATTCTGAATACTTATATAAATGGAATAATTTACATATGACCTTTCATATCTGACATCTTTCACTCAGCATTATTTTTCTAATCTTCTATCATGTTGTGTATCAATAGTGTATTCCTTTTTATGGCCGAATAATATTCCACTGTATAGATATATCACATTTCCATGATCTCTTCATCAGTTGATGGACATTTGGGTTGTTTCTGTCTTTGGGCTTTTGTGAATAGTGCTACTATTCATGTACAGTATTTTGTTTGAACACCTGTTTTAGATTCTTTTAGCTGTATACCCAGGGATGAAATTGTTGGATTATATGTTAACTCTAGGTATCTTCATTTTTAATGAACTGATTTTATTTTATTTTGTAGTCAAAATTCTGTTACATGATTAGGTTCAGTTCTAAGCTCATAAGAAAAAGACTAGAGCTGGAATGGAGGTTGACTTTGGGGTCAGCCAGCCCTCGATTCAGATTCTGGCTCTGCCATTCATTCCCTTATTGTATGAACTTGTAGGCAAGTAGCTTAACTTCTCAGTCTGTTTCCTGGGAGCAACATAGTGTCTACTTCCTAGAGATGTGTGGTGACTCAGTGCATTTATATGAGTTTAGAGTTTCTTGTGCAAAATTAACACAACACACTCTTGATAAGCTATAGAGAATATAGTGGTCTTGACTCATCTCAAAAACAATGCATCAAATTATTTTAGGGTTGAGGCAGGGGACAAATTTAACCCCAAATTCCCAAATGTTTTGAGTAATGGCGATGCTCTATTGCCCTTGTTTTTAGAATATGCTGAAAGCAATACACACAACCCAGAAACAGATAGACCTAGTAAAGCTCCATGAACAATCCAAAAGGAGCCTGGAAGAAGAAATCCATAACTACAAAGAGGAGGCTCAGAAGCAGAGAAAGATCATCTTCCAACTGGAAAAGGACAGAGATCGGTACATCAATGAAGCCAGTGACCTTACCCAAAAGGTAAGCCACTCCTTGTTGATGCGGGTGAGGGAGCGTATCCTTTCTTATTGTCACATTTCTGATGGTCACATTGTTGCAAAGATGACTTATTCAGATTTCAGCCTGTGGTTTGCATAATTTAAGAGGAATGGTGTTGCCTGTTTAAGAGCTGTCCCAGAGCTGATCCTAGGCTGAAGAATGAAATGGGCAAGGTTAATGTTCGGTGATCTCAGTTTCCCCTTTCCGGAACCTATCCTAATTTCTGGGTTCTCCATCTTCCCCGTTGCCCTACTGAGAAAAGCGTCTAATTGAATGACCTCACACTAAGAGGCAAGTAAATACTGTCATCAACCAAGTGTGTAACACATTCAAAGAGCATTTTTATTTTATAATTATGGTGAACCTAAAGTTTCACCAGTGATGGAAATCCTCCTGCTGCGTAGCTGAGTTTCAGACTCTCCTTCTCAAAAACTGCTTATAGGGGAAAAGGCTCGGGCAGTATTTTAAAGAATGACTGCAGGGATTTGGATTTTACTTAAACCAGCTGTCTCAAAACACTGCTGGCCTTAAGCATGAGTGATTAAACTAGTATTGTTTTTGGTGCGTACACAGATGGCAATGAACAGTGGTTTCAGGGTGGGGGAGGCTGGGGTAGGAAGAAAAGTTTTTAGCTGTGAGGCTGAGAAGAGTTTTGGTGAAAAGACTCATTTAATGAGACCCCCACATCCCCAGCAATGTATTTTCTGTTATGATTGCATAGCCCTGTCTTCCATCTCCTCAGTGAAACCTGCAGTAAATTCCACAGTGTTTACTGATGCTCTTGTATGTTTAAGTTTTGCTTTGTTTGTTTGTTTTTGGAGTGGACTTTCTAGGGGGACAGCCAACATTTGAGTTATAAACATAAAGGAAGTGGGAAACAAGCTTTATAGCTTCATACCATTTAGGCTAAATACATGCTGAGCAGGTATTTGCAAAATATAAGTTTAGAGAAACACAAATGCCTATGGTCCGTCTAACTCAGGGGTAGCCAACCTTTTTATACCTACCGCCCACTTCTGTATCTCTGTTAGCAGTAAAACTTTCTAACCACCCACCGGTTCCACAGTAATGGTGATTTATAAAGTAGGGAAGTAGCTTCACTTTATAAAATTTATAAAGTAGAGTTATAGCAAGTTAAAGCATATATTTATAATAATAATTACTTACCAAGTACTTTATGTCAGATTTTCGCTAAGTTTGGCAGAATAAATCTTTATGAAACAACTTACTATAGCTAAATCTATCTTTTTATTTATACTTTGGTTGCTCCGTTACCACCCACCATGAAAGTTGGAACGTCCACTAGTGCGCGGTAGGGACCAGGTTGACTACCACTGCTCTAACTCCAAGTCAATTTCATACCCCCAATTGGGAGCCATTGGAATTCAGCATATTCCACTCTGACTTAATCATCTAAAAGTTCCCTTGATAGATTTGCTGACTCTAAGAGGACTAGTTGCCAGTTCAGGCATTTGTATTCTCTAGCTTGGGCTAGTCCATTAGCCTCTGTATCAGTCAGCTAAAGCTGTAACAAATAACCCTCAAATCTCAGTGGGTTATAGCACCACAGATCTATTTTGGCTCACAAGGATGACCTTTGAGGGTCAGCTGCAGCCCTGCTTCATGTCCTCTTCACTCCAGTCTGATCCTGTTGGGATGTGCTGGCCTCTTCAGAGGGAAGCCACGTAACAGTGGACCTCCATGATGCTTTCAGAGCTTCTGCTGGCAAGGGAAGGGCTCAGGGCCTGCCACTCATCCTCCACTGGCCAAAGAAAATCACATGGGGAAGCTTGGTCATACTCCCTGGACAGGAGTGAGATCATCCTAAAAGAGGGAACTACTGGGTGAGACAGTGAAGATATGTGAACATATAATCTGTTGCAGCCTGCTACTGCTCCTTTCTGAAAATCAGTCTCTCTCCATTCCTGACTGCCACCACATGATCAGAGCTAACTGTTAAAAAGGCCAGTGTGGTCTTATAATTATTTCTGGCCTTACCAACCTTTGTTACCTCTCAGCCACCTGGGGCAAGTGCTTCCTGACATTTTTTTTGCATCACAGCACATGTAGAAAAGAACAGGTCTACAGCATGTGGGAATAAGGAGGATGGGACTGTTAAGGGCTGGAGGGGAGCAACCTAGAGATGCTAGCTGCCCGGGTCCCACCTCAGCTGGCTATCTGGTGGGTAGAGTGAATCAGTATTTTTGTATATACCTGTCACTCATGTAAGACAGCAATCAGTATATTCTGACTTAAAAGACAGGGTCCAAGGTCTTTGTTCTTCTTGGAAAGTCCTTCTTTCCTTCACTGCATGGAAAACTCATTCATTCTTCAATACCCAGCTCAAATGTTCATCTCTGGGGTCAAGTCTGCTCTGACTCCCTAGGCAAAGTGAGTCACTTCCTACTTTATGAATTTGTTTATATCTCTGGAATGTCAGTCATCATCTTCTAGTATAAGCATATATTTGCATATTTGTTTTTCCCACTTTGTGGTGAGCTCTTAGGAGCAAAAAATTTTATCTCATTTATTTTTCATTTCCAGCATGCTGGTAAATAGTAGGCACTGAAAAAGTGTTTGCTAAACAAATGGATGGATGATGTGTGATGAGAAGGATGCTGCCACTGATTTTAGTGTAGGATGGTATGTTTTTCTCTTTCCTTGTAAAGGAGAGATAACAGTACCAAGTTTTGCTGGTAACTGTTTTTCACAAGTTTTCTGGTGTCTAACTACTCAAGATTATATAAAGATTATATAATGTTTCACCTAAACAATTTAAACAATTTAAAATATACTTATCACTTATGATTTTTCCATCTCTTAACCTCTGACAGCATATATCAGTTGCTATAGCAACTTGTGTCATCTCTGGGCTTCTTATCAAGGACATTTATGTCTTTTTGCTCCTTCTCATATTTCTGTCTCTTTTTCCTCTGTCTCTCTGTCATATATATATATATATACACACACGCACACCTAGCCCTTATTTCCGAACAGAAAGTTACCTTTTGTGCATTCTATTTATAGGGAGTTGAGGAATAATATCAGGGTATGAGGGGAGTCTCATGAAGCTGATATTTTCATCTACATCTAGAGCATACATTGTTCCAAGTTTATCCTTTAGATCCAGAAATTTCTTTAAAAACTGAATCTATGAAAAATAAGAAATGCAAAGATTTCTATGAAAGGATATTCTTCAAGATAAATTGTGCCACATTTATTTGATACAAAATTATGTACCATTAAAACCACATGTTTGGCCCCGGGCTGGCTGGCTCGGTTTATTAGAGCACTGTCCCGAAGTGCAGAGGTCACCAGTTTGATCCCCAGTCAGGGAACTTATAGGAACGGATCGATGTTTCTGTCTCACTCTCTCCCTTCCGCTCTCTCTAAAATCAATAAAACAAACAAACAAGCAAACAAAACCCATGTGTTTGAAAAACATTTTTTAAAATGGGGTACATGTTCACAATATGAATCTGATAAAAAAAACTGCAAAATTATACAGGGTGGGGCAAAAGTAGGCTTACAGTTGTTTGTATGGCAAATAATAAAATAATTAATAATAATACAAGAGTAAACTCTGTGTTTTGCATATTCACAACTTTAAACCTACTTTTGCCCCACACTGTATATGTGGTTTGACCCCAATTATACCTTTGTGCATAGGAAATAGATTGGAGTGGTTGTGAGGATTAAATGAGGTAATATTATTATTATTTAGAACAATCTTTGGCACATAGTAAACGTTCCATAAATACACAAGTAAGTAAGTAAGTAAGTATATTGTTGGTAAATAGTCCAGAGTTATGTTTTTTTGTTTGTTTGTTTTTTGTTTTTTGTTTTTTTGTATTTTTCTGAAGCTGGAAATGGGGAGAGACAGTCAGACAGACTCCCGCATGCGCCCGACCGGGATCCACCCGGCACGCCCACCAGGGGCGACGCTCTGCCCACCAGGGGGCGATGCTCTGCCCCTCCAGGACGTCGCTCTGCCGCGACCAGAGCCACTCTAGCGCCTGGGGCAGAGGCCAAGGAGCCATCCCCAGCGCCCGGGCCATCTTTGCTCCAATGGAGCCTCGGCTGCGGGAGGGGAAGAGAGAGACAGAGAGGAAGGAGGGGGGTGGGGGGTGGAGAAGCAAATGGGCGCCTCTCCTATGTGCCCTGGCCGGGAATCGAACCCGGGTCCCCCGCACGCCAGGCCGAAGCTCTACCGCTGAGCCAACCGGCCAGGAGATGAGAATTTTAAAGCCAACATAGGTGAGTTGAGAAAAATCTACCTGAACCTCAACTCTCAGTTCCTTGAATTTGCTTCACAAAAGAGAGCACCCAAGGAGATCTAGGAAGATCCTGCAGAACCCTCCTACCCCCTCTTCCCTGACTCAGTGTCTGTATTGGCTAGCAAACTCCTGCATTCCCTCTGGTCAGCTGTCTATCCAGCTGGTCAGGCCATTACGGCAAACCCAAAGAACAATTGGGAAGGCAGTGTGAACGGGCAGCTGCCCAGTGCACTCTGAGAATGGTGGCTTAGGGATTTGGCAGGCAGAGAGAATCACTCCTAAAAGTGCCACACACTAAGAGATAGTTTTCCATAGGCTACATCAGCTCAGAGTGATAAAGAGTAAGCCTGTGGGCCTGGACCTCCAACAGTATCCCTAAATGGAAGAGTACTAGGGACTGGAAAGTGGATGGGGCCCTGCACACCACTGTGTTTTCCACCTGTAGCTTTGAAAGTAGATTCCAGCACCATCCTGTGATACTAAAAGTTGGACCTACCTTAACAGAGCTACTCCTTGGGTGCAATAAATCCTACCCCGCTCAAAGATGAATAAGGAAAAAGCAGGTTAATGGCACCTGTGGAAAAATATGCCTTTGAACCACAGAAAGAGAATGGCTTCTGGAGGCCCCAGGGTAAAAGCCTGGCTCTGAAAATTCCTCTAAGGGAAGATCTTCAGGTTGAACCCTTTGAAATAACCATTTTCATAGGGGAAAAACAGTTGACGCTTGGTGATTTCATAAGGCCCCAACCTAACAGAGCAAATGCAGAGAAAAGGTTTGGCTTCCTCCAAGTGTATAAATATACAAAAATTAGGGTCGGGTTTCCCCTAATGTAATAATGAATAGTGTTTGTTTAGCAAAACACCTTGATCCTTGCATTGATTTGAAAGGTGAGTCCCAATGAACCAGAGTAAAACCAAGGAAAGTAAAAAAAGTAACAGAGATTGGGTAGGAGAGGGAATGTGGTGAACAGGAAATAGGGAAGCGATTTGAAAAGATGGAAGAGGAGAGCAGACAACACACACATGAAAGCAGTAGGTTGGGCTCTTCCAGAAGAGAGGACCCGTGGGGAGTTCCCGGAGGTACGCCCCACACTACTTGATTTTAAGTTCCTCACTGTAGCTCAGACCTTCAGTGACAGTCTGATACATCCCTGCTGTGGCCGGATTGCACTTTGGAGGGGGGCAGGCATGGGGTGGTGGTGGGAGCGGGAGTGAGGTAGCAAACACATCCCAGAAAGGGGACAGAATGCAAGAAACAAGATGCCAAAGAAGGATCCAGAATTTTATGGAAACAGGAAATTAAAGCCATAATCAATAGGGGAAAAAAATAATTCTGCCCCCCATTCTTGATTTTTTAGGTGGGATGTTGGGTTTCCTAGCTTACAGAATGGGGATTCTAGACTTTTTGTTGTCACTGTTAAGGACAGGGTAATGCCAGTAGGACACAGGACTATTATCTGGGCTGCAAGTCCAAGGTGACATCACCTCCAGGGTAAAGCAAAGATGAAACAAAAAGAGAGAGACGGACAAAATAAGGAACAGTTGTAAAGAGACTGAAAACAAACAAACAAAATGAAAACAATGATGGATTTAAAATCCCCATTGGAGTGAGTGAAGAACAGAATTGATGTGTGGAAATGGACCGTGGAGTGCACACTTGAGTAGTACTTCTGGAATGTAGAGGGAGAAAAATTCAAGATGAAAATGATTAAAGAGAAGATGAGAGATAAGAAGTCAGGGACTAGAAACCAGTTTACAACAGTTGGTCTCTGACAGTGGAGTTGAGGCCCACATCGGAGATGGAACGGGGAAATACAGTGTGTCTGTAAAGTCATGGTGCACTTTTGACCGGTCACTGGAAAGAAACAAAAGATGATCGAAATGTGAAATCTGCACCAAATAAAAGGAAAACTCTCCCAGTTTCATACTTATTCAGTGCGGTTCGATGTGGGCTCACGCACAGATTTTTTAGGGCTCCTTAGGGAGATATCCCGTATAGCCTCTACAGACTCGTCACTGACTGATGGCCTACCAGAACGGGGTTTCTCCACCAAACTGCCGGTTTCCTTCAACTGCTTATCCCACAGAGTAATGTTATTCCTACGTGGTGGCGCTTCGTTATAAACACACCGATATTCACGTTGCACTTTGGTCACGGATTCGAATTTAGTGAGCCACAGAACACACTGAACTTTTCTCTGTACCATCCATATCTTGACTGGCATGGCCGTGGGCTGCTCCACTGTATACACGGTGCTATGTCATCATCTGCGCATGCGCACATGCTGCCACATCATCCTACAGAAACTGGGAGGATTTTCCTTTTATTTGGTGCAGATTTCACATTTCTATCGTCTTTTGTTGCTTTCCTGTGACCAGTCAAAAGTGCATCATGACTTTATGGACACACTGTATTTTCTGGAGATGATAGGATCCCTGTGCATGCAGCTTGACCACGTTCCAGGCAAAGTTGGTGACAGGAGAACGTCACAGAGACTTGCCCAGGAAGAAAGGTGTGTGTGTGTGTTGTTTTTATCTACAGTGATGAAGGTATTCTCTGAGAATTAGGCAAGAAGATAAAGCAGAAGCCTAGTTGCTTTTTTAAAATTTTAATAGAAATAAGAGTGAAAGGAAATACACCAACATATGAATAGTGGTTATATCTGGGTGGTACGGATACAGATTGTTTTAATTTCTCCCTTTTGTGCTTCTTATATGTAGAGATTTTTCTAAAATGATTATGTATTACTTTAGTATCCTGCTTCCGCCCAAAAAAGAACAAATAAAATTATTAATAAAAATTTGCCCTTCCTTCAAGGACCCCAAATCATATCCCACTTTTCCCAAAGAGCTTTATTGAAAGTCGTCTCTAACTGCTCCGTACCTGGCCCCCTGTCTGGCAGTGAGGAACTCCTGTGTTAACTTACTGATACTTGTGTGTCTGCCTTGCTCTACTTACAAGCTCCTTGAGGACAGACTTATTTGCTAAATAGGGATGTACTGAAATATTTCTGAAAGAATGAATGAAAAGCATAATTAGATGTATGAATTAAGTGGTCAAAGACTTATGGTACTTTTAGGTGCCTATAGGAACTTCTTCAATAATATGCTTATCACCACGGGTCTGCCCTCCCTTTAAATCTGATACATGTTGACATGATAGACAATGTTACTGAATTATACTCAGCTATTTTAGGTGTGAGTGACTTCTGGAATGGTCTCTTCTTTCTTTTGGGCTACAAAAACAGTATCAACATTTGCCTTCTGTGTGTGTATGTGTAGAGAAAGAAAGGTAAAATCTAGATGCTGAAAGCCCAACATTACATTTTATTAATTTAACTTGGCACTCGCAAAAGAGAAAGAAGATCCCCTTTTGTGCCGTAATTGGAATGCTCAGAATCCCAAACCTTTTCTTATGTGTTTGTCAGTCAACATTTGCTATAGTCTTGATGCATAGTAAACAACCACCGAATCTTACTGGCATGCCAATAGAAGCACTTGTTTCTCATACCAACAGTTGCCCGGGTGGTCAGAGGATCTAGGCTGGGCTTACTCAGGCTTGACACAGGGCTGGGGCTCCGGTTCAGTTTTGCTCTATATGTTTCTCATCCTCCAGGATCTGTTGTATCCTCGTGGAGAAAAGCAGGAATGCGAAGGACAAACCCAACAGCACAAGGACATTTCATAGCTCTCTACTTGCCTAATGTTCTCTGACATCCCATTGGCTCTGGCAAGTCACATGCCCAGATCTAACCTCAAAAGCAAGGGGAATGAGACTCCTTCCATGGGGTGGGGGGCAGGGAGTGGAAGTGAATATTTGTGGAGCCATAAAATAATCTACTGCAGTGTTTCAGCACTTTTTATCCTCATGGTTTTTCTTCTGCTGCTCTCTAAACTTCCCTCTTCGGATAAATTAAGAGGCATCAGATATGGCATTATAAATGGAGGTCTGCCATACCATATCTACTCTGCTTCTGAACTGTTACAAATTCTAGGTAGAGCCATTTCTAGTTAATGGTTAAACCTGAGGGGCATTTCCCACATTCTGTACTTGGTCCATTTTAGGATCCCTCCTATTCTATTTAAATTTTAAACTTCTGGACTTTGCCTCCCAGACACCTGACATGCCCCAAAGCAGTCTTTCACAATGAATTCCCTACTTAAAAGTTTCTTAGCTCTCTGCTTATTTTCCTATAAGAGTACCAAGCAAACCTCTTATAGACAGAGGTTCCAAGGAATGAATAGTAATGTGCTTTCAAGGACTTAGAAGTAAGTGAGGAAAGCCAAAGATCAAAGAAAGACTGTTCACTGAATGGGCACTTCAGAACGAAAGGAAGCTCCTGTTTCTTTGATATTTATTTGAAGTTTTATACAGAGTGTCTTTAATAGGCTAGAACCCTGAAGAAGAGCTTCTAGGGCCAGACACAAATTAGCAGCTTTTTGTGTTATAATAAAAGAAGTGAAGTTTGAATCACTGTTTTCCTGCAGAACTGAATTTGAACCATAAAAAATTAAACTGATTTGTTAAGTACTGATAATACAGTATGACATAATGTTAACCTATCATGATATTCTGTTAACATTTATTAAATGATTAGATTATGATATGCGAGGCACCTATATGGTGGCATAAGTATGCATTTTCTCACTCAGATCCTCATAATGACCCTCTGAGGTAGATATCATTATATCACTCATTATATTGATATAATGTAATATGTTACTGAAAACCAGAAATATAGATCTGCTGTTATACATTTAAGATAGAGGATAGAATAAAAAAGCAAGAAAAACAACACTTAAAATTTCACATGCCTGGGCACCTAGGTTCTTTTATTCGGAGTGAGTTTTCTAGTTTCATGATGAAGGTAAAGGCACTGTCAGCATTCAAACCAATGACATTGAATCAGAAAAACTTATCTGAGCGATTATTGCACTAATATTTCATCAAATGCAAGTTAACGGGATCCAAATTCAGTAACCTACTTTCTTAGCCTGACTCCATCCATATGATGTTTTGACTTAGGTGGCCGCTTTCTGGCATATGTTATTGATTTCAATCTCAGTCTTATTTCTATTGGCAGATTGTTTTAACAGAAAAGGAGAAGGCAGGAGTAGCTTATAAATGGGGACTGTGCCCTGAGACTGCACTGTAAGCATTTTCTGAGCTTTTCCAAGGAGGGCCTACCAATGCTGGGAGCTCCAACTCTCCAGCTGTAATAAAACTTTCTATATTTGGGTGTGATTTATCTCATGAGTTGGTTTGAGGTATCTGAAGTGCAATCAATTAATTAAGCTCCAGCCCCAGAGCTGAGAAACCATTCTCTGATAAACCATTTTTTAACAGGGGGACATTTTGCTGATGGAAGGTTTTGCTCCTACTTAACACCCCACACTTGTAATGAATTTTCAGGACTGGAACTTCTTTGTGACATTGCTTTGAATGACTTCTGTCAAAACAAATTGGTTCCCAACAAACAGAACCAAATGGCTTGTGAATTGTCTTTTCCCTTGGTTTCAATACTTTTTTTTTGGTTTTCACTTAAGTTGAATGCCTTTGATCTTCTTGGTATCATGATGGGTTCTCATTACTCCCAGCTTCAAGAATGCAGAAGCAAAATTGTGATTTTATGCACTGTTGTACTGTGGCTGCGGAGAGATGGGCCCTGCTAGCTGGATGCCCCTCAAAGAAGTGCCCTTGGCTGCATCCTTTCTCTGGAGCATTCTTCTGTCTGTGCAAAGGATTATGCTTGTTATAACATCTCTCAGAGTGATTGAAGGATTTTTTTCCCTTTTCTCTGACGTGCTGCTTGATATTCTGAGTGCTGATTATACAGTTCAAAGTATCTTCCATCTATTCATTTCACTGACCCCAAAGAGGGTGATTGTGTTCATAGAAAGATCAAATTTTAGGCCAAGATAGTGTCTTTCTTTTAAAAAAAAAATCAAGAAAATAACAGATCCAGTCATGGATACCTTATTCAGGTATCACATTCATTTCATTTTAGTTACTAGGGGGTCATATCTTGAAAGGCCACCTGCCACTCGTTTTAAGGAATCTATTAATAGATATGGATCAAAGACACGATGAATGGGTTTTCTTTTCATTTCAGATCTGCCCACATGCCTTTACCCCAGACCTTCTTGTCTTCTAATTTTGTTCTTTCCAAGCCCTCCAAGCCCATTTACCACCGAATCTGTATATATTCCTACTTTGGGCCATTTTCTTTCTACACAAAGTGATGATTGCAAACAATAATAATAAAATAGTAAAAACATACAAAAATATGTTGTACAACTCTAGCCACATAAATTTAAAAAGTTGGTTGAAACAGACAATTCTTTCAAATATTTGTATGTACATCCAGGTTTGACTCAAGAAGAAGTAGAAAATGTAGAAAGATCAGCAAGTAGAGATGCCACCAAAAAAAGTGGAGAGACACTTAGCTCCAACATTGTTCCTGAGGGCCTAATGATTATAGAATTGAGTTTCTTCAGACTTTTGAGAATCAGATAATTCTCAGGCTATAAAATATTTTTTCTTTTGTTAATTTAGAAAAAGTGCTGTTCATGTACTTCGTGTTCTTTGGGGTGATATCGATTGGCATTGCTGTTCTGACACCACCCGTGCTTTCTGCAGTGATGACGAGTAAAGAGCACAGACCTAGGAGAGAACTTGGGGCCCGAGGTTGGAATGGGCGAGGAATAAGAAAGCGGAAGCAATTCCCACAAATTACGTAAATCCCAAATATGAACGGCTTCAGTAAGATGGGTAGGACCCTCCTCAGATCCATTAACCTTCCAATGTTTGAGTTTCTCATAACACTCCGGGTATCTCAGTTTACTAGTGGTATCCATTCCTTGATTATCCATTTTATGGTTGAGTCCTTCACTAGAGGTGAGCTTGAGAGCAGGAAATGGTCTTCCTCTTCTTTACATCTTTAGTGCTTTCATGGTGCCTGCTGTAGATAAGTCTTCAATACTTGTTCATTGGGGAATGATTAAATGGGTGAGTGAATGACTAAGTCAATCGAGAGGGACTCCATTTATTTCTTGCAACTAGCAGAAACCTTGATTTTAAAATAGAGCCAAAAAGGAAAGTGATAGACTTAGATCATTTATGAAGATGTATGCAGAATCCCGAATGAAATTCTAGCAAACTAAATTCAACAGTACATTAAAAGAATCACCCAGTATGACCAAAGAGACTTTATCCTGAAACTGCAAGCAGAGTTTTCTATTAAGGAAACTATTGCTGGCGATATGGAAACGTAAAGTGTTAACAGCCATTTCGGAAAGCAATCTAGCAATATCTATTAAAGTTTAGAAAGATAGATATCTTCTGAGCCAGTCATAGCTACTCCTGGGAATCCATCCCAACAGAAGTGAAAGCACAGGTGAAATAAGTAAAAGGACATATGTACTAAAATGTTTATTGTGGCAGGGTTCAGAGTAGTAGAAAAATGGAAACCAAGCTAATGCCCGTCAGAGGGGAGAGCTGAGTATACGATGATACACACACACTGTATGGCATTACACCGCCTTTAAAGAGAATGAGTTAGAGCTCCTCCACCGGATTTCCACAAAGTATTATTGAGTGATAAAAAGCAAGGTGCATAAAAAGTATAGATAAGAAAATCCCATTTTGCTAAAAAATAAAAACAAACCCCCAAAAGCAAAACAAAAGAAAATAAACAATGTACTAGTTTAATAGCTGTAAATGATAGTACTTCTTTTTTTTTTTTTTTTCTTCATTTTTCTGAAGCTGGAAACAGAGAGAGACAGTCAGACTCCCGCATGCGCCCGACCGGGATCCACCCGGCACGCCCACCAGGGGCGATGCTCTGCCCACCAGGGGGCGATGCGCTGCCCATCCTGGGCGTCGCCATGTTGCGACCAGAGCCACTCCAGCGCCTGAGGCAGAGGCCACAGAGCCATCCCCAGCGCCCGGGCCATCTTTGCTCCAATGGAGCCTTGGCTGCGGGAGGGGAAGGGAGAGACAGAGAGGAAAGCGCGGCGGAGGGGTGGAGAAGCAAATGGGCGCTTCTCCTGTGTGCCCTGGCCGGGAATCGAACCTGGGTCCTCTGCACGCTAGGCCGACGCTCTACCGCTGAGCCAACCAGCCAGGGCATGATAGTACTTCTTTTGACTTCAGTTTCCTTCTTTGAAAATTGGGGTGATGATAATGTTTATGTTACCAGATTGTGGTGAAGATTCTATGAGTTCACACATAGAAAATGCCTGGTACATAGAAAGTACTAGAAAAATGTTAGTTATGATGATGATGATGATGATGTTATTGGTCCTAAATAGATTATGCAGAATTCAAAGACAAACGTGGAAGAAGACGAACTAGATTGTTAACCTGGTTACTTTATGTATCAATGAGGGACTGATGTGAAGGAGAAAGAAGGTCCAAGTAAATAAGAAAAAAAAATGTATGTTTTACATTTATTTTAAATTATGACACACAGAATTATGTATAAATAACTAAAATTAAAACACTTGTAAAAGGAACACAGGGAAATCAAATCAGTAGACTCAATAAGAAAAATAATGCGGCCCTGGCCGGTTGGCTCAGCGGTAGAGCGTCGGCCTAGCGTGCGGAGGACCCGGGTTCGATTCCCGGCCAGGGCACACAGGAGAAGCGCCCATTTGCTTCTCCACCCCTCCGCCGCACTTTCCTCTCTGTCTCTCTCTTCCCCTCCCGCAGCCAAGGCTCCATTGGAGCAAAGATGGCCCGGGCGCTGGGGATGGCTCTGTGGCCTCTGCCCCAGGCGCTAGAGTGGCTCTGGTCTCAATATGGCGACGCCCAGGATGGGCAGAGCATCGCCCCCTGGTGGGCAGAGCGTCGCCCCATGGTGGGCGTGCCGGGTGGATCCCGGTCGGGCGCATGCGGGAGTCTGTCTGACTGTCTCTCCCCGTTTCCAGCTTCAGAAAAATGAAAAAAAAAAAAAAAAAAAACAAAAAGAAAAAAAATGCTACAAAATAATGCTGAAAAGGCACTTGCTAAAATGTAATCTCATCTCTCCTTCATTATAAGTCCAAGGAAACTTTGAAAGTGTTTATTTGAAGTTATAAAGGATAGCCTGACCAGGCAGTGGCACAGTGGATAGAGAGTTGACCTGGGATGCAGAGGACCCAGGTTTGAAACCTGAGATTGCTGGCTTGACTGTGGGCTCATCCGGCTTGAGCGTGGGCTCACCAGCTAGAGTGTGGGGTTGCTGGCTGGTGCATGAAATCATAGATATGACCCATGGTTGTTGGCTTGAGCCCAAAGGTCGCTGGCTTGTGCCCAAGGTCGCTGGCATGCGCAAGGGGTCACTGGCTCTGCTGGAAACCCCTGGTCAAGGCACACATGAGAAAGCAATCAGTGAACAACTCAAGGGCTGCAACTATGAGTTGATGCTTCTCATCTTTGTCCCTGTCTGTCCCTCTTGCTTAAAAAAAAAAAAAACTTCATTGAAATTCAGTGATATATCAAGATTCTCTCCATTATATGCTATAGTTTTTTATTTTTTAATTGTTATTTTAGTGAGAGGAGGAGAGGCAGAGACAGACTGATTCCTGCATGCACCCAACCAGGATCCACCCCACAAGCCCACCAGGGGGTGATGCTCTGACCGTCTGGGGCCCTCGCTCCGCTGTTGCCACTGGAGGCATGTTTTAGCTCCTCAGGTGGAAGCTGCAGAGCCATCCTCAGCACCCAGGGCCAACTTGCTCTAATCGAGCCATAGCTGCAGGAGGGGAGGAGAAGAAGAGGGAGAGAGAGGGAGAGAGAGAGAGAGACAGAGAGAGAGAGAGACACACACAGAGAGAGAGACAGAGAGAGAGAGAGACAGAGAAAAGAGAGAGAGAGAGACAGAGAGAGACAGAGGTGAGAGGGGAGGGATGGAGAAACAGATGGATGCTTCTGTGTGCCCTGACTGGGAGTCAAACCCATACATCCACATATGGGGCCAACACTCTACCACTAAGTCAATTGGCCAGGGCCGTTCTGTGTTTGAATCAGTTTTCCTCATTAACATTTTTCTACTTAAGAAATTTTTGAAGAAGTTTGTCCATAAAAATATCAATTTCTGTGGACATTGCAGCCAAGAGTCATGGTTCTGTAACTCCTACTGTATGGATTGCTTGTTGAGACATACTGACCCTCCGTGGAATTTCATGCCTCAGTTTTTCGTACTTGCAGAAAGGAGGCTGTTGTTACATCCCAGGAGACAGGCCACAGCAGACCCAAAGTGAATTTTATAAGTTTTATTGCAAACCTGCACAGGGACTGCAGGCAACCCACACAGGGGAACACTGCAGCCCCGCAAACCTGCGCAGGGACTGCAGGTAACCCACGCAGGGGAACACTGCAGCCCCGCAAACCTGCGCAGGGACTGCAGGTAACCCACACAGGGGAACACTGCAGCCCCGAGCTTCTAAAATGGCTCCTTTTTATAGGGTGGCTATCTAGGTTGAGCAAGCATTATACAGAAGCTGATGTGGCTGTTAGCTATTGGCTAGGGAGGTCGTGCGCAGTTGGGGGGGGTATTGCTCAGTGGAGAATTTCAAACATAAACTTCTGATAAGGGTCTCTGACTCATCTGAACTCTTTGTTCTCGGCGTCACAGGGGCCCTATCAGCACTCCCTGTTCCTTCAATAGTTACACTCTTGGCAGCCCCAACATATCAGCACTCCCTGAATCTAACATTCCCCCATCTCTTTTGGGCATAAATCAAACCCTTGATTCTTCATCAGTGGGGAGAATGGTATAAGGCTGGGGCTCATGAGAATTTTCTACTTTAGCTGTAGCTATAAGCTAATTGGGTCAAGGGTCCTCCCTAGTATGTGCTGGCACGCTGATAGTGTGCCCTTAGTACTACAAGCTTTACGGCTTGAATTCTCTTTTGTACATACTGCATGAGGCAGTTGATAATATACAGACTAATGGTGACCCCCCTACTATAAGCAAAACGAGGGGTCCGATAAGAGCAGTAAGTAATGTAGTGAGCTAAGGGGATGAAGAGAATAAATTCTTATACTAATTTCTTTCTGCCTTGTATTTTTCTTCTCTGTACTAACTTCTTAGAACTTACACAAACCTTTTGCAACTTACACAAACCTTCTACAACTTACACAAACCTTCTGCAACTTACATAAACCTTCAACTTTTATGCACTTTCTTATCCAGAAATAACTGGCCTTCATAACAACATGCTTTTCCTTTTTCTTTCAAAAGTATTTCTATACCTTATACCTTCTATTATCAAAACCATACAATTCCTTTCTAGTCAGAACTCTTGATTTAAAAATCTTTAACCTTTAGTGACAATTAAGTTAGTAAGCCAAAGGACCTACACCCCCTTTCTGTATGACTCATAGCAGTACATGCATCAAAACTTAAGATGACTTACTTGGCTTTCCTTTACCTTAGTTTCCCTCCCTCCCCAAAGTCTAATTAAAAGGAGGTCCTTAGTGAGTTCCTCTAGGCATTAGCCATGCGTGGACCAGTTAACTTCTGGTTTGTGGCTGAAGCAGGGCATGCTGTCCTTCTCAGGGTCAGCTTACAAGGGTTGGCGGGGTCAGTCTTCGCTGTCCACAAAGGTGTCTCTGCTGGGACTGCAAGCTTCAGCCGGCTGCAGTGGACCCAGGCGGGTATGCCTTCTACCTTGGCAGTAGTGGGAGTGGTCAGGATCATGGTGTGTGGACCTGTCTACGTGGGAGTCAGTCCTTGGGTGGTGTACTGCTAGAAGTGCCTCTTGGACAGTCTTTGAACAGTTTTCTGAGTAACCTATAAAACCTGCAAGTACTTAGGGAAAGGGTGTTACATTTCTACACTTTGCAGTTAGAGTTTAAGTCCTAGTGACCACTGCTTCTAGCTGGAATTAGCAGCAGGTCCCAGCCTATAATAGGCATGGGGCATTGAGATAAGAGGAATAAAGGAGATACTAAACATTAAATAAAGCAATAAAATCAGACTGTCAATACCCACAGTAGAGATCTTTGAGGGATAAATAAAACTTAAATATTCAAGCAAGGCATAGTAGATGGCCCTTGTGTTTACAAGAAATGAGATTAGTTTATCTGCTACTTGGAAGAAATACCTTAGGCTCCTGAACGATGTCCTTGGGCCTTCAGTGGCAATTCCCAGCACAGTGGGCAAGGTCAGGTCACAGGTAGCTGGAGCAGGGCTAGAAGAGACTGAACCCTCCCTCCATGGAGCAAGGGGGCAGCTTACCTTCTCATGTCCCTCTTTCCACAGCACAGGTGTGTCAACTGGTGGGGCCGGGAAGCCTGGCAGGCTTCAGTTCAATGACCTTTCTTTCCACTCTGGAGCAGGGCCTTGATGAAAGCTATGAAACCCCTTAGGGCGCTAGAGCCAAAAGTTGGTATTTCCTGACTTCTTTTGGGCCTTATTTGCCTTTTCTGTTACTTCCTTGGTCATTATAGACCTTAAAAGCCATGCTCAGAAGATCTCACTGAGGGGCTTGACTAAGAGAGCAAAATTGGGAATCCTGTATTTAAAGAAGCCTATTAGACCGAGGAAAGAAAAGATTTGATCTGTGGTGGTAAATCAGGTGGAGGTTCAGGATTATGTCTCTAGAGTTCTCCTTTCTACCTATTATGTTAAGAATTCTTCTATTAAGCCAATCAATAGTAATATTTTTTACTCTGGGTTTTGTGACCTAACATTGAAAAATTAACAATTACTGAATTATTATATATCCCCTAATATTTAAACTAAAATTTTAACATCACAGGCTATGAAATAGCAAATGAAAAGGAGAATTAACAAAAGACTGTTGAAATAACATATACATTTCTAACATAGAAAATGTTTTTTACAACAGATCCTTGGTACAAAAAGGAAGTCTTTGTATTTGACAGACTATACAATTCTATTATGGCTAAAGCAGTAGGTTTAGAAGGGCCCGTATTCCCTAAATCATCTCCTCGGGTCAGGCTCCAGATAGGAGGTGGGGATTCCCCGGAGCCAAAGCAGAGGAGGGCAGGGGCTGTAGCAAGGTGATGATAGCCTCTAGCTTACTGCACTGTTATCTTTTGCCTGACTAAGCAGTGGCTCAGCCCTTGAGCCGGTGCCCAAGGGGGAGGGGCAAGTGCCTGAAACTGTGAGGGGAGCCTGCCACTTCTCCTGCAGCCAGCTGCAGCCTGGCTGCCTTTTCTTTCTCTACCTCTGCTGCTATACTGGGCTGCATACTGACCGTGCCACCTGCCTGCAGGTGGGTGCTGGTGGTAGTACGCTAAACTCTCTATGTTTTCTATGGGTCTAGCAATCCTTGGTTTGGCCAGTCTGCTCTTAAGTTGGCCATTCTAGTTCACAAAGAGTCCGCAATGTGGCGGAATCAACAGGAGTCCTGTAGTCTCGTGCCCTGCGAGAGAAATCAGAAAAGTTATCAAGCAAGCACTGAAGAGGCATTAGGGCAGCAGATTGCCCCTGACCCATGGTCCTTGACTCTCGAAGGAATCCTGTGAGGAAGCAATGGGTGAAGCAGACAAACAAACCAAATATGCACACAAAACAAACAAAACTTCTAAACCAAAACCAAAGGGAGAAGGCAGCGTCCTGCGTTCCCTGACCAGGTGGGGAGAAATCAGGTGGCGTCCCGCCTGCTCCACTACACCCTTTTCTAACCAGAGCTCTGTTTCCAAATATTCAAAGAGGAAGCTTCCTTACCAAACAGTCTCGAGACTCCAAATGTTTCGAATCAGCCAAATTCAGTTTCCAAATGGCAACTGCCGGAGGCTGGCCAGCTGCCAACGTCTGCTGCAGCCCACTCCGTGAGGAGGGGTCTTACACGGTCTATCTCGCTGGGGCTTCATGTGTTACATCCCACCGAGATAGACTACAGCAGACCCAAATTGAATTTTGTAAGTTTTATTGCAAACCTGCACAGGGACTGCAGGCAACCCACGCAAGGGAGCACTGCAGCCCCGCAAACCTGCGCAGGGACTGCAGGCAACCCACACAGGGGAACACTGCAGCCCCCCAAACCTGCGCAGGGACTGCAGGTAACCCACACAGGGGAACACTGCAGCCCCGAGCTTCTAAAATGGCTCCTTTTTATAGGGTGGCTATCTAGGTTGAGCAAGCATTATACAGAAGCTGATGTGGCTGTTAGCTATTGGCTAGGGAGGTCGTGCGCAGTTACGGGGGGGGGTATTGCTCAGTGGAGAATTTCAAACATAAACTTCTGATAAGGGTCTCTGATTCACAAAATGCAGGATGTTGCTGAACTCTTTGTTTTCGGCGTCACAGGGGCCCTATCAGCACTCCCTGTTCCTTCAATAGTTACACTCTTGGCAGCCCCAGCATGTCAGCACTCCCTGAATCTAACACTGTTATACTTAGATCTCATCTTTCCTGGAAGTGTTTTGTGCACAATAGGACACAGTTTTATGAAGTCCTTTGAGTTTCCCTGATGGGAAAAGATTAAAACTGGCAAGACAGTGTTATGATTGCTATCAATGTTCAAAGGCCACTTTTCTTTCTTGTGTTTAACTTTATAAAGACGTGAGTGTGGCCAAGCAGCTAAATTCCCTCTTATCTTCCTTAGTGCTTTATATCAATATTAAGATCTGTTTAAGCCCGTGCCTTATATTTCTCCTTTCGTTTCTTGGTAGTCGGGGTGGTCAAAAGAGATTTTCAAAATTGAAAGAATTTCTTTATTTTCCCTTCTTGTGATCACAAAATAAGCCTTCATGCTTGAGCAAGACTTCAGAGTGGATAAAATGTGTGTTTTCTTCTAATCAGCTGGGTTGAATTTCTGTGTTGTACTTAAATGATTCTAGCCACAGTCAGATTTTCTGATTGCTGGCATTTCTTCTAGCTATCCTAAGATGAAAATCTTTGTGTCCTGACCTGATAACCACAGATGGGCTGTTTAACCATCTTTGTATAATTTCTCCTCCAGGTCCTCACGAACACAAAAGACATCAAAGTTCGTGAAATGCAGATTTTGGACTACAAAAAAAAAATTGCTGAATCAGAGACGAAAATAAAACAGCAACAGAACCTGTATGAAACTTTGAGGTCAGACCGGAATCTGTACAGCAAAAATCTGGTTGAAGCCCAGGTACAGAATATATTTATGTCTTTATATTTTGATTGCTCTGCATCCTGGGTTGAAAGCAATGTCTGTTATCCTAATGGTAGAATTTAGAATAGATCAAGGAAATAATCTCCTGGAATTCATATGGAAACAATGAATCTGTGCAGAACTCTCAGATTGTTTGAAATGGAAATGACATAACTTGATAGGATATGAAGATCATGGTCCTGCTTTAATTATTATGTAGAGTTGCCATTCTCCTGTTCCTAATTTTTAAAACTTCTAATAGCTGCTGTGACTCAGAGGGGAGCAGCATACTCTTGTCATTTAATTGCTGAGATTTGCTTTGTAATCTTTCAGTTACAATGTTGTGGTTCCAATTCTTCTCTTGTAAAATGAGGAATAGAGTGTGTGCGGGGGGTGGGGGGGGTGGGGGGGGTGGGAGGGTGGGGGAGCATATTCATTATGCATACTTTGTATCTATCTCACGAGAGTATTTTGAGAGTTCATGTTATAAAGTACTTTGAGTTTGATGGCACAACATACAAAGGAAGAGCCCAGTCATAACCACTCAGGAGACAATTGTTTTGAGAGAGTCTCTCTTAAAAGTTCTTAAATGTGTATTGAATTTCCATGGGGACAGTGATGTCTATTTAATTTGCTTTCAAACATTTCTTCTTTCATTTTGTTAGGATGAAATAACAGAAATGAAGAGAAAATTAAAGATTATGACCCATCAGGTAGACCATCTGAAAGAAGAAATCTCTGCCAAAGAGTCAGCACTTGTGAAGTTACATCTGGAACAGCAGCGGATAGAGAAGGAAAAGGAAACATTGAAGGTGTAGATCTTATGATAAAAGTGATGGACCAATAGTCTTTCTATTTAACCCATTTGAGATGGGCTCTGTGCTCACTGAAGGCAATGAGGGGCAGGGAGGAGACCCAAGGCACCAGGAGGATGAGCTATATACCACCTCTAGGTCAGGCTACCTTACAAGGGGTGCTCCCAGGTAGAGAGGGGAGGGGGCCAGTGGAGATGCACAAGCACCTAGTTCACCTGTGCTAGCTATTGCCACCTCGGTGGAAGGAATCTAGCAGGTCAGCTATGCTCGAGAAGTCCTGGAGCATTCAGGCTTTCTACACGCCCTTTACATTCACAGCCCACAGCCAGCCCTGGTGCTCACACCCAGCAACCCTGCCACACTCGTCCCTGGGGCCTCTATAAGGCAATGCTGGCAAGACTTTGTCCCGCTGCTCCTGATTGTTGTTTACTTCACTCATGCATATCTTTTCTGCCTGCGATATTACTAGCTACTGGGCATCAAGCTTTGTCCTCACTTGATTTTCCCTCAAACTGGTTCATAGTTCAGTGTATGTCTGTGGGTCTAAGAACTTTGCAGCTACTCCTCCAGGGAATCATCTCTGACTTTATATATATATATATATATATATATATATATATACATACATATATATATATACTAAGACTTACCGTTTTTTTGTTTTTTTTTTACAAAGCTATATTTTATTTTATTTTCATTTTTTTTTTCAATTACAGTTTACATTTTTTATTATTAATTTTAATGGGGTGACATTGATAAATCAGGGTACATATGTTCAGAGAAAACATCTCCAGATTATTTTGACATTTGATTTTGTTGCATACCCATCACCCAAAGTCAAATTGTCTTCCGTCACCTTCTATCTGGTTTTCTTTGTGCCCCTTCCCCCCCCTTTTACCCCCCCCCCCCCGTAACCACCACCCTCTTGTCCATGTCTCTGAGTCTCATTTTTATGTCCTATCTATGTATGGGTTCATATAGTTCTTAGTTTTTTCTGATTTACTTATTTCACTCCGTATAATGTTATCAAGGTCCATCCATGTTATTGTAAATGATCCGATGTCATCATTTCTTATGGCTGAGTAGTATTCCATAGTATATATGTACCAAAGCTTTTTAATCCACTCGTCCTCTGACGGACACTTGGGATGTTTTCAGATCTTCGCTATTGTGAACAATGCTGCCATAAACATGGGGGTGCGTTTCTCCTTCTGGAACAGTTTTATGTTGTTCTTGGGGTATATTCCTAAAAGTGGGATAGCTGGGTCAAAAGGTAGTTCAATTTAAAAATTTTTGAGGAATCTCCATACTGTTTTCCACAGTGGCTGCACCAGTCTGCATTCCCACCAGCAGTGCAGGAGGGTTCCCTTTTCTCCACATCCTCGCCAGTACTTATTCTATGTTGTTTTGTTGATGAGCGCCATTCTGACTGGTGTGAGGTGATATCTCATTGTGGTTTTAATTTGCATTTATCTAATGATTAGTGATGTTGAGCATTTTTTCATATGCCTATTGGCCATCTGTATGTCCTCTTTGAAGAAGTGTCTATTCATTTCTTTTGCCTATTTTTGATTGGATTGTTTGTCTTCCTGGTGTTGAGTTTTACAAGTTTTTTATAAATTTTGGTTATTAACCCCTTATCAGACATATTGTTGAATATGGTCTCCCATTGTGTAGTTTGTCTTTTTATTCTGTTCTTGTTGTCTTTAGCTGTGCAAAAGTTTTTTAGTTTGATATAGTCCCATTTATTTATCCTGTCTTTTATTTCACTTGCCCGTGGAGAAAAATTGGCAAATATATTGCTGCGAGAGATGTTGGGGAGCTTACTGCCTATGTTTTCTTCTAAGATGCTTATGGTTTCATGGCTTACATTTAAGTCTTTTAGGGCATTCTATGCTTGCTAATATAAGGACTACTTTCAAGAATAAACCATTTCAAATCTTCAAACCAAATATTTTACTATACACATTCACTAAGCCTAATGCATTTTCCTTTTCCAATCCAATCCAATCCAATCCAATCGAGTTCCTTTCTAATCCGTTTGACCAAAGAATTAAAAAAGGAACTGTAAAGAGGAACATGCCACTTTTATTTTGAAAATCTATATGGAGAATACTCCTGGATGCTTAAAAGCCACTTGCAGGAACTATCTGTAACAAACAAGAGACTGAATACCTTGGTTTCTGCACATAATTAGCTTTCAAAGATAGGGACTATCTTGAAAATGTGTATGTTGTGTTGGACAGATTTAGTTCCATACATTCTTGATTCCAAGATGCCATTGATTGAGATATGCACTCTCAAAATGGGTTTTTGTCAACTAACAGATAGGTCTCCGTGGAAATAGAACTAGTACTCCATTTAGTTTGAGGAAGATTAAAATGTAACAAAGGTACCTAACCAAAAAAATGGTAATTGATACATTTACCTGTTTGAGACTTTCATCTCCTAACTCCAGCTTGTGATAGAAAATGAATGGAAAATTCTGCATTAAAATTTTTTTGCATATTAAAAATGAACACACTTTCTAAAATTTGAAAATACTATCCTACATCTTTGCCCTTATTCTTCTCGTTCAAAGGGCATAGTTTTATAGAAGATAGCTTGTTCCGCCCTGAAGCCTGTGGTGGAAATGGGTATATTTATCTTTGAGTTTTTTGGAAGAATCTTATTCTAAACATTGCTTTACCCTTGGGCCTCATGGACCTGTGTTAGTGAGGCTTCAGTATAACTTCATCTGGCCCACTCTTTCCTTTTACAGGATGATATTGATCCTCATTTCTTTCTTTCCCAAGTAATGCTTTATTCACCAGATTAATTATTACCCCATAATGAGGTCCAAGGTGGAATTCATTGCCTTCTACAAATCTTGCTTTAGAATAAGCAATGTCCTATGCAAAAGAACAATTATTCCTAATTCTTTAGAGTTTGATTTTGCTTAACATTTGTTTTACTTATGCATTCCATCACCAGGCATCTACACATCTACACATATAGCTCCAAAGAAGCATCATACAAGAATAAAATAAAGGGCAATAGGGCCCTGTTTTTTGGTCCTGGTCCAGCGGAGCTGGTGCACATGAAAGATGATTAAAGGGCTTCTGCTCTGGAGAGCCTGTGCTGAATGGGGAATCCTAGGTCCGGATAGCTTTAGGTCATCAGTTATAGGAAGATGATTGCTTTGGACTTACTGTGAAACTCTGATACCTATCCCCCCAGCATTTCCTATTAAGGCAAAAATGAGTTACAGAAAAAGGATGCCAGCTTGATTTATTATTTGAGGTTATCCAAGGGTGACTTGCAATGGTGCTTCGACTAAATAATTTTGGCCTATCGTTATGCCCATATGACATTCTGTAGAGAAATATGACAGCTCAAATGTTGAGCTTAAGACTCTTGACTTTTTTAGCCTCAAATTTGAATCGTGATCCACACAGCTCTGGATTTCATGCATCTAAGGTTTTCAAACAAAAACCCTGGGGGAAAAGGAAGATTTTCTAGTAACTTTGCTCCAAGAGACATTTAGCTTATTATTGTGAGTTCTACAAAGCTCTGAGGTTACATAACCCTCCCAGAAGGGCAATCCCTTTCGCCTGTTTGGTAGACCAGGAGATGCCTTTAGACAGGAAAACCCAATTTACAACTTCTCGAAGCCAACAGATAAACAATTGCCTATGATAAGTCATCCCCATTCTCATTTATCCTCAAAAGAAAAAATCTTGCCCATTTCATGTTTCTTTTCCCTTTTCAGTTGTTACCAGGTTCTACTGACGCCTCAGGATTCTAGCCATTGTCAGCATATTATGGTTATGACAGAATGTCAATAGTACTCTGTAGATGTGGTGCCTCTGTGTTCAGCTGCCCATTCTGTCCTAGTCTTGTTTCATCAGCACCGAAAGAGCCATCTCATTTGGAGTCTCTGCCTTCTGATCCTAACAAGCCCCTAATTCTGTCTCGTCACCTCCCAGTCATCCCACATCAATCTGACAGTACTTGATTCTTTTGATTCTTGGTGAATAATTCAGCAGTAAGTTCTCTATGTCCAGGGTTCAGCATCACATTGGTGACTAGCTTCAGGTCACCACATCCTTTTACTTAGTGAACTCCAGAATGATACAGATGGGGACTGTCACAAAGAGAGAGAGAAAAAAAAGCCTACTTATTCTTATGGCTAGAAGGCTTCATGTAGTTCTATTTGTTTGTTAGATATAAATGGATGGTGTCTGTGAAACCCAGTGAATGTCAGGATCACGTATGAATGAGTGAAACTCCCACAATTGCAGTTCTGGAGATATGATTTACCGGCATGCCTGTACCCAAATAAGATGATGCATATTCCAAAAACACCTACCAGAGAATTGTATAATTATGGAGGCAGTGACCAAATAGTGTGTCCAGCCATTGTATTACAACTTTATATCACCAGAATATAACAGGGGTTATATTTAATATAACAGGGGTTTCATTTTGTTCTGCTGATGGATTCTGATCAGCTTTGAGAAGTGCTGATATCTTGGGCTCCACCTACACCATCGCTTGAAGGGTGCAGTGCAGTGCAGTTGTTCACATCTTCTCTGGGTGAGACAGCTCAGACTTACAGCTGCTAAATGCATTAGACCCAAGGTACTTTGTTGATGTTAACATTTGCTGCCAACATCTAATGACACATCTTGTTTACAGCCCATAAATTTGTGACATAAGGAGACCATTCAGAATTTTGATGTATTATAAAAAAACCCCACAACAACATCTAGCGATGCCAAATGCATAAATGATTTTACATTCTAGACAGACACTTTTCCACATCATTGATTGCATTTTAATATAACAGGGGTTTCATTTTGTTCTGCTGATGGATTCTGATCAGCTCTTGGCACTTAGGAACAGGGAACTGAATGTTGCACAGCTGGGAAAAGAAAAGTTTTATTAAAGAAAGCAGGAGCCAAGCAGATATGTTATTGCTGTCTTTGTTGTCACCTTAAATGATTGTAGAAATAGAAAGGCTGGTTCTTCAATTGCTTTCCTAACAGGCAATCCCCGAAGTGGTGAATACTAGATCATATCTTTTCTCAATAAGTATTTCCTTTTGCTTATCTTTGGACCAAAATATATTTCATGAATGAACAAACAAAATGTCATAAGAGAAGCCTTTGATTTTATAGTAGCTGACTGCATTTTGTCCGTGACATTGTACGTTACTGGGTGCACAGTATTTTCTACTGTTTGGATAAGTTTGAGGTATAGAGTTAGTAACTCTCGGTCTTCATGGATTAGAGGCAGACCTCAATGAGAGTTGGGTTCGTTCTCAGGCACTTGCAAATATGGAGTTTTTTGAGCATCCCAGTGACATTTCTGGACGGGTGAGGGTGAGAAGGATCCTGATACTGCCTTGAAAGAAAAACATTATTACTTTTCACTGTCATTTGCTGATCTGAAAGCCATGGAAAAGTTGGAACCTTAATATTGTCTCGTCCTCTCCCTTGTGATGCCCCGCATGGGTGAAAGCAGGTTCTCCTCCCATTTGTTTCTTCTTGTGTTCACCTGGTCTGTGATACCACCTGTCTTTCCCATTGGGGCACGGACCCTCTCAAAGACGTATTCTTCTTTCCTTTATAATATGGAGACCTCTGTGGCTTCCCATTGTCTGTACTCTATAGAGTGTGGCCTACAAGGCCCTTTCCAGGCTGGCTCAGCTGTTTGACCAGCCTTACCTTCTGCTGCTGTCTACCTAACATACTCTAATCCAGCCAGTTGGGATGCTTTGCTGACTGGTGAATGCACCAGATTCTTTATAGTTTGCATGTGCCTTTGTTCATACAAGCCTGACTGTTGACTACTCTCCTCATATAACATACCCGTCCACTTTGGGAATATCTGTCACCTGCCAAGGCCCTGACTGGTTCTTTTATCTAAACACCAGGCAGAAATAGAAACTTGTTCCTGTTTACTCCCATGTATTTTTTCCACACTGCACATTGCATCTCTACACTGTAGTGTGGTTGGTTACATTTATCATCTCCAGTGGATGGGGAATTCCCCATGTCTCACTCATCTTCTGTACTTGACTTGGAACTGTTGTGGGATGATAGCTTTGAAATCAAGAGATCTAGGTTGGAATCTCAACTCTGCTACTTACTAGCTGTGTGACCTTGGGTGAGCTAATTTGCTTTTCTTTGCTTCTGTAATTGCCTTTGTACAATGGGGTAAGAGTAGCTATGCAAAATACCCAATATCATGCCTAGGATATTTTAGGTTGCAAATATATTTGTGGAGATGAAGTGAATGTATTCTTTGATGAGAGGAATTTTCCTTCTGAAACTTACAGACCACAGCACCCTTTCTCCATCATTCTTATGACTTCCATGTAAACTCAAGAGCTTCAAGATCTGATGTTATGCAGGAAGTTACCCTGACAACCCCAGTCTGCTGACCTCCTGTAACATCAACTCACTGTGACAATAAAGAAATGGAACCATTATTGCCTGGAATTGTTAATATTTGCATAATGTTTGTATAATTTATCTTCTCATCTAGATTGGAAGCATCTTAGGCGTAGGACCTATGTATCTTTTTATACCATGACATCTCTTCTGTTCCATCAAGATGTTTTATAAGATAGATGATTGGCTGTTATCTTTATTAATTTAATTTTTGCTTGAAATGGGCTTTATCTCTGTAGTTGATGTGGTGATGGTATTAGGACCATTACAGGAGATGGTACACACAAAGATGCCCCCCATGCCCACCCCCACATCTTCTCCTGCACTGTTCCTTGTGAATTTTTCTCATGCATAGCTGGTAAGAGAAGTGCCGCTGAATCCCAATGAGGCCTCTGCTACACATATATAGAAAAATGATGAAAATCCCCCTGGGGCACAGCTCATAGAATAAACATGATCACTGTAATGTGCATTGTTGTTTCTTTACAGGCTGGGTGTGTGTGTGTGTGTGTGTGTGTGTGTGTGTGTGCATATGAAGCTTGTGCTTGTGAGAGTGATCAAACCACGTTAAACAAAACATCAGAGGAAGGTGTGAGAAGCACACTCGTACATCTAAAAATCTGGACCCTGCAGTCCTGGTTTGTGCTGTTACAGAGTGAAATTTGTCACTATCTTTTGCTCTTTGTCAGGCTGAGCTGCAGAAGCTGAGACAACAAGCCCTGGAGACCAAACACTTCATCGAACTGCAGGAAGCCGAAGAGAGGAAACTCTTGCGAATTATTACCGAGGCTGATGGGGAGAGGCTGAGACTGAAGAAGGAGTTAGACCAGGTAGGATCATCTCCTCACCAGACCCACAGGCCTCGTCAGCAGACACAACTGCTTGATCCAACTCTTCAAAATCCTCATTCTTCTCCAAGCTCTTCCATTCAGTTTATTGGAAGAACAACAGCAGAGGCTCATCTTCTGTTGCTTAATTATGAAATATTTATTTATTCAAGTCACATCTATGAGTAGTTACTATGTATCAGTCATTCCTCTAGTCATTGGGGATATATTGACCAATAAGAACATAAGACACCTATTCTCAGGGAGCTTACATTCTAATATAATTGCAATTAATAATTACATAATTTGGGGGTTAGAAATGTATATGCTTTCAGAGATCTGCCAGGTTAAAAAGAAAGAAGTGGCCAGTGTAAGGAATAATGGAACTTGGCAAGAGCTAGTCCACTGTAAGTCATTCAAATTTAAGCGTTTATAAAATAAGGAGCTGGAAAAAAACCAACCAAACACCCATGGGCCAAGGACTACTGGATTATTATTACTATGGATTATTTGTTGTACTCTTTCTCTTTCTAACAAGACTGGGAACCCTCGCGGGAGGAGTGCAGTGTTGACTGTCCAGCAGGTCATTTCCAGTGTCCCACCCACTGAGTACCTAGTACAAGTGGGCAGAGGTTGCATATTCATCGACTGAATGAATGCTGCTGCTATAATGAAAAGTGAGACGTTCTGCCCCCTGGTGGCCATGTCCTTCCCTACCTTTCTAGGTCATCGGCGAGAGAGATATCCTCGGGTCACAGCTTATTCGGCGCAATGATGAGTTGGCTCTGCTCTATGAGAAGGTCCAGATCCAACAGTCCGTGCTGAACAAAGGCGAGAGCCAGTACAACCAGAGGTTGGAGGACATGAGAATCCTCAAGCTGGAGATCAAGAAGCTTCGCCGGGAAAAGGGGATTCTTGCCAAGAGCGTGGCTAATGTTAACGAACTCAGGTAATGGGAGACCTCTCTGAACTGAGGACACAGCAGTCTGTGGGGGACTCCTGAAATGATCTTGCCTTCCTTTGGGTGATCGTTGAGGTCTTTATCAAGTTGTATAAAATAATATTTTATAGGTTGAAATTAAGAGCAAATAATAAGAACAACTTCTCTATAATCTAGAATCCACATCATTCCCGTTCAGTGTCACAAAAGAAGTGAATGAGGTCCCTTTCAGGGGAATATAAGTGACTGCAAAAAAGACTTTTTAAAAACTTCATTCTGGATTTAAAACAAGAAATTTCAAGTCAGATCACAAATACAAACGAGTTATAAAACAGAAAAAAATATTTCCCCCAGCGAGTTCCTTAGACTTTCTTTAATAAGGTAGTACGCAGGAGATGGAGCATCAATATTTAAATTTAATCCTGGTAACATTTGCACATTTTCCCCCTTGGGATTATATCCAGAATGAAAAGAGAGGGAAGGTTTAATTTGATCACTACTATTTGAAAACTGTTTCCTTAGATGGCAGCCATATTTTGTATCTCACTCTTGATTTATCATCTGCAGCTTTCACTTGAGCTTAGTGTGCCTTCCTCTTGCTTTAAGATCTTTAGGTCTTCCATTATACAAGACGTGCTTTCCCTTTGGGAAAACATCACCATGTTTTATATAGGCAATCGCAAGAACCAAATGAGAGGTTTGGCGTTGTCTCAGTAACTATCCTTCTTCCCTGCAGACTCGCAGATGAACAACATCCTTGACAACCTTGGGACAAGGGCACAGTGCAGAGTACCTGCTTAAATCCATCACATTAGAAAATAGTTTTGATATTTAAATGTAGCGAATACGTGCAGGAATAACACATATAATAATAGCAAAAGACATTGCCGTGACCAAAGAGGAATCAATACTCTTTTTTTTTTCTAAGAGTTTCTAGTATTTCAGATGATAAAAGTAATACAGACTTATTGCAGAAAATGTGGGAAATGCAGAAAAAAAATAGAAAGAAGGGATTAGAAAAATTACTCGTAAGTTTACTACCCAAAGACACATACCATCATTGGCATTTTGGAGACAAATGGATTCCTTCTAAGTAGCTATTGAATGATCTCCAGGACCATTAATAACCTTGCCAGCCATGAGTTATTTTTATTACATACACAAAGGGCCAAATTCTACCCATTCCTAGTCAGTGTTGCTGGTTCGTTGATAATAGAGTTTATTTTTCTTTTCCATGGGAAGACAACTTAATAAAGATATCGGAGGCAAGCAGGCATGAATTCCAGTCTCAACTTTGTTACCTACAAGCTGTGTGACCTTAGGAAATTACTTAACTTCTCTGAGCGTCAGACTTGTAGTTAAAATTAACCAGGAAGACAACTGTAATGTGCCTCCCACAGTGTCTAGTACAAGATAGGCCATCATAACGTTAGCTAATGCTTTCACCCTCCTCTTCTGATGACACTCTGGAAAATAGAAGTGTTAAAAATATGCTTTTAATTCTAAGCAGCTCGTTCTGAGCTCCCTGTTGAGTGAATAGCATGCGGTTAATTCTAATGGTTTGTCTTGCTAATGAGGGGAAGTTGTATTATTGGTTTAAATGAAGCAATTAAGTAAAAGAAATGGTTTAGTATTGGTAATCTGTACACCCGCAGCAGACAGATGATAATTCCTTCCTGCCCATCCTTGCTGCCCTCATCAATGCCAGTGGTTGGTTCTTCTCCATGCCCCAATGAAGAGTCTTGTTCAGTAGGGTGGGAGCCAGCTCACGGGGTATTGAGGATGACTGCAGCTCATTACCTACTTACCTAGAGATTCCCGCAGATTTTAGAAGTATGTCTGAGCCAGAGCTAGTTCTTCGGGACTTTTTCAGCCATCTGCATAGCTGCGGAACATGTGTTTCTCAATCCTGGCTGTGCATTAGAAATGACCACTAAGACTTGAAAACCTACGGGATCCAAGCCGCAGGCAAGACCGATGAGAGCGGAATCTCTCTGGGGATCAATGCCAGGCAGAGGCATGTTTCCAAAGCTGCCAGAGTGATTCCAGGGGACAGTCAGGGTGGTGATGCCCTGCCCTAATTGGTGTCAGGTTGTCACCTGAGCCTCAGTCTCCTGCATCCAGGTGCCACACCTTGTGGTGGGATGTAGGTTGTCCTTTTGTTGCTACTGTAGAGACATTTAGAAACCTTAAAAAGTATACTGAAATCCTTATAATTCCTTATAACACCTCCTCCCTGTTCTTTCCATATACTTCTAAATGCTTTGGGTCTCCAGAGTTCTGATTCTGAAGTTCTGACTCTATTTTTCCCCCCTTAAAACTAAGGCTGAAGTTTGAGCTCTGCCAAAATTGGTATCATCTGTGTCTGGCTCAGATTAGGAGGTTGGTCTCAGTGTTCCCAGAAGTCTCCTTAATTGCAGCTTTTTACATAAGATGTAGCGTGTGTATAAAACCACATAAAGATGTGATAGTTCAAATGGGTGGAGAGTTCCTTTGCGAAAGGAACTGTGTCTTGTTCAGGCAGGAGCTGTTTCACATGCAGAGAGAATTCCTGAAGGAGAGGACACGCTGCAGAGCCCTGGAGGAGGAGCTGGAGAATCCCATGAACGAGCACAGGTGGCGGAAGCTCGAGGTGAGCCCTGGCGGAGTCGCCCCGCACCCCGAACCTCTTCTACCCCACGTGGCTTCCCGCCTAATGCACAGTGAGAAGCCTGGTTTTATGTAATGCTTTGCAAGTTGTTCCCTAAAATGTAAGGCTGGATCAAATGTAAATTTAGTTCCCAGAACCAGATGGTTCATTTGGCGGGTTTGTTTAAAACGTCTTGGATGAAATCCTTTCGACCTACAGCAGACCTAGTGGAAGCTGTGAACTGGCCTCACCAGTTGACATTTGCTTTTCTCTTTTAGGTAGTTTTTGCTCAAGCAGCTATCGTGCAGCTGGCTGCCTGTTAGTCTTGGATAGTTAATTGCCTCTACAGTAGTTACTCTGGCCACCAGCATCTTCAACTGGTCTTTGCATCTTTTTATTTTATGCAGGAAATATGGCTCTTATGAACTAACCCTCTTTTTGAAGGACAAGCATTGTGTTAACCAAACCCTTTCTCTTAGGATTTTGGGAACACAAAGTCCCATTGGTAGATGATGGATAATAGAGGCATACCTTGTTTTATTGTGCTTCCTAATGCTTTTTTTAAAAAAAAAACAAATTGAAGGCAAGATCCTCCACCAGCAAAAAAAGATCATGCTTGTTTTATTTGCAATACACTGTATTACGGTGGTCTGGAACCAAATACACAGTATCTCTGGGGTATGCCTGGAAACCTCCCATTTTATGGTATGACTTCCTGACAGACATTACCACCAGCACTGCAGATAATGGTCAAAGCCCATCTCTGCTTATTCAAGGAAAAAGTGGCCATCTCCTCTGGTTGTACTCAGCAATTGGAGCACCAGTTGGGGCTTCAACAAATGAATAATTAGGATGTGGGGAGTGTATGTGTTTTAAGAAAAAGCAGGGCAAGTGTGAAAAACAACCAAGTAGGTTTTTGTTTTTCATTTTTATGTTTTCCTTTTGTTGAAGAAAGCATTAAGGATAATGCATTGAAGTTGCATAAACACAAGGGCTGGATTTGAACAACATCCAGTCTTGCGAAGTGAATGTGTATGCCAAAGCTAGTCCCTGCGTAGGGAGATCACTCTGGCACTCCGTAGCATTTCTTAAGCAAAGTCAGAGTTAATGGAATATCTTTCCACTCTTTTGGACCCTTTTTTATTCCTCTTCAAATGCCAGGAGTGATGTTGTTTACTAAACTAACAATAATACGGATGTCTGGGGAAGTGGAGCTGAAGATTTTAAATCCATTTACAGTCACATTAGTTTATTTCATGTGTTTTCGAGGAGGTCTTTAACATTTTTTATTCCATGTCAATTTCTATTTAAAAATTAGAAAATAGAGATTCTGGGAGGCAGTTGAAAATATTTAGCTGCTTGGTTAATTCAAAATGTCAATACAGTTGAAAGTGAAGCTTTGGCTTAAAGTCTAGAGGGGAGAATATTAATTTATAAGCGTAGATCTTGTTTGAATTGTACACTGATAGTTTATGAAGGTGCACTGTAAAGCCAGTAGCTGCGGCCACCATCACAGCCGCCTGACTCTTGCAGGTTCACATTTGATCCGGACAGACGGTAAAGAAACTGCAGAGCCAAAAACTAGTGGCCCATTTTCCCTTAATCCTAGCTCACACCCGGCAAGTGAGTAAATACAACAGGAAAACACTTCCCTTTCCATTCTGGGCTCCCAAAGCCACTGACTCTTCTGAGTTTTCCTAGAATCAAAGGCTCCCACCTCTGTTTGCCTCCATTTTGGCTTCCTCCTCTCCTCCACGTGGCCTCTCTCTCTCCCCTGGAACAATGTGGTCTCCCTGCCCTGCCACAGCACGGGCTCCTCCTCTCTATAAGAACGTGGCCACTCTCTCTCCAAATGACCTCCTACCTCCTCCTTTTAAAACTTTTCGTTGTGAAAGCCCTCTCCCAACACACATTAGCATAACCAAGCCTCTTCCCAAGCAAGAAAGGCCAATTAGCTGTATCATGTGAGAGCAGCGGCCATCTTTAACAGAGTGAGCAAAAAATAACTTTTCTGCCCAAAATGCTTCAAAGCTTTATGGATTGATATAAGGCCAGTAGACACGGCCACCATTATAGCCTCCTGGCCCATGCAGGTTCGAATTTGATTCGGACAGATGGTAATGAAACAATGGAGCCAAGAACTGGTGGGCCATTAGCTTTAATCCTAGCTTGCACCTGGCGGGCAAGAAATACACACAGTGGGAAAACACTTCCCTTTCCATTCAGGGCTCCCAAAGCCACTGACTTATCCAAGTTTCCTAGAATCAAAGGTTTCTACCTCATCAGGCTTATTCACTTCTGTTCCCCATCTCCTTCTCTCTGCACAAACTCTGCACAAACTGGCTTCTCCTTCAGCACTCTGCCATCATGGCCGCCTCTCTCTTCCACGTGGCCTTTCTCTGCTCTCTTCCAGCATAGGCTCCTCTGCCCCATTTTATAGTGTAGAAATCAAAACCTTTAATCCAATATACAAACGAGGAAGTCTCTGATACAAAGTCACTTATCTGAGGCATAATGGGATTCCTCATGAGAGTGCACCACCCTACATCAAGCAACAGTCAAGGGTAGGGGTCCCCAAACTACGGCCCGCGGGCCACATGCGGCCCCCTGAGGCCATTTATCCGGCCCCCGTCCCACTTCCGGAAGGGACACCTCTTTCATTGGTGGTCAGTGAGAGGAGCATAGTTCCCATCGAAATACTGGTCAGTTTGTTGATTTAAATTTACTTGTTCTTTATTTTAAATATTGTATTTGTTCCCGTTTTGTTTTTTTACTTTAAAATAAGATATGTGCAGTGTGCATAGGGATTTGTTCATAGTTTTTTTTATAGTCCGGCCCTCCAACGGTCTGAGGGACAGTGAACTGGCCCCCTGTGTAAAAAGTTTGGGGACCCCTGGTCAAGGGTGTGGGGAAAAGCTTAGTTTTGAAAAGATCTTAGTATTAAAAGGGTGGGAAAGGCTTAGTCTTAAAACTAAGCCTTAGGCTACAACGACCCTGCCTGCCCACAGCCTGTCCCCCCACACCCAATGCAAACCATAAGCAAGCAAACATATACATCATATTTACAAACTTATTTGACCAACAGTTGATAACACCATTTTCAAGCTAAAGGCCATGGTCATATTCTGTTGTCAATTATTAGCAGAAGTTCACATCCTAGAAACCTTCCCCATCATAGACTGTAATGAATCTTCTTGTTACCAGTATCCAAGGAGAATCCTGAAGCTGAATGAATTAGGGAACCCTGTCTCATTCCTATAGAAACAGGGGTAAAGGTAGGGGAAATCTCAAAACATAGTGATTAGAGCCTGGCATATCTATCTGGCCTTGAATCCAGCTCTGACCCTGACTTGTGTGGGTTAATAACTTAATCCTCTGAGCCTCAGTTGTCCTATCTGTAAAAGGCGATGGCTAATGTTGTCTCAGGGCTGTTGTGTGGCTAAAATTGAATCATGTATGAAAAGCACTTAGCATGGTGCCTGTATAGTGGCAAAGAACCACATATTATGCACAATAGCTATTATTATTGCTATTGTTATTAGTAGTATTATTTCTCTTGGTGCAATAAACATTTACTTTCCATTTTTTGGCTAACCAGAGCTAATAGAGAAGACATTAGCCAAACATCAATCTATTTTGATGACCATCTCATCTGTTATGAAAATTTTTTTGTGTGTGTGGTTCTAAATCTCGCTGTGTTGGGTCTACAGGTGTGCAGTAGATATTGATAAAACAATAAACCCTGGGCTTGCCTGGTCAAAGCACATATGGGAGTTGATGATTCCTGCTCCTCCACCCTTCTCTCTGTCTCTCTCTGTCTCTCTCTGTCTCTCTCTCTCTCTCTCTCTCTCTCCTGCCATCTCTCTAAAATGAATAAAAAAAAATAAAAAAAAAACCAAAACAATGATTTTTTTGCATAGAGACCTCAGTGCTTTGCTTTGAAATTGATGGTGTCTCAGTTGCTTTATTTTGTTCTGCTTGAACAGGCCAGTGACCCCAGTACTCATGAGCTGATACAGAAAATTCACTCCCTGCAGAAGCGTCTCATCAGCAAGACAGAAGAGGTGGTTGAGAAAGAGCTGCTCCTTCAGGTAAGGCTTTCATTTTCCGTACAAGCATGTTTTCTTAGTACCACCATCTCCGGGACTGTGTTTTAGAATGTTCTGTGGCAGTGTTGCATGTCCCATTTTTAACTGTAGATGGCAACAGTGACTCACACACAGAGAACAAACAACCTGATTAATGGGTCCCTTATGCTGCCATTACTGATATTTGAAGAATTCTGGAGAATAAGTTCAAGGCTAGAGTCACTACATTGGGTAATGTGGCTTCCCTCCACCCCAACTTCCCTGCAGTTCTGTTTGTTAGATTCTTTTAAATACTTTTCTTCATATCTTTACATAATGTTCAATGCCATGATTTTGAGTTTGAAAATTAGCTTTCACATAAAGCACAATATGTCCCCATGAAGACTTGTGAGTGAAATGGAAGGAGATTTCTTTGTGAGGATTTGATGCAGTAAGTTATTCTGCAGCCATCAGGAATGGTGCCATTGTTTTGGGCCTTATCTTTGCAAGTACCCCTTGTCACCACCATCATCACCATTATCATCATCATGCCAGATACTGTGCTGGTGGCTTTACTTACCTTGTCTCGATACCTCTTGGTAGATCAGGAGAGTAGGTGTCGTCCCCCCGTCAGTGGATGAAGAAATTGGGTCCTGGGAGTGTAGTGTGGAAAAGAATGCAAGCTCTGGTGTTAGAGTCCAGGGTTGGAATCTTGCATCTGCCAGTTTGTAGCTGTGTGAGGTTAGCTTCTCTGCACCTGAGGGTCCTAGTCTGTAGTATGGGATCACAATTGATGTGAAAAGGGATGTTGTGAAGATTGAAACAGCTTAGCGTTATGCTTGGCACATAGTAAGTGCCTAATAAATATTAGCAATTATCCTTTTTATTTCTAATTCCAAAGCACATCATCTTAACCACTGAATTACCGTAAGTAAGACTAGGAAATTCTGTGTATGAGGGAGGGCATTTTCCTGTTCTCTTTACATTCTACCTTAAAAAAGACATTTTCCCTGAAGTTGGGATATAGTAAGTAGCTTTCCAGAGCATCACTATGTGGAGTGGCCGACAGGGACGCTCCTCTTCTCTTATAGATGAACATGGTAGTCAGGAGGACAAACTTCAGAGTCAGATCTGTTCTTGAATCAGATCCAATTCTTTTATATTTCATGACTTGGTGAGAATTACATAAATTCTCCAAGCCTCATTTACTCCATCTGTGAAATGGGATAATAATACTCAGTTGCATGATGGGAGGAAGGTACTCCCATCAGAGCATGTGACTGAGAGTTCCTGTGGTAAGAATAAGCAGCTAGTGCACGGGCACTGGGGTCTGGGAGTCCAGGGATTGAGCTGTGATTCCACCATGGCCAGCCGCAGGTCACATGCCCAGGGCCCTGCAGCTGTAAATGGCAGAGTGGGGACTCAAACTAGGCAGTCAGTTCCAGAGCCCACGCTTTCTACCGCCTCATCGCCCTGCCTCTCCAGCTACTGTCACCTTGTTAGTTTTCAAAAGAATCAGGTTTTGTGTTTTGTCAAACCTCTCTGTGGTCAAGTTTATTTCATATTTCCTTGACTACTCTAACTTTACCATTTTCTTCCTTCTGTATAATTTGGGTTTATTCTATTTTTTCCCCTACTTTCTTTAGATTGATGTTCAGCTCGTTAATGTTCAATTCACCTAATATAAGCATTTACAGCTATAAAATGTCCTTTAGATAATTTCTCTAGTTCTTTCCCATATGTTTTGAAAGGTGGTATTTTCATTTTGTTCCAGATATTTTCTATTTTCAGAATTATTTCTCTTTTGAGTAAGTCTTAATAATATTTATTGTTTATCCTATGGTAATTAAAAAAAAACCTTTAAATTTCCAAATATATATGTTTTTGTTATTTTTTATTATTGATTTCTCACTTTCTTGCATTGTGGTCTGTATTATATTGATTAACTGGAATTTGTTGAGTCTTGCTTTGTGATCAACTAAGGGAACAGCTTTTATAACTGATGCCCGTGTGCTTGAAAAGGATATGTACTCTAAATGTTCAAGATTCAGGAGCCTATATGATGCCCGTCCGATCAACCTTGCTAATCATAGTGTCCAAATCTGTATCTTTCCTAATTGTTTATGTCTTCCTAATCACTAAAAAAATGTTTGGAGATTTGTCTGTTTCTCCTTATAGTTCTGTCATTGTTTTTTTCTCTAAGTACATATTAAGTTATGTTCATAAGATGAGTGAAAGGTATGTATGATTTTTATTTTTTTTGTATTTTTCTGAAGTTGAAAACGGGGAGGCAGTCAGACAGACTCCCGCATGTGCCTGACCGGGATCCACCCGGCATGCCCACCAGGGGGTGATGCTCTGCCCATCTAGGGTGTTGCTCTGCCGCAATCAGAGCCATTCTAGCACCTGAGGCAGAGGCCACAGAGCCATCCTCAGCGCCTGGGCAAACTTTGCTCCAATGGAGCCTTGGCTGTGGGAGGGGAAGAGAGAGACAGAGAGGAAGGAGAGGGGGAGGAGTGGAGAAGCAGATGAGTGCTTCTCCTGTGTGCCCTGGCTGGAATTCGAACCCGGGACTCCCGCACGCCAGGCTGATGCTCTACTACTGAACTAACTGGCCAGGGCTGTATGATTTTTCATTTCTTCCTGGTGAATGTTTCCATTAATATTATACAAGAACCCTCCTTAATTCTTAATTCTTACAAAATTGCTGGATATTAATATAGCCCCAGGTGTTTTAAACATAATTTTTCTATAATTTTATTTTTAAATTTTTGGTGTCCTTATATTTTAGGCAAGTCTCTTATAATTAAAAAAAATGTAATCTGATATATCTGTGGTTTGTCTGGTATGTTTAGTCTTTATATTTATTGATAATTTAAGGTTTATTTTTATCTTCTTATTTTCTATTACTTAACCTGATTTTTAGTGCAGGAGTCTGTTACTGCTTTTTATTAGATTGAGTTTTTTTTAATAGCCTTTTTTTTCCCTTTCACCTGTCACATCTTTCTCCTCACTACTCTCTATTCCTGATTTATTTTCTTCTGAATAGTTACCATCACTCACTATCATTCATTCATTCATTCATTCGTTCGTTCATTCGTTCATTCATTCTCCTACCCTCACTCATGGATTTCCTTAAAAATTTAACATGTATAGTTAACATCAAGTCTAAACAAAACTAAAGTTGATCAATGTCTCTATAATTCTTACAAACAACATGAGGACTCCAGATAACAAGAAAGAGCAAAGTGAACTTTGCACATCACGATTATAAATGGCACCTAAGAGGGGTCTCAGAGTTAGAGGCAAAAGGGAGTGGTGGGGACTGTAGCACTCTCCTTCTGGTACTCTTATTAAATGTATGTTGGATTTTCTCATTCTTTCTTCCTTATTTTCTGACCTCACTGATATTTTTTTCTCTTTATCTCTTGTGTTACATTTTTCTCAGCTTTATCATCTTGTTCACTAAATCTTTCTTTAGGTGTATTTATCTGTTAATAGTGAATACACCAGATTTTATTTTCAATAATTTTATTTTAATTTTCTGGAGATCTTTTTTACGAATCTTTGTTGATTGTGTCTTGAGCTAACGTTTTGTTCCTTCCTTTATGTCCTCAATTAATTTAAATATTTTATTGTTTTTATCTGATTGTTCTGTTATTTAAAGGTCTTGGCAGTCTTTCTTATTGTTTATTGCAATAGCTGATTTTTATTTGTGATGGACCTTTTTTTTGGGAATGTTATGATTTTATGTAGTGAGCTCATTTTCAGAATGGCCTTATGTATGGGACTTGGAATGGTCCAGGTTAAGGGTATGTCTTTTCATTTGTTTCTGCTTGGTGTCTAGGAGATATCTCTTGCTCAGGATAATTTTTTAGGTTAAGTTCTCACTTTGGGGCTTCCTGGATCACTTAATAAATGTATTTATATATTAGAACCCCATACTCTTTCTTTTTTTGACAGAGAGAGAGAGAGAGAGTCAGAGAGAGGGACAGACAGACAGGAAGGGAGAGAGATGAGAAGCATCAATTCTTTATTGCAGCTTCTTAGTTGTTCAGTGATTGCTTTCTCATATGTGCCTTGACTGGGAGACTACAGCAGAGCAAGTGATTCTTGCTCAAGCCAGCGACCTTGGGCTCAAGCCAGCGACCTTGGGCTTCACGCCAGCGACCTTTGGGCTCAAGCCAGCAACCATGGGGTCATGTCCATGATCCTATGCTCAAGCCAGTGACCCCTCACTCAAGCCAGTGACCTTGGGATTTCAAACCTGGGTCCTCCATGTTCCAGTCTGATGAGCTATCCCCACCTCCCAGTTAGGCTAGAACCCCAAACTCTTATGATGGAAAATCCATGGGTGCACATTTTTTTTTCTTTTATTGTGTGTGACAGAGACAGAGAGAAACAGAGAGAGAGACACAGATAGGGACAGATGGACCGGAAGGGAGAGAGATGAGAAGCATCAATTCTTTGTTGCAGCACCTTAGTTTCTCATTGATTGCTTTCTCATAGGTGCCTTGACAAGGGGGCTACAGCAGACTGAGTGACCCCTTGCTCAATCCAGTGACTTTGGGTCCAAGCTGGTGAGCCTTGCTCAAACCAGATGAGCCCACGCTCAAGCTGGTGACCTTAGGGTTTCGAACCTGGATCCTCTGCATCCTGGTCTGATGCTCTATCCACTGCACCACTGCCTGGTCAGGCCAGATTTTCTGAGTAGCTCATTTATTCCCCCACCCAGAGCTCAGGAGAGATAGTTAGGTTTCCTTGTGGTCTTCCTGTCCCATTGGGTGGATTTCTGTCTATTGTCTCTGTTTTGCTGGGGCTGTAACTCTTGTAGTTTTCAACTTTATATGGAGTCTCAATACTATCTACCCACACCACACAAGCCCAGCACCTCATATTTTATCCTCCTGTGGCTGTTATAATCCAAGCTCTTCCTTTGTTCAGTGAGTCCAGCTACTTGTTCCAGTCGGTGCCCAAGGGATAGCTGCACTACCTGTTCACCGCTCTAATATCTGGTCACTCTTTGATATTGCCATTTGAGGATTAAATCACTTGCAAACACTGTTTTGTGATTAAACAGATATGTCGCTCTATTCAGCTTGTCTAAGATTTTGAAGACTTCACTTTCCAGGTTATTTAATCTGCCAAACTGTCATAAACAGAAATTTCTTGTTTGCTCTAATTGCTAGTTTTCTCATCCATAAAATGGGGAGAATAATCGTACCTACCCACAGAATTAAATATGTTAATTAAATACACATAAAGGTTTGTCAGAGTGTTTAGTTATCATTAACATTAATATGATGATGGTTATTAATATTATTAATCGCCAAGCAGTTTTTTACAGGCCCCCAAAGTTTAATATCCTGCCTCAGTCCCTTTATTCACATCCTCATTTAACCTTTCTCTTGGATGGCTGGGCGGTTTGTATATCTCACAACAAGCCTTGTTATCTTGGTAAAGCCCCCAGTTCTCTGTGGGATTTGACAGATTTCTCATTTTCATCTGTTTTATTAAATTATTAGAGAAACTCTCTGCACCTCACAACAGAACATTTTGTAATTAGGAAGATTTTTGGTTGAATTCTTCTGAGTATCAGAACATTTTTCAAAATGACTGTTTAATTGGTTATATAGTGACAAAGAGACGCCCTCATTTCCAAGCAGCAGATATGATAGAAGCCTGTTTACCTCCCCCAGACTGTGACTTCTCAAGGAATATCTGTTGCTAATTTCTCTCTCTACCTCCAATGGTACAGTACCAGGCACGTAGTAAATGCTCACGAAAGATGGACAGGCCCTGTGCCTGGGCACCTTTGACTACCCTGTAGGTCTTAGCTTTTTCCTGGCAGAGGGGACACAGGGGCTCTCTTGCTAGGATAGGTCTCTTGACAAATGTTCCCATATCTTGACTTCTCTTTTATACCACTTGTCATACTTGTACTTAATGAAGTCATTTAATGGTGTGTTTAATTACCCTTTCCTGCTAAACCATTCACAAGGCAGTTCCTGTGTCTGCCTTGATAATCACTTCATCCCCAGCTCCTTGCACATGGGTAAATATTTGCTTAGTGACTAATTAAATGGTAGAAAAATGCTGGTCCTTCGTTAAGTGATGTGGCTCACAGTCACTGAGGTACTTTCTGTCTTTGAGCTCTGAGAGGTTACAGAAATAAATCTTTCTGTTGCTTTTGCATTTTTCATCATTGACTTCTGGCTCTGCAGGAGTCTGGAATTCACTATGTCTTGGTTTATATATCTATAAACTTGATTCAAATGGTCGGTGTCCTTTCTGCATGCTGAGCCGGGCTGATTCACATGGCGCTCCCAAAATTCTCCCCTTGCGCGGGGTTAACGTGAAATGGTTCTTGAGCTTGACTTTACTGCTTCAGAAGATGAAGCAGTCTGTATTCTTGCCGGATTAGAAGCAAAGATGTGGATGCGAAGAATTTCTTTTCTCTGGCCCAGCAGTCTCCTCTCCCTTTGAAGGGAGCGGGGGCAATGCAGGCGTACTTGAGATGTGCCTCCTGCTGGCTGCTCCTTCCTGTTATTGCCCCATTTATTCCTCATTTTTTCCCTGGATCCCTCAGTATTAATAACTTCTTGGGGGGGGGGAAGGACCTGTAGAATCAGGCACACACATGTGCCAAAGGTACTGCTATCCATTCCCCAAGTACGATTACATCATCATCATTATCACCATCATCATCATTAAGATGAGCCTTCAAATAATGACATAAGGCGCGATGGCATTAGAGCAGGAAACTAAGCTCTTTCCTGAGGCACTCAAAAACACATGGAGCAATCATGGCAGTTGGGACTTGTTTTTTCCAAGTGTTTAAATATGGAGTGGCAAGCTCAAATGCACCCACCCTCAGGGTCAGGCAGACAACAAGAAAGAGCAGAGTAGACTTGCATATCACAATCATAAATGGCAACTGACAGAGGTCTCAGAGCCAGAGGCACAAGGGAGTGGTGGAAATTGCAGCACACAAGGGATCTCATCTCTAGAGAGCAGCTAACCTCACCCCAGATAAGTGTGGGCTCGTGTTGCCAAATCCTTTAATTTTTTAAGAATAACCGGGAATGTGGAATTTTATGTACAGGATACTGAGTTTTAAACCTTGGCAACCTTAAGCACATGGCATGGGTTTCCTAGAAACATATCTTCCCACCACGGGTGGCTAGTCTACAACCTCTAGCTTCAAGGCCTGAGGAAGAAAGAGATTTAAAGGAACAGCAATAGCACAATCAGCTTTACTTGTTTGGATTAGTTTTCTTTGGTCCAGTCCTTTGTTATGATTCCTTGATAGAACACAGAACACAATACTACAAGGGGAAAGAGGAGGTGGGGAAGGACAAGAAGAAGGAGGAGGCTGCAGCTGGTGTGCTGGAGTCGGCAGTCAGAGGTGGAGGAGGCTGGGTTTCTCCAGAGAGGCCAGCAGAGAGCCGAGGAGCCTGGGGTATGTTTTTTTGGGAGGCGATAGGTGAGCTTATGAACCTTCTTTAGACGGCTTTTCCTCTGCTGCTAATGACTCTGTCTTCATTCATTTATAAGCTTTTCTAAAACAGAAAAGGATTTACCTGAATCAATGAAAAGTCCAAGGGTTGCCTCCTGTCCCTCTGATGCCCAGGCAGCAGATGCATTCCTGGCATCCACTTAACCAACAGTTCCTGAGCGCTTTCTACATGCCAGCATGCCTGGGGCTCTGGAGTGGATGGGATGGACTCGACCCTGGCCTTGGTGGACCTCCTAGTTCTGCAGGCACAGTGCAGTGTAACAAGCACTGTGATTCTGTACAGAATGCCATGGGATTCTGAACAAGACTTTGGAGTGGTCATGGGTCTTAGTGTGGGTTCCCCAAATCAGAGACTGACACAAGGGAGTTTGGGAAGTCATTTCAGGAAGTTGGGGTAAGGAGCAGGAGAGTGAGGCAAGGGAAGAAAAGCCAGCAAAGAGAAAGAGAGAGAGAGAGAGAGAGAGAGAGAGAGAGAGAGAGAGAGAATCATAGCTGTGAACATATGAATCTCAATGTCACTAGAGTTTGTAGAGGAACCACACTGAAAATATTGCAGAAGTGTTCTGTCTAAGGAAGGGAGGCTGGGACACTTCATTGACTCCCCCCCCTCCCCCACCGGTTGAGATTTGCTTAGGGGCCATTGGTTGCTTGTGAAAACAGAGGGAACTGTACTTGTTTAAGTTCCCACCTGCAGGAAGCCCTGACCTGCAGCAGGAAAGCTGACTCGGCATGCCCTTGGGGTGGAAGCTGCCAGAGTGTTCCAGGGACCGGTGACCATCCCAGTGTGCCAGGAATTTCAGCTGTACCTGGAGTTTTGAGATGGACTGAGAGACCGAGGCTCAGGTCATGAAAAGTGTCCGCGAGAGGTGATGAGGTTTCCAATGAGTCCTGAAGACCTCCAACCATAGACGCCTTCTTCCAGTCCCGTTCTCACTTAGCTTCTCACCTGAGTAGTAAACTGCCAATCCAATTTAGAAAAGGCAGTGGCCACTTCCTCAACCAAGCTCCCATTTAGCCTTGCCCATTCCACCCACCTACTGCCATTCCGGTTGATATCCAGTAACTAGATGACACGGTCAGGTCATACTGTGGTTCATTTAGAGGAGAGCACCCTGATTTTATTCTAATCACAGCCTTCTTTTATCCAGTGCTTCCTGTGTGCCTGGCACTGTGCTTCACCCGCCCGTAGACCTCATGATTCACCTGAGGAGGTGATGCGGTTTGGGGGAAGGGAAACGATCTTGACCTCCGAAAATGTTAGCACTGGATTATCTTGCCCAGAATGTTCATTTTATAGATGAGACCACTGAGGCATTTCCCTTAATATGGACAGTTAGTGACATCACTGGAGGGCTAATTAATTACTTTAGAAGGTTAGTATGTCTAATGACAAGTGACACACCAAAATGACCTAAGCGAGAAACTGCTCTGGTGAAGTAGAGATTTGTGTCGCTTTGGGAAGTCGTCATATGTGTTCTCCACTGCTTCTTGTGCCCAGAGGTCTCGGGAATTGGCATGTCCCTTGGACAAATAAATAATGAGTAGGAAGGAAAGGGCTTCTGCTTTGTTGCCCCCTGGGTCCTGTCCTTTCAAGGTGAACTTTCTCTCTAATTTAATTTTATGACTGACTGAATGCAAGTCTGGTTTACTTAACTGTAAAATGGCTTGAATGAGAGGTGGGTTTGAATGGCTCCGCGCAAGCTATTAGTTGTGCAGGGGAGCAGACCGCGTATAGCTCATCTTTAGATACTTCTTTGGTAAGGATCTTCATTTTTCCTGGTCTTCCGATTATCTTTCATTTATCGATCATTTACAGTGTGTTCGACATTGCTCTAAATGCTTTATATGTCCAATCTTATTGAGTCATTGTCACAGCCCTCCGAGATAAGACTGATTACCTTTCTCCTTTATAGGCAGGAAACATGAGACGCAGAAAGGTGGAGAGACTTGCTCCCCTGGTCGCGCTCTGGCACCGGGTAGAGTCGTGAGTGTGACTTCTGCAGTCTGGGTCCAGCGACTCTTCACCATAGGAAACCCATGGTCATTGATTCATTTTGTGTAGCCCACATTGGTCATTAATGGGAAAAACTCACATTTCTCACTTCATCTAGAGCCTTGCTACTCAGTGTGGTGCTAGGACCAGTGGCATTGGCATCACCCGAGAGCTTTGTAGAAATGCAGAACCTCAGGACCATCCCAAGCCTAATGGCTCAGAACCTGTGTTTTCACAAGACCCCCAGGGCTTCAGGATAGGGGTGCAGTCAGAGAAGCAGGAGGGCCCTAAGAGATGGCCACCCTTTTCTTTACTGCAAAGCAAGAGCTGTGCGGTTCAGGAAGCAACTCCACGACTTCGGCTCCCTGCCGTGTGGGCTTGCCTGGTTTCCTCACCTCCTAGCCTTGGGTTTCCTTTTCTGAGACCCAGAGCTCATCATCTCATCAGATCCTTCAGTTGTGTGAACGTGAAGGGAAGGAACCGTGTAAGACGCTCAGCAGAGTGCCAGTGGTCATGAGACCTGGCCAGTGCTCAAAAACATCATTATTTCTGAAAGAAAAAAATCATTCTTTCTGGTTTGGAGCATGATAACCTCCCATTCCAACCCTCAGCTCTTGAACTGCAGTGACTGAGGTGGAGGAGGAGACACAAATGAGAGCATGCAGGCGTCCCCAAACTACGGCCCGCGGGCCGCATGCAGCCCCCTGAGGCCATTTATCCCCCCCCCCCCCGCACTTCCGGAAGGAGCACCTCTTTCATTGGTGGTCAGTGAGAGGAGCACTGTATGTGGCGGCCCTCCAATGGTCTGAGGGACAGTGAACTGGCCCCCTGTGTAAAAAGTTTGGGGACCCCTGAAGGGTTTGGGCATGTTTTAGGTCTCCACAGCCTCTGAGTGTACTGATGTTAGTATGAAAAGTCTAGAACAGGGGTCGGGAAACTTTTTGACTGAGAGAGCCATGAACGCCACATATTTTAAAATGTAATTCCGTGAGAGCCATACAATGACCCGTGTACATTATGCATTATCCAATAAAAATTTGGTGTTGTCCCGGAGGACAGCTGTGATTGGCTCTAGCCACCCGCAACCATGAACATGAGCGATAGGAAATGAATGGATTGTAATACATGAGAATGTTTTATATTTTTAACGTTATTATTTTTTTTTATTAAAGATTTGTCTGCGAGCCAGATGCAGCCATCAAAAGAGCCATACCTGGCTCGTGAGCCATAGGTTCCTGACCCCTGGTCTAGAACGTTTCTTTGTTGATAAAGACATGAAAATCCTTGATCCTGTTTGATGGTAGCCTGGATGGATTTGGTAGAAGCTGCACAGTGTTTCCATGAGAGGAAAATGCAGTGACTGTTCACATTAATTGTATGCTGAGCACACACCCAGCTGCTGTGTGCTACAGCATTTTGCTTTTACTATACCCCCCAGGAAACCCAAAGGAGATGGATGCTATTATTGTGTCTGTTTTACAGACAAGGGGACTGAAGCTTCAAAACAAAGCTTGCCCAAGAGTTTATAACCAAGAAATGCCAGAGCTGCAGTGTAAACAGGGTTTGGTACAGCCTGGCCTATAGTGGGTCATATCTGCTTCTTTGAATTTGGCCCACAACATAAATGGTATTTATATGTATAAGTGGTTAGAAGAGGAATGCTATCTCATGGCATGTAAAAATAATATGAAATTCAAATTGCAGTATCCACAATCAAGCCACACTCATCCATTCATGTCTATGGCTTCTTTCATGCTATAAACAGAGTTGAGTAGTTGTGACAGAGACTGCATGGCCCACGAATCCTGCAGTAGTTAACTGTGGGGTCCATTGCAGACAGATAAACTGACCCTCTTATGAACTTTAGTCATTGGAATCCAGAACACAACCACTCACCATCACCACTATTCTGTGGTGCCTCCCAATAACACCACTAACCATTCCATTTCCTTGACTGCTCCTCCCCCCCCAAAAATAATTCCAAAGGAATTGTTCAATTGCTAAAGAACTGGTTTAAGATATGGAAGGCAGAATTCTAATATCATGTCCCAGTTGCTGGTGGTGCAACCTACACTAAATGTAATTCTTGGGGATGATTAAGTGATCATCCTCCCCAAAGCTGAGCTGAAATTGTTAAAGATGCTCCCTCAATAGAGAGACCAATGGGCTGAAAGGTACCGTGTAAGCAGGACCTGTTGACTAGAAGCCCACCTACAGGTTTCTGTTCTGTTCCAAAATCAAGGGGAAGAAGAGGTACTTGCTGTTCTCACCAAAGAATATCTAAAGTATGTGAAATGGTGAGGAGGCTCCTTCCTCAGCAGGCTGCTCCTTGCAGGCTGCTTCTCTGCTCCTTATCTTCCTGGGGCTTCCTGGGGCTTCCTGGGGCATGCGCGCTCTCCAGCCCATGCTCTTCCTGTGGCAGGGAGGATGGAAGGAGCAATTAGAGATAGGTTTGGGAAACAGAACGCTCATGCTGGCCATAAACCAAGATGTGCGTACATCCCTGTGACAGGCCCGTGGGACATGATATACCTCTTATCCACGTGGTTTGGCAAACACAACCTTATTGTGAGCACTCCAGGACAGTGGCCTCTGGGGCACTTTGCTCATCATCTTTTAGCTCCATAGCAACCATTCATATCTGATGGGCTTTCCATACATCGTTATCTCAGTGGTTCTTAAAGGCTGATCTGGGGACTGGGAGAATCTATATGTTTCCCAACATAAATATTCCTTAGTTTGTAATAAAATGAACACAATGATTGTGTAGCATGAAACCAATTTTTACTTTTCAGTTTTGGAGACTGATGTTTTTTTTCTGTTCTTTTCATTCTTTTGGAGCTCTAAAATATTATTTACCTTATATTTTTGGAAATGACATGCTCATATTATTATTATTTTGTGTGCATTTCTTTCCTTTATGAAACAGTTGGGAAGAGCGCCAGACAATTTTCTATTTGTGAGAGCCTGTATCCTGGAGCTAGATGACTGGAGTTTGAATCTGGGCTCTGCTACTGTCTCTGAAACCTTGGGCAGGCTACTGAAGCTGGCTGTGGACATGCAGTTGTCTCATTTGTTAAGTGGGAGTAATCATAGCTATCTCATAGGGTTGTTGAGGAGATTCTATTAATATTTAGAAAACACTTTGAATAGTCTCCGGCACAGAGCAGTACATTATACTACATCAGCATTATCTATTAGTCTTTTTTCATATTAAAACTTAGCAAAAGAAGGAATAGCAAGACTATGCTGATGCTTTTAAGATTCTGGGACAAATTATTCAGGTCCAAGCAATCTAAAATCAAGGAACTACTACTTTATCTCTTAATCTTTGCAACAATCCCATTTAACAGATCAAGAAACTAAAGGTTGAAAGATTTACAGTCCCTCAGGAAATGCCACTGCCATTGCTGGCAGCCCTAAAAAAAGAGGGTGATTGTGTAGGGTTGTCTAGCACCTGCTAGTCTTTTTCTACAGGAGTAGGCTTTTAATATGCAGATGTTTTGGGCTTAAAATCATGTTCAGCTTCATTTAAGGTGAGTAAGTTTCCCAACCTGTGTCCCTTCACACTTGCCTAGATATACTTAATGTGCTCAATTATCTCATGCCTTCTCATATTCCCTCTCGCTAGTTCTCTGCAAATGTGCCAGGAATAACTTCCCATAGCATTAGGGTCCTACAAGCATTAAGAATTTCTTAAAAAGAGATCGGCTCTGGTAGGCTCAATTAGGCAGATAGAAGTTAAAAACCAGTTTATACCTCACATGTACCTTAAATACTTGAATGTCAACCAACCCATGGAGACACACAGCTAACAGGTAGGCTCGATTTTGGGTTTGGTTGGGAAGGGTTTCACTCCTGTTATATATCTTGAATCAAGTCATTTTCAAAAGGGACTGTCTTTATGACTTTCTTCTCCTCACTCTCATTTTCATCTCAATAGTAAGAGTTAGAGTTGAGGCATTTTAAATTGTCAGAAATCCAGGAAATAGCAGGTCTGATTCCAGAAGTTTCATTAAGAAAGAACAAACATATATTAAGTGTGTAATAGATATTGAACCTCTTCCTTTTCCTTGTGGAAACACCTTCTACACCCATAAGAAGAAGAAAACCTCTGCCCAACTTTAGACCTATTTTTCCAGCCTCATTGAAGACTCCTTTTGTCCTCTGTAGCCCCCTACCTCCCAAAACTGAAAGGGAGGCATTGCTAATCTGATTAACACATAATCACAAAAGACTTGGGCCACATATGGCTTGTGGGCCTGGCCATTATGTGTCAAATAGCCCCTGCCTGTGCACTGATGCTTTCTTGCTCTGGTCTCTGTGTCAGAGGTCAGCAGGCTAAGGCAAGACCCACAAAGTCCACTGTCCATCCCATTGCCTCTGTATCTTCAACTAGCTGGATAACACCATTGGGTCTTCTCTGCCTGGCCATCTACGATTCAAGAAAGAGAAAGTAGGTCTTTCAGTCCAGACTTCCCCAGCCGAATGTACTAAAGAATCTTTTCTTAAAAATGGCTTAGTATAACAACTCAGTATTTCATATGCAAACTCACTTTCAGGAATATTTGCTAGACCCACCAATCCTTAGGACAGCCTCTCTCTTTCCCTCTATAGTGACTTCTCTATTTATTGATATTCTCATGAAATAGGTTCTGTGATGACCTCCGTATCAGTTAGCTTTTGCTGTATAACAAACCAGTCCAAAACTTGGTGGCTTGAAATGGTAATGTCTTAGATCATGGTTCTATTAGTTGGTCATTTAGGCTGGGTTCAGCTAGGCAGTTCTTCTGTTGAGCTTGCCTGGACTCACTCATGTTTCTGTAGGCAGCTGGCAGTTGCTAGGAGCTGGTTGACAGAGATAGCATCATTCACATGTAGAGTTGTGGTGCTGGCTGTTGGCTGGGGCGAGGGGAGGGACTGAACTACATGTTTGCACTTAGCTAGCCCAGCTGTATATTCTCATGATAGTGTCAGTATTTCTAAGACCTGGAGCCCTAACATGCATGCACTTTTGAGCCTGCATTTGTGTCATGCTTGCTAACATCCTTTGGCTAAAGCAGGTCATGTGGTCAAGCCCAGAGTAAATGTGGGAGAGGACAGCCCAAGATCATGGATGCATATGACATTATTGCAACAATTGGCCACAGTCTCCTTTCTTTGGTGAATTCAAGTGGAACTATGTTGTGTTTAAGCATTCAAATGGTATAAGATTTTTTTCTTTTTTAATCCTTTGTTGGATATGGTATTTTAATATGCCTGGCATCTGGTCCCTATCCTTGGATTTTATTGCTGATATGTTTTTTTTTCTTTAATCTTTTATTCCCTTTATTTGGGAAATTATAGTTTGCTGCAGGACATAGTTCTTTTTATAGGAGAAACAGCTGTGATGTCATAATTGAGCACATTTCCTTAGGGATACGCATTTATCGCCACGTGTTTAGAGACATGAGCCACAATGCATTTGTTCGTTTCTATTTTTGTCTCTGACTTCATATTGAATCAGAGAAAATATGTGAGCTGAAAACCTATTAGTTGATAAATTAATCTTTAAAAATGTTATTTACTATTTTCTTTTGATTCCTATTGAGCTCTAGTAGGTGAGGTAATGTTAAGAAAATTAATTTTCTTTTAAAAGGGTCAGTTCGAATTAAGTTTCACAAAACCAAGTGGGATGGTATCACAGACTATTCCAGATTTTAAGATAATTGTGCAGTGTTTAAGCACAATTTTTAAAAGTAAAAACAAATTGAATTATATGTCTAGTAACCGAGAATGGAAATAAATAGATTACTTAGAGTCCGAACAAAACATTTTCAATACAGAATTTCTCAGTGGAACATTTAGGTTCTTATTGAATCTGTACGCAATTACATCTTACTCCCCAAACAAAACAGATTCTCAGTGATAAATGTTTTTGGACAGCAGCAGGATTCAATTTAGTTCATTTCAAGATGCAGATTTATTTGTGAAATTAGGAGAAAATAGTTGCCAACAAGAACCCGAGGGAGTCCTATCCGTCTTCAGCCAGTCTGCTGGTGTTTCACCCAGAAACTTCTCAGAGATGGAGGTGCTTCTTGCAAGGATGAGAAAAATAGCAGCTGGAGCAGAAATTAATTTGTATTTATAGTCCAAACACCTACTTGAATCCTTAATCTGCTTTTTTTATGATTTGAAGGGAATTTATAGAATCGTTTAGATTGGAAGAAATCTCCAGTGGGTCATCAAGTTCTCTCTCCTTATAATGGCAGCACTGATTTTATTATCCTTAAAGCAGCGCTGATAGATGGGTGTCAAGTCTGGCTCATGTTTCATGCATTTAAAAATGTATATTCCCGACTCTGAGTGTATTTAATGTGCAGCAGACAGACTGAGAGCTGCCTGTATGCCCAGGAGACCTGTTCCGAGTTCCTGACATGCAGTCTCCTCTGGAGCAGATGCCAGATATGTAGCATATTAAGCATTATATTGATGCCATCAAGCCCGGTTTGCTTTTGGCTTCTGACTATTGGACACATTTCCCCCAATGTGTATAAGGGACCCAGTGTGCTGTCTGTTCTGAAATGATAGAAGATCATTTCCTCTTAGATCCTCTTGTTCTGTGTATCCCTGGGGACCTGCCACCCCTCCCCCTGACCCCCAGTTAAGAAGCCTGCTTAGAAGGCCAATTCGGAACCAAAGGGTACTTTGGGGATATCTCTAATGTCTGGAGAAGTTTGTGGTCCTTACCTGCAAAAAATTTATATTCTCTTTGAGAAGATTCCTGATGTGTATCTGAGAAGAAATGAGACTGATCTCTATGAGCAGTGTGTGAAAATCCAGACCATTACTTACTGCTCCACTTAGTGAACAATACCCAATTAGGCATAATCACATTGTACTGGGCACTGACAATAGTGAGTGTCCAATTAGGCGGTAGCGATACTGTCTAGGACAGTATATAATACGCTGTTTGTTGTTTAAAATGGCTGGAAGAGCCAAAGGGGTAAGGGCAGGGTTGGTTGATGAATGAGAATTGGCTTCTCAAGGACAAAGAAGATGTGATTGCACTGGACTTTGGTGTGTTAATCTGACTCATCCAGCCTAAAAATATGTGTTGAAGAAGGATGGGACAGCAGTAGTGAGGTCAGACCTAGTTTGGCAACTTGGTGACCCTGTGCAGGCACCTCCACTTCTCAGAGCCCCAGTGGCTCCAGCTGTAAGTTGGCAAGAGTACAAGTACCTGGTTGCTAGGGTTCCTGTGAGGATCAAGGAAGGTGACTCATTGAAACGGCTTAGGACAGAGTGAGGCAGGCAGGACTGTCAGAGCTGACTGCATACGAAGGTGGTGGTATTGGTGTAGGAGAAGCACTGTGAGGCACATGGGTGGGGTAATGGAGAGTTTTATTGAAGGAGGTACATTTGGAAACAGGTGAAAATGATATTTCAGGTTGAGGGAAGACGAAGAGACAAAGTTCTGAGGCATACGATTGGGATGTGAAGATGGGATTGAGTGGCCATTTCATGTTGAGGAAGACGTTTGAATGTTAAGCAGGGACCAATATATAGTCTTAGAGACTAAGCATAGGCATCAAACTTGCTCCAGTAGACTGTTATAGACTCTAATTGTGAGAAAACCCACAATTCCCATGGCAACAGTCACAGCCTTTGAATACCTTTTGTATTATTGTGTTTCTGATCCTGTGATGTGTCCTTTATATATTATTTTTAGTCCTCACAATCCTTTTTCTTATTTATACATTAGGCCAGTTTTACAAATAAAGAAACCGAGGCTCAGAATGGTTAAATAATATAGTCAAGTTCACAAAGCTAACTAGTAGCATGCTTTGGGGTTCAAACCTGTGCAGTCTGTGGTGAGAGGTGAACCCCATATTCATGCCCAGGTTGGTTGGCCTTCCAGACTTACACTGTGCAGGATATTAACCAGTCAGATGTGTGACATGGTAAAGTTGATGAGGAGGAAAGACTAAAAAGGAGACAGGGTTGGGGTCATGGTCTGGAGATGAAGAAACAGCTAAGAGACAGTTATAATTTGGGCCCAAGTTACCAAGGGTATTGGTAAGGGACAGGTACTGGGGGTGAGGAGAAAGGAGAAGGAGTAAATCTATGAGATCTTTACGAAGACCAACTTGTAGGACTTGGCAATTGAACATCCATGAAGGTTAAGGGAGAAGAGTCAAAGGTTTTTCATCCAAGTCAGTGATAACTCCCAGGTTGATGTAACTGACCCACTGGCTCCAGGCCCATGGACCACACCACACCCCTCTTCCTGTTCCTCCTCACCCAACATTTCCACCCCTCCCCATTTCCCCCACAGCTATCCAGGCTGACTCTTTAAACCTGAACACGAGACTCTTTAAACCTGAACAGAAGGCAAAAGGAAAACAAAACAGGAGCGAACACCAATGCCACATAAAGGCTGCAAACAGTTATTGTTGCAGAAAAACCAGAGATTCCAGTAATTTTTTGTCCTACTCTCTCTCTCTTCCTGATGGTGCCTCTTGTGGAGATTGGCATTTTAGTGTCAAAAAAACATTTTCTCATTATGTGTTCCAGTTGGTTACTGCTGGCATATTGGAAAGCTGTAAATTTTTGCGTACTTACTTGTGTCCAACCTATCCTATTAAATAGCTTCTTGATTGATTTTGTGGGGTTTCTAGGTGTATAATGATACCTTCTCAAGCGATGGTTTTCTTCTTCCTTCCCAATAATTATTCAATTTTTTTTTATTTCCTGACTCATCACTTTGTTTATAAAACCAGTTATTTAAAAAGAATTAGTTGGAACGATGAAAGTGCTGTTGGGTTTTTCAGCAGCTAGAGGATGGGTGGATGGGAATTCAGAGAGGCTAAAATGGTTAAAGCTACCATAGTAGAATCATGATGTTATGATGCCAGTGGAAATTGAAATAGTCCCAAGAGAAAACAGACTGACTTCGTTATTATGGGGCTGGCACAAAAGATGAATTTCAGGCCTCAAATCAAAAGTCTGGTAGTCTAGCTGATAGTTACCAGGCAGTTGACTTTGTTGTTAATAGATGTTGAAGAGTATTGCAATCAATTTATCTGAAAAGAGGTGATAAGAGGGAAATTAATTAGACTCCTCAGTTTACAAACAGTTCTAGGAGTGTAGATTTAAAATAAATCAGCAGGTATCTTAATTTTTTTCAATATTGCCATGATCTGACTCTTAATCTAGCTAGAGGCAAAATATCACATAATAATTACAATTTATAAGTGTTCTTTCCAGTTGACAAAGCAATTTTACATATACTGTCGGATTTGGTCTTCAACAACTCTGTGAGATAGATGATGATGGAAATATTTAACATTTGTCTTGCAAGTCACAGTTTGCAAAGCACTCCCACCTACATTACCTCATTTGATGCTCACACTCATTGATTTTGACATAATTGTGGTTCTCTAAACACAGATTTTTCTTTTTCTGTTTTTTCAAAATATGCAATCCCTCACATAAAATGTTCATCCTTACCTTGTGCAGGCACCGAACTTCTCTTCATTTTTCAAAATGTTGTGTGTTTAAGACATTATTTCTGCCCCTTGATCACAAGGACAGCAGTGAAGTGGAGAGAAGCTGAGCAAGCCAGCTCAAGAAGGGAGGACCCAGCCCTGTGGCTGCTGGGGTGTGTATGTAGAGGATGGTTGACCAGAAGTCCTCTAGGCAGCACAGAGGGTTATGACAACCTTGGTGTGGTTTTATCATCTTTGGCTTTTTCCCATAGTGGAGACAGCAGAGAAGGTGGTTGTGCAAGGGTGTACAGAGGATGACATTGCATGTGCAAACACATGCTCTGCACCTGCAGCTCCTCTCACTTCCCTTGACTTTAGGAGAAGAAAAAGGAAAGCTTATTTGGGTGTTTTCAGGGTCTTTCAGGGAAAGGTGTTCAATTTCTCAATGGGTTTCAGAGGGCCAGTCTCACAGAGGCCAAGGGAGGAGAGAATTTCAAGAGGGGAGTAGGTCATCAATCACTGTTGGCATCTACCAAGACAAGTAGAACTGAGGGAAGGACATGGCCACAAGGAAGATGCCCATTGGTGCCCTTTGAAGAGTTCAGTTCTGGGAGGTTGTTGGCAGGGAAGCCTGGCTGCCAAGGGCTCAGCAGGGAAGCGATGGTGAGAGAATGGGGCAGTAGACTTGTATTACTTGAGTAAGCTGTGGCTGTGAGAGATTGAGAAAATAATTAAAAAGCACATATGATGCACAAATACATTCTTGTTATAAAAGATTCAGAGTTTAAAAATGCACAGAATAAACCATGTAAGACATCTTCTGTCCCTTTTTGTCATAGCCTCCCTCTCTGAGTGTAATAGAGTGACAAATACTCTTCCAATCTTTGATAAACAATTTAGAGAGAGCATGAGCTTCATGTTGGCATTAGGCATGAGTGCAGAGAGTAAGCCCAGAAGGAGAGGAGATTCAAGGTAGACATGCATGCTTGTGAATGTAGAGGTTTACTATGAGTGGTTTTGTGTGCATGGGTTATGCCTACATGTTTATTCTTGCACATAACCAGGGAGAAAGGATGAAGGCAACCTGCTCTCATTTGATATGAACAGGAAGGGAGGGTTTATGTAGCACTGATAGCTCTAGAGAAAGAGTCTCTTAAGATACTTTCAATCTGTTCAGACCAGGTCATCTGCTGAGAGTGAGTGTGACCAAGCAGAAACTGGGGTCTCCAGGGGAGAGGTTGGAGGAGGCCAATAAGGAGGTGATATCTGGGTGTTCACAGACACAAAAATGAGGACTGCTGAGGAGGGGGAAGGAACAGGTTAATGTGCTACCTAGATTTGTCATGGCCTCACTCCATAAGTTCTTTGGTGCCTCCAGCAACAGTGGGTGGCCCTCAGGTCAGAGGAATTGGACAGAAGGGGAAAGATGGCCCCGGGACTGTGCCTGGCAGGTGGGAGAGAAGGTCAGAATGAGGAAGCTGGAAGTGTAGAGGGCATTCGGACTCTGGGGTGAAGAAGAGGGGAGTGGAACATCAAAGTCAGGAGAAGGCTAAGGGGCTGAGTGGAGCGGGAGGGTTGAGTGATTGTAGGTCCCAGAGAAGGCACAGAGCGAAGGAGTGAGAGAAATGATGTTAGGAGTCTGCATTCAGAGAAGGGAAACAGGGAGTTAGTGCATTTTAAAGCCCTAACTTTTTAATATGTCTTGAGTTAATGACATTCATATTCAATTGGCTATGGTTTCAGGTGTACTATTTCAACTAGATAGAAGCAAAACAAAAACAAAACAAAACAAAAACAAAAAACAAACCAAAAGAACCCCCACCCCCCCCAAAAAAAAACCAAAAAAAAAACAAAAACCAGTGCTTATTGTGGTCTTGGAGATCTTATTCCCCAATTTGATAACCAAAATTTCCTTGTTATTTAAGGAACCCTTAGTCTTTTCTGAAAATCAAATGGCACCTATTTAGAGGTCTAATTCCTCTTTAAAATCAATGATTACAGGCAGTCTCTGACTTGTGAAATCCTCCCATTCAACAAGGTTTGATTCCACTTGAATTTTTCTTAAATAAAAAAGTGACTCAAGGTACATTTTTTGTATTGCCCCTTGCTTTTGTTTTATGAAATCTGATCATTTATTCTGTTGAGTTCCCCCTGTTAACCCTATAGCTATGCCTAGAATTGTAAGTCCTGGCTTTGGCTGGTTTGGGCAGGACTCAAAATATAAACTTAATTTTTTTTTCCCACAGCCTTTTCTCCTCTTCTGCCTGCTTCAGAGGTTCTGGCTTTGTTCTTATGCTGTCAGCCCCCCATCCCTGTGCTCTGGTCAGGGGAGGGGTAGATCTGTCTTTGAGTGTCCAGAGTGGTTGTCTTGGCTTCTTAGATACATAATCACGATAACAGTGAGGGATGAGAGACAGGGCGGCACATGAAAGAAGTTTTTCTAGGAATTGCAAATTCAAGGATGTGAAAGGAGCTGCAGGTTGATGTGGATAACATATTCCCTTCACAGTAGATGGTACCAACAAAGTTCTGAAGTTAATCTGAAATTACTTTTAGGTAGCTTTCTTTGACCATGACTGAATGACGTGGGTCTTAGGACCAAAAGAACCACTAGAATCATCACTTTTCAGTCAAGAGTAGAGGACATGAAAAAGACGGTAACACCAGGACCACTGAAATAACATCAGCTGATGTGCAATGATTCACGGGACAACAGAAACATTCGGAGACTGACAATAAAAATGTCATTTCTCTACGGTTGTTATTTTTCATGTTACCATCTCACCTACGGTCTTCTTTTGGAAATGAATCCATTTTGTATTACAGAACTTAACAGAAAAAATTTCCACTTCCCTAAACTTTTATAAAATGCATTATGGAACAATTTGTGTTGGGTCTAATTTTCCAAATTGTCGCTGCACAGTATGACTTCATACTTTTTCATCTAGTTTCCTGTCGTTATTTTTATAAAAAGGTGGTTACTTTGCATTCAGATTAGGCAAATGTGAAAACTTGATTTTTTTCTTCTATAATTTCAGATCTAAAACAACAGTGCTGCTCTATTTCAGCACTGTCCCAACAAAAATATAATTACAATTTTTCTAGTAGTCACAAGAACAAAGTAAAAAGAATCAGGTAAAATTATTTTAACTATATATATATATATATATATATTTAACCCAATTTATCCAAAATAATGTCATTTCAACATGAAATGAATTTTAAAAGTTACTGATATATTATTTTACATTTTAAAATTCTAAGTCTATAGTATAGGGTATGTATTTCATACTTGCAGTGCATATCAATTCAGACTAGCCACATTTCTAGTGCTTGATAGCCACTTGTTGCAAGTGGCTACCATGGTGACCAGCATCAATCTATTTTATGGCCATGATTACTTGAGTACGAACTCAACTGCTAAATTCTTTCTGGTTAACTGAGCATGTTAATATAATCTGAATGATGACACTCTTGGCAGTGGCTGAGAATTATTAAGTTATTTAGATGGGGCAGTCTTTCATCATTCTTTTTATTCACTCATTTTCTTCACTCATTCATTAATTCATTCAATTAGAGTCCACTCCTGCATGCGCCCCAATCAGGGTCCACCCAACAACCCTTGTCTGGGGATGGTGCTTGGGCCACCTGAGCTATCTTCAGCACCTAGGGTCCACACTCAAACCAATCGAGCCACTGGCTGTGGGAGGGGAAGAAGGAGAGGGGAAGAGGGAGAGAAGGGGAAAAGGGAGGGGGAGAGAAGCGGATGGTCTTTTCTCATGTGTGCTCTGGCTGGGAAATGAAGTCAGGACATTCATATGCCAGGCCGATGCTCTATCCACTGAGCAAGCTGGTCAGGACCTGTAAAAATATTACAACAGACATTCCTGTACAAGTTTCCTTGTATGCATATATGAGTATCTCTCTATGGTCTGTTTCTAAAGGTAGGGAAAGATTTTCTAAGTATTATACCAAATACAGAAATCACAAAATAAAGAAGTGATAGCTTTGTCTACATAAAATTTTAAAACATTATCAGTATAGCAAAAATACTTTAAAAATAGAAAGATGGAAAAAAATATTTGCAACAAATATGGCAGAAAAAAGCTTAATATCCCTTATTATCTTTGATATATAAAGATATTTTGCAAATCAATTAAAAAGATGATTGCCTCAATGATTAGGTTGCTAGAGATCATAAGCAAGCAATTGACAAAGGAAGAAATATGAATGGCTAATAAACATGTAAAATATAATTAACATGATTAGGAATCAAAGGAATGAAAATTAAAAGAATATATATATATATATTTTTTCCTATCAGATAGGCAAAGATGAAAAAAGAGAATAATGATACTTAAAGTGCTGCCTGACCAGGCAGTGACACAGTGGATAGAGCGTTGGCCTTGGGTGCTGAGGACCCAGGTTTAAAACCCTAAGGTTGCTACTTGAGCATGGAATTATGGCTTGAGCCCAAAGGTCACTGGCTTGAAACCCAAGGTTGCTGGCTTGAGCAAGGGGTCACTGGCTCAGCTGGAGCCCCACCCATCAAGGCACATATGAGAAAGCAATCAATGAACAACTAAGGTTCCACAATTATGAGTTGATGCTTCTCATCTCTTTCCCTTCCTGTCTGTCTGTCCCTCTCTCAAACAACAACAAAGAAAGATATTTAGTGCTAGTGAGAATGTGAGGGTAATAGACACTTTTATGTAGAGTGGGTGGAGTTTAAATTGATATAAACTTTCTAGAAGGGTTTGGTAGGGGCATGCTTAAATCAAGTGCATATTTCTTTGTCCCCAAAGGGCCTTCTTCCTCAGGTTCTGTCTAATTTGTCTAACTTAGAAGACCTCAAAGTCTCCTATATTTCTCTCCTTAAAGCCGGGGTTCAAGAGTCAAGCCAGAAACTCAACTCTCAGTTTCATGTCAGGGCCACTGAGGCAGGAAACATAAAGGAAATTCTAGAACCATAAATAATCAATGGGACCTGTAATATGAATGATCCATTGGGGACTAATAGGAAAAGGCAGAATGATTTTAATTATTCATAAAATAATAATTATAATAATAGCTAATATTTATTGAACACATACCACAAGCCTTATAATGTGCAATCTCAGACTCAGAAATTCTACACTGGGAATTCAGAGAAAAATAAATCAGTTGTGTAAAAATATGACATACTGAAGATTCTTATTGTACTGTTATTTATGCTATATATAAAATATAATATTAACAGTGGATCAATGATGATCATGTACTGTGAACCAAAGAATATGACTAAATCAACCCAAGGTTGAAATACTCAACAATATGGTGATAACACCAAGTTAAACTGATGCAGTCAAATTGACATTGGAAAGGTCTCCCAAACAGAAGTGACTTTGAGTATGGTCTTGATAGAAGAGAAGGTTTGACAAAAGGTGTGGGTAGTAGTGGGAGAAGGACATTCCGGAGAAATTAGTGGCTACTTCAAAAGGCAAGGAAGCTTGAGTGAACCTGGTGGATCAGGAAGTGACAATGACTTAGTGTGATGAGCATACAGGGCGCATGCTGGGGAGCAGAGAGAGGACGGAGCTCTGAGACATTCCTCTGATGTTATGCTTGGAAGCTTTTTAGGATTTAATCACAATATCCACATTACTTGGAGTTATTTCAACTTGGGTATGTAATTCCATCACAGTATTACTTGTGTTAAAATTTAATTTGGCTTACTCAAAACTATGCACCATTCTAAAGAATTTTCCATGTTAGTGAGATTTCCCTGAGCTACCTTCCATTGGCCCCGTCGCATGCTTTCATAACTTGGTAGTGTGAGGTCCTTTTTTTATGCAGCCATCATTGTCAGTGTATAGTTACACAGCTGCTCTGTTCTCTCTTTACCCCTCCGTCTGGTTTGGCTGCTGATGAAGAATGGTTGCAGGAGGTGGTTTGGCAATGGACTGAATAGAACCAATGGTGTGCTGGTCCGGGCTTTGGAATTACACTGGCCTGGGTTAGAATTCTGAGTGTAATTTGTAGGAGTGTAATCTTGGGCAAATTACTTAACCTTGCTGAGACTCAGTTTCCTCATTTGTGAAATGGGATTGATGTATGAGGATTACTTGAATAATGTCTAAAAGTGGTTTTCAGAGCTTGTGTTGTGTGTTTAAGAAATATTAGCTATTATTATTAATTTTTGAATAATTGTAATCATTCTGCCTTTTTCTGTTAGTTCCCAAGAGATCATTCATATTGTAAGTCCAATTGATTATTTATGGTTCTAGAATTTCTTTTATGTTTCCTGTCTCAGTGGGCCCTTGGTGACAGGAAGCTGGGAGTTCACTTTCTGGCTTGATTCTTGATCCCAGGCTTTAAGGAGAGAATTATAGGAAGCCTTGAGGTCTTCTAAGTTAGGCAAATTAGAGACTGAGGAAGAATCCCCTTTTAAGACGAAGGAATATGTAATATATTTGATTGAACCATGCCCCTAGGCCATCTCTCCCTCTTGAACCCCAATATTCATGCAGTGTAGTTCACCCACACTGGAAAAAAATCAGCAAGAAGCAATGATGTGTGCATGTGTATGTGTATGTGTGTGGGGGGAGAGAGGGCAGGAGAGAGAGAGAGAGAGAGAGAGAGAGAGAGAGAGAGAAAGAGAGACAGACAAATATACAGAGAAAATAAACATATGGAACTAGCTAGGCAGCCTTAGCAGATGAACCCTTTGAGCTTGGGAAGTGATGGACCATTATCGATGGGCTCTCAGGGCCCTTTCCTTTAAGGGTTGCCCTCTTCTGATACTTGTGGTATCATCTGTGTCTATTTAGAATTGCTTTTATCACAACATATTGTTGGTTCACTCATTTTTCTGTCTTTCTCATTAGACTCTAAATTCCTTGAGGACGACATAGTATAAAAGAAGGATTATGGTCTTTTGGAATTAGGTTTTCTTCAATTATTTAACCTGTTTTCCCAAGTGTAAAAGTGAAGATGCCCACTAATTTATGGAATTGTTATAAGGATTAGATATAACTTGTGAAAAGTAACTGGAATATAGCAATTCCTTAATAAAAACACTGCTCATAAAAATTAGGGGATATTTCAAAATGAATATGACGTTATAAAATATCCCCTAATTTTTGTGAGTTTTATAGTAGCTGGTGATAATGAGAACAACCACAACAATTGATAATGATGCCAGAGTGTAGCATGGTACCTGGTGCATCCATTCATTAGCATCAGAATAGATGGATGGATGGATCAACGGTTGGGTAAATGAATGGTTGGATGATTGTATGTTTAAACAGATGAGTAATCAGTTTTCAGGTGTGTTGTGGTGCGTTATTGAAATGGCACATGTTTGAGCCATCCGTAATACGTGTGCTATAACGAGAGCTGCTGCTTTTGCTTCTGTTCCTCTTTCAAGTATTCTTTGTCCAATTCTCTCAGATTGCAAGATTGAGTGGGAAAGGAACTATTGTCATAATATAAATATATTCACTAGTGAACTTGCCAGTCATATGTCATGCTTCCTTGTATCATGTGACTAACTCCTGCTCATCTTGACATTATTGGACTCTCTTTTTCAGTAGAATTGTTCAATCTTACTAATAGGCAACAGGGAATGAAAATTCAATGCAAAGCATTTATAACGTAAAATAGTAAACTTTGAAAAACATGCCAGTATCTCATAAAGTCAATGCAGTGATATAAAAAAAAAATGCCAGCATCATATACAAAGGCAATAACAGCATCTGGTGGAAAAAGTGAAAATTGAACAAGTATAAATATAGATACCTCAAAAATGTTTTAACTATCAAGGATTAAGATGTGATTTGGGAAAAAATAATGAAGTCTTTGAATAGTTCTGATAAAATAAGTCCTTTAAAAGTAATTGGTCTCAGTATTTACCTAGGATACAAATAGCTTTAATCGTTAAAAGAAATTATGGATAAATCTTTCTATGTTAAAATTAAGAATGTCTGCTTCTCAAAAGAAGTTCTAAGGAAAACAAAGCACAGCCTGACCAGGCAGTGGTGCAGTGGATAGAGCGTTGGCCTGGGATGCAGAGGACCCAAGTTCAAAACCCTGAGGTTGCTGGCTTGAGTGCAGGGTGATTACAGACAGTGACCCCATGGTCACTGGCTTGAGCCTAAAGGTTGCTGGCTTGAAGCCCAAGGTCGCTGGCATGAGTCCAAGGTTACTGGCTTGAGCAAGGGGTCACTGGCTCAGCTGGAGCCCCCAGGTCAAGGCACATGGGAGAAAGCAATCAATGAACAACTAAGGTGCCACAATGAAGAATTGGTGCTTCTTATCTCTTTCCCTTCCTGTCTGTCCCTTTCTCTGTCTCTGTTTCTCTCACTAGAAAAAAAAAAAAAGAACGATTTTATACATCAGAGGTGGGCAAAAGTAGGTTTACCATTGTGACTATGCAAAACAGAGTTTACTCTTGTATTATTATTTATTGTATTATTTGCCATATGAACAACTGTCAACCTATTTTTGCCCACCCCTGTTTTTATCTATTCAGAATATATAAAGAATTACAAACCAAGAAGAAACAGATAACTCAGTAGAAAAATAGGAAGACAATGTATGTGAATGGGAATTTCTAAGAAAGAGAAACAGAAATGATGAATAAACTTGAATAAATGCTCAAACTTATATAAGGAGAGAAAATAAATGTATGACCACATTGAGATACCATCTTATTGTTTCCAGAGGCAAAAGTTGAGATGTCTGTATTAGTTATTCGTTGCTCTGTTACAAATTACCACCAATTTAGTGGCTTAAAACAACACACCTTATCTCATAACCTCAGTGGATCAAATCCTGTGCTTAGGAATGCCTGACAACACTAAGCAATGGCAAGGATGCAAATCAGTGGGGATTTTTATTAAACACTTTGGAAAATAATTTTACATTATCTTACAAAGTAGAACATTTTTATATCTGTCAGACACAATCATTCCAATTCTCCCTCTACCTAGGTCTACATGCTGGGAAGACTTGTGCTTGCAAACTAAGAAGCATGCACAAGAATGTTCGGAGCAATATTGTCGATATAGACAAAACCCTGGAAACAACCTAAACGTCCACCAATAGGAAAATGAGTAAATTGTAGAATCTCACCCGACAGAATAACATGAACAGAAACATACAATATCAATACATTTAAGAGACATCATGTTGAGTCAACTAGAAAACTAAGTACACTTAGATATGTTTTTATAAAGCTCAAGCAAAGCAAAATTAAGTAATAGATGTATGATAAATGATATGAAAAAATCTTAGGAATGATAATGGGATTCAGAATGGTACTTACCCTGGCTGATGTGCAGGTACAGGGGTGAGATGGAGAAGGAAGTACACAGATGCTAGGTATTTGATAATGTTCTATTTCGTTTCAGTATTATGCTTTATAGTTCTACATGCTATATAGTCTTTTGGATGGTTGTTATATAATAAAACCTTAAGAAAAAGTTGTACTGCAGAAGTGACATAAATGAAGACAGTCAAATTGTTCTATATAATTCTGTTATGTCAAAAACCCTAGTCATTTTAATAGGTTATTTTTCCAGTAAATAGTACATTATTAAAATTAAAATGTAAAGTTTCCAACTACAAGACAAATAAACTTCTTTTTTTGAGTATTAGATCAGTTTTTTAAGGAAAAAATTACAGTGGTACCTTGAGATACGAGCAGACCAACATACAATTTTTTTTTTTTAAAGATATGAGCTGCGACTCGGTCTGTGTTTTTGTTCGAGATCCAAGCGAAATTCTGAGATACGAGTCGTGATTCGGGAAGCTGCCACTAGTTGGCGCGTTGGTGCATGGGTCCAGTATCGGCAGCACAACACCAGCATCTCATTCTTTCTCACATGTTACCCGCAGAGTCAAGTTGAATCTCGTGCGCTGTACTCGTTCTTGCATTATTTTTGCAATTTTTACTAATTTTTTTGTGTGCTATCATGGGACTGAAGAAAGTGAGTGTAAAGGACAGTGGTGAGAAGAACAAGAGAATGATGTCAATAGAAGTAAAGCAAGAAATAATAGAAAAACATGAGCGTGGTGTATGAGTGATTGAATTGGCAAGGCTGTATGACCGCAATACATCTACAATTTGTACCATCCTTAAACAAGAGGATGCCATCAAAAGTGCAAATCCAGCGAAAGGAACTACAATTCTGTCCCAATTAAGGACAAATATCCATGAAGAAATGAAGAAGCTTCTGCTGGTGTGGGTGAGAGAGAAAGAGCTGGCAGGAGATACAGTGATGGAGACTGTAATATGCGAAAAGGCACGTATTATTTATGGCGACTTGAAGAAGAAAGAACCATCAACCTCAAAAGAGACAGCAGAAGATACGTTTAAGGCAAGTCACGGCTGGTTTGAAAATTTCAAGAAGGGATCTGGCATCCACTCAGTGGTGAAGCTGCGAGCGCTGACGTTAAGACAGCTGAGGAGTACATCTCACGTTTTGCCGCGCTTATCACAAAGGAATGTTACATTCCCCAACAAGTGTTTGACTGTGATGAAACAGGATTGTTTTGGAAAAAAATGCCCTGGAGGACTTTTATCACCACAGAGAAGAATAAGCTGCCAGGCCATAAACCCATGAAGGACTGTCTGACCCTTGCATTGTGTGCAAATGCTAGCAGTGACTGTAAAGTAAAGCCACTGCTAGTGTATTATTCCGAAAATCCTTGAGCCTTTAAGACTCACAAGATTCTTAAAGAAAAACTGCAGGTTATTGTGGCACGCCAATGCTAGGGCATGGGTTATGCAGCAGTATTTTATTGAATAGGTAAATCTCATCTTTGGTCCTGCAGTGAAAAAATATCTTCAAGAAAATAAACTCCCGATGAAAGCATTACTAATCCTTGATAATGACCTGGTCTTGAAGATGACATTCTCGATAAGTTCAAATTCATGAAAGTCCTCTACCTCCCACCCAACATGACTTCAATCTTGCAACCTATGGATCAGCAGGTCATTTTCAACTTTAAAAAGCTTTACACAAAGCACTTGTTCTGCTGCTGCTTTGAGGTGACTGAGAATACAATTCTAACCCTTCGAGAGTTTTGGAAAGATTACTACAACATTGTGATATGTTTATGCATTATTGACTTGGCATGGCAAGAACTTACAAGAAGAACCTTGAACTCAGCATGGAAAAAGTTATGGTCTGATGTTGTTGCAGACAGGGACTTTGAAGGATTCGAACCAGAGACTGAGACCGAGGTAGAGCGTTGGAGGAGATTGTGTCCCTCAGAAAGTTGATAGGTCTCGAGGTAGATGAAGGTGATGTAAATGAGCTTGTCGAGGAACATGAGGAGGAACTCTCAATTGAAGAGTTGAAGGAGCAAGAGATTAGTAGTGAGGAGGAGGTAGAGTTGGAGGAAGTGATTTCTACAAGTGAAATTAAAGACATGCTGGCAATGTGGGAGAAGCTTTCAAGTTTCATTGAAAAGAAACACCCAGAAAAAGTTTCAATTGGTCGTGCTTCAGCACTTTTTAATGACACTTATTTGTCACATTTCTGTAACATTTTAAAAGGCAGGCAAAAGCAAACCTCTTTGGGTAGATTTTTATTCAAAAGTCCTGCAAGTGACAGTGCCGAAAGTGCAGCCAAAAAGGCAAAAACAGGTGATAATTAAATGAAAAATACGTAATGTTAAGCTTAGGTTAAGTTTAAAGTTAAGAAAGTGCATTTTTTTACAATTAAGTTTTTGTGGCTTCATTTTAAGCAGTGGTCTTCAAACTTTTTACACAGGGGGCCAGTTCACTGTCCCTCAGACCGTTGGAGGGCTGGACTATAAAAAAAACTATGAACAAATCCCTATGCACACTGCACATATCTTATTTTAAAGTAAAAAACCAAAACGGGAACAAATACAATATTTAAAATAAAGAACAAGTAAATTTAAATCAACAAACTGACCAGTATTTCAATGGGAACTATGGGCCTGCTTTTGGCTAATGAGATGGTCAATGTGCTCCTCTCACTGACCACCAATGAAAGAGGTGCCCCTTCCGGAAGTGCGGCGGGGGCTGGATAAGTGGCCTCAGGGGGCCGTATGCGGCCCGCGGGCTGTAGTTTGGGGACCCCTGATTTTAAGTAAAGAAAGTGGAGTTTTAGTTTTGTTTAAAGTAAAGAAAATGCAGTTTTAGTTTACAGTTAGTGTTAAGAAAGTGCAGTTTTAGTTTACGTGTCTACAGTGCCCGCATTCCTTCCTCCCTCCCTCCTCCTTTGCCAGTCACCTCTGTTAGCCACACTCGTCTGTCTCTAAGGCAAGAATACAGTACTAAATAACACTTTTTTCTTTTATTTCATATATTTTGTTATGCATTGGTAAAGTATACATCTGTGTTTCTTAATTAAAATCATGTCTTTTTTCATAATTTAGGATAGTTTGGGGATGTTTCACAGGGCTGGAATGGATTAAATCTATTTCAGTTATTTTAAATGGGAGACATTTGTTTGATATACGAGTTGACTGACTTACAGGTTCAGTTACAGAATGAATTAAACTCGTATCTCAAGGCACCACTGTATAGTCAAACATTTTTTTTTTACTGCATCTTATGGAAATTGGTCACATGTTAAATGTATTGACTTTATTAAATTTGCCTTTTGATTGTGAAGCTCTTATCTAATTTATTAATACAAATGTTACTGTTTTTACTGTTATTCTCACCACAATCCATCTAACCTATTTCCGTTCCTATGGTCCACCCACCAAATGGATGTCATCCCTACCTTTGAATCCACCCATGCACAGAACACTATTTTTTGCACTTCTTTGGGGACCTGGAATTACTCTTGTCTTCTTTTATGACTTAGTTATTCGTTTTTCATCAACTGAATAGTAAGCTCCTTAAAGTTTTTGGTTTTACTTATCTATGTATGAAATATCACAATAATATGCATAGTACTGGTACTAGATAGAAATTTAGTTGACTTGAGTTTTCTAGAGCTGTTTTATTACAGGTTTTTGCAAAAATCAACAGTATCACTACTTAATATACAAATTTTTCACATATATTAAGTTGCTAAGAAAGGTGCAAAGGTGAAATAAGTCAACCATTTTATAAATGAAGTTCAGGCTAATCTAGATAATTATATATTTTGTATAGGACTTCACAAACATATATTTGCATTTGGAAATAAAATCACTTACAGAATGATCTCTCAAGAAAGTTTGTATTGCTTCTATCAGAATGCACCAGAAGCATTTTTTCAGTTGTTACAAAAATAGAGAAGGTTAGTCCATGCAAATTTCTCATATGCCTCATAAAACACTTAATCATCTACATCCGAAGCCAAGAACCACTGTGTAACCAAGTAGTTCCCTGCTCATAAGGAACTCAGCTGTGTAATTCTGTCCCATCCCCAAGTTCAGCATACCCTCTCTTCTTCTCTCTAGGGGGCTTTCCCACTTGATGACATCGTAAACAAGATAGGTCCAGAGTTCAGTTTAGCTGGCGTTTTTGTTATAAAGCTAATAAACAAAGAAAGACTCAAGGTATCAGCCATTATTTTTTCCTTTTCTAAAGTTAGATAGAAATGCAATATGTTTACAGAGTTTTAAATTTATTTTTCTACTAATAAAACCAGGCATTTCTAGATAAATTAGGCAGTGTTCTGGAGTTGCCTTTATATAGAAAGGGAAGCAATTTTGCTTAAGATTGGAAATCTGGCTTTAGTCTTTTGTAAAGAATTATGGGTAGGGATAGGAGGATAGAAAATGGACTGAAACCAGGCAACAAGGCAAGAATGTATTGCATTTTTTTTGTGGGGGGGGGAAATGAGTTATGTGTGCAATTAGAATTTCTGTGTTTAAGGATGCTGTTGGGGAAAAAGTCAACACATTATTTAGTTGAGGACTGTAGTTTGAGTTATGTTTGCATTTTATATTCCATGTACCAGTGTGCACCTGTGCACAGAAGTAGAGATTTCAGAGCCAATTAATTGAATCCATTTACAAGTTTTATGAATTAAAAAAGTGTTTGAAACCACCCGCAGTATCAGAAAACCACTCCAAACACTTAACTGAGAGATCAAGTTTTGTGCATCAAGTGATTTCTTGAGTTATATACAATATAGACAATGAAAAAATTTAGCTCAAAGTTATGAAATTTATAATACCAGTGAATTATACAAGCCCTGCTAACTGGAAGATGTTACCCAATGGTCTATTTCAAGTAAAAGTTCTCAACATCGATATATCTCACCTCTGTTGATGGGTACTACTAAAAGATAATGGGCTAGTTTGCTGACAATATAATTGCAAGCAACAGAATTACTGAGCCCCTAGAATGAGTAGAGCATAATAGTAGGTACAAAAGATATATAGAAAGATTCTTTGTGGTTCTGACCTTAAAGGCTCATAATTCAATTGGAGAGAGAGAATGGATTTATAAAGATTAAATACTGAAATAACATAAATGGTATCTGTTGACATTTGCAAAAGACATTTTCTGTGTGTTCTGTGATGTAGCCTTTCTGGGAGCCCTAGTTCTGGAATTAAAAAAAAAACAACTTAACTTTATTTTGAACCCATTGGGTGAGCTAGAGCAAAGACAAGACAGTATCTCTTTTCTGGGAGTACATGGTATCCAAGCACCTGAGTGGGCGGCTCTCGCCCTGGTAGGTGTAGATAAGTGCGGATCTTTGGCTCACAAGGAAAGCTGCCTGTTCACATGAGTTAGCTGGTCTCAGGGTGAGATGATTATTCCCAGAGCTCACCCAAGCAAATCGCTGAATCCAAGGTGAGCAGAATCAATGCATTGGCATTTGCCAAATACAGACTCAGATTTAAACAGAATTAACTAGTTTCTCTTAGTCAGTTATTGCCTTGAGTAGGCGAGCTGAGGAGGAAGAGGGGGTTAAGGTGCAAATTGAACATGAACTACCTTCTGTTTTCAGCTGAAGGTGCCAAGCAAAAGACAGGGAATATAAACAGGCAGTGAATATAAAATTGTAGCTCTGTGGGGAAAGGAGTTCTGTGAGCAATTCATTTTTTCCCCTCTGAATTGTACCCAGAATAGCACTGAGTCTTATTTGCATAGACCGTTCAGAATATAAAGTTTTTAATTTATTGTCAGATAAAATACAGACTCCTGAAGTCTGCATGATTCTTTGTTTCCAATATGGCGGTTAGAGACTGTAACCATGTAATGATAGCATTATTTGAAGCTAATGCTGTAATTAATTACTTACCACTTTAAAAGGAAGCCACCATTGACAATGAACTTGGCAGAGGCCCTTGTAACAAAAGAATCCACAACTGTGAGTGAGTCTGTCCAACTGAGAGACTAGGATATCTAGGAAGAGAACATATCTAAATAGGAAGGATGGACATAGTAAGATTAATGCTGCAAGACTTCCTCAGCCAAACAGAAAGCTAGCCTCCTGGCATGAATAGTTTAGCTTTTTTTCTAGTATAGCTGTTCATAAAGTAATTTAAAGAGTGAGGCATGAGATAAAATGGTATTGATGTCTGGTATGAGCAAACTCTGAATAAAGAAACGCCAACCTGAAGATGCAAGCTTTTGTTGGTGGGGAAATTATAAAGTATTTATGATTTTCTTCTGATGTTTCATTGACATATGGTACTTCTAAACCAGTGACAAATTAATTGACTTGGTGTAAAAAGAAATGGAGGCCACTTAATGAAGAAGGACAGGTTATGCGTCACAAGGCAGCTGGTTCTGCCACTGCTGGCTGATGGAGACAATATACATCGGACAGCAAACGAATCTCTGTTGCCTAAGATAGATTCTCTTTATAATAGAATTGCATGCTTTGTCTCTAAATGGGGTTATTATACACACCATTGCACAATGTTTGAAGAGCTTGGTTGGCCCTTTTGGAGGGTTAGGAGAGAAATAAATTGGAAAACAATTGTACTTAAGACCTTCAATCCATCAAACACTCCATATTTATCTAAATTACTGGCACGTTCTCCCCAAATACAAATCTGTATGATACACATAGCTAGAATGTTAATGCTGGCCAGCCTTCACTTTGGTTTTATCAGGTTCCCCGCTGTAAGCATAGACTAACATTATGCGTTGGAGCCTGGCAGTGCATTTTGCCCACAGCCCTCCCATTCCCGTTCCCTCTGCTCTTCATACACTCCACTGTCCTAGTCCCTGAGATTCCATTTGGTACTTTTTCCACCGACTGAGAACACACATGTGTCACTTGTCCTGGGTTATTGAACTCTTAGATCTTTTTGACTTTGAATACTCACGCGGGTTTAATGCTAATTTACTCAGTGTCTTCACTTTCCCCCTACACTTGTGGGCCCTCACTGTTCCCGTTAGTTATCTTTTACAATAAATAAATGCATTTCAATTCACTTACCACTTCTAAAAAGCCCAGGAAGTTAAAGAAGACAGCAGGATGAGCGGCACCATTGTCCCCTTTATATGAACATTACACGTTTTTTGTTTTTTTTTTTCATTTTTCTGAAGCTGGAAAGAGGGAGAGACAGTCAGACAGACTCCCGCATGCGCCCGACCGGGATCCACCCGGCACGCCCACCAGGGGCAACGCTCTGCCCACCAGGGGGCGATGCTCTGCCCACCAGGGGGCGATGCTCTGCCCATCCTGGGCGTCGCCATGTTGCGACCAGAGCCACTCTAGCGCCTGAGGCAGAGGCCACAGAGCCATCCCCAGTGCCCGGGCCATCTTTGCTCCAGTGGAGCCTTGGCTGCGGGAGGGGAAGAGAGAGACAGAGAGGAAAGCGCAGCGGAGGGGTGGAGAAGCAAATGGGCGCTTCTCCTGTGTGCCCTGGCCGGGAATCGAACCCGGGTCCTCCGCACGCTAGGCCGACGCTCTACTGCTGAGCCAACCGGCCAGGGCTGAACATTACACATCTTATTAGAGGACATGGGCAAGACTCATTCAGATGGTGTCGGTCAGGGGAGGTGGAAGGTTGGTCATGCTCTTCCTGCTAAAGCCCTCTAACCTGGCTCTGAACCTGGCTCTATCATTCTATTATCATGTAGCTTTTAGGAATTATGTAGCTCAATTTGATCTAGATTCTTTTAGGGTTATAACATAATTTCAAGCCCCAGCGGAGGTGTTGCATGGGAAAAGTGATCCTTGAGTAACTCAGGATGAGATTTTTGACTTGTCAAGGGACTCGGAATATCATTCATTCCTGTCGACCTTGGAATTCTCACCTATGAGGTGAGGCAAGAATGTTTGCTTCTTCCAGCTTTTCTTCTGTGTCTCTCTCCTCCCTCCCCACCAGGAGCAATCGAAAAGAATTATTCCTATGAAAACCTTTGAAGGTTCCTGGAGTAAGATGGCTTTTCAGCTTCAGACATTACATGATTCTGTCCCACACTAGACTGTGTCCTCCTCATCAGTGTGGGGTTCTTTGCTTTTCAAGTCGACCCGTTCTTCTGGTCTAGAGAAAAGTAAGCTGAAAGAAATGGACAAAACAGTTTCATGGACTTCTCCACATATTTATTACCCTTTCCAAATTGAATCCTTGTCAGAAATGTTATTTCCCCAGCAGAGCAGGCATTAAGTGGCTATAGAAAATAAACTCACCTCTGATATCTTTCTCATCGCTTGCAGCCTCCACTGACTGGGAAGATTATATTGTCATGTGTAATGGGGGTGCTGTAGAGCAAGGCAAAGTCACCCCTTTGCAATTCCTTTTGCTGATGTTTTCTTCTTTTGCATGGGCTTTTGAATCTCCTTGTCATTTCTGGAATTACTTCTTTTTTTTTTAATCTTATTTTTATTAATTTTAATGCAGTGACATTGATAAATCAGGGTACATATGTTCCGAGAAAACATCTCCAGATTATTTTGACCTTTGATTGTGCTGCATACCCCTCACTCAAAGTCAAATTGCCCTCCGTCACCTTCTATCTGGTTTTCTTTGTGCCCCTACCCTCCCCCAACTCCCTCCCTCTCCTTCCTAGCCCCCTCCCCACCCCTCCACCCCACTCCCTGTTACCATCACATTCTTGTCCATGTCTCTGAGTCTCATTTTTATGTCCCATCTATGCAAGGGTTCATATAGTTCTAATTTTTTTCTGATTTACTTATTTCACTCCATATAATGTTATCAAGGTCCATCCATGTTATTGTAAATGATCCGATGTCATCATTTCTTATGGCTGAGTAGTATTCCATAGTATATATGTACCAAAGCTTTTTAATCCACTCGTCCTCTGATGGACACTTGGGCTGTTTCCAGATCTTCGTTATTGTGAACAATGCTGCTATAAAAATGGGGGTGCATTTCTCCTTCTGGAACCATTCTATGGTGTCCTTGGAGTATATTCCTAAAAGTGGGATAGCTGGGTCAAAAGGCAGTTCGATTTTCAATTTTTTGAGGAATCTCCATACTGTTTTCCACAGTGGCTGCACCAGTCGGCATTACCACCAGCAGTGCAGGAGGGTTCCCTTTTCTCCACATCCTCGCCAGCACTTATTCTGTGTTGTTTTGTTGATGAGCGCCATTCTGACCGGTGTGAGGTGATATCTCATTGTGGTTTTAATTTGCATTTCTCTAATAATTAGTGATGTTGAGCATTTTTTCATATGTCTATTGGCCATCTGTATATCCTCTTTGGAGAAGTGTCTATTCATTTCTTTTGCCCATTTTTTGATTGGATTGTTTGTCTTTCTGGTGTTGAGATTTACAAGTTCTTTATAAATTTTGGTTATTAACCCCTTATCAGACGTACTGTCAAATATGTTCTTCCATTGTGTAGTTTGTCTTTTTATTCTGTTCTTATTGTCTTTGGCTGTGCAAAAGCTTTTTAGTTTGATATAATCCCATTTGTTTATCCTGTCTTTTATTTCCCTTGCCCGTGGAGATAAATCAGCAAATATATCACTGCGAGAGATGTCGGAGAGCTTACTGCCTATGTTTTCTTCTAAGATGCTTATGGTTTCACGCCTTACATTTAAGTCTTTTATCCATTTTGAGTTTATTTTTGTGAATGGTGTAAGTTGGTGGTCTAGTTTCATTTTTTTGCAGGTTGCTGTCCAATTTTCCCAACACCATTTGTTGAAGAGGCTGTCTTTACTCCATTGTATTTCCTTACCTCCTTTGTCAAATATCAGTTGTCCATAGAGCTGTGGGTTTATTTCTGGGTTCTCTGTTCTGTTCCATTGATCTATGTGCCTGTTCTTATGCCAGTACCAGGCTGTTTTGAGTACAATGGCCTTGTAGTATAGTTTGATATCAGGAAGTGTGATACCTCCCACTTTATTCTTCTTTTTTAAGATTGCTGAGGCTATTCGTGTTCTCTTTTGGTTCCATATAAATTTTTGGAATATATGATCTATATCTTTAAAGTATGTCATTGGTATTTTAATTGGTATTGCATTGAATTTATAAATTACTTTGGATAATATAGACATTTTAATGATGTTTATTCTTCCTAACCATGAGCATGGTATATGTTTCCACTTGTTTATATCTTCCTTGATTTCTTTTATCAATGTTTTGTAATTTTCAGAGTACAAGTCTTTAGTCTCCTTGGTTAAGTTTACTCCTAGGTACTTTACTTTTTGTTGCAATAGTGAAGGGGATTATTTCCTTAATTTCTCTTTCTGACTGTTCATTGTTAGTATATAAAAATGCCTCTGATTTCTGAGTATTAATTTTATATCCTGCCACCTTGCTGAATTCATTTATCAGGTCCAGTAGTTTTTTGACTGAGACTTTAGGATTTTCAATATACAATATCATATCATCTGCAAATAATGATAGCTTTACTTCTTCTTTTCCAACTTGAATGCCTTTTATTTCTCCTTTTTGTCTGATAGCTGTGGCTAGGACTTCCAGGACTATGTTGAATAAGAATGGTGAAAGGGGGCACCCCTGCCTTGTTCCTGATCTTAAGGGTATTGCTTTTAATTTTTGCCCATTGAGTATGATGTTGGCTGTGGGTTTGTCATAGATGGCTTTTATCATGTTGAGGTATGTTCTCTGTATTCCCACTTTACTGAGAATTTTGATCATGAATGGGTGCTGGATTTTATCAAATGCTTTTTCTGCATCTATTGAAATTATCATGTGGTTTTTCTCCTTCCTTTTGTTTATGTGATGAATAACATTGATAGATTTGCAAATATTGAACCACCTTGCCTCCGCAGAATAAATCCCACTTGATCATGGTGTATGATTTTTTTCATATATTGTTGGATCCGGTTTGCTAATATTTTGTTGAGGATTTTAGCATCTATATTCATCAGGGATATTGGCCTATAATTTTCTTTCTTTGTGTTTTCTTTGCCTGGTTTTGGAATCAGAATTATGCTTGCCTCATAAAAGGAGCTTGGAAGTCTTCCTTCCTCTTGAATTTTTTGAAATAGCTTGAGAATTATAGGAGTTAGTTCTTCTTTGAATATTTGGTAGAATTCAGTTGTGAAACCATCAGGCCCCGGACTTTTCTTTGTTGGGAGTTTTTTGATAACTGTTTCGATCTCATTTGGTGTAATCGGTCTGTTTAGGTTTTCTGATTCTTCCAGATTGATTTTTGGAAGATTGTATGTTTCAAGGAATTTGTCCATTTCATCTAGGTTGTCTAGTTTTTTGGCATACAGTTCTTCATAGTATTTTCTTACAATATTTTATATTTCTGTTGTGTCAGTTGTTATTTCACCCCTCTCATTTCTAATTTTATTTATTTGAGTCCTCTCTCTCTTTTTCTTGGTGAGTCTAGTTAAAGGTTCATCAATCTTGTTTACCTTTTCAAAAAACCAGCTCCTAGTTTCATTGATCCTCTGTATTGTTTCTTTAGTCTCTATGTCATTTATTTCTGCTCTGATCTTTATTATTTCCTTCCTTCTACTACATTTGGGCTTTACTTGCTGTTCTTTTTCTAGTTCTTTTAGATGCAGGGTTAAGTTGTTTATTTGAGCTTTTTCTAGCTTCTTAAAGTGTGCCTGTAGTGCTATGAACTTCCCTCTCAGTACTGCTTTTGCTGTGTCCCATAAATTTTGAGTTGTTGTATGCTCATTATCGTTTGTTTCTAGGAATTTTTTTTTCTTCTTTGATCTCATTCTTAATCCATTCGTTATTTAACAACCTGCTATTTAGTTTCCATGTGTTTGAGGATTTTTGAGCTTTTCTGTTGTGGTTGATTTCTAGTTTTATGCCATTGTGATCAGAGAAAGTGTTTGATATGATTTCAATCTTCTTAAATTTGTTGAGACCACTTTTGTGCCCTAACATGTGGTCTATCCTAAAGAATGTACCATGAGCACTTGAAAAGAATGTATATTCTGCTGCTTTAGGGTGGAAGGTTCTGTAGATATCTATTAAATTGAGTTGATCTAGTGTGTCCTTTAGGTCTGCTGTTTCTTTGTTAATTTTCTTTCTTGAGGATCTATCTAGTGATGTTAGTGGGATATTAAAATCCCCTACTATTATAGTGTTGCTGTTGATCTCGCTCTTTATATCCATCAAAGTCTGCTTTATATATTTAGGTGCCCCTATATTAGGTGCGTAGATATTTATAATAGTTATATCTTCCTGTTGGATTACTCCCTTTATCATTATGTAGTGGCCTTCTTTATCTCTTACTATATTCTTTGTTTTAAAGTCCAATTTGTCTGATATAAGTATTGCTACCCCAGCTTTTTTTTCATTTCCATTTGCATGAAATGGTTTTTTCCATCCTTTTACCTTCAACCTATGTGCATCTTTTGTTTTAAGGTGTGTCTCTTCTAGACAGCATATGTATGGGTCCTGTTTTCTTATCCATGCAGCTACCCTATGTCTTTTGATTGGATCATTTAATCCATTTACATTTAAGGTTATTATTGATATGTAGTTGTTTATTGCCATTTTATTCTTTAAAGCTGTATTCCTCTTTTGCTATATTCGTTTCCCACTTTGATCTGTTTACACCATGCCCCTTAACATTTCCTGTAGCATTTGTTTTTTTGTAATGAATTCTTTGAGTTGCTTTTTGTCTGGGAAACTTTTTATTTCTCCTTCAATTTTAAATGATAGCCTTGCTGGATAAAGTAGTGTTGGTTGTAGGTTCTTGTTCTGCATTACTTTGAATATTTCTTGCCATTCCCTTCTGGCTTCAAGTGTTTCTGTTGAGAAGTCTGAAGTCATCCTTATGGGGACTCCTTTGTAGGTGATAGCCTTTTTTTCTCTCAAAGCTTTTAATATTTTCTCTTTATCACTTAGCTTTGGTATTTTAATTATGATGTGTCTTGGTGTAGGTTTCTTTTTAGTGGAGTTCTCTGTGCTTCTTGAATTTGTGAGAGTTTCTCCTGCATTAATTTAGGGAAATTTTCAGCTATAATATGATTGAATAAACCTTCTATCCCTTGTTCTTTCTCTTCTTCTTCAGGAACCCCTATGATGTGGATGTTATTTCTCTTTATGTTGTCACAGAGCTCTCTAAGAGTTTCCTCAGACTTTTTGGGTCTCTTTTCTTTCTTCTTCTCTGCTTTCATGCCTTCATTCCAGTTGTCCTCCAACTCGCTGATTCGATCCTCAGCTGTATCCATCCTGTTTTTAATTCCTTCCATTGAGGTCTTCATTTCTGTTATTGTATTTGTCATCTCCGACTGATTCTTTTTTAATATTTCAATATCCTTTTTTATACTCGCTATTTCTTTATTTAGGTGTCCATGATGACCATCCATTGTTGTTTTAAGATCCCTAAGCATCCTTACAATCATTATTTTGAACTGCACATCTGGAAGTTTGATTATTTCCATATCACTCAGTTCATCTCCTGAAGGTCTCTCTTGTGGTTTCATTTGGATTGCACTTCTTTATCTTCTCATTGTGTCTGGGTGTCTTCTTTGTAGAGTTGGTTGAGTCTAGGCTTGGTGTTGTCTGCCTCCAGTTTTTACTTGTGTTGTTTCTAGGTCTTCTTGGGTTGGTATCAGCTATTATTTGTAATCCACTTTGGGATTTGGGTGGCTTTGAAGTTTTGATTTGTTTGTTTTTCTTAACAGGTGATTTTCTTGTTTGCTTTTCTCAGCAGGGGGCTTATTTGAAACTGTATCCAGGAATGAGGTGGGTGTGCCCTGAGGCTCTGAAGTCCTTTTCTGCCAGTTAATCTCTCTGGGGGCGAGTTGCTTTCTCAGCTTCATTAGGGGGAGGTGTATCTCAGATCTCCATGGAGACCTGAGTTACTGCCCCTCCTCCCCACTTCTTGTTTTCAGCTGTATCTTGTTGCGCTGATTGGAGCTGGAGAGATGTCTGTATCTCTGTGACCTGGAAGTACTTTTGTATTTTGCTTTGTGGAAGGATCAGCCCCTCCCCCAGTTATGGCCGCCTCCAGCACTGAATGAGTCAGCTTTTTATGTCATCACCTATATTCCTCTCCCCCTCACCATTCGTCTCTCTCTCTCTCTTTTCCTTATGGAAGACAAGCGGGCCCTTTCAACACACCTCGTTCCCTGGTCACCAGGCAAGTGGCTGTGAGCAGTATTTAATGCTCTTTTCCTTGGAGTGAGAGCCCAGCCTCACCTCCCCCCATTCCTGTAAGCAGGGGAGATTCAGGCGCTCCCTACCAGGTTTGTTGTGGCTTCTTCTTTGCTCCTTGGTTTTTGAAAGTTGTTCTTGTAGTCCAGATTTGGTTTTTCACGCTGATTGTTCATAAATTAGTTTATAATCCAGTTTGGTGGTGTGAGCTGGGAGTCTGTGTGTCTGCCTACTCCGCTGCCATCTTCAGGTCCTCTGGAATTACTTCTTAAATGGTGGGTATTGTGTTAAGTGTGTTTCTTCAGAAACTTATTACATCCAACTAATTTTTAAGTTGCTATGCTCTTTTGAAAATAGAGCCATACTATTGATGAGAAAATTTCTATAATTCAGCCTGAGAAAAGAAAAAAAACAAAAAACTAAGACACATGATAACAATGACTAATTAATGACTTCTCTTTTACCTGTTTTTAAAATTATGTTTATGTTCTTTGGCAAAAGCAGATTATTTGATGACAATGTTAAGAATACTTAACTCTAAGTAAGAAATTGTTTCCCTTTGACTAGATGTTTCATTTAATGAGAGGGCTTTTATTTACATTTTGTTCCTTTAACATGATTAGCTTAAGAAAATAATATGTACAGAGACTAATGAATAGAGACTAGACACTAGTCTTTATCAATGTTTGTTTAAATTAGTGTGGTTTAGAGAAAGGGGAATTTAGAATTGAAATGCCTTATAAATAAATCTTTCCTTGTAGGTAATATTTTTAGTTCCAGGATCTGAAAGCACGTTATAAACAATTAAACTTTAGGGTACAAATGGAAATTCTATGTTGTTTATTGGTTAAATTAAGTTACCAAATTATAATTTGTTTTGGGTTTTTAGGAAGTCCTTTCTTTTAGGTCTACAAATTTGTATGTCCTAGTTTTATATTTTTATTATTTTTTGAAAAATGTATTCCCTTAAACCATTTTCGATATCTTTTCTTCCCATATTTCTTAAAAGACTCATTTTCTCTACTTTCTACTCTTGATTTGTTTCAACCTCAGTGACTTTTGCTCCCAAATCATCACTGCAGCCTTCTGAATGAGTCAGTGGCGCTGTGCTAATCGTCTACCCCAAAGGCCATTTCAGTCCCTCTCCTGTTGCTTCTCTGTAGCCCATTGGATGTCATTGACTATTCAAATTGTTCCTCTCATTTTAAATGTCTGCCTTTTTTTGGTTTTGGGGACTCTCCTTTATTTTCTTTCTCCTGATCTTTCTTACTTCTCCACTCCATAAGTGCCAGCTCTCCCCCAAATCTGATTTTCCTGGTTCACCTTGGCTCGTCGTCCTGGGCTCCCAAAGTATAAAGGATGTGGCCCCAAACTACATCCTGTGTGTGACACACACAGTCTAGTTCCAACCAACAAGCCCAGCCTGTTCTCTGTGCTCCTCCCTCCTCCTGCCCTGTGTACTGGTTGACCCAGACTCCCCCTTCCTATGGCTGAACTTTGGCCTGCAAAGCTCCCCTTTTCTCTCTGTGCTTGGGGAAAAAAACCTACTTGTTCTTCAAGTGACAATTTAAGCTCTATTTTTGTGAAATCTCCCCCAACTCCTGCAACCAGAATCGGTCACTCACTGCCTTTACAAAACACTTCATTGATTTCTTCCATCACTGCCCTTGTCTCTCAGTGCTATGATCGTAAGTTTGGGTAGAAAGGGACTTTATCTTCCTCATCTGCCTTATTATTTGTATCCAAATGCTGGACACATCCTAGCCTTTTGTCAGGGTTAGCTTGATGCATCATTGAATGAATCTGTGGGTGAATGTAATCCACAAGGAGCTGTGAAGAGCTTAGGATGGTCCTGAAGCATCCTGCCCATGCTGCTAAAGGCTCTTTCCTTGTCTTGCTGGGGCTGCTGATCTCTACATGTGCTTATGCTCTCCACCAGGGAAAGGAGAAGCTGTATGTGGAACTGAAGCACGTCCTGGCCCGGCAGCCCGGGCCCGAGACTGCAGAGCAGCTGCAGATCTACCGCCACTCGCTGCAGCAGAAGACCAAGCAGATCAAGGTAAGTGTCCTCTGTTCCTTCCTGGCCAAACTCGGGGAACACATCAGAGCAAGTCCACTGCCTCAGTTCAACAAGCCGGGCTCCCAAATGCCATACTCCACCTTACTTGGCCTTTTCAGCACTTTAGTCCCGGGAGATAGCACGGCTGCCTCAGGGCTTCCCCTCTGCTGCTAGACTTATAGACTCCACAATCCTTCATTTCCTGGAAGAGGGGAGTGAGCCAGTGAGGAAAGAGTTGGGGTGAGGATGATGGCAATGGAATGGAAATTTTGGGTGTAGGGTTTGTATAGATGACCTCAAGATGATTTAGAGGGACCTGGATGGTGGGGAAGAACAGAGGAAACCTGGTGACACCGTTGCCCACGGAGGAGGACCACTGCACCAAAGCAGGTTTCTGCCCCTCCATTCCACCTGAAGTAAAGGTACCCAAGGCACCAGCTACTCCCCAGCCCCAGGGCCTCGCTTCATGATCATCTATCAAAGAAATTTCCATGAAGGGGAAGTAAAACTGTGCAGGACTCCTCTTGGCAGATATTCCCTGCTAAGTGACATAGAATCTCAGTTGGGGAGATGGACTATTTTATTCTTACATGTGCCTTTTTAAAGTTCTCCAAAAGACTGTGCATTCCCATTATATTTTGAGCTTTACCTCCTAAGTGCCTACTTCGATGTTCTTGGCATGTCAGGGAAGTCTCACACACACACGCGCACAGAAGGTAGCACACGCCAGCTGAATCCTGGCACTTCCCTGCGCATCGAGGGTAATAATTATTGCCTTTCTGCCTGGGGTAAAATAGATGTGATGCTACTAATACGGGACTAATCCTTTCACAGAAAAGGACATTGCAATAGTACATCCTTTTAGTTAAAAAAAAAAAGGCAGATAGAACAGAAGTCTAATTAGAGCATTAATTTTCAACTTATCACTCTAAGTATTCATACTATCATTCTGAGACATAATTCAAATTTTACATGAGGCATAATCTTTCGATTATTTTCATCCCTTTCAACAGTTGAATATTTCAAACAGAATAAAAGCTTATTTTCTCAGGGGTGGGCATAGAATGGGAAAGCTCATAGTTGTCTTTACTGTTGGTAGCCACACTTAGCACTGGATTGCGTTCGATGGCTAATAGGAGTCTTTTGTCACTTTAACCCTTTATTTCTGAAAATCCAGAATTTTTGCTCTGAATGAAATGTGACTTTTAATGAAAGGTTCAGAGGCGGATGGTACCAACCCTCTTGGCCAGTTTGTCCTCATTATCTGGATTCTATTTTAGGAAATTCCACACTCACTGTTTGGAAACAAGATCTTGGTTCCTAAGAGTTTAACTGTTAAGATCAATTTTATTTCAACATGAAAATCATATTCTTTAGCTCGTGATAACACACAATCATTTTCAGAGCAATTAACAGGAAAGGGTTCAGAAGCAGTTGAACACTCAACAGATAAAAATCCCCCTTTTGTGCTCTTTTAAAAATAGTGAGGGAGAGGAAAAACAAATCCCAGTCTATTGCCTGCCCCTTAGAACAATAGGCTTTCTTCTCTCTCCTCAGTTTCATGGGGAACACCCCTAGCTTTGGCGTGCTTTCTGTATTCTGTGCAGATGAGTAAATTTCCATTCTTCTTGCCCAGCCTGAGATCAGTAGCATCTATTAAACACCACAATGGAGGAGGCAGATAATCAGGCTTCCTATTACAGCCCCCCACATGCATTAGGCTCTCCCATGCACATGTCATAGCTCCCTGATTCTTAGAGGAAAGCACCCCAGTGGGGATAAAGCCAAAACCTGTGAATAGTCCCAACGAATACATTACAAAGATGACAGGCATTTAGCAAAAAACACATAAATTGAATTCCTACTTAGTGTGGTGGTGGCAGGATAATACCAGGTTTTTTGTTTTTTTTTTTTTTGCCATAATCCTCAGATGAATTGCATCCCCTAGTGATGTCTTTCCTGAATGCTTTTTAAAAAGGGTTTTAAACTCAGTTCTGTACTATATGTGTGGGAGATTTTCTGTCTTTCCTTACAATAGTCCTTGAAAGACATCACAGCATTCATGTGTGAGTTTGTGGGATGTTTATTGATAGTTCTTTCTTTTTTGTTTCTTCTTATTTTCTCCTTCTTCTTCTTTTGAGAGAGAGATAGAGACAGGAAGGGAGAGAGATGAGAAGCATCCACTTGTAGTTGCATTTCTTCAGTTGTTCATTGATTGTTTCTCATACGTGCCTTGATGGGGGGCACCAGTCGAGCCAATGACCCCTTGCTCAAGCCAGCAATCTTGGGCTTCAAGCCAGTGACCTTTGGGCTCAAGCCAGTGAACATGAGATCATGTCAATGATCCCATGCTCCAGCTGGTGAGCCTGAGCTCAATATGAACTGTGACCTTGGGGTTTCAAACCTAGGACCTCAGCATCCCAGGTTGATGCTCTAGCCACTGTGCCACCACCAGTCAGGCTGATAGTTCTCCTTTCTAAGCAGGAGAATGAGGTTTCATTTATTTTTTTTATTTTTATTTATTTATTTTTTTGTATTTTTCTGAAGCTGGAAACGGGGAGAGACAGTCAGACAGACTCCTGCATGCGCCCGACCGGGATCCACCCGGCACGCCCACCAGGGGGCGATGCTCTGCCCACCAGGGGGCGATGCTCTGCCCACCAGGGGGCGATGCTCTGCCCCTCCGGGGCGTCGCTCTGTCGCAACCAGAGCCACTCTAGCGCCTGGGGCAGAGGCCAAGGAGCCATCCCCAGCGCCCAGGCCATCTTTTGCTCCAATAGAGCCTTGGCTGCGGGAGGGGAAGAGAGAGACAGAGAGGAAGGAGAGGGGGAGGGGTGGAGAAGTAGAGGGGTGCTTCTCCTGTGTGCCCTGGCCGGGAATTGAACCCGGGACTTCCGCACGCCAGGCCAACACTCTACCCCTGAGCCAACCGGCCAGGGCCATGAGGTTTCATTTAAATTTGTCCCTGGATTATGAGTCTTCAGCCCTTGGCCAGATTTTCGCCCAGACACAGGCCTTGAACTGGTGGAAGAGTGCAGGTTAACTGTTAAACTGGGCTTGGTTTTGTACCTTTAACCCTACTGAGGTACATGACAGGAGGTTAAAAAGATTTTTCAGAAAAAAACATGTCTAACTGTGTATCTTCTGTTAATGCTGTGTTATTTGCCATGTTAGGTTCTGTCTGCAGAACTGAATATGTATGAGTCACAGAACGAAGAATTTAAGTTTGAGCTGAGCAAACTTAGCACTGATCTATTGAATTTAAAGAAGAAATACCTCGCACAGAAACGAAAAGAATACATTCAGAAGTAAGAATTAGACAAATGTTCTAATTTTATTGTTGCCAATAAGAAAATATTTGCTGTAAGGTCACAGAGTTTCAGGTTTCACTGGGGTAAACTAAGTCACAAGTGACCAGGTGACATTCTGCAGACCACTCACTGGGAATGTATCACAGCAAGGTCAGTGTCTCAGCCAATAGTGCGGCCCCTCCACGGGACCCTAACAGGAGTCCATTAATACCTGCTCCCTGGTGGACCTAATGTGGAGCAGAGGAAACTGTGATTTTTGCCACACTTTTCTCACAGTTTGGAAATAATCACGCCATAAGTATGTTTGCAAACGAGTTTCACAGTCAGTCTTGTACTGGCTGAAGCATATTCACATTTAAAACCATAGGTCATTTTGCCAAGGGTTCTGGGCTTGGTAAAGCTGTTCTTTCTGGAATATAGCTTATCCCTGTAATTACGAATGAATAATTTTCACCCATGATATAGATGAATGATCTCTGAATCATCTCTATGTCTAACAACTGACTTCAGTATCTACATTGGGGTATCAGCGTGACCTTTCATTCTTCTAGTTCAGGGTAATGCAGAGGTCAGCTATACATTTGGTGTTTCAGGATGCCTACATGTCGACAAGTCAGTGTTCTTTTCATTAGGTTACCATTATTTGCCCGATCTGAGGGTGAGAGAGGAGGCCCAAATCCGTGGGTTCGAACCTGGGTCTGGCTGTGTGACATTGTCCAAATCATCTAGCTCATTCTATTGTGGTCCACATTATGGCCTGAACATCAAGTTTGGTATTTCAGGGACATGGTAAAAGAGGGTTGAATGCATCTACCTATGATTTATTAGTTGGTAAATAGCTATTTAAGTTAACTGGATGCATATTCATTAGCCAGTAAAAATCTACCCTTTTATAAATCATAATGTTTCCCAATTCTACATTTCAATGTCAGTTCCTTGGTAGAATAGAATATGCTAAGAATTATAGCTAATTCAGTTTAGTCTATCTTAATGTGTGGGTCTGGCAACTATCTCACTCAGAATCACTGGGGAGACTTATTAAACAGCAGGTCCCCAGCCCCCATTTCCAGATATTTGGATTCAGTAGGCTCAAGAGGGGCCTCAGAATCCTCCAGTTTAATCACCCCACAGGTGGTTTCCACGCACCCTGAAGTTTGAGAACCACGGATAATAATGATGTAAATTAAATGAATTGTTGGAGTGAAAACAATGTTGTTTTCTTTCAGGACATTAAAAATCATGCTTATAAAGAGTTGGCATGGCCTGACCAGGTGGTGGTACAGTGGATAGAGCGGCAGCCTAGGACGCTGAGGACCCAGGTTTGAAACCCTGAGGTCACCAGCTTGAGTGCAGTTCCTTACCAGCTTGAGTGTGGGCTCTCTGGCTTGAGTGTGGGATCATAGACCCAACCCCTTGGTCACTGAGCCCAGAGGTCACTAGTTTGAGCAAAGGGTCACTGGCTTAGCTGGAGCACTCTGGCCAAGGCACATATGAGAAAGCAATCAATGAACAACTAAGGTGCTATAACTATGAGTTGATGCTTCTCTTCCTTTCTGTCTTTCTATCCTTGTCTGTCCCACCCCTCTCTCTCACTAAAAAAAAAAAAAAAAAAGAGAGAGAGAGAGTTGACATGGCTATTTTCCATAGGAAGCAGGTGTCTAACTCAGTGGACTTCAAACTTTTTGATTGCATACCTCTATCAGGAAAGCCTTTTTGAACTTGCAGCCCCTCAATATTAATGCATATAATTTTTAAAGTAAACTTTTTATTTTAGAATTATTTTTTGCCATATATATATAATTTTAAATATTCTTTTATTCACCTCTTGGTCTATATTTTTTAATTGAATTTATTGGGGTGACACTGCTCAACACAATATACAGGCTGCAGGTGCACAGATCCACATCTTCTGTACACTGTATTGTGTGTTTACCCTCCACATCAAGTCTTCATCTATCACTGTTTATCCCCCTATATCAGGGGTCTCCAAACTTTTTACACAAGGGGCCAGTTCACTGTCCCTCAGACCATTGGAGGGCTGCCAAATACAGTGGTCCTCTCACTGACCACCAATGAAAGAGGTGCCCCTTCCAGAAGTGCAGTGGGGGCTGGATAAATGGCCTCAGGGGGCCGCATTGTGGCCCGTGGGCCGTAGTTTGGGGACGCCTGCCCTATATCCTCCTCTACCTCTCCTCCACAATCACCACACTGTTGTCCATGTTCACGAGGGTTTTTCCTCTCTTCTTCCCCTTTTTGCTCAATTCTTCCACCCTCCTCACCCAGACACCCCTGAAAGCTGTCAGCCTGCTCTCCATCTATGAGTCTGTCTCTATTTTGCTTGTTAGTTCATTTTACTCATTAGATTCCAAATATAAGTGAAATTATATGGTATTGTTTTTCTCTGACTGGCTCATTTCACTTAGCATCATGCTCTCCAAGTCCATCTATACTGTTGCAAAGGGTAAGACCTCCTTCTCTTTTATGTCTGAGTATATTCCATTGTGTAAATGTACCACAGGTTTTTTATTCACCCATCTACTGATGGGCACTTGGACTGCTTACAGATCTTGGTTATTATAGATAATACTGCAATGAACATATATGATATTTTAATTTATAAATTACACGCCAATATTATTGTCACTTTGTGAGTAATTATTAGTAAAGTGAGATTTTTTAATTTTTAAGACTATATAGAATTCTATATATAGAATCTCTATTATCTTTTTTTCACACCCCATTGGGTCATCTCACTCATCAGATTTCATGCACTACATTTTGAAGACCAGTGGTATAATTTACACACACAGCCAGCTTGGCTAAACATTAATTATCTTTCTGGTGCTGATTAACTTCCCTGCATTGGTCCTTGGGTTTTGCCTCCTCTCCTTTGACCTTACTGATCACATCAGACTACTTAAGTGTAAGTTTCTTCAGAGAGGAGAACTTGAGTTATGTAAGGCAAGGGAGGGCAGAGGATGGGGGCCATTTCCCACGTGTAACATCAGGAGGAAGACAAATACTTGTCACAGTACTTGAAGGAATCCTCTTTGCTGGATCTACTCAAGGCTAAAGCTTTTGTTCTATTTATGGAGGACTTAAAAAAATATTATAATTAAATCGAGTCTGCTAAAATGGCTGGATTGATTAACTAATCCTCTACAGGTTCTTTCCAAAAGGAATAATTTAGAATAATCTCTGGATGTTCTCCTTTATACATTCACTTTATACAATAACTCTTTTCATTTTTACCTTTTTGCCTTCTTTTTTTTTTTCACATGCCCTTCTTATCATGCTTTGGTCCTGACTTGTATGACACCCACCTGCCCCCAACTCCCTTAACTTGGACCCCCCAGGTCTAGAGTCTGAAGTACCAGTCAGATTTCTTTTTCCAAAATGTGGATTAATTCCCCTAAAGTAAATCATTCCTAGTTGTAAAATCTAATTGGTTCTGGTCTTCCTAGTTTGCTTAATTTTTATTTAAAAAAATAGATTCCAAAGTTGATTTTTGTAAGACCCTTACTTATGCAATAGATAATTTGTGTAAATTTAAGATACCCCTGCCGGAAACCTGAATATGTATATGTTTTTGTGCTTTGTGTGTGTGTGTGTGTGTGTGTGTGTGTGTGTGTGTGTTTAAAGGAGCTCTATGGAGAGGGTACATTGTAGATTTTAGGGTAGAACTCCCTTTATTGTCAAATGTACCACAGTGGTTCCTCATTTATTATGGGGGTTAGGTTCCAGAACCCCCTGTGATAGGCAGAAATCTGCAAAGTAGCAACCTTATATTTATTTTATTATTTATATATATTTTAAAGCTTTATAAACTCTCCCCACACTTTTATGAACCTTCCCCACAATGTTATTAACCTTTCCCACACTCTTATAAACACTTCCTATGCTCTTAAACACTTTCTACACTCTTAAACCTACATAATTTTAACAGCATTTAAAATTCTATATGGGTACTCACCAGTGAATATACTACAACTTGAATGATGATGTTTTAATTAATATTTTTATATTGTTTTCAAATTTTTAGACTAGAAAATGCTTATTTTACCACAAAAATAATTAAAATAATAAATATATAAAAATACCTATATACCACAAAATCCCACAATATAGCGAAAAATCTGTGATACAAAATTAGATATATACAATTTAAAAATCTGTGATATAGGCCCTGGCCGGTTGGCTCAGTGGTAGAGCATCGGCCTGGCATGCAGAGGTCCCGGGTTCGATTCCCGGTCAGGGCACACAGGAAAAGCGCCTATCTGCTTCTCCACCCCTCCCCCTCTCCTTCCTCTCTGTCTCTCTCTTCCCCTCCCGCAGCCGAGGCTTTATTGGAGCAAAGATGGCCCGGGCGCTGGGGATGGCTCCTTGGCCTCTGCCCCAGGCGCTAGAGTGGCTCTGGTCGCAACAGAGCGACGCCCCGGATGGGCAGAGCATTGCCCCCTGGTGGCCATGCCGGGTGGATTCTGGTCAGGCGCATGTGGGAGTCTGTCTGACTGTCTCTCCCCATTTCCAGCTTCAGAAAAATACAAAAATAAAATAAAATAAAATAAAAATAAAAATAAAAATCTGTGATATAGTGAGACCACAAAAAGTGAACCACAGTATGGTGAGGGACAAACTGTATCTTATTTATCTTTTCCAGGTTTTCTTGTATCTTGAACTCTTTTAATAATAACTGCTGCTTGTAGAAAGTTACAGGAAAATTTGCTTTTATAAACCTCCAAGTTTGATGAAAAGACCTTTGTGTGTAGTAAATATTTATGTTTGTACTGGTACTTTGGAATAAAGTAAATTAGTCATTATAATAAATCCAAGAGAAAGATTTTTCTGACCGATCTTTGCAACTAAACCTGTGTTTTATAAAACAGGAAGGTGATTACAAGTCAGAAGCCTCAAGTCCATAGTGCTTGAGTTATAATGAGGTCTTCTATCCATATTTAGATCAACATTAGGAGAGCACATTTAATTGTGTCTTTCTCTAATTCTATGTGTTATCAGCAAACACCTAATTAGATTTTAACCAACCACCTTGTCTAAAACTGGAAGCTGTAATAAACCAGTTTTCAGCAGCTAACTCACCCTTATGAACTTAGAGACCACCAGATGTTAAAGAGGAACAAGATGTTCAGGAGGTTAACTTTCACCTCCTCTCTTACAGAAACAAGGACAGAGAAGACATGGATAACGTCTTCCCACAGGTCAAAACAACTGGCCCTCGTTTTACTGGGGGTGGATTTTCCCTCAACAAGTCATCCCAGCTGAAGTCCTAACTTGAAGCTCCTGGCTGGGTCCAGTTGAACAGCTCATGACATTTGCTTTGGAACATTTTGGAGAAAGTTCATTCAAATCCCTTGTATATTTCCGGAAATCAGTGCTCAGATTATAGGGTGGAAAGAAATGTGAAACTATCATAGTCTTGTACATATCAGAGTAATGACTTTCTACTTGGTCCACATGGGTATTAACAGATTGTAATTATATCTGTTCAATTAGGCAGATCCATTGCATGAAGCAGGTCTTTTGTTACCACCACATTGATTGATTTGAAATGCGTCACATCTAGACACTTGTGTGGACAAAGCTACGGATATTAATTTCTCTATTACAGACATTTGTGCATTTGAAGAGATTTTTTTATATTTAAAAAGGATTTTTTAAAATGCAGTACATTCTTATTAATAAGAATCTCTTTTAATTATTTCTACTTAAAATAAAATAATTTTAATTTATAATTCAAATGATTACATCTCTTTTAATCAGTATCCTGAAAATAGTTATTTCTTTTTCAGAATAAAATTGTTTTCAGAACGATTCCTAGGTGGAATTTCTTCCCAGGCCTGGGGTATGGAAATCTATTCCAAAGAGACATACTAATAAATACTTCATTATAAAAAAACAAAAAGAAAGAAAGAAAGAACCTTTGTAGAGATTTTGAGCTTTGTTTTGGTAAAGTAATTAAGGTTTAGAACTACCATGAGAAATACTATTTAACATGAGGATGTGATTCAGAGGAACCAAGACTGTAAAATGAGGAATTTGGGCTGGAGCTCTTTGAAGGGCTTTCCTTTCTAGAACTCACTCTTGGAGAACGGAGTTACATGGAACAGGCACCCGGCTCCCCCAGCTGCTGTTAGCATTTTGAGCCATTGAATCCATTGTATTTTCTTTTTGTTGAAGCCACAATTATGTGGACATTGTTCAGTGTTCCTTTGTTAAGAGTGTTCATTTGGTAATATTATGTGAGGACACTCTGGCCATCTCTCTCACAATAACTTCTGTAGTTTTTTTAAAGTCATCGAGGAGTAAGTAGCTCAGGGATGAGCAAGGACAATACAGGTGATCAATCTGTGTGTTTTACAGGGCCAAGGTCTCCACTGAGAGCAGGAGACTAATGACCCAAGATGCTTGCTCAGATTACACAGAGTTGGGATTTTTTTTTAAAGGGTGAGGATGGGAGATAGAGACAGACTCCACATGAGCCCTGAGGAGAATCCACCTGGGCAGCCCCATCTGGGGCTGATGTGCAAATCAGTCAAGCTATTTTTAGTGCCTTGGTCAAAGGAGCTAACCTCAGTGCCTAGGGTCATGCTCAAACCAATCTAGCCACTGATCTCAGGAGGGGTAGAAGGAGAGAAGAGAGAGAGGGAGGGGGAGAGAAGCAGATGGTCGCTTCTCTTGTGTGCCCTGACTGGCAATTGAATCTGGGATGTATGCACACTGGGCTGACGCTCTATCCACTGAGCTAGCTGGCCAGGGCCCAGAGTTGGGGATTTTAGAGGGAACTTCTGCATGTTCTGCCATCCCACTGCATTCACCACCAGAAGCAAACCCAAGGCAATGATGGCCATGCAACTGATTTATTGTGAAATGATCTTAGAAATCCCAGTAAGAGTGGGGAAGTGGCACAGAGACGGGGAGGAGAACCCAGCTAGAATGCAATAATCAAGTCAAGTCCCATGCTAGGACACTGTGGCTGGATCTTGCGTGGGACTCTGGAGACAATGTAATCACATCTCAGAATTGTCCCCATCAGGGGTGAGAAAGCTGGGGTGTTTATGTCCCTCATGCTGTTAGTCATTGACCAAGGACTGCTTTGAAGGGGTCCTTCCGTGGGCAAAGCAGGGTCTGGCGTCCTGGGGGTAGCCCTCGGACAGACAAAGAGACCACAGGTGCTGACTGTTGGAGGTAAAAGTGGCTAAAGGCTTGGGGAAATGGGTCTTCTGTTTCTTCCAAATGGTCCCAGAGGGAGAACTGTAAGGTATTTTTCCCCACAGGAGAAAAAGGAAGGGGCCAGAGCCACGAAGTGTGAAATAATAAAGGCTTTATTGAGTACAGAGCGCATCCCGTCCAATGAGGTTCCCTAGCCCCGAGGACAGAGGCTAGGAAGTCACATAGGGTGACCCGCGTGAGAGATATTTAAAGGGTCCTGTTTACGGTGGTCAAGCTAATATGATGTGGTGAAATCTCACTGGCTGGCAGATGGTTGCTTTTTTCCAAAGGGCTCCTGGGAAGTTTCTTTTGGCATGCCTGGATGTGGGCAGCCCCAGCCAAAGTTCCCGGGTCTGAGTTCCTCACGTGGCCTTCCCCCATTGCTGACCACCTCACATTTTGATCTTTTTGTGTTAATTAAGGGCACCACTTAGTCGTCTGGCTACTTCCTGCTGATTAGGGGAGTCGTGGGGAGGGAGAGGTTGGCAGGTGGTGGCTTTGAGGGGAGTCGGGAGGAACATCTGTTTGGCTGTGACTGGAGAAACCTTGTGAATGCAGTCTTGTAAGGATTAAAAAAAAGAGGAGTATTAGGGGGATTTGCAGGGTCCAGCTTTTTGGTGAGCTGGAGATGGGTAGGGTCCAGTGGTTCCAAACTATCAGTGGTCCTGCATGGAGGCAAGCTTGAGGCAAAACTGTATGCCAGGGTTTTAAAGAGCATTTTATGAATTTGACTCCAAAGGCAAGAGAAGTGAAGGCAAAAATTAATGAGTGGGACTACATCAGACTAAGAAGTTTTTGCTCAGCAAGAGAAACTGATAACAAAATAAACAGACAGCCAACTAAATGGGAAATGATATTTTCAAACAACAGCTCAGATAAGGGCCTAATATCCAAAATATACAAAGAACTCATAAAACTCAACAACAAGCAAACAAACAATCCAATAAAAAAATGGGAAGAGGACATGAACAGACACTTCTCCCAGGAAGAAATACAAATGGTCAACAGATATATGAAAAGATGCTCATCTTCATTAGTTATTAGAGAAATGCAAATCAAAACTGCAATGAGATACCACTTCACACCTCTTAGATTAGCTATTATTAACAAGACAGGTAATAGCAAATGTTGGAGAGGCTGTGGAGAAAAAGGAACCCTCATACACTGTTGGTGGGAATGTAAAGTAGTACAACCATTATGGAAGAAAGTATGGTGGTTCCTCAAAAAACTGAAAATAGAACTTACCTTATGACCCAGCAATCCCTCTACTGGGTATATACCCCCAAAACTCAGAAACATTGATACGTAAAGACACATGTAGCCCCATGTTCATTGCAGCATTGTTCACAGTGGCCAAGACATGGAAACAACCAAAAAGCCCATCAATAGATGACTGGATAAAGAAGATGTGGCACATATACACTATGGAATACTACTCAGCCATAAGAAATGATGACATCGGATCATTTACAGCAAAATGATAGGATCTTGATAACATTATATGAAGTGAAATAAGTAAATCAGAAAAAACCAGGAACTGCATTATTCCATACGTAGGTGGGACATAAAAGTGAACTAAGAGACATTGATAAGAGTGTGGTGGTTATGGGGGGAGGGGGGAGAGGGAGAGGGAAAGGGGGAGGGGGAGGGGCACAAAGAAAACTAGATAGAAGGTGACAGAGGACAATCTGACTTTGGGTGATGGGTATGCAACATAATTGAATGACAAGATAACCTGGACTTGTTATCTTTGAATATATGTATCCTGGTTTATTGATGTTGCCCCATTAAAAAAATAAAATTATTAAAAAAAAAAGTAAACAATCAAAATAAAACTAAAAAAAAAAACCAAACACACTGTATGCCAGGAGTGGCGTACGAAGGGGAAAAGAAGGGGGGTCCCATCCACTCCCATAACTGAGACCTGTGAGGGAACTCGAGGTCCAGAGTGTGATGGCAAAACAGAGAAGGCAGCTCCTGTGTCCACAAGAAATGAGATGGACTTACCCGTTTTTGTAGCATACCCTGGGGTTTGGTGAGGATGATGAGGATCTCCAAGTCCAGGGCATCAGTCCCAGGAGTTCGAGCAATGGGCCCGTCTGGCTGGCTTGGCCTTCCCTCTGAGTGACTTGTCCTCCATGTAGAGACATTGAAGATGGACCTGCTGCCCAAAGGGGCATTCGCTCCACCAGTGACGGGCTGCTTGCAGTCAGGGCAGGGTTTGGTAGGCAGCCGCGGACAGGGGCCCTGCCGGGACCAGTGGTCCTGCTTGCCACACTTAAAGCAAGCTGCTGGTGGGATTCCTCTTTGTGGCTTGGACTTGGGTGGGGTACTTCCTGTGCCTTGCCCCTGTTGCTCTGCCGGCCTCAGGGTTGCCACAAGAGCCTGGGTTTGGAGTGTCACCTTCTGCTGCACGCAGGTCTGGCAAACAGCCCTGGCCTGTATCTACTAGTTGGGACCATTAAAAACTTTAAATGCCATGTTCACAGGTCCCGAGTAGGGATTTGGGGGTTGAGAATAAGAGGAGGGGGGCACGTGGGGAACCCGGCACCCAGATCTGGCCAGAAATGCTGGAGTCAGAGGCGGGACAGGGACAGAACTTCCTGCAAGAAAATTGGGGTTGGGCATTGGGGTCCTGAAAACTGGTGTAAGAGCCAATAGTAGGTGGAGAATGGCCTGATGGAGGAGGGGCTTAAGAACACAGTGGAGAAGGGGGGGGGCCCTGGCTGGCAGGGGAGGAGAAAGAGAGATTGGTATTTGCCAGTGAATGAGAAACAGGATCCTGTGAAGGGAGGGGAGGGGGCTCTCTGGAGGGAAGAGACCAGAGTGAAAGAGGTCCGCAGAAGGACCAGAGAGGTGGCACAGGGTTTAGGATGGGAGCGTGAATAACTAGAAGCCCTGAATGTAAGGGATCTCCAACCAGTTCCCAGCTTTTTTGGTGATAGTTAAATTGGTGAGGGTGTTTAAACCAAAAGTCCCTTCAGGAGGCTAATCCAGTGGGTTCTGTGGCCTGGCCATAGTGGAGAAGAAGAACAGTTTCTTCTTCTTTAGGGAGGGAGATTCCTGTGCCCCCACAGCCACCCTCAGTCCTCAGAGTGGTCAGAGATGAGCATTGGCATCCCAAAACTCAAGCTCTGGCCACCGACGAATAAGGTAAAGTGGATGTGCTCGGGACGTCTCCACGGGCACACACGCACTCGGAACGAAATGGAAAGAGGTCCCTGATGCAGCTGCGGTTTCGGACAGGGAGTCTCAGTGAAAAGAACTGAGGGGAAGGCTGGAGGTAGGGGACTTACCACACCATGTGCTGAAGTGGGTGGGAGGTCGGAGGTCCTGGTTCTTTCTCAGAGGGGAAGGGGAGAAGAGCGGCCCTGTGGACTTCAACTCTTCCCGGATTTTTGGCACCAAAATGTAAGGTATTTTTCTCTGCCGAGGAAGAAGGAAGGGGCCGGAGCCACCAAGTGTGGAATAATAAAAGGCTTTATTGAGTACAGAGAGCATCCTGTTCAGTGAGGTTCCCTAGCCCCGGGGACAGAGGCTAGGGAAGCTGCATGGGGTGACCCGCGTGAGAGATATTTAAAGGGTCTCGTTTAGGGTGGCCGAGCTAATATGACTTAGTGAAATCTCACTGGCTGGCAGACGGTCGCTTTTTTCCAAAGGGCTCCTGGGAAATTTCTTTTGGCATGCCTGGATGTGGGTGGCCCCAGCCAAAGTTCCCGGGTCTGGGTTCCTCACGGGGCTATCCCCCATTGCTGACCTCCCCACAAGAACTACAAATGGAAATCAACCTCCATGTAGCTGACCACTCCGCCGGGAGCTGTGACCATCAGCGGTGAAGAATGGGTATGTTCCCTAGAGAATTTGCCAAGAGCTCTTTCTCTCTCTCTTTCTTTCTTTTTTTTTTTCTTTCTTTCTTTCTTTCTTTCTTTCTTTCTTTCTTTCTTTCTTTCTTTCTTTCTTTCTTTCTTTCTTTCTTTCTTTCTTTCTTTCTTTCTTTCTTTCTTTCTTTCTTTCTCATGACAGAGATGGAGAGAGACTGAGAGAGGGACAGACAGACAGGAAGGAAGAGAGATGAGAAGCATCAATTCTTCGTTGTGGCACCTTAGTTGCTCACTGACTATTTTCTCAGATGTGCCTTGACTAGGGGTGAGATGGGGTGGGGGTGGGGGCTTCAGCAGAACCAGTGACCCCTTGCTCAAGCTAGCGACCTTGGGGTCAGGCTGGTGAGCCTTGCTCAAACCAGATGAGCCCACACTCACGCTGGCAACCTTGGGGTTTCGAACCTGGATCCTCTGCATCCCAGTCTGATACTCTATCCATTGCGCCACCACCTGGTCAGGTGCTGAGTGCACTTTAAACCTAAGAATCAGAGTGGGGCCATTTCCATTTTTGAAAATCACTGGTGATATCTTTCCTCAGCCACCATATTCTGTTTAGACCAAAGACTTTTGCAGGTAAGGTAAGGCAGTTATGAGACATATACAATAATGGAGATTTTTCTCATCTGTTCAGGGACATTTTGAGGTACAGTATAGACATTTCTTCTGAGTTCTTGGGTGACTTTATAAGAGGATCACTTCTGGAAATGCAGCCCATGATTCTTGATCTATCCCAGGATGGCAAAGACTACAGAGACAGATGTGGGTTCAAATCCTGACTTTTCATAACTGAGTTCTTTTGATAATTACATGAGTTAATGCATGTTAAGCTGAGAACAATGTCAGGCACATAGGAGTTGCTCAATATGTATCTGCCAATGTTATTATCACATAAAAGCTACCTAATGTTTTAAATTAGAGAATAAAAGTTGTTACATAATGCTTTATTATATCAACTATAGTGGTGGTTCTAATGCTTCTTTTTTTTTATAATTTTTTTTAAATTTATTCATTTTTAGAGGGGACAGAGAGAGGGAGAGAGAGAGACAGAGAGAGAGAGAGAATGGGGGGAGGAGCTGGAAGCATCAACTCCCATATGTGCCTTGACCAGGCAAGCCCAGGGTTTCGAACCGGCGACCTCAGCATTTCCAGGTCGACGTTTTATCCACTGCGCCACCACAGGTCAGGCCTCTAATGCTTCTTTAGAAGGTAAGTGACACTAACATATCTGGATGAAGCAGGATTTGGTCAGGTAATTAATTATAGCTATCTTATAAAAATGCCACATTAGGTGCCTCATGAAAACTTCTGTATATAAGTTTTGCAGTTGTGATTCAGGGACAGATCCTTCACCTTCAGAAGTCAGAGCTTCCAGAGGGAAAGACACTAGTGGCATTGAGCTGTCATCTTATTTCTTTCCATGTAATGAAATAGGGTGGTCAGCCTCCGCTCATGACAGGTCCTGTGCACCAAGATTGCGCGGGCTCTGGACGCTGACAGGGCAGCTCAATAGGCTCGATGTGCTTCCGTTGAAACGCAGAAGTAAATTAAGGCTAGAAAAGGTGGAAGATACTACTGCTGCCTGCCTGTCATTTACTGCACATCCTGAGAGCCCAGGATGTTATAAGCAATAACGATTTAGGTGCAGGTGTTACCATCGTGGTCACGGTACAGAAATGAGCTGTTAAAAACCCGGAGATTTGCAAATCATTAAGGATAACTGTGATCTCACAGTGGAGATGAGGTGCTTTTAGAATAACAAATTGGAGCTGCACTGTAGAGCACCATTAGGAGATTGTACAGTAGCATCATTTTACTGTGGAGTTTTCAAAGTTTTGGAAAGGAGTCATGTTGCTAAACCAGCCATCGACTCTCGACTGAGCTGCTGGGGATCTGGTATGATTTCTCTGTTGATAGAGGAAGACATGATAGAGGGGACCGCCTGATCATTATTGGCTGATCATAGCTTCTCAGCGACTGTTCTTATAGCCTGGTTTTTATTGTGCTTACCTCTGGAGAAACTGCTCAGAGCAAAGTTTGTTGCTGTGATAGCAACAGAGACAGGGGGAGTCACGCTAGGAGGATATGACAACGACTTTCCTTATCATGAGCTATAATTTTGCTATGAAAATTTGTCCAGGGTTGATTATCGTTTGATTTTTCTGGTTTGCTCAGCTTGATTCTGAAGTTTGACCTAGCCCATGATACCCTCTGGAAAATACTATATAATGCATTTTGAGCAGTGTGGCATTTGAGAACCTGGACATTTCAAGGAAAGATATCGTCTCTCTTTCTCAAATATAATCAATTATATGGAGATCTAGTTGGAATAGGAGTAGAGGGAGGGCATTTTAAAATATTAAAATGGTAAAGTAGTTTAAAAATACATCTCACTATTTTCTTTGTAGTAGATGGGAAATATTTTTATGGCATCATCCATTTTTAACTTCTAATTCAATGCTGTTTTAGTATACCATTCCTCATATCTATTATTAAAAATTCCATTAGGGTTTTGAGACCCATTAAAATTTTATAACAGTATGAGATGTGATATCAACAGGGCACCATTTTTCTTTTTTATAATTAAAATAGATCCCCCCCTTATTTTAAAGTACCTGATTAAAAATATGGATAGACAGTTAGAAAATACAGATAAGCAAAGAGAAGAAAGAGGACATCAATCATACTACCACCTATGGACAACTATTGTTTCTCTGGGCTAACCCTTGTTTCATTCACATGGGTTGACAATACCCCAATTGTTTATGCTCACCATTTGTTCTAACTGGTTGATGCTTATAATTCCCAATTGTTAAATCTTTTGAATATCACCTGTGAAATACTATACTGTTCTATAACGTTGAGTGTATCTTTATGGAAATTTAAGCATATATAGATATATTTTGTTTTTAAAAATCAAAGATATAATTGGGATATAATTTATTTATTTATTTATTTTTTTGTTTTTAATTTTCTTTTACTTTAAGATTTCTGAAGCTGGAAACAGGGAGAGACAGTCAGACAGACTCCCGCATGCGCCCGACCGGGATCCACCCGGCACGCCACCATGGGGCAACGCTCTGCCCACCAGGGGGCGATGCTCTGCCCATCCTGGGCGTCGCCATGTTGTGACCAGAGCCACTCTAGTGCCTGAGGCAGAGGCCACAGAGCCGTCCCCAGCGCCCGGGCCATCTTTGCTCCAATGGAGCCTTGGCTGTGGGAGGGGAAGAGAGAGACAGAGAGGAAAGTGTGGCGGAGGGGTGGAGAAGCAAATGGGCGCTTCTCCTGTGTGCCCTGGCCGGGAATCGAACCCAGGTCCTCCGCACGCTAGGCCGACGCTCTACCGCTGAGCCAACCAGCCAGGGCAGGATATAATTTATATCTAGTAAAATATAATGTTTTATGTGTACATTTTGTAAGGTTTGACAAATACATATATGCCCAAGGAGCCACAATTATCAGCCCACCCTGCCACCCAAATGCCCTCATGCCTCTTGGCATTCAATATTCCCAGCCCCCATTCAGCCTACGAACAACAGATCTGTTTTCTATCATTATATATTAATTTTGTCTTCCTTAGAACTTAAGTTAAACGGAGTCATACACTAGGTACTCTTTTGTGCCTGACTTTCCCCCCCCCCCCCATGTAGTACACTGTTTTTTTAAATACACCAATATTGTTGTGTATATCAGTAATTCATTCATTTTTATTGCGGAATAAATAATCCATTATATCAGCATGATACAATTCATTCATTGACTTAACCTGTTGATGGGAATTCCGGTTTGTTTCCAGTGTTTAGCTATTAAGTATCAAGTTACTATGAATACTTATGTACAAGCCTTTATGTGGACTGGTATTATCACTTCTTTTGGGCAAATAATGAGCTACAGAATTGCTGGGCCAAAGGGTAAGTGTACATTTAACTTGATAAGAAACTGCCAAACTGTTTTCCTAACTGATTGGACCATTTTACATTCCTAGCAACAATGTGTGTGGGCTCCAGTTACTCCAATTTTTGTTATATTAGGTATTGCCAGTATTTTTAAAGCCATTTTCTTTGATATATAGTGATATCTCATGGTGATTGAAATTTGTATTTCTGGATAGCTAACAATGTGAAGCTTTTAATTATGCACTTTGGACATTTATACATCTTATTTTGTGAAGTGTCTTTAAATCTTTTACTCATTATTTTTTATCTTCTTATTAGATTGTAAAAGGTCTTTGTATATTCTCAATATAAAACCTTTGTCAGCTATATGTATTACATATATTTTTCCCTCAGTCTGTGGCTTTCTCATTTTCCTAGCGGTGTATTTTGAAGTGCAGGCATTTTAAAATTTAATAAGGTCCAATTTATTCTTATTTTTCTTGTGTTGTTTGTTCTCTTCTTGTCCTGAGTAATTTTTGCCTACTCCAAGATAGTAGTAATTTATTTCTGTGTTTTTCTTGAGAAGTTTTAATATAGTTTCAGCTTTATGTTTAGATATATGGTCCATTTAGAGTTAATTTTACATGTGGTAGGAGGTTAGTGTACAGGTTCATTTTTGTTCCATGTAGACATCCAGTAGCTCAGCACCATTTGCTGTAGACTGTCACTTTCCCATTGAATTGCCTTGGCACATTTAGAGAAAATCAATTGACTGTATTTGAGTAATTCTATTTATGAAGTTTCTATTTTCTTCTATAGTTTTATATCTATCTAGCTGGATAACAATAGCTGTGTAGTAAGTCTTAATATTGGGTGGCATAAAACCCTCAACCTTTTTCTCCTCTTTAGAGTTATTTTTTGTTTTTTTAAGATCCTCTGCATATCTATATATACAGCTTAGAGTCAGCTTATCTACAGAAAATCCTTCTGGGAGTTTGGTTAGAATTGCATTGAGTCTATATAGATCAGTTTGGGGAGAACTGTCATTTAAAAAATATTGAGCCTTTTAATCCATGAATATAGTATATATGTCCCCACTTACTTGGATCTTTTTTTTTCTCAATCACCTTTTGTAGTTTTTAGTGTATAGATATTGCACATATTTTGTTAAATTTATACCTAAGTATTTTGCATTTTCTGATGTTATTGTAAATGATATTATAAATATCATTTCTATTTGTTATTAGTATGTGGAAATACAATTGATTTTTGTATATTAACTTTGTGTCTTGTGACATTGCTAAATTCGTTTTGCAGCTTTTTGGAATTAGTGAGGACTTTTTATGACCAGAATCATGTTTTCTACAAAGAAAGACAGTTTTGTTCTTTGTTTCCAATTAGTATGCTTTCTATTATTTGTTTCTTTGTTTGTTCATAATCACCAAACTTGTACTGGCCAGAACTTCTCGTACAAAGTGGTGAGAGTAACATCTCTGCTTTTTCCCTGGTCTGGAGCAGGGAGTGGGGGGAGGAGTTTGAGTCTTTCATCATGGAATATGAAGTTAGCTATAGGATTTTCATAGATACCTTTAGTTAGATTGAGGAAGCCAGCCTCTATTTATTATTTGCTAGAGATTTTAATCATGTACAGATAGGGACCTTTGTCAGTGCTTTTTCTGCATGTGTTATAGATATGTTTTTTCTCTTTATTGTCATGGTGAATTTCTTTGATTTTAAAATGTTAAACCAACTTGCAGTCTTTGGGTAAACCCCAGTTGGTCACAACATATTATCACTTTTATATATTGTTGAGTTAACTTTGGCAGTATTTTGTTAAGGACTTTTACAACTATGTTTATGAGGATTATTTAGTCTGTATTTTTCTTATAATGTCTTTGTCTGGTTTGGATATCAAGGTTTTGCTGGCCTCAAAACCGAATTGGGAAAGGCTCCTCCACTATTTCCTGAAATACTTTGTGTAAAATTGGTATTATTCCTTCCTTAAATATTTGATACAATTTAACAGTCAAGTCATCTGAAATTACATTTTTTTTCTAATGGGAAGGTTTAAGTAGATATAGGGCTATTCAGATTTTCTGTTTCATCTTGCGTTGCTTTGGATAATTTGGGTCTGCCAAGGAATCTGTGTATTTCATATGTGTTGAGTTTATTGACATAAGTTGTTTCAAATATTCTTTTACTACCCTTAATTTGGCTAAGTTATAAAGAGATACTCCCTATTTCATTCTGGATATTAGTAATTTTAATCATCTCCCCTTTTTTCTTTTGAAAGTCTAGCTAGGAGTTTATCAATAAAATTTTATTGATAGTTCTAAAGAACCAGCTTTTTGTTTCATTATTTTTTTCTTTTGCTAGTGTTTTTTCATTGATTTTTGTCCTACTAGTATTTTTTCCTGCTACTTACTTTAGATTAACTTTTATTTTCTCCATTACTTATAGCTTCTTAAGGTAGTCGATTTTAATCTTTTCCTTTATTTTTAATATAGACTTTAAAGATATATTTATATATATTTCCCTCTAAGCTCTGCTTTAAATGCATTCTGCACATTTTAATATGTGGCATTTTCATTATGATTCAGTTTAACTATTTTCTACTTTTCCTTTGTGACTGTTTCTTTGACTCATGGGCTACTTTGAACCGTGTTTTTAAATGATCAAACATTTAGGTGCTTTTCCAGATATCTTTTTGTTACTTATTTTTTATTTAATTCTGTTATCATCAGAGAACATGCCCTGTATCTATTGAATCATTCTGAATTTACTGAAATGTTTTATAGACCACAATCTGGACTCTATCAATGGTGCTTGTTCTAGGTACACTTGAATGTGTATTTTACTTGTGTTGGGTGGATGGAGTGTTGTATAAATGTCAGTTAGGTCAAGTTAGTAGCTAGTGTTATTCAAGTCTTCTAAAATTTTTATTGATCTTCTGTCTATTTGTTCTATTAATTACTGAATGTGGAATGTTAAATCTCTAAATATAATTGTAGCTTTGTCTATTTATCTTTTCACTGTGGTCAGTTTTTGCTGCATGTATTTTGAAGATTCAAAATTAGACATTAAGGATTATACCTTCTTGATAAATTGACCCTCTTATTATTATGAAATATTTCTCTTGATTCCTGGTAAAACTGCTTGTCTTAAAGTCTACTTTATCTTAATATAGTCACACCAGCTTTATTGTTAACTAGTAGTTTCATATTATATCTTTTTACATTTTTTTACTTTTTAGTGATTGGTGTCTTTATGTTAAAATTCACCCATTGTAGATACAGTTGCATATTGCTTCCTTTTTTTTTTTAATTTTTTAATTTTTATTTTTTGTATTTTTCTGAAGCTGGAAACGGGGAGAGACAGTCAGACTCCCGCATGCGCCCGACCAGGATCCACCCGGCACGCCCACCAGGGGGCGATGCTCTGCCCCTCCGGGGGATCGCTCTGTTGCGACCAGAGCCACTCTAGCGCCTGGGGCAGAGGCCAAGGAGCCATCCCCAGCGCCCGGGCCATCTTTGCTCCAATGGAGCCTCGGCTGCAGGAGGGGAAGAGAGAGGCAGAGAGGAAGGAGAGGGGGAGGGGGTGGAGAAGCAGATGGGTGCTTCTCCTGTGTGCCCTGGCCGGGAATCGAACCCGGGACCTCTGCATGCCAGGCCGACGCTCTACCACTGAGCCAACTGGCCAGGGCCTATTGCTTCCTTTTTTTTTTAAGTTCAGTATTGCAATCTTGCTCTTTTAATTGGAGGCATTAGATAAATTACATTATAGAATTATCAGTATTATTTAGTTTTAGGTCTACCATCTTGCTCTATTTTTGATTTGTCCCATCCATTGTTCTTTTCCAGTCTGCTTTTATGCTGAATTTTTAAAGCTTTATTGAGGTATAATTGACAAATAAGTGGTAAGATATTGATAGATGTACAATGGGATGATTTGATATATGTATATATTGAGTTAATTAACACCTCATATATTTATCTTTTTGTGAGGTGTTTGAGACTATGTCAATATTCTTTCCTCAAACTTTACCCATTAGTTTTAACAGCATTGATGATTCTTACCCGAATCAACAACAATTATAATATTTTTGCCAAATGGTGATTTTCTTATTCTATCATTTCTTCTTTATTTACTAGCTGGCTCTTTACTGGTAGGAAGAGTGTTTTCTTCCTTCCTTCTTTTCTACCTTCCTTCCTTCCTTTTTTTCCTTTTTAATATTTATATTTTCTAAAATATCTATACAAACAATATACCTGTAATAAATACAAGAACTGGAGAAATGAGCAAAAAGCTTCCAGAACCCGACAAATCAACTGTTTCCATTAAGATTCTCATTTAGGTGGGGGGAGGGTGTAAAGCCAGTAGCCGTGGCCACCATCAAAGCTGTCTGGCCCATGTGGGTTCGCATTTAATTTGGACAGATCATAGAGAAACAATTGAGCTGAAAACTGATGGTCCATTTTTTTTTATTCTAGACTTGCACTCAGCAAGTGAGCAAAAACACACAGTGGGAAAACACCTCCCTTTCTATTTAGGGCTCCCAAAGCCACTGACTCCTCCGAGTTTTCCTAGAATCAAAGGCTTCCACCTCACAAGTCTTATTCGCCTCTGTTCCCCATCTCCTTCTCCTCCGCAAACTGGCTTCTTCTTCACCATTCCGCCATTTTGACTGCTTCCTCCACGTGGCCTCCCTGCTCTGCTATAGCATGGGCTCTTCCTCCCTACAACAATGTGGTCACTCTCTCCCAAAATGGCCTCCTAGCTCCACCTTTTAAAACCTTTTGGCGTGAAAGCCCCTCCCCCAACATACATTACATAATCAAGCCCCTTCCCAAGCAAGAAGGGCAATTAGCTGTATCACGTGAAAGCAGCGGCCATCTTTAACAGAGTGAGCATAAATTAACTTATCTGCCCATTGGGAGGCAAAAGAAAATGGAAAGAGACGTTGTATGGGGTATAAGGGGGCACAATTGGGAGTGTTGAGGGTGTTATATTGAGTGGGACACTTGAAACCATGTCAACACAATAAATAAAAAAAAAGACTTCTCATTTAATGATACAATAACAATTGAAAGAACATTTAATTGATAATATGTTTTGAGTTTCTACTGTATACAATTTATGATAGTAAGTACTTTGAGTTTTTCTCCACTTACAAATTCCTTACATTCTTTTCCCTGCGACACATTTTTTTTCTTTTATTCTGTCAAGCAACAGAGCATGTTTCTGCTTTTCTCCAAGGCTAGTTCTTCCACCTTTGCCCACAACACTTTCATGTCTCATGGAATCTTGTAAGCAGGCAGGATCAGGATGCACAGTGGTTAAGAGCATACAGGTTTTGAGACAGGACAAGAGCACACAGGTTTTGAGATGGGACAGGCTTTCAAATTTGAATCCATACCCTTTCAAATACTCATGTTTGATCTCGGGAAAGTTCAGTAACATCTCCAGCCTTTGGATTCTCACTTGTGAAACGGGCATAGTAACATACCCATCTCAGGGAATTGTTATGAGGATTGCCGGAGACCACATGTGATTATTTGCATAGTACCTGGCACACAATAAGTGCCCTCAAAATGTCAGCTTTCATTATTATTATCTGAAAATCATCTCCTTGTTCCTCATAATAGCCAGGAAAGTTTTAAAATATTTTTCTAAGTGGTTAAGTGAATGGATAATAAACATCATAAAAACTGCTTAACTGCTGTCTGAATGGACATGATCAAGAATCCTCCCTGGACTGTGGAACCTTCTCTTATGTTCTTTAAATAGGTATTAGAAGATTGAATGGCTATTAAAGTGTATTGTGCCAATTCTGTCTCTCACAAAAGTGATTAGTCTTTCTTACACTTAATTTGAGACAATGCCAGAAACTCTTTCTTATAGTTTCAAAATAACACTGTTCTCTTCTATTTAAACAAAAGCAATTCCTTTTCCTTCTTCCCATTATGATACTACAAGGGAACTTAATATGTGTGAAAATAACAGTAATAGCCGCCATTACAAAGGCTTTTACAAACTCTCATGCCCCAGCCATACCCCAGAATCTTTGAGAGAGAAACAGATATTCTCAAACTTGGTTGCAGATGGGAATCACTGGGGGAACTTTCTAAAATGTCTGGGTCTTCCCCTCAGAGACTCTGATTTCATTGGCTCAGGTGTGATGTGAGCAATGGGACTTTTTAAAGCTCTCGGGTAGCAGCCAAGCTGGGAATAGCTGCTTTAACATACAGGATCTCCTCCTTGAAAGAACCCCTATTCAGACCCACATGGCCTCACTACTGAGGGAGCAAGCAGCTTCCTGGGTCCTGGAGCTTGATTTTTTATTTTATTTTATTTTATTTTTTATTTTTCTGAAGCTGGAAACGGGGAGGCAGTCAGACAGACTCCCGCATGCACCCAACCGGGATCCACCCGGCACGCCCACCAGGGGGCGATGCTCTGCCCATCTGGGGCTTCGCAACCAGGGCCACACTAGCGCCTGGGGCAGAGGCCAAGGAGCCATCCCCAGCGCCCGGGCCATCTTTTGCTCCAATGGAGCCTTGGCTGCGGGAGGGGAAGAGAGAGACAGAGAGGAAGGAGAGGGGGAGGGGTGGAGAAGCAGATGGGCGCCTCTCCTGTGTGCCCTGGCCAGGAATCGAACCCGGGACTTCCACACGCCAGGCCGACGCTCTACCACTGAGCCAACCAGCCAGGGCCAGTGGAGCTTGATTTTTAGAGGCAAAACTTGCATTGGTAACAGCTCTTTGACTGTTCATGCCATGCCCCTTATCATGACATTGAGATTTCTTTCCATCTCTGATGGAAGCACAAGCTCCTGCTATCCCATTCTCATTTTGCTCAAATGAATGGACCTGATCCCCTATCCCTTCTCTCCCTCATGTGCCCTCTGAACTTTGACCTGGGTGTGATCAGCAAACTTCCTATATCCTCAGCATTTTATTCTGAATGGAAGTCGTCTTCTTGCTCTGATGGAGACTTGGCTCACTGCCTTGTAGCCCTCTGGAGTGAAGACCCTTTCCTTCTTAAATGTCACATACTCTGTGCTCTTTAGGTTGAGAGTGTTGAGTAGGTGTCATCCTTCCTCTGTATTTCTATTTTAGTTCCTATTCTTTTCTCCTTCAAAATATCAGTATGTTTGAGGTTGGGCCATCTTGCTATATCATCCACCAAACCCTCATTCATTTACATACCCGCCTCCTGGGCACTCTCCTCATGCCCTGAAGTCCTTAGCTGGGGGATCACTGTGTGTTTTCTGATGCCTACTCCTTTTATTGCTTCTGGTGAATCCAGCAACTATGTAGATGACTCATGCAGTGCCCTGGGCTCTCAGTTCCTTGATTGTCTCACTTCTAACAACTTTTATTCCCTTCCACCTCAGGTTGTCATCCAATTATCCCAGCAGTCTAGAAATCTAGATTTTTAATATTCTTCTTCCTAGTTTTTTTCAGTTGATAAGCCCTAAAATAACCAATACAACAGTTTTCCAACATCTAAGCCCTTCCAAACTTAGACTCCACGACTTTTCTTTCTTTTTCTTCTGAGATCGCTTAGATTTCATGGTCCATAATTACTATCATTTTTCTGAAAACACTTTCAGTTTCTTGGCCCTCCTGCTCTGCTGTAACTGACTGCCCCATCTCCCAGTGCGAGTGAGCTCCCACTGTCATATCTTTACACTTCCTCACACTTCAGACTTTTTACTTATGGATTGCTTCATATTCAGTTGAGGAAAGCCATATTCTTTCCACCAAAAACCCCCCTAGAAATCTATGTATTTGAAGCTTGGCCTGCCTTCACTTCCCTCCCATTAAGAGGTGAGAAGAATCCCTAGTTCTATCAAAGACCAGCCTCTCTTCTTGTGCTCTGGGTCCCATCTCCTCAGTGGTTCAAGAACTTGTGGCTTCAGCAAGTTTTATTGCCTCCTGCCTATGGTACAGTATCATTCTCATTGGCTTGTAGATATATATTAGCATGGCCCATTTAAAAACCAACAATAGTCTTCTTTGATTTCATATCCTCCTTCAGCTCATGCCCAATTTCTCCTTTTTTCTTCTCCAAAAATATTCCTGAACTTGTAATCTATCCTTGGTCTTACTTACTCTTCAACCTTCTCCAATCTAGCTTCAGCCTCCAGACACACCTCTGCAAAGACTCAAGTCAGTAGAAACTTTCCCCTCCTAATCTTAGACACTCAACCACATTTGACCCAACTGACTACTTCCTCCTCCTTGAAACACTTTCCTATAGATGTCCTCCAATAGGAAACTGTCTGATTTTTTTTTCCTGATTTGACTGGAACTATTTTCTGGGGGGAAGAACACCACAAAGATGAAGTGCCCTTTTAATCCCTTCGTATCAGAAGGTACATGATTGCCGCATGACATCACAGGTGACGTTCCCTTTATAATTTAGTTAAGGTAGAATTTGACAGGTTTCGCCACTCTAAACTAACTATTTTTCTTTTTCCATACTCGCTTCTTTGAAAGCCAATCACTAGTTCTAGTGCAGCCTCAACCTGTGAAGAAATGGTAGTAATGAAGTTCCACTGAGGAAAATGTTTTTTATCCCACTATTTAAATAAAGAAATTGAGGCTCAAAGAGGTTAAGTGAATAAGTGAATTTTCAAAGGCTACCCATAGCTGGATGACTAATGATGTTGGCTAATTATCTAAGTAACTTAGAGCCATCTAACGTGTATTCATGTGGGCAGACTTGCATGAGGAGTTAGTTTGGTTTGAATGGTTTAGAAAAGAAAACTGCCAGGTAAATACAAATACATCCTCTCAGCAAGACATTTATCCTTTTCTATAGGCGAGTGTGTAGGACCATCAAAATGAAAAGGGATCCCAAATACCATATGTCACTGTCAACCACAGACCTCTGGTTCCAAGAAGAGAAAGTTTCAGAGAAGTAGATTCCAACGTAGGTTCTGTGGTTTGGATCCGGCTTCCAGATGAATTTCATTTGAGCTACATGGAATTTAAAATTCTTTCCTGACTTGCTTGTCCACTTTCAAACACTGGGAATTTCACATGCACATCCAGATGTCATGCTCCTCTTGGAAATTTGCAAGGTCTGGCAGCACTGGGTCTTTAGCTACAACAATAGTCACGTGGTGCAAAGTCACTGCTGGTCCTGTTGGGTGAGCTGCCTTCTGGTTCCCCATGGTTCCACGAGTCTACCTGATGTGACCTTTGGTCTTTGTAGCTGTCTGATGAAATTGCTGTCTGCAGATGGCTGAGGGGTTACCTAGTATCAACATCTCAAGTTGTTGGAGACAGTCTGCAGCAAATGTAAGCCTACAGCTGTTTGCAGCCGGGCAATGCAACGGGTTGCCTCAAATATGATGACCTTCTTCCCACCTGAAGTGTTTAAGTGGAGGAAGGGGATCATGAGTGAGGCTTTGAAAAACATTTGTGTCCTAGAGAAAGCCCAGAGCTGACTACGTTGGAAGAAGCCCTCCAAGCTTATATATTTTGCAACCCCATTTTTCCTGGAGAAATGAACAAACTATGGAATGGTGATTGTACTTATAAAGAAGTAAGTAATCACCTTATCACTGATAATACAGGGAAGACCACATTGAAGTTCCCAATTGTTTTTTAAAAGATGGGAAGCAGAGACTACAATGGAGTGACTCAAATATGGAAGCTACGGAGGTGGTGAGAAGTAGACAGAGATGGAGGGAGGAAGGTGGGTTGTGGGAGAAGGTGACGGGACCCACCCACAGCTTGTGTTTTGGTGTAGATGTGGAGAGGCTTAAGGGTTGGGAGGGATGACGGAATGAGAGATCCAGTAAAACAGCAGCGTGATTATCACTAAGCAAACTGCATGCCTGGATCTTATTTTCTGATTGAAAAGCCTTTGCTTTCTTATAATAAAAGAAAAGCCAAGTATAGTATAAATCTGTACAGCAGCATCTAAACACAGCCTGCTAAAGATGGTCTTTTTTTTTCATTTTTTTTCATTTTTCTGAAGCTGGAAATGAGGAGGCAATCAGACAGACTCCCGCATGCGCCCGACCGGGATCCACCTGGCATGCCCACCAGGGGGCGATGCTCTGCCCCTCAGGGGCATCGCTCTGTTGCATCCAGAGCCATTCTAGCACCTGAGGCAGAGGCCACAGAGCCATCCTCAGCGCCCGGGCCATCTTTGCTCCAATGGAGCCTTGGCTGCTGGAGGGGAAGAGAGAGACAGAAAGGAAGGAGAGGGGGAGGGGTGGAGAAGCAGATGGGTGCTTCTCCTGTGTGCCCTGGCCTGGAATTGAACCCGGGACTCCTGCACACCAGGCCAACGCTCTACCGCTGAGCCAACCGGCCAGGGCTAAAGATGGTCTTTTAATCTTTCTTTGCTATACGGTCTTATGTCGACTGCTGGCAGTGTGGTTTTCGGCTTAGATGGTTCAATAATTGAGGGCTAGCCGTCTAGTTTGTGACCATGAGAGATTGTTCCAGCCTTGCCCGGAATTTCAGGGTTAGCTTTTGGCTGCCTCATTGGTATTGTCCATATTTATGTTGTTATGGAAAGTTAAGTGGTTTGTTATAAGGCTGGTTATGTTTCCAGACATGAAGATTCACCTGTGGAAGCATTTTGCCCCTGTGACTCTTTTTCATCCACGAAGAGACCTGGAACAATCATTCAGAAATTAAATTGGGGACATTGTGTTACCAAATCAAGATAGGTAAAGCATCCTCTCTCTCTATCAGGTGAGCTTATTACCCTGTGATACAGACGTTGATCACTTTGGCATCAGTGATGTTTGAGATGAGAAAGAAATGCTTATAGCAGTAGCTAATTTCCCTGTATTAATTACCATATTAAGTGACAGTTTTGTTCACACCATGGGTTTTTTTGTTAAGGAGAAAGAAAAAGAACAGTTTTGTGCAGTTCTCTGAAAATTTAGAACAGGGATCTTGGCTCTTGTCCTTAAAAAATTTCAGATCGAGGCCCTGGCCGGTTGGCTCAGCGGTAGAGCGTTGGCCTGGTGTGCGGGGGACCCGGGTTCGATTCCCGGCCAGGGCACATAGGAGAAGCGCCCATTTGCTTCTCCACAACCCCCCCCCCCCCTCCTTCCTCTCTGTCTCTCTTCCCCTCCCGCAGCCGAGGCTCCATTGGAGCAAAGATGGCCCCAGCGCTGGGGATGGCTCCTTGGCCTCTGCCCCAGGCGCTAGAGTGGCTCTGGTCACGACAGAGCGATGCCCTGGAGGGGCAGAGCATCGCCCCCTGGTGGGCAGAGTGTCGCCCCTGGTGGGCGTGCGGGGTGGATCCCAGTCGGGCACATGTGGGAGTCTGTCTGACTGTCTCTCCCCGTTTCCAGCTTCAGAAAAATACAAAAAAAAAAAAAAAAAAAAGATTTCAGATCGAAACAAGAAAAGTGAAAAGCATTCCATTTGTGCTTGGTGGCTTAATAGAAAAAGAAATTAACAACTTTCATCTTATTTTGGCTTAGATGCCTACCTGAGATAGGGTTTGAAACGAGTTTCTTAGTCTTGATTCCCCTTGTCAAAGACCTGGAGATTTATCAATATCTCCAGCAACAAAGAACATTGCTCAGTGCAACCTGATCTAGGTTCTGCTCTCTTCTCCAAGGAACCATCACGTCTTCTGAACTTCTATAGATTTAAACGGGATTTATACTTCATAAACCCATGTGTTTCCAAACCCTCTTGTTATTGCAAGGAAAACAACAGAAACGCCATCCTCTCAATAAGCCAGTCCTGTTCTCTATGAAACTCTAAAGAAAGATTTGTACTTTCCCCAGCCTGAGCATTGGAAGAATAAACCCACTTTGGCCAGCACCTCTCCCAGAAAACGGTGTCTGAGAACGGGTCCTGTGGCCCTGTAACTTTCTAGGCACTAATAGGTGGGATCTGGCAAACTAGCCAGGGTGAATCTCCCACTCCCTCTTCTTTTTACAGTAAGCAGCAACTTACGTTTATGTTTGTCTTTCTGGAATACCAGTGTGTTGTGCTGTTACCTAGTCAGAGACATTTTTACCATTTCCTTGTGGGATTTATAACCACAAGGGCTATTTTCCTGGTGATATTTGGTGTTCGTTTTAGGATTATGCTCACGTGACACTTTGGGAAATTTCCTCCGAAGGAGGAAAATTGGTATTTACGCCCAAAAGGGCCAAGGCTGTCCAGCCTGCACAGCTCAGCTGCGACTTTCTATGCAGTGGGGAGCAGGATGGTTTTAGGTCAGTTGATTTTACTCTTTCATAGGTAACTCCACCTTCCATTTTCCTTTTTCGCTTGAGTTTTTCTCACTTGGCATTCCTTTCTATTGCCTGATGGTTAATATGTAGTCAACGCAGAAAATGTTGGCACCTGAGCATTGCACAAGCTTATCACATATGTGGTGGGGACATGCATGCTTGTGCAGATACAGCTGGGGGTGGCTTTGAAGGGTGCCTAGGAGGAAGGGAAGCAGGGGTGGGGGGGACAAAACAGGCTCAGGTAAATCCTGGTTCTTCCGATGACTAGGTTTATTAATTCCCCACCTTCAAAAACTATAGGGCTCTGCCTGACCAGGAGGTGGTGCAGTGGATAGAGCGTCAGACTGGGATGCAGAAGACCCAGGTTCGAGACCCTGTGGTTGCCAGCTTGAGCGCGGGCTCATCTGGTTTGAACAAAGCTCACTAGCTTGGACCCAAGGTCACTGGCTCGAGGAAGGGGTTACTCGGTCTGCTGAAGGTTCACTGTCAAGGCATATATGAGAAAGCAATCAATGAACAACTAAGGTGTCACAATGAAAAACTAATGATTGATGCTTCTCATCTCTCCATTCCTGTTTGTCCCTGTCTATCCCTCTCTCTCTGTCTCTGTAAAAACAAAAACAAAAACAAAAAACTATAGGGCTCCAAGTGCCCATCAGTGGACAAGTGGATTAAAAAGCTGTGGTACATATATCCAATGGAATACTATGGGGCCATGAAAAAGAAGGAAATCTTACCTTTTGCATCAACATGGATGAACATGGAAACTATTATGTTAAGTGAAATAAGCCAGGCAGAGAAAGAAAAATATCATATGACCTCACTCATTTGAGGAATCCAATGAACAATGTGAACTGAGGAACGGAATTGAGACAGAGGAGAGAGATCAAAGGGACCTGAGGAAAAGAGGACAGAGGGAAAGGGGATGATAGGATGGGATAAACCTGAAGAGAAGAGGGGAGGGCGCTATCAGGAGGGGGGTAAGGGAGATGTTGAAGGGAATATGGGGGAGGGGAGATACATTTGGGGCAACACTAGAATCTATGTAAACACAATAAATTAAAATCAATTAAAAAACCTAAAAAACTATAGGGCTTTTGTAAGAGACTACTTGAAATCATCGAAGGTGAATAGTAGTATGTAATAAATAGTAAATGCCAGTTTACTTTTAAATAATAGCTTTGTCCTTGGTAAATAGATTTGGGGTCCATGTGAGTATTATATATGTAGCTTGGTATCCAATCATTTAACAGTGTCACATTTGAGAAGCACCAACATCCTTTAAAAGTGGTTTTCCTGATTCAATCAACAATCCTACCTCTAAAATTCTACCTATAAAAGAAGTTTAAGATACTTTTGACCAACACATATGTCTGTTTCCGTACTGGTGTGAAAAAAGACTCTGTGAAAAGTACTGTAGTATATCAACACACTCTGATCCTATTCAAAATACCAAGATCTAAGTTTAAGCTATTTCAGTGGTCTGATAGTTTCCACTTTTATTGCCAACACAGAGACGACCTTTTATGGAGCCCCTGACCAAGCGGGGACATTTCTGCTGCTGTTCCTAGGAAGGGTGCTTGCTTTCATAGCCAGTGTGGATGGTCACTGATTGCATTAAGAGACTACCCTCCATGCAGGTGATAGAAAATGCCCTGACTTCCGCTTGGCTGCTGCTAAATAGTGGCTCTGTGGCCACCGCACATGGGGCCAGCACAGGGCTATTGGGAGAAGGTGTACACTTTCATCCTCCAGGGTCTTGGATGTTGCCCTTAACTTTTTGCAGAGGAGGCTGGCTGTTGGGCCAGCACCTTGGGAGCAGATGTTCATTTCCAGGACTCAGAAAAGACTTGACAAACTGACACAGCTGAATATAATTTTTATAGGAAGACACAGCTACTGATGGTCAGCCTGTTCTCTCTTTAGCAGCAAAGTGGGCTTGGGAAACCAGTCAATGTCCCCAAAGGGTTGCCTGGTGCATATAGAGTCAAAGTAATGAGATTAAAAGGCTTTTAGCATTACTTTTCCTTTTCAAAATTACACATGTACCACATTTTCATTGCAGAAAGGTTGGAAAACATGATATGCAATAATGATAAAAGGAGCCCATATATATCATTTAGAGATAGCCATTGTTAATATTTTGCTGTGCAGCCTTACATGCTTTTAAAGGCATCCTTATTGAGTCTTGCAGACTCTAGGGCTTGAGAATAATTCATTCTTTCAGAGTCTTAGGGCCCTGCAAGAGCAATTGTATTTCAGATTTTATTTTGAGCAGGAGCACAAAGGAGAAAAACGTGCTCCTGCAAAACCAACACTTTTGCTAGAGAAATTGGTGGTTGGCTAGATGAATGGATGGAAGAAAGGAGGGATGAATAGATTAATAGAATATTTGGAATGAAAATACTTTAAGTTAACCAGGAGAGTGCATTCTGAAGTTGGATAGCTTTCTTTGGGTGGGTTAAGGTTTTGTCTGCCAGCATCCTGTCTTTGGGGGAATGATGTGATCTGGTTAATTGTCAAATATGCTGTGTGTTCTCTCTCTTCAGACCTCCTAGCCACAGGCAAGAGTATATGTTCCAGGCTGAGTAAATCATATTCTTACAGCACCTTTGATACAATGACTGGTCCAAGGGTGGGCACATGATCCAAACAGGGCTAACCAGAGGCTTTTCCTGGAATTGATATATGAAAAAGTCTCTTTGTACTAAAGTAGCTCAATGGGGAAAATGGCCAGCAAGGTCAGCCTGATGCCTTCTTGCTTGTCATGTGGCCGGGAGCTTGTCTGAGAGTACAGAGCAGCAGTGGAGAAATAGACAAAGGAGTGAGGACGAGAGAGAGAGAGAGAGAGAGAGAGAGAGAGAGAGAGAGAGAATGAGGGGGTGAGAACATTCATCAATGAGTTGACATTGTTTGAGCCTTTGGATCCAGCCATCCTTAAAATTTCCAGTTATGTCAGACAACTTTTCTTTTAATCAAATTAATTTTTAAATTGAGGTAACACTGGTTAATATAATATAAAATTCAGGTGTACAACATTATAATTTTTTTAATAATTTTATTTTTTTAATGGGGCAACATCAATAAATCAGGATACATATATTCAAAGATAACAACTCCAGGTTATCTTGTCTTTCAATTATGTTGCATACCCATCACCCAAAGTCAGATTGTCCTCTGTCACCTTCTATCTAGTTTTCTTTGTGCCCCTCCCCCTTTCCCTCTCCCTCTCCCCCTCCCCCCGTAACCACCACACTCTTATCAATGTCTCTTAGTTTCACTTTTATGTCCCACCTACGTATGGAATAATGCAGTTCCTATTTTTTTCTGATTTACTTATTTCACTTCGTATCATGTTATCAAGATCCTACCATTTTGCTGTAAATGATTTGATGTCATCATTTCTTATGGCTGAGTAGTATTCCATAGTGTATATGTGACACATCTTCTTTATCCAGTCATCTATTGACGGGCTTTTTGGTTGTTTCCATGTTCTGGCCACTGTGAACAATGCTGCAATGAACATGGGGCTGCATGTGTCTTTACGTATCAATGTTTCTGAGTTTTTGGGGTATATACCCAGTAGAGGGATTGCTGGGTCATAAGGTAGTTCTATTTTCAGTTTTTGAGGAACCACCATACTTTCTTCCATAATGGTTGTACTACTTTACATTCCCACCAACAGTGTATGAGGGTTCCTTTTTCTCCACAGCCTTTCCAACATTTGCTATTACCTGTCTTGTTAATAATAGCTAATCTAACAGGTGTGAGGTGGTATCTCATTGCAGTTTTGATTTGCATTTCTCTAATAACTAATGAAGATGAACATCTTTTCATATATCTGTTGGCCATTTGTATTTCTTCCTGGGAGAAGTGTCTATACATGTCCTCTTCCCATTTTTTTATTGGACTGTTTGTTTGTTTGTTGTTGAGTTTTATGAGTTCTTTGTATATTTTGGATATTAGACTCTTATCTGAGCTGTTGTTTGAAAATATCATTTCCCATTTAGTTGGCTGTTAGAAGAATTTAGTTTCATTCTTTTGCATGTGGCTTGATCATGATGTATTATTTTTTTAATATGTTGTTGTATTCGATTTGCTAGTATTTTGTTTAGTATTTTAGCATCTGTATTCATTAGAGATATTGGTCTGTAGTTTTCTTTTTTTGTGCCATCCTTGCCTGGTTTTGGTATGAGGGTTATGTTGGCCTCATAAAATATGTTTGGAAGTATTGCTTCTTCTTCAATTTTTTGGAAGACTTTCAGTAGAATAGGAACCAAGTCTTCTTTGAATGTTTGATGAAATTTGCTGGTATAGCCATCAGGGCCTATCTGTTTATTATTTTGTTATCAGTTTCTCTTGCTGAGCAAAAACTTCTTAGTCTGATGTAGTCCCATTCATTAATTTTTGCCTTCACTTCTCTTGCCTTTGGAGTCAAATTCATAAAATGCTCTTTAAAACCCAGGTCCATGAGTTGAGTACCTATGTCTTCTTCTATGTACTTTATTGTTTCAGGTCTTATGTTTAGATCTTTGATCCATTTTGAGTTAATTTTAATACAGGGGGACAAACTGTAGTCCAGTTTCATTCTTTTGCATGTGGCTTTCCAGTTTTCCCAGCACCATTTATTGAAGAGGCTTTCTTTTCTCCATTGTGTGTTGTTGGCCCCTTTATCAAAAATTATTTGACTATATATATGTGGTTTTATTTCTGAGTTTTCTATTCTGTTCCATTGGTCTGAGTGTCTATTTTTCGGCCAATACCATGCTGTTTTGATTGTCGTGGTCCTATAATATAGTTTGAAGTCAGGTATTTTAATGCCCCCAGCTTCATTCTTTTTCTTTAGGATTGCTTTGGCTATTCGAGGTTTTTTATAGTTTCATATAAATCTGATGATTTTTTTGCTCCATTTCTTTAAAAAATGTCATTGGAATTTTGATGGGAATTGCATTAAATTTGTATATTGCTTTGGGTAATATGGCCATCTTGATTATATTTATTCTTCCTAACCAAGAACAAGGAATATTCTTCCATCTCATTATATCTTTTTCGATTTCCCTTAACAATGGTTTATAGTTTTCATTATATAAGTCCTTTACATTCTTTGTTATGTTTATTCCTAAGTATTTTATTTTTTTTGTTGCAATCATGAAGGAGATTATTCTTTTGAGTTCGTTCTCAAATGTTCCATTGTTGGCATATAGAAAGGCTATTGACTTCTGTATGTTAATTTTGTATCATGCGACCTTACTGTATTGGCTTATTGTTTCTAGTAGTCTTTTTGTGGATTTTTTGGGGTTTTCGATGTATAGGATCATATCTGCAAAAAGTGATACCTTTACTTCTTCTTTTCTGATATGGATGCCTTTTATTTCTTTGTCTTGTCTGATTGCTCTGGCTAGAACCTCTAGTACCACATTAAATAAGAGTGGAGAGAGTGGACAACCCTGTCTTGTTCCTGATTTAAGGGGGAAAGCCTTCAGTTTAGTGCCATTTAATATGATGTTAGCTGATGGTTTATCATATATGGCCTTTATCATGTTGAGATATTTTCCTTCTATACCCATTTTGTTGAGAGTCTTAAACTCAACAAATACCATAAAATTGTGTTGTATTTTATCGAAAGCCTTTTCTGCGTCTATTGATAAGATCATGTGGTTTTTATTCTTTGTTTTGTTGATATGGTGTATTACGTTAACCGTTTTACGTATGTCGAACCATCCTTGAGATTCTGGGATGAATCCCACTTGATCATGATGTATTATTTTTTTAATATGTTGTTGTATTCGATTTGCTAGTATTTTGTTTAGTATTTTAGCATCTGTATTCATTAGAGATATTGGTCTGTAGTTTTCTTTCTTTGTGCCATCCTTGCCTGGTTTTGGTATGAGGGTTATGTTGGCCTCATAAAATATGTTTGGAAGTATTGCTTCTTCTTCAATTTTTTGGAAGACTTTGAGTAGAATAGGAACCAAGTCTTCTTTGAATGTTTGATGAAATTTGCTGGTATAGCTGTCAGGGCCTGGACTTTTATTTTTGGGGAGGTTTTTAATGTTTTTTTCTATTTCTTCTCTACTAATAGGTCTGTTTAGGCTTTCTGCTTCTTCTTGACTCAGTCTAGGAAGGTTGTATTGTTCTAGGAATTTATCCATTTCTTCTAGGTTGTTGAATTTAGTCAACCTTATAATTTGATGTCTGTATAAGCCATAGCTTGCTCACCACCAACAGTCTAGTTTCCACCCATCACTGTATAATTGACCCACTCTGCCCATTTCACCCTTTATCCATCCCCATTCCCCTCTGGTAACCACCAGTCTGTTGTCTGTGTCTGTGAGTAAACTTTTCATTACTGCTTAAGCTAGTTGGAATTGGTTTGGACATAACTACTTCCCCAGTTTTTTGAGACAGGGACCCTGTCTATCTTAGTCTCTACGCACACGGCCAGGCACACACCTGCCCGACTCACTGAGTGTCATCTCTTCTTATTTGTGCTCAGGCTGTAGCTTTTCTGCCTTTCATTCTGCCTTTAAAACTTCAGCTTCCAGCTCTGCATTCATTGGTGGTAATGGGCCAGGCTCTTCCTGGGAAAAAAGGAGCCCAGAGCCCCCTCTTGGAGATCAGCATGAGGGAGGAACCTGTGACCTCTCTGACAGCTGATGGGGTCAGATGGGTAGGGCAGGTCCCGTTTTGATTAATATGCCCATAAAATGGAATTCTGGGACCGACCTCCACTCAGCTCAAGCAACACAAGATAATTGACCTTTGGAAACTGCCTTTGACAGTCTTTTTATTATTTTTATAGGAAAGTCCTGCAAACCAATTATATCTCACAATGGGCCTTTTATGGTGCTATTAGTTTAATGCAGCTTTCAGAGAAATTAGTCCTTAGGGAGCCTGAAATTCTAGAAAAAAAAAAAAGCCCTCCATGGACTTATTTGACTTCTGGATTAGCAGGAAAGATGATTGATAACAGGCCTTTCTCCATGGTAACTTCTGGTATTTTGAGCCATCTGACCAAGGTACCAAATTCCCACATTTTGGGTCTGGTCCCCCAGGGAAAGACCAGGGCAGCGGGGTATTTCATGTTCTGAGGTGCAAGAGTGTTTAAGTTGAACAAGTCACTTCAATGATGGCGTTATCTGCTGCTTCCCCTTCCGTGTTCCAGGCAGATAAAGATAAAACAGTCGAGGTAATTGTGGAGATGGAGTGTCGCTGGCAAATGACCTGAGCACGAAGACCATTTCCAGAGACAGATGGAATGGAGGCTCCAGTAATTTTTCTTGAATCATGTTTAAAGTGGCAGAGTCTGAAAACCAATTCAGTTGGAGTGCCTCTCCGAGGGTCCGGGGCCACCTGAACTTTGAAAATATTAAAGCTCAGAGAAGCTCACCAATGACAGAGAAAGGACGCTATCCCTCAAATAGAGATTTAGGGATAAACTGTGCAGAGCTTGATGGTCACCCACTAGAGAATTCACCGTGTAATTACTGGGGAATCTGGCAGAGCTGCCATTGGGGCTTGGCTCGATTCCAGGGGAGCAATGGCACAGATAAGGGTGGGATCAGCTGAGTTCCCTCGGAGATTTCCTCGTTCATAATTCGGTTTGTTTGGGGACATAGAGGTAGTGGTCCTAGGCACCAGGCACTGTGGAGTTTGTGCTGGCAGCTCTGTGGTTGGGGAAGCAGTTGGAAACTTCTCTCGACTCGCTACCTGCTAATGAAGGAGGTAATGGGCTCTGAAGGTAAAATGACATCTTATGGAACACTTTGCAGCCATTGAAAACCATGTTGTAGAAACTAATGCCATGGGGGAGGTTTCATGATAAATTGCTAAGGGAAAAAAAAATAGTCTACAAAACAGCACACAGGTGTGCTCCCAGATCTTGTTTAAAAAATGACTTATATGTACACATGTGCAAGTAAAGAAACGAAGAAGCAGCTAAAATATTATTTTAAAAGATTTTTTTCACCTTTCAATATTTCTTTTTTTATTATTAATTTATTGTGTTTACATAGATTCTAGTCTCCCCCTGAATACACCCTCCCCTCCCCCGTGTTCCCCAGTACATCCCCCCTGTTCCCCTCCCCAGAAAGCCCTCCCCCCTTCCCTCCAGGATTTGTTTTTCTGCTCTCATCCCATCCTATCATCCCCTTTCCCTCTGTCTGCTTTCCTCAATATTTCTATGTTATCTAAATTTTCTACAATGGCATGCACTTCTTTTATAATAAACAAAAAAGATGTTAAAATCATGTCTTACATTCATGTAGTATTTATAGTTTCTAATGTTTTTTACATACATCCTTCTGTTCGATCTATAGAACAGTTCTCTGAATTAGGTAGGACAGTTATTCCCATTTCACAGATGAGGAAACTGAGGTTCAGAGAAGATCAGAGTCTTGAATAATGCATTGCCTGGCTTGTAAGCCACTGAGCCAGGGCAAGAGCCCAAATCTTGTGCATTCTAGTTTTAATATTTTTTCCACTGTATACTTGGGGTTATTAGTGGTTTTGAAACAAGCCAGCCCACAGTATCTGCCACCACATAACTGCAATCCAAAGTCATGTCACCTCCCCAGAAATGTCTACCCTGATCCCCTGGCTGAGACCAGTTCCTTTGTTAAGAGCGCTCTGAACTGGGTATATTCTTTTCTACGCTGTCCCATACTGTAGCTACTAGCTACCCGTGGATATTTAAATTTGAATTGAAGATAAAATAAATTTAAGTAAAATTAAGCATTTGGTTCTTCAGTCACATTCTAGGTGCACTGTCGCCATATGTGACTGTGCCATTTCCACATATGCCCATCATCACCGAAAGGTCCTGGCAGGGCTGTTCTGAATTGCTCATCTCCTTTTATGATTGCACACTGATTTGTTCAGTTATTTTTGGACTCATGTCTATTTCTGGCAGTAAATTACAAAGCACAGGAGGACAAGGATCTGATCTGCTTCCAGAGTCTGTACACCCAGTGTTGAGTCCAATTCTGACATGTAGAAGTCACTAAATAAACATCTACTGAATGCTTTCCACTGAGTTAGGATGAAGTCCACACGCCTTGGCCAGGCTCCTCAGGTTCTGCATAAGCAGCCTGGTGAGGGTTCAGGCTGCCTTGTCTTCAATCGTCTAGTTGCCCCAAATCTTTTTTCATTCCTTGTGCATCCCGTTTCCCCTTGCCCCTGCACCCTCACAGTGCTGTTCCCTGGACCTGTGCTCTCAATCACAGAGCTGAAGCCTGGTGAGAGGGTGCTGCAGGCATGGGGTGGGCCAGAAAAGATTGAGAGCCACTCAGGTTGAGAAGTTATCTCAGAACTTAGAGATTCCGTCTACCTTCAAGGCTCTTGTTCTTAAACTTATGTTAGTTGGGAGCCATGATAGTTACCCATGAAAACATCCAAGAATGGGCCCTGGCCGGTTGGCTCAGTGGTAGAGTGTCGGCCTGGCGTGCAGAAGTCCTGGGTTCGATTCCCAGCCAGGGCACACAGGAGAAGCGCCCATCTGCTTCTCCACCCTTCCCCCTCTCCTTTCTCTCTGTCTCTCTCTTCCCCTCCCGCAGCCAAGGCTCCATTGGAGCAAGGATGGCCCGGGCGCTGGGGATGGCTCCATGGCCTCTGCCTCAGGCACTAGAGTGGCTCTGGTTGCAACAGAAGTGATGCCCCTGATGGGCAGAGCATCGCCCCCTGGTGGGCGTGCCGGGTGGATCCCGGTCAGGCGCATGCAGGAGTCTGACTGCCTCCCCGTTTCCAGCTTCAGAAAAATACAAAAACAAAACAAAACAAAACAAAAAAACATCCAAGAATGCGTCGGAGCAGGACACAAGCCAATGCTGTGGTTGGTGGCCCGTACTGGGTGTGAGACCAGGTGAGATAGATGGACATGGAGGTGGGGTTAGTGATTGGGGCAGGCAGGGTGATGGGTCAGGAGGACCAGAACTTGAGAGCTGGGCACAATGCGAGTTTTTATTCAAGTTCTAGAAAGAGCCTGAGTCGATAATTATTAATTTATCATGGAGTTATTGAGCACCACTGTGCCCCAGGCACTGTACTGGGTCCTAAGTGCGTATTGTGAGCAAACACATTTGGTCCCCACCCTATGGAATCTGATGAGGAAAATAGACAGCAATTAGATTATCAGAGAAATGAGTGAGTAACCATGAAGCGAAGCGGGAGAGAAATCATCTGAAGGAAAGAATGTATGTTTCTTTGGGAACACAGAGCAAAGGGATCTGGCTGTAGGTGGGGGAGAGGAGATCAGGGAAAGCCTCTCTTCAAAGTATCATTTAAGCTGAGATATAGGTAATGAGTGTTCGAATTAGTTGGTTAAAAGGAATAGCCAAAGTATTCCAGGGAGAGTGTTTATTTAGCACAAGCAAAGGTCCTGTGGTTAGAAGGAGCATGAAGAATTCTGGGGAGTGAAAGAAAGTACACAAACCTGGAATGCAGAACAAAGCATCTCAGGCTGAGTTGCAGGGATTAGGGGCCAGAACATGCAGGGCCTGATTGGATGGTGACCATACATCTCAGCTGGGGTGTCCTGGTTTGCCTTTGTTCACCTGGCAAATTAGGAATAGTGTCTTCTTTTATCCCCAACACTGTTAGATAGCAGAACACATGGTCACCCTTTTGGCCTTGTTAAGGATTTTGTTCTTATTCTGAAATACGCGTAATCGCTGTAGCATTTTCAGCAGATGATGTCCGCACTTGACAGAATTAGCTTCAAGTTTCCTGGATAAGTCCCTGGCTGCAATGAGGAGATTCACTCTGGATGGGATTCAGGCAGGCAGGCAGGCAGGCAGCATGCCCGTTTGGAGACAGTTGCTACAGTGATAAAGGAGAATTTTTTTTCCCATTATCAGTGGAGAGAACTACTCTCTTCCTTGTCAACCCCCCAAATGTTCCAGAACTCAGGTTTTAAGGAGGACCACTCTCCACCCATGAGTTGGCTGGGTTTAGAGCTCCGTGGTGTCTCATCACCATGGGACTCTGTGGCATACAGCCTCAGGGTGAGCAGGACCCTTGTGGGATGTTCTGAGAGGCCAAGGACTTCATACTGCTCTGGAAAAATTTACATAGGTCTCCCTAAATGTTACCCATTGGCCATCTAGCAAACATCTGAAGGCTTCTCCTGGGGCCATCTAAGTGGCAGTTGTAGGGATAGTGTGTCATGTCAAGGCTGTTTGGTGGAGATCTTTGATATTCTGGTAGTGGGTGCTTCTGCTCCCAGAGCCTGTAGGACAGGGGTCCCCAAACTTTTTACACAGGGGGCCAGTTCACTGTCCCTCAGACTGTTGGAGGGCCGGACTATAAAAAAAAACTATGAACAAATCCCTATGCACACTGCACATATCTTAAAGTAAAAAAACAAAACAGGAACAAATACAATATTTAAAATAAAGAACAAGTAAATTTAAATCAACAAACTGACCAGTATTTCAATGGGAACTATGCTCCTCTCACTGACCCCAATGAAAGAGGTGCCCCTTCCGGAAGTGCGGCGGGGTCCAGATAAATGGCCTCAGGGGGCCGCAGTTTGGGGACCCCTGCTGTAGGATATCAGGCGAGGTACTGGGGTTTGCGAGAAATGGTCCAAAACCCTCTGTTGCTGAGCTCTCTCGCTCTCTCTCTCTCTTTGTCATTCTCTCTGTCTCTCTCTCTCTGAAGTGTTTACTTTGTTTTAAATCTGTGTTAAAGTACTCTTATTACCCCACCCGCTAACCTATTAAAATTGCCTGGGCTTGGCTGCTTTTAAAAAGCATCTCAAGCCTTTTCTCTTGCTTGGTGAAATGAAAACAGTCTTATTCTAGTGGAACACTTTATGTTCCGTGCAGTCTAAGAAAACAGCTTTCAGAGCTGAGGGCTCATTTGGAAGCAGCCGGAGCTTGGAGGGGGTAGGGGGAGCAGGAGTGGGAGGGAGAGCAGACAGAGCACGTCCTAGGCGGGGAGGGGACAGAGGAGCCAAGGCTATAAATGCCGCAAGGAGCTGGGGTGGCACCAGCTTAAGTCCAGTCATGAATTGATGACCCTTTTTAGTGTTATTTTATTTCCTGGATTTAATTTTTCTCTTTTAAATTCAGAATTATGCAGCTCTTTAACCAGGAGCCTCTATCTTCACCTCCTTTTATCCCCCCATTCCTCCTGCTCTTAATGTGTTTTTTTTTTTTTTTTTTTGTCTACTTCAAGTTTTTACTGCTTTCCTGGCCCCACTCAAGAACTTCTCTTTCTCTGACACCCACCCGCCAAGCATCTTTGGGTTGTAAATGAACCATCATGGCAAGAAACGGTTTCTGGCTTTCTCCTTCTTAGTGCGGGGGCGCCTATGGCTGGGAGTTTTCAGCTCAGCCTACCTCTCATAGGAAATCCTGGGGCGACTAGCTCTGGACAGGGATGGAGGTCCCTGGGGGCATTGTGCGCCTCTGTCCCCAAGTAAACTAGGTAGTTGTTGACTCTGCAGTTATGACAAACAAAGGCCAAAAGGAACCTCTGAATCCCTGTAAGGCCAGGGGCCACCGCCATCATGGCCATTCACATGCAGGCTCTCATTGAATTCGGGCAGACGGTAGAGAAACAGTGGAGCTAAAAACTGGTGGGCCATCCCTTTATTCTAGCTTTGCACCTGGTCGGCGAGAAACACACAGAGAAAACACTTCCCTTTCTATTCAGGGCTCCCAAAGCTACTCAGTGTCACACATCTGTGTTTTCCTAGAATCAAAGGCCCCCACCAGTCTCAGTCACCTCTGGTTCCCCATCTGCACATCTTCTCCCTTCTCTCTGCATAAACTGGCTTCTTCTTCAGCACTCTGCCATCTTGGCTTCCTCCTCTTCTTCTCCTTTCTCTTCTCCTGCTCCTTCTTCCTCCTTCTAAAAAACTACCTGGGCCCACAAAGACCCTCCTCCTCCAGCAACATTAGCATAACGATAGCCCTTCCCAAGCAGGAAGGTAATTAGCAGTTTCACCTGGGCAGCGCCATTCATGTGAGCAGCACCATTTACGGGGGCAGTGCCATTTTTAACAAAGTGCGCAAACATAAAAATCACATTTTACAAACTTATTTGTCCAACAGTTCCTCTCCTACCGTCCTCCCAAGTCACAGGAGGAACTGAAATCCAGACAGGGGATGGGGAGAGAATGAATTTAGGCACCCCAGGTGCCAGACTCCCAAGCCTTTTCCTATTGGGGAAGAAACTGAGTCTGGAGGGCAAAACTGTCCTGGCCTCTTCTGTAGCATCTAAGGACTTCATAGAACCGCATAGGACAGCTGCTCTTTGTCTTTTTACAGAAGAAGAGGCTGATAGAGGGTAAAGATTTGGCTCAGAAAGAAGCTAAGAATGTGTCTCTAGACTAGATGTTACAGATGCCCCCAGGGCCAGTTTAGCCACCTACGTGAAGATGAAGCAGTAGGGAGTGGTGGGGACTAGGGCAGATGAAAGGCTGCATGCCTCAGATTCAGAGTGCCAGCCTGCTGTGGACACAGAGGAAGGGGTCCGAGTGTGGCCTGATTTCTGACTTTTCAAGAGGGACCAGAAATCTGGACTTTTTAACATATAAAATCCCTCTTTTAAATGTTGGCTGTGTTAAATGTGAAACCCTGAGTTGTGCCTGCATTCAAGCTGTCCTGTGGATCGAGGGCAGCCTCCGCTCTGGGCACATCAGCCAACCTGGGTCACTTGGTAGGGGACAGAGGCGAAGACGGCAAGACGCTGAGATGACTGCTGGCCCTCTCCCCAAGGCTTCCATCTCTGTCACTCCCCCTGAACAACTTTCCTGTTTCTTTGTTTTAAGAGTGGGGACGACGCTTAATGCTGGTGGAACTTCCTGTCTCATCCAGACAGCGAGGTAGGAGGGATCTTGTTGTAGGGCCTGACGGGACTCCCTATGTCTACCTGAATTTTTTTTAAAAATAGCTATCACTTATTGAATGTGCATACCTGACATTATGAGATCATTTCATCCTCACAGTGACCATATGGGGTAGATATTCTTGCCTTTTTTTTTTTTTTATGAAGACATTTGAAGCTCAGAATAAACTTAAGGAACTTATTCAGGGATACGTAGTGAGTGGCTTTCTCTGTCATTACGCTTTCCTTTCCAAAGAGTCACCTCCCAAGAAGCACATGTGCTCATAAACACACCTACTCTATATAAGATACATAAAACTTTTAAAAGTTATTCTATTTTGGTTCCTGAGGCTCCTGTAGAAAAGCTACCTGCCTACCTTGCACAGTGTATCATTAGTGAGCATGTCCTCGGATGAGCTCAGCTTCCCCACTGACTGCAGGGTATCGGCTCAGCAAAGGTGCCAGCCAGGGTTTGGCTGTGGCTCTTTTCTCTTTCCCAGCTCCCAGAGAGGGAGTGCCAGCCCTGGGCACAACCCAGTCCACCTTTGTGGCAGTCAGAAAGCTGGCACCATGCCAAAGGCAAGCCCGGAAGAGAAGTCAGCTCCCTTCCTGTCTTCCTGTTCCCGAGCTGAAGCCAGGCTTTCTGCTCTCCCTCCTACCCCCTCCCTCCATAACAGAATTGGATCTGCCTGCCACCGCCCAGCACTGTCCCTTCCCCAGTCTAGGCCACAATCCCTGGCACAGGGTCAGGTGCACAGTGGAGCTCCACACCACCTGCCTGACTGACATGAAGCTCAGGAGAGGGTATCTGTTCTATTTTTATGAAAGTGGTGCATTTTATTTTTAAAATTGGTTTATGCTAGAGATCACATATTTACTGGGAACAGAAATGCCTCAGAGTTAAGGGGAAGAATATTCTAAGGCTTTGAGCCTGCTGGAAGGTAAAATCTGGACAATTAGGCCACAGGGAAGGTAGAAACTGGCTACTTCCAGGACAAGAGCTGCCGTAGAATTCCCTGACCCAGGCTCCGTTTCTGGCCTGCCCCCTTCTGTGGCTGGGGGCACATCACTCGGGTGAGATGGCCATTACTGATTGAATTGGCTATAGACAGGGCACCCCAAAATGCTTGGTGCCTCTATTATTTAAGACAATATTAATGTTATAGCTAAGATTAGTTCAGAATGCACAGAATGGATGATGTCATCCTTCTCAGTGCTTTTCACCAAATGCCTCTGCTCTTAAAAGATTTTATTTACTAATTTTTTTTTTTTTTTTTTTTTTTATTCATTTTTAGAGAGGAGAGAGAGAAGGGGGGAGGAGCTGGAAGCATCAACTCCCATATGTGCCTTGACCGGGCAAGCCCAGGGCTTTGAACCGGCAACCTCAGGATTTCCAGGTTGACGCTTTACCCACTGCGCCACCACAGGTCAGGCTTATTTACTAATTTTAGAGAGAGGAGAGAGAGAGAGAAGGGGGGAGTGGAAAGCATCAACTTGTAGTAGTTGTTTAACTTACGTGCCTTGACCCGGGCAAGCCCAGGGTTTTGAACTGGCGACCTCAGCATTCCAGATCCACGCTTTATCCACTGCGCACCACAGGCTAGGCTGCTCTACATCTTTAAAATTAAAAAAAAAATTAAATTTTATTTTAAAAAATAACAATATATCCTTGCTAGTACTTAAGTCAAGTGAGCCCCCATTGGATAGTAACAACAACAACAAAAATCAGAGGGCAGAAAGTCAGGATCCTTTCCTGTTGAGAAGAGGTGATATCAGGGTTTACATCTCAACTCAGACCCTGGACTGTCCCAACTTTCTTTTGGAAAAATGATAACAATATAGGATAAAGAATATTTTTACAGGCAATCTCTGACACTGGGATAATAATGTCCCTATATTGAAGTAGTTAAGAACACCCAGAACAGTGACTGGCACATGCTAGTTGCTCAGTGAATGACAATTGTGATTATTAACTCCTGAGAGGTGGGGTCAGCTGCACCTAGACTGAAGTGCAAAATAAAGTTATTTAACTGAATAAGTGGTCAGCGGCTTGTATGGGATGGACTTGGTGAAAGAGGAACAGAGAAACGGCCTGGTTTGGCAGGAAGAAAAAGCTGGAAAGGAATGACCACAGCGGTTTTGCAGAAACACTAGTGGTTATAACTGATATGCTAAGAAAGAAGAAAAAGTAACAATCATATATGCTGCACTAAAACCACAAAAGACAGAAAAAGAGTGGAAGACAAAAAAAGAAGGTACAAAGAACAAGGACAACATATAGCAAAGAGTAACAAATGTGATAATATTAATCTAACTATACCAATAATCACTTTGAATGTTGATGCTCTAAATGCACCAATTAAAAGACAGAGGTTGTCAATGTGGATAAAAAAACAAGACCCAAATCTGTTGTCTACAAGAAACCCACATTCAATATAAGACACATAGATTAAAAATAAACAGATGAAGAAAAATATACCATGGGGACACTAATCAAAAGAAAGCAGTAGTAGTTATATTAACCTTTGACACAGCAGATTTCAAACTAAGGAAACTTATTAGGGATAAAGAAAGTCTTTACATGGTAATGAGGAAGTCAATTCTCCAAGAAGATATAACAATTCTTACCAACTGCTCTTTAGCTTAATAATACAGCATAAAATTATAGGAAGGAAAAACTATTAGAATTGTAAAGAGAAATAGATGAATCCACTATCATAGTTGGAAATTTCATCACTCCTCAATCAGAAATAGATAGATCTAACCAGCAGTAAGAACCTAGTTGAATTCAACAATATCAATCAACTAGATATAGTTGATATCTCTAGACAACTTCATCCAACAACAACAGAATACACATTCCTCTCAATTCACATGGAACATTCACCAAGAGAGACCATATTCTGGGCCAGTAAATATACCTTAACAACTTGAAAAGAATAAAAACCATACAATGCCTGCTGTCAGACCACAATGGCATTGAACTAGAAATCAATAACAGAAAGATAACCAGAAAACCCCAAAGTCTATGGAGATTAGCTAGCACTTCCAAACATGAGTCAAAGAAGACTCCTTAAGAGAAACTTAAAAATATTTGAACTAAATAAAGATGAAAACACAACTTAATGAAATTTCTGGGATGCAGTGAAAGCAGTACTTTGAGGGAAAGTTATAGCAACAAATGTGTATATGAAAATAGAAGAAAGGTCTGAAATCAGTCATCTGAATTTTTACCTTATGAAATCAGAAAAAAAAGAACAAATGAATTCCAAAGTAATCAGAAGAAAAGATTTAGAGCAGAACCCTGGCTGGATAGCTCAGCTGGATAGAGTGTTAGCATTGTCTCAATACACAAAGGTTGTGGGTTTGATTACTGGTCAGGGCACATACAGAAGCAGATTGATGTTTCTCTCTCTTTCTCAAATCAATAAATAATTTTTTAAAGAAAAGAATTAGAGTAGAAATTAATGAAATTGAAAACAGGAAATTAATAGTGAAAATCAATGAAAGCAAAAGATGGTTCTTTAAAAAGATCAATAAAATTGATAAGCCTCTAGCTGTTGGTGACCCAAAAATAAACAGGGTATTTTGCAGTGTGTATTTTGGGGACAGAGGTGCTGGGAGCTGACTGTAAGCTTACAGTCTGTCCAACCCCCCACCTCACCTGCCTGATTAAGTTACAAAGGGCTGTGTTTCAGTACTTGTCCTGCCCATCCATGTTCCCTGGAAAGACTGGAAGCTAGTTACTTCTTTGTTTAAATTTAAGATGATGGGGGTTTTTCTGCACCTGGTGGTTTTCTTGTGTTGCCTTGGAAATGTGATTGATTTGCTAATGGCCCACCTTGCCCAGAGAATAAAGAAGGATATCTTTCTGGGGGCAGCCATGTTTTTTGTGGCTGGAACAGGGCAGGAATGACTGTTGGCAAGGAGCTGTGGCATCCTCCCAAACCCATCCTGTATATATCTTTAAGTCTCTGTCTATTTTTCATTTAATTTCATACCGATTCCCACTCGAGACCCTGGAATAGACTCGTAGCTCAGGTCGCAGCATCTAGCCAGACTAAGACAATAAAGAGAGAAGACATATTACTAATATCAGAAATGAAAGAGGAGACATCAAAAGGTCCAAACTCAGAGCCTCAGGAAAGCCTTCTCAAAAAGTCCAAAATAGCTTTTTAAACAAAAATTTGAATTCACAGAGAGCACCCCCTGGAGGCAGTCAGGCTGTACTGTTCAGTCCCCTAAGGAAATGGGACAAGTGGCTGCAACGAGGGAGCAGGCTGGACAGAGTCCCATAGCAGGCTCAGGTGCAGTTCCAGGCCCGGAGGATCAGATTGCTCTAGGCACCTGCCCACTCTCCTGGGAGCTTGGAGAGGAAGGATTCTTGCCCAGAGACAGGCTGCTGGGAACCTTGGCTCCCTGGTTGAGACGCCTGCATGGGCAGGAGGCAGGGGCTCAAGCTCATGATTCTCCTTTATTTCCAGGAGTAACCAAGAGAGCCAAAGGTGGGTCTAATGAAGACAGAGGCCAAGTCTAGCTTGTGTGGCCTAGGGGTTTCTGTAGCGCAGAGTAGGGGTGCAGGAGAGGTCCTCCTACTCCTGATTGGCCCGTATGCCTGAATAAATGCTGCCTTTTCACCTGGCACAGGGATCAGCACACCTCCTTGGGCGGGAGACAACGACACCCAAGTCTCAGCTCCACTTCGCATTCTCTGTGTGACCTGCAGCACGTTCCTCTCTGGGTGTCAGTTTTCGTCATCTGTTTTAAATGAAAATAATAACATAGGGTTGGGTCAATGCTTGACCAATGTCAACCACTGTTATTAAACAGTAAATCTCCTCAGAGCAGAAGCCACGTTTCCTTCCTCTGTTGATCTCTCTGGGGCAGTTCAGTGCTCCACTGGCTTCCTGGATGGATGGGGCTGAATGACATCTTATTTATGCCTTCAAACCTAATACACATTCACCCATTTCTACTTCCCAGTGAGCTCATCCATTAGGCAGCTGGTGTCATGGTGAAGAACACAGATTCTATGGCTGGAATGCCAGGCTTTTAATACCAGTTAAACCATTCATTAGCCAAGTGACTTTAGGCATATTTTACCTATGAGTTCCCTCGTAGGTAAAAAAGAAGCAACATCCTTTATTTGTAGCGTTCTTGTCAAGAATGAATGACTGCACACACTTAAGCTGTAGAGGGTGCCCTGTCTCTCAGATCTTGCTCCTCCCTCCGGAGGACGACAGAGTGGGGGGAGGCCTTAGGAGAAGCCAAGAAGCAAAGCCCTGTGTCCCTTCAGGCCCTGGCCCTGCAGTCCCTCAAGGGTGTTGGCTACGGCCCAGGTGCCTGGGAGAGGCATACTAGGGAGGCAGGCTCTTGTGGCTCAGACAAAGCCTGGGTGGCTGAGCATGTGGGCTGCCCATTGAGGGGCCTGGTGGGTGTTTGTCAGCCCTCCAGAACCCCATCCAGGTGTGAAAGGCACACAGCTGGCTAATTAGGCTGAAAGCTGCATTAAGGAGCCACAGAGAGGAAGTCTGACATCTGTTCCCCTCAAAGTCCTCACCTGGCTCCTTTGTGTTGCTTCTATGTGAGAATGGGTCCCCCTCCTCCCAGCTGAAGGCCAGTGTTGGGGGCAGAGGGGAGGCAGTTAGTAGGGTTGTGAGCACACCCCTTACAAGCTGTGTGCTCTCAGCACTGGCTTTTTACTCAACACTACCCTTGAGGGAGCCGGTCTTGTTTCTATTTGGGAACAGAGCACAGATCTGGTTTTTGTACCCAGTGGACACAATTTGCTGCACCCCTCCTCATGATTCACTTATTTGTTTTTTTTTTGTCATGTAAGGAGAGCTCCTTACAATGCCCCATCCAAGAGGGAATCGAGGCCGTGATCTGGATTCCTGAGGGTGGGAAACAAAACTAAATGCCGACCAAACTCCTATGTTTGGCTTCATGCGTGGGTAACTTGGATGCAGCACCTCTTCAGTCTTCTCACGGTCACCCGGTGCAAAAACCAGAGGAAGTTCACAATCAGTTGTTTCTTTGGTTTGTAGTGAAGCCAGAGCTTGGACGCACATATTTACCAGTATTCAGTGTGTTCCCAGCTCTCTTCTGTCACCCAGCTGAGGACAGAAAGAGGAGGAGGCAGGAATGGCCACTGACATACATACATTGACCATTTACAAAATGCCATTCAGTGAGCAATCAGGTCTCTGTCTTTTTATGTGTATATTGTTCATTAGAAAAGCTAATATTTACGGAGTGCTGATTGTGTCCCAGGCGTTGTTGTAAGTGTCACATCCTCAAACTCAGGACTCTGACCCCAAGCCTATATCATTATCATACTACTATACTGTGTTTCAGATTTTTATCTATTTTAAAATAGTTAGTTGTCACAGCCCTCTTATGGTGGCTATTACAACCATCTTCATGTACAGGCTAGGAAACTAAGTGAGCACCAGGGAGGTGAAGTCACTTAGGGAATGGGTTAAGAATACTAACATCGCGGGCTCCTGCTCAAACTAGAGATACATCAATTATTCACCAAAGAGTTTGAATATGCATCAATTCTGTCATGCCTTGAGAAATGATATTTGACTGTTAATTTGCTATTGTATCCCTGGTACCCGGGTCTGTTGCCTGGCATAGTAACTATCTACTGAATGGGTGAATTCTAAAGTCTGTTCTTCTGCTAGACCATAACCTCTGTTCCTTTGATAAATGAGTCTGTGCCCCACTAGGCAGGGCTGTCTGGGCAGAAGAGCTCCGGGTACTCTGAAGAATAGTCTGTGTCCTTGGTTTCCTGCCCCGACACAAGGCAGCCTCCAGTCTGGACTCACCTGCCTATAGTTTATCATTCAACTTGGAAGGTATGCAAGAATATCAGTGAAATACAGATATGCCAATGAAATAAAAACTCACTCAAGCTTTATGAATTTTAATGTTCAGAAACACATAAAAATCACTATCATTGAATGTTTCCACCAAGGCCCACACATGGATGTGAATATATTTATTCAATCAAAATCAGGTTTTTTCACAACTGGTCTGCCTCTGTGATGTCCTGAGTCAGTACACATCAAAAGAAAGGTACATTACATGAGATGAAAAGAAATTTTTTTTCTTCTGTATAATCCAGTGTCCATCACACTCGATCTCTAAGGAAATGACAATTGTTATTTGTTTCAGGATTTTCTTTTTAAAAATTTTTTTTTATTTTTTTATTAATTTTAATGGGGTGACATCAATAAATCAGGGTACATATGTTCAAAGAAAACATGTTCAGGTTATCTTGTCATTCAATTATGTTGCATACCCATCACCCAAAGTCAGATTGTCCTCTGTCACCTTCTATCTGGTTTTCTTTGTGCCCCTCCCCATCTCCCTTCCCCTCTCCCTCCCTCTCCTCCTCCCCCCCCCCCCGCCCCCGTGACCACCACACTCTTGTCAATGTCTCTTAGTCTCGTTTTTATGTCCCACCTATGTATGGAATCATGCAGTTCTTATATTTTTCTGATTTACTTATTTTATTCTGTATAATGTTATCAAGATCCAACCATTTTGTTGTAAATGATCCGATGTCATCATTTCTTATGACTGACTAATATTCCATAGTGTGTATGTGCCACATCTTCTTTATCCAGTCATCTATTGAAGGGCTTTTTGGTTGTTTCCATGTCTTGGCCACTGTGAACAATGCTGCAATGAACATGGGGCTACATGTGTCTTTACGTATCAATGTCTCTGAGTTTGGGGGGTATATACCTAGTAGAGGGATTGCTGGGTCATAAGGTAGTTCTATTTTCAGTTTTTTGAGGAACCACCATACTTTCTTCCATAATGGTTGTACTACTTTACATTCCCACCAACAGTGGATGAGGGTTCCTTTTTCTCCACAGCCTCTCCAACACTTGCTATTACCTGTCTTGTTGATAATAGCTAATCTAACAGGTGTGAGGTGGTATCTCATTGTAGTTTTGATTTGCATTTCTCTAATAACTAATGAATCTTCATATATCTGTTGGCCATTTGTATTTCTTCCTGGGAGAAGTGTCTGTTCATGTCCTCTTCCCATTTTATAATTGAATTGTTTACTTGTTTGTTGTTGAGTTTTATGAGTTCTTTGTGTATTTTGGATATTACGCCCTTATCTGAGCTGTTGTGTGAGAATATCATTTCCCATTTAGTTGGCTGTCTGTTTATTTTGTTGTCAGTTTCTCTTGCTGAGCAAAAACTTCTTAGTCTGATGTAGTCCCATTCATTTATTTTTGCCTTCATTTCCCTTGCTTTTGGAGTCAAATTCATAAAATACTCTTTAAAACCAAGGTCCATGAGTTTAGTACCTATATTTTCTTCTATGTACTTTATTGTTTCAGGTCTTATATTTAGGTCTTTGATCCATTTTGAATTAATTTTAGTACAAGGGGACAAACTGTAGTCGAGTTTCATTCTTTTGCATGTGGCTTTCCAATTTTCCCAGCACCATTTGTTGAAGAGGCTTTCTTTTCTCCATTGTGTGTTCTTGGCCCCTTTATCAAAAATTATTTGACTATATATATGTGGTTTTATTCCATTGGTCAGGATTTTCTTATGCTCTGTTGGTAGCTGTGTGGACATGAGGGCCGTGTTCCTCTCTGGGCCCGTCCAGTGTCTTTTTCTGGATAGCCATCTCTCTCTGCCTGTCAGGGTACCCCCAGCACTCTCTGGGAAACCTGGGGAAATACTCAGGAGCTTAAATGCCCTTTTAGTCTGAACAGGAATCTAAGTCGTCCCAGCTGTCTTCTTGAATGGGGTAGCGCATGAGACACATTGAGTTTACACTTCTAGCTCAGTCATGAGCTGGGTGAGCTTTAGCTAGTTATTAAGCCAGTGTTATTATTATTATTATTATTTTAATTTGAGAAAGAGATACTAAAATCTAACCCTTACAGTTAGTATTGAAGTATATAAAAATATACCGCTCACAAAAATTAGGGGATATTTTATCACTTCATATTCATTTTTGAAATATCCCCTCATTTTTGTGAGCAGTATATATTCTGCTTTTCCTCTGATGCATCCTAATTCCAGAGGACACTGACCATGTGCCCGGGGGTTCTGGGAGTTCAGTCCTAATCCCAAAGCTTTCGGCTCTATGTGAAACCTTTTTGCAAAGCTTGTGCTATATTCTGTAGTGTACACATGCTTGTTTTGACACCCAGTGGTGCTCTCCGCCCCTCCTCAAACTTTGGATGGAGCACCGACCTCCAGGATGACGGTGCATTGTGCACATCCTGCAAAGCTCTGTGACTTCTGGCATCCCCTGCCAGTTTCTACCACCCACTCATCTCCCATTTCACAGGTATGATCGTGCATCTGAGAAAGCATTGAGCACAGTGCCTAATCCTTGGTAAGGCCACCTTAATGTAGCTTGAAAATACCGTAATCTCTGTAATAAAGGCTGAAGAGGTCAGCAGGTAAAGAGCTCTTTGGAGAACACCTGTGTGCCCTTCTGCCACCCCCAGACCTGCTACCCTCTGCTTTCCTGTGATTCGAGCTCCCCTCGAGTCCCCCAGGGTCCAGGCACTTGCTGCTTATTGAGTTTGTCAGCGTTTCCCCCTTGGATCTCAGACTGACTAATTAGCCTTCCTTGCCTGATTGCTGAAGCCACAGGGCACTGCCAGGCTAGTGCTTTGCACACAGCATCTGCTGATCAGAAGCTAGGCTGAGTCCTTAACCCTAGCTTGTCAGCTCTGCGCTCTACATGTGTGAGTACATACGGGCTTGCATGGAGGTCAGTGTGTTTACCCCTGTGATCTCAAGGGATGTGATATGTATTGCTCATAGAGTTGGTTGATTTTTCCCAGGCTGGTCAGAGCTGATAAGAGGACTTGGAGCTTAAATGCCCTTTTAGTCTGAACAGGAATTTAAGTCGTCCCAGCTGTCTTCTTGAATGGGGTAGCTCATGAGACACATTGAGTTTACACTTCTAGCTCAGTCATGAGCTGGATGAGCTTTAGCTAGTTATTAAGCCAGTGTTATTATTATTATTATTTTAATTTGGAAGATATAAACCAAAAATATTCATCAATATTGAAGATAATTTAGGGGGAAAGTGATGTTGGGTAACAAACTGTTTTCCCTTTTAATTTAATTATCTATTTATTATTTATCATTGTTATTATTATTATTATTATTATTATTTTACCATTTAACTTCACCTTTTGGTTTAAAAACAAGCAGGGTCAGTAAAAAAATAAATAATAAAAATAAAAGGTCAGGCTGGGTAACAGAGAGTTTTTCTTCTTGTATACATTTGCTATAGATTTTCTCAGGTTGAAAGTGGGTCATAGCCCTGGCCAGTGGCTCAGTGGATAGAGAGTCAGTCTGGCATATGGATGTTCCAGGTTTGATTCCTGGTCAGGGCACATAGGAGAAGCAACTATCTGCTTCTCTTCCCCTTCCTCTCCTCCTTCTATCCTTCTTCCCCTCCTGCAGCCAGTGGCTTGATTGGTTCAAGTATGGCCCCAGGTGCTGAGGATAGCTTGGTTGGTTCAAGTGCATCAGCCTCAGGTGCTAAAAATAGCTTGGTACTCAAGCATCGGACCAAGACAGGGGTTGCCAGGTGGATCCTTGTTAGGGTGCATGTGGAAGTCTGCCTCACCATCTCTTCTCCTCTCACCTAAGAAAAAAAAAGAGAAATAATAAAAAAAAAAAGAAAGAGGGTCATGTCATCAGCTATCTCCTATGCTTTCTTAGATGCTCCCTCTCCTGCTAAATCAGGAACCCAGCTTCTGCAAAAAGCCTCTCCCGTGTTCTTGGGCATACCTGGGAGTATCCTGTGAGAGCTCAGGCAAGCCCGGTCAGCCACCACAGGTATCTGCCCAGTCTTGCTGCTGCCAGACCAACTATTTCTACCCCTGCTGGACAATGTCCACGTGGCACTGCCCCTTCTCCTAGTCTTCCCACAGAGCACCGCAGTCTCACTCCATGGACACCTACCCTGCTGCTGAGAGGTTAAAGCATGGCTGGGCGTGGCCCAGCTGGAAGACATGGCTCCACTTTGTGCTTCCCCAAAGCAGTCCTGCTGGAAGCTGCTGCCTTGAAGAGGAGTCGGGCAGAGAAAGGCTGAATGAGTCAAAGCAAAGGGAACACAGGCATCTGTGCTCACTGTACTTGGGTCAAAGGTGGGGTCTGGGCTTGGACAGTCTAAGAGGGAATTGGGGAGCAGGCGTCAGGTAGGGCTAGCTAGCTGGGGACTGGGCTTGTCTGGGTCCTTGGCTTCACCCTGCGTCCCATGTTGACTACTCTCCAGGTCACAGAGGACCCCTCAGGTCCATGCAGAGAGAGCCATCTTTGCAGACTTCTGTGCCTGCAGGGGGTGCTGCCCTACTACCCTGGACAGAGGCATTGGAAGACAGAGGCCACGCCAATTCGATACCCAGGTGGGTGTGGGGCGGGCCAGCTCCTCGGTTCCCCTGAGTCTCTCAGACTCCCGCTCTGACCCACAGCGTTCGCTCCAGCTGCAGTCCCAGCCGCCTTCCGAGCAGCCTTCCCTGGGCAGCTCAGTAACTCCACCTTCAGCCTTCCCTTTTCTCTCTTTCTCTGCTAATGACTTTTGTAGTTAATGAGGTTTTCCCTCCCTGTTCTCTAATTATATGACTCTGGGGTCAAATTTAGTAACAACCCAGCTATCTGTTTATGCACCACTGGGCTTTTCAGCTCTTCTCCCAAAGTTTTTCTATGACCCTTTTATTTTTTACGGCCGCAGCAAACAAACCGGCTTGGAGAGGATGGTTATTTTCCGAATGGGGAGCCTCTGTATGTGAAGAGACTCTGATGTTGAATGTGAATAATTAACAAGAAAAATTGTTGAGATCCTTGACCTTAAGGCCAAGTGTTCGGCAACTCAATTAATGCTCACCTTTAGTTATCCAATGTTTGGTGGGCTTTTTATTTTTCTGCTATGAAAATAGAGCCTAATAATTATGATGCCCGCAAAGAATAGTCCCTTCTTGTCAATTATATTATCACGGAAGTCTGCATCTCAATCAAATGCACTAAGTCCTTCTTAAACATCTGTTGAAGTTGGCACTGTGTTGTTTGCTGTAGGGAAGCGGCTAGGGGAGCTCTAAAAGAATAGATGATGTTGGAGCCCAGCTTCAGGACCTCTGGCCATTCAGAGCTATTCACCAGACTGCTGTGCAGCCTGGGCTAAGAACCGCGGCTCTGGGAGGAAGGGAGAAGGCGAGTGTTCCTCACTCTAGGTAAGCGCAGAGAGCAGCTGTCGGATGCCTGCATGATGCTAGGCACTACTGTTTTCTTTTATGAGAGAAGAGAGAGAAAAAGACAGATAGGAAGGGAGAGAGATGCGAAGCATCAACTCATAGTTGCGGCACTTTAGTTGTTCATTGATTGCTTCTCATATGTGCCTTGACTGGGAGGTGGGGGCTCCAGCAAAGCCAGTGACCCCTTACCCAAATCAGCAACCTTGGGCTTCAAGCCAGTGACTTTGGGCTTCAAGCCAACGATCATGGGATCATGTTGATAATCCCATGTTCAAGCCAGCTACTTTGCCCTCAAGCCAGTAATCCTGCACTCAAGTTGGTGACCTCAGGGTTTCAAATGTGGGACCTCAGTGTCCCAGGTTGATGCTCTATCCCTTGTGCCACCACTGGTCAGGCGGTGCTGGTCACTTTTGCAGCCATTATCTTGCCTCTTAGCTCTTTACCTTGACTGAGTTTCTTAAATTCTAAGCATAGATGCCAATTCTGAGACTCAGAATCAAAGTGATACAGCCCTAAATCTCTGGCTACGAAACGCACACCTTTTGCACCCTCTTAAGCTATTCACTCCAGGAGAAGACACAAGGCTATGTGTAATTAAATGCCAAACACTTGATTCTGGTTCAGTAGGCATTTAGAAGAGAGAGGGGGAACGAGTTTGGAGAATTGGTTTTGCTGAGGAGGTGAGATTAAAGTGGGACAAGGCAGATCCCTGGGACGAGCTTGGGAAGCGGAAGCAGGCGATGCTCCTCCCATTCCCAGGCAGGCCGAGAGATTTCCCAGGCGTGACTTCCACTGTCATCATCAACAGGTATGTGTTGGGAGGAAGAAGGTAGATAGGGTTGACAGTTCACTTTCCAGGCTAGGCTTCTGAAATTTGTGATCCTCGAGAGGGTCATTGGCATCTCCAGCTTTGCAGGTTTATAACTTCAGCTTTTTCACTTGGACAGGCACTGAGGTTCTGGGGAATGGATGTGGAAATTTACAACAGAAGGTTTCTCCAGCCGCATGCACTTGCAGGGGCATTGCCTCCTGGGAGGCGGGGTGGGGTGGAGGGAAGATAGCAGCGCTGGACGAGACTCCCAGCCCTGATCGGAGTATTGCCTGTGGATCCTGGAAGAGGAGCAAAGGGAGCTGGATATTCACCAAGAATATTGCCTCCCATTTATCCTGAAGATCCTTTTCCTTCATTCAGAAATGTTTGCTAATAGAATCAGAACAGCCATTCAAGTGGGCAGGGATCCCACCAAGCAGGATTTCTTTTGTCTTTCTGCACTGGGTCCGATACATTATGACAACTTTGTCAAGGTAACTTGGAGTTAATTAGATACACCTTATCTCATTGGTTACACTCTTTTCTCCTTGAAGCATCTTTATGTTTTATTGTGGTAAAATCTGCAATAACAGAAAACTTACCCTTTTAAGTTGTACAGTTCTGTGGCATTAAGTACGTTCACATTGTTCTCCAAACGTCAGTATCATCCATCTCCGGAATTTGTTAATCTTAAACTGAAATGCTGCACCCATGAAACACTAACTGCCCGTCTCCCCTTCCCCCAGCCCCTTGCATCCTTGATGGGGCATCAGACACCCCAAGAAAAAATTCTCCAGGTGTGTATAAGTCTGACGTGGGATCATGTTTAAATGAAAGGTCTTAGATCTTCCCTTCATAGATTTTCATTCCACGGCCATTATCTTGCCTCTTAGCTCTTTACTCACAGGTCTGGAGTGAAGTCTGGGGCCCATGTTTCTGTGATAGCGACACAGCAGGTCTATGGATCTTAGGGCTCTAGGCAGGTGTTCCCTGGATCCTAGGACACCAAAACTCCTGCAGCCCTAAAAGCCCCCCTCCACCTAAAAGTCCTCCTTGACTGATGAATAGTGAAGTAATTAATGCTCCCTGGCCAATGGATTTTGAAGATGCACAATTCCTTTTTCTTGCCCCAGATACTCCCTGGTTTCTTTCTGGACATAAACCAGGTTCTGAGCCCGTGACACGTTTATCCTCTCTGCTTCTACTGCTTTGTTGTTTTCTTGAGGGCTGAGTAGTAAGGGACATTTAAACTGACTTCTGTATTTCCATTGACTAAAAACTGGGACAATTCCAGAAAAATCCCGGCTCTTTAGGCATAAGTATGTGAGTGTAGATAGTCACTTAGACATTTCTAGTATGCTAAGTTGGTCACTGTCCAAGTGTGGCCCCTGGGCTGGCAGCATCAGCACCAATAAGAAACTCATTAGAAGAGCCAATTCTTGGGCCTCACGCCTACCCTGCTGAATGATTCCTATGTACAACGACATGTGAGAAACACTGCTTTAAACGCATTGCCTAATTTAACTCTCACAAAGTACTGAGAGAATCCCCAGTAAAGAGAAAACAAGGACATATGGAAAGGTTCAAGATAAGGGGGTTGACTAGGACCCCTCAAAAATTCCAGTGCCAACTAATTTGGGGGCTCTGGGGACACAGGCAGGCAAGTGCCTTGCACACTTTCTATATCCCTGGCAGCCAGTTGCTATGTATAGAGACAGGTCCAGGTGGCCATTGCAGACACAGAGGAGAAGGACAGAGTGGCCAGAAGAGCATGCGAATGGGAGTCAAGTGCTTGGTGTCAGGGGACCATTGTGCAAGGACTGCAGCCAGGAGGCATCCTTCCACACCGTTCCCCTTTGTGCCGTATGTAGCTGGCTAAATACATCCCAGAGGGGACCCTCTGTCCTCTGACATCAGCAGCTGGTCTACGGCTATACCACCCTGAACGAGCCCGATCTCGTCTGATCTCGGAAGCTAAGCAGGGTCGGGCCTGGTTAGTACTTGGATGGGAGACATCAGCAGCTGGCTGTGCTCTGCAGGAGGTGGCCGCGAATGATCTGCTTGGGAAGTGTCATTACTCTGTGGTCCCTGCACGGCAGGGTGAGAGGAGGGAGAGCACCGGAGGCCAACTGTTGGCTCTGGGACAGCGCAGAGATTGGCATTGGTGCCATTTGGTCTCGGCTGCTGCGTCCCATGACCCCAGGGAATAGCAGTGCTTGCTTCTTGTAAGCCAGCTGTTGATGGTATCTCCGAACAAGCATGAAATCCCTCAATTGCTGTTTCTCTTTATCCTTTAAAGTTTCCTTTGACGAGTGCACAGTTTGTTAATGGAAAAATCAACGTATCTGTCTGACACTGGCTCTGGCAGAGAGGCTGCCGGGCGTTAAATTGTTGTCTAAAATTTTTCTCCTGGCCCAGCCTGGGGTTCAGATGAGTGGTGATGAATTCATTCAACCAATATTAGGTTATTACTGCGGGTGCCAGGCAAGGCTGTAGGCGGGGCTGCTGTGGTGAGCAGACAGTCCCTGCCCTCACGGAGCTTACCTTCTAGAGGAAGCAGACAGAGATTTTTTTGTTTATTTGTGATAGGTTGTAAAGAGTGAAATAGTGATATGGTACCAGGGATCAATTGCAGCCTAATACAAGCATTCTTAAAACTTAGTGGTTTAAAACAAGACCTGTTCAATTTGCTCACAATTCTACCATCAGGGCTGAACTCACTCAGCAGGGTGGTTCTTTTGCTAATCTTGCTGATATTCGCCTATGTGGCAGCATTTGGCTGGCAGGTTGGGGTGTCTGGGATCAGTCAGATCAGCTGGGTCTCTCTCTCTCTCTTCATGAGGTCTCAGGGCCTCTCCCTCTCCATGGGGCTTCTCTGTGTGGTCTGTCCAGGGATGGGCACATTTCCACAAGCACAGAAGTAGAGGCTGCCAGGACTTCTTCGGCACAGCATTGCCTCTGCCACATTCCGTGGTTAAAACGAATCACCAGCCCAGCCCAGATTCAGTGGGACGAGCCTGCGTAGGGCATAATTCCTGGAGGCATGATGGATCGGGACCATCGTTACAGGGCTATCCCAGATGTGCTAGGTGAGGTGACGCGTAGACAGAAGGGGTGGGGGTGGAGATGTTTGGTGGGCTGGTCGGGGATGAGGAGCTGTCTGGGGACATCTTCCCAGACTGCTTCATGGGTGCCTTGAGAGAACAGACCGAGCCACTGGCCCTTCACAACAGACTGGGGACTCCATGTCTGGAGAAACTCTTTGTAACTTCTTGGTGGCACCACTGTGGTGGCAGGATCTATCAGTTTGCTTCTTGCAGGGGGAGGAGGTCACCTATCTGGAAATTTAGAGAATTGTTTTCAAATGTCAAGTGTCTTGTCATATTCTGAAAACAGCCCTTTTTCTTTTCTTTTCTTTCTTTCTTTCTTTCTTTCTTTCTTTCTTTCTTTCTTTCTTTCTTTCTTTCCCTTTCTCTCCCTCTACCTCCCTCCCTCCTTCCTAGTACTTTCTTTCTTTCTTTTTCCTTCCTTCCTTCCTTCCTTCCTTCCTTCCTTCCTTCCTTCCTTCCTTCCTTCCTTCCTTCCTTCCTTCCTTCCTTCCTTCCTTCCTCCTCCCTCCTCCCTCCCTCCCTCCCTCCCTCCCTCCCTCCCTTCCTTCCTTCCTTCCTTCCTTCCTTCCTTCCTTCCTTCCTTCCTTCCTTCCTTCCTTCCTTCCTTCCTTCCTTCCATTCTTTCTTTTTTCTTTTTGTAATAACACAGATAGTTTCAAGAAGGACTGAACCAGTTTCTTCTCAGAATGTGGTCCATAGACAAACTGCTCCAGAACCACTAGTGAGCTTGTTAAAATTCAGATTCTCAGTACCAGTCTCAGACGGAGCAGTTTCTGTGTGAACTGGGCTCCAGGAATGATATTTTAAGATGCTCTCCAAAGATTCATATGTTCATAAAATTCAAGAAGCACTGCCTTAAGCCTTTTGTGGCCCCAGAAGGAGTTACAGGTGAATTACTTAGAAATGAAGTATAGAATTATTCTTTGAGGTCCAGCTGAAATGTCACCTCCTCCAAGAAGCCTTCCTGATTCCCTTGGGATGAACTGTTCACATGTGTACTGGAGTACTCAGTGTACATCTTTAGGATGATCTGGTTATATGACCTTTACTCCTAGTAAACTAAGAGCTCCTGATGGTGGGAACAAGGTTCATTTGGGGTTCTGTCTCTAGTGCCTCGCACAGAGCCTGGTGCACAGTAGGAAGAGGAGGTGCTTGTAGTGAAGGAATGAGTGAATGGAGGGAACCCTAAGAAGCACCTCCTCCAATCCACTCCCTGTACTAATACAGACCTGATGATCTGAGAGGTGAGGTGCCTGGCTCAAGGCCTCAAGGCTCATAGTGCAGAGCTGGGTCTAGTACCAGGTTTCCGGACTCCTAGTTCAGTGCTCATTCTTCTCACCCAGGCCACTTCTGCCTTCAGGTAACAAACGGAGAGGTTTTATTTAGAAATTAAAGCCTGGCCGTTGTCCCACCCTTTCCCCAAGCTCACCGTATGGTGTGGGAGGGAAGTCACACCCAATCCAAATCCTCCTTTGCTCGGCCAGGGGCGGGGCTTCTGCTAGGAGAGCTCCCAGGAGCTCTCTCCAACGTCAGCAGGTCACAGCGTTCCCTGCTCCTCTCCACCATCCTTCAGTTCACACCCGCAAACCCCATTTGGGGGGCGCCCACCAAGGCCTCCTCTAAATGAAGGTAAATAACACCTCTCTGCGGCCCGCGAAGGGTTCAAGGCGCGTTCGGCAGATTGCTAATTACAGTTGATTCTGACTTTGGGAAAGATCATTGATCCATTTATAACTTACAACGATTTGCAAAGCCGTTACTTTCCAGCATCTTCTTACTTGCTAAAAATGTGTCGTTACTGGTTTTTTTTTTGAAAGAAACATGATCTGAGTGTTACCCAGGAAGGACCAGCCCGCTCTGCATGCCTGAAAGAGGGAAGCAGTAAAGGCCTAGAGGTCTGGAATGGGGACCTAGGAATCTTTAACTCTTATTGGGTGCCCACAGATCATAGTGTGCCATCAGTCTGTGGCGGAAAGAAGAAACCGGAGACGTCCTTGTGTGGTATATGAAATTAACACAGTTGCGGTGGCGTCTGCTGAACCTAGGCCCTTCCTCTCCCCTCTCGGGTGGCGTAGAGGCGGTGGATACAGCTTCTGAAGGCAGGCTGCATGTTTTTTTGTACCTGGTGTTTCTCATTAGGAAATGGAAAGACTAGCCATGCCTCCTCCCCCTGATTTGATATAAATATCGAAGGAGATGATGTGGGTAGCATGCCCAGCACATGGTAAATGTTAAATTAATGTTAGCAATTACCTTTTCTTAGTTTGGAGGAGTTTTTTTTTTTTATGATTCAGTAGGTGAGTTGTCAGTTCTTAGCTGGACATATATGAGAGATGAAGGAAAGGCTCTCTGGTGTGGACTGGGGTGTTGGCAGACAGGATCACGGCAGTTCCCTGTATGCACGGGGTGGGGTGGGGGGTGGCTCGGATGGAGGGGGCAGCCTCTGCCAACCTGCCCAAAGGAGTCACATGACAGGTTGGAAAACAGGCATCCCAGAGGATGTTAGTTTGGGCAATTGCAGTTTTAGTGGAAAGAACCCTAGATTTGGGATTCAACAGTCCACGGCTGGTGTCGTGGCTTTGCACTTTCTGTGTGATCTTGGGCAAGTCACTTCACATCTCTGAGCCTCAGAAGGGCGAAAATGGGGGGTCCATGTGGGAATCTTGCAGCTGGGGCCAGGACTAGGGTAAGGAGTGTCAGGCACTGACTTCAGGTGCAGAATTTAAGCACGGAGGCACTAAAACCTCAGTCATCAAGAGAAATAATATTTTAATGTAACATTAAAAAAAATCAAAATGAGTGCATCGCCTTCTGCTTATTTAGACACAAGCCTGAGTGGACGACAGGGAGCAGGACCCTCCCTGGGATTGCTTTGTCTCAGGGGCTCCCACTCCCTGCAGCATCTGCATCGCCCGAGAACTTGTTAAAATGAAATTCTTGGGCTCCAGGCCCGAAGGACTGAATCGGGAGGTGGAGGCCAGAAAAGTGAGAACCCCTTCTTAAAGAACAGGGTCTTCTCTCTCCAGGTCAGGACGATATCCCCGTAGCCTCCTGCCCTTTTTGGTCTGCATAAAAAGATCAACTTTGTAATGACTCCTTTTTATCCTCTGTCCCCCCTGACACCTCCCTCCACTCCCAGTTAGTATGTAGATATTGAATGAACTGGAAATGAAGCTGTTTCCTTCTCGCTCACAGCTGGAGTAGGAGAAGGTATCGGGCAAAGGGACGTCTGTGTCTCTAGGCTCAATGCCATCCATGCTCAGTTGTCTTCAATTTTCATGTCCGAGCAGACAGGTTAAACATTCCATCTCATGTGCCCATGCCAGCATCGCCCTCTTCAGCTTGCTCTGGGGTTCAACACATTGTAGCGGTTACTCTTTGGTTTCTTTTCTTTTTTAAAGAACGTAAAGAGTAAACATGTTGTTTTTCTCTTTACCATTTAAGTAGACATCTTTCGTTTCTGAAAGCTCCTTGCTCCTGTGGGCTTGTGCTCTCTCATTAATTGCATCAACTCTTAATTCATGCATCAACTCTTTATTCACACATCTTTGGAAAATGCATTAGAAAATAATCTCTCTGCCTCTTCCAGTCTACCCAAACCCCCAGCTAGTCCAGCTAAAAGCTGCTTCTGCGTAAAGACGCAATCATCCTTTGGCTACACACATGGCTGGGAGACTGTTTAATTGTTTAATGTAGTTGGTTAATTTGCAGGTGTCATTTCTTTTTTTCTGTTGACAAAGAAAACTTTGTCTACCAACAGTGCTGCAATTATAGAAATGTTCTATATTGCCTGTACGGCAGCCACTAGCCATGAGCACTTGAAATATGGCTTGTGCATCTGAAGAAATAAATTGTAAACTTGACTTAATTTTATTTAATTTAAAATTAAATGAGAAAAAGCCGTATGTGGCTATTAGCTCCCGTTGAGGACAGTGTAGGTCTTTGAACAAGATCACTCCTGATTAGAAGGGAATGACCCTCAAATGCTTCTCAGTAGAAGCCCTGGACACCTGGCAAAGTTTGTGTGTCTCCAGCAGGGGAGTGTGGTGGTGGTTGGAGTCCCTCGATGTCACCCAGTCCAGACTCCCTCTGCCACCAGGGCGTTGGCGGGTTCTTTCAGCTCTCAGTGGTCTCTGGGCGCATCAGGCTGTTGGGTTCTCAAACACATCTGGAGTGGAGGGTAGGTGTCATAGCAGTTGGAGAGCCTGAGCCACAGGTGGGGAGCTCATGGACTGGCAGTTCAAATCCCTGGACTTGGAAGATGCTTGGTCTCCTTCTTAGCTGCTTGGAGTATGGAGGGTCCCTCCTCTGGAGCACAGGCCCCCTGATGAGCTGCAAGTTGAGTAATGGGCCAAAGGTACTTTGCCTTCCAGGCCTGAGATTCTGATATAACCAGGGGAGCTGATATCAAAAGACAGGGTCCAACTAGGCAAACAGGCCCTACTGAAGTTTTCACGATGCTGAACGTCGAATGCAATGTGAGGAAAAAGTCTCAAGTCAGAAGGGTTGGCAAGACAACCCAGAGATCAGCAACAGTGGAAGTAGCTGTCCTTCCTAGGCTGACAGTCAAAGGGAAGAGGTGGTGTTACCAGAGCCCAGGAGTGGGGGCAAGCGTGTTACCTGGTGGAAACTGGAGCCATGGGGCCGGCATTTCCAAGGGACCAGGAGCCAGTTAGGGAAGCACCTGTTGCCACAGATGTTTTCTAGGATAGAGAAGGAAGGGGAGATACTCTGGCTTTTCCCTTCCTCCTGACCACCGGTCTCCAACTAATGCTTCCCATTGGGCTGACCCAGCTAGAAGTGGGCTCACACAGGAAGCTCTTTCAAGGTGCGAGCATGGGAGGGGCGAGGACTGGCCCAGAGTCTGTGTGTGAGTGTGTGTGTGTGTGTGTGTGTGTGTGTGTGTGTTTAAAACGTGAGCCTCTACTGTTTCCCCAGCACAGAGTTCCGGAGGCAAGACCCAGGTCCTCTTTCCCCTGCTTCCTGCCCAGACCTCCCTTCCTCCAGTGCTCCTCCCAGGGGACCCAGTTCCGAGCACGCAGCGAGGGTGCTGGTGGCGATGGACCAGACCTCTCAGAGAGGATGATGCTGAGTGGAGTTCAACTTTGGTGGTGGCCGTGGTTTGACTGAATTATTTTTCAAATTAATTAATTAAATAATTTTATCACACTTTTCAAAAGCACGTAACATAAAATTTACCATTTCAACCATTTTCAAGTTCCAGGGCGTTAAGGACATTCACACTGTTGTGCAACCAATCTCCAGATCATGCTTCATCGTGCAGAAGCCCGTTCCCCTCCCCCAGCCCTTGCGACCACCATTCTGTTTCCTGTCTCCATGAGTTTGACCACTCTTGATACCCGTGAACGGAATTAGTTTTGAAGTGACTGCCAACCTGGAGATTCCGTGATTCAGTCGTAAAAGTCTCTGCGATTTAAGACATCAAGAAGAGCATTTGAGTAAGATCGCCTTGGCTGGAAGTTCCCGTCAGAAACGGAAGGGAAGACTTTCCCTTCCGCACTTACATCCAGAGATCCAGATGTCTTGCTGGCTGTCAGTTAGGGGCTGTTCTCAGCTCCTACAAGCACCCACATTCCTTGCTGGGCGGCTCCCTCCATCTGCAAGGCGACTGTTGAGAACTTCCCATGCATGAATACCCCTGACGCTCCACATTCCTGACTTCCTCAGGAAGTGGCCACTGGTGGGTCCCACAGGCTTCTTCACTCGAGGGGTGTTCCAAGATTCATTCTTGTGAACCTAATAGATTGCTGCCTTTTGCATTGGTCAGGATTATTAGACAAAAGAATACCAGAGGTACCCAGTGATCCCCCAGAGTTTCAGACATAAATTCGCTTGCTCCGTGGGGGAGCAGCAGCCCAATTTCCCTCTGGGTCAGTCACCTTCTCTAGAGCAGTCACCCAGCCGGGGCTCTGACTCCTCTTTCTGCCTGTGGGTTCAGAGGCACCAAGAGCCTAGAATGGCTCAGCTTTCATTCAATTGGCCCGTGATTAAGATTTAGGATGTGCAAGTCAATTTATCCCAGGTTGACCTGCCTGATCTGAGTGTGTATAAAATGCTTAGTTTTCTTTTTCCCCCCCAATTTTTATAGCAGCTTTATTTGTAATGGCCAAAAACTCTGTGGTAGGCAGAATTCTAAGCTACTTTCAAGATTCTGGCTCCTAGTATATATACATGTACTTTTTCCGAATGATTCAAACACAAATTCAGGTATGGCTGTCGGAGTGACTTTGCAAATATTATGAATTAGTTCCCAAATCAGCTGAGGTTAAGAGAGAGAGATGGTCTGGGAGAGGGCCTGACCTCATTCCCACAGACCTTTCCATCTGGATCTCCGGATCTAGGTCAGAGACTGAGGAAGTCAGGAATGTGGAGCGTCAGGGAAAGTTCTCAACAGTCGCCTTGCAGATGGAGGGAGCCACCCGGCAAGGAATGTGGGTGCTTGTAGGAGCTGAGAACAGCCCCTAACGGACAGCCAGCAAGGCAGCGGGGACCGCACTTTTACAACTGCTTGGGAGTGGACCTCTCCCCAGAGGTACCGGAAACAGAACACAGCTTGGCTGATAATCTGGTTTCAGCCTATGACACCTGAGCAGAGAGACCCGGCCGTTGGGCCTCGACTTCTGAACTACGTTACTAAAAGCTAACAAAGAGATGCTGTTTTTCAGCAACTAAGATGGCAGTAATTTGTTATGCGTAAAATGCTTAGTTTTTTATGACTGTAAATGGCTTTATTTAGCTCAGGACGTGGCATAAAGTAAGTTCTCCTTAGGTAAAACTCATAAACACAGACCACGGGATGGGGATTACAAGAAGGAAAGGGGGTGAAGGGAGGGAGGAGAGGGTGGAGGGGGAATAAATGGTGATGGAAGGAGACTTGACTTTGGGTGGTGACATACAATACGGTGTGCAGATGATGTATTATAGAATTGTGCACCTGAAACCTATATAATTTTATTAACCAATATCACCTCAATAAATTCAATAAGAAATTTTTAAAAAGAGTGGAGTTACCACACAACCCAGCGATCCCTCTTCCGTGTATCTACCTGAAAAATTTGAAAACATTAATTTACAAAGATATATGTATCCCCTATGTTCATTGCAGTGTTATTTATGGAGGCCAAGACATGGAAACAACCAAAGAGTCTTCTGATAGAGAATTGGGTAAAGAAGATGTGGTGCATACATACTATGGAATAGTACTTAGCCATAGAAAAGATAAAATAAATATTACTACTTGCAATGATATGGGTGGACCTTGAATATTTTGCTAAGCAAAACGAGCAAGTCAGAAAAGGCTGCGAACTATATGCTTTCACTCATATGTGGGGTATAAAACTGAGACTCATAGACACAGACAATAGCATGGTGATTTCCAGGGGGAAGGGCAGTCAAGGAGGTAGTAATGAGTAAAGGGGGTCAAATATATGGTGATGGAAGATGATTTGACTTTGGGTGGCAGGCACATAATGCAATGTATAGGTCATGTTTCATGGAAACGTACACTGAAACCTATAGAATCTTATTAACAAATGTCACTCCGATAAATTTAATGAATAAAAGAGATAAAAATATTGCTGACAAAAAAAAGGTAGAAAGGGCTGTTGTTGTCTGTTATCTAACTGAATTCATGTATTGTCATTATAGGGTAAGCAGTTTCAGGTATTACTACAATTAATTATGTCATGAACACAGGATTGAAAGTAATTAAATCTATGAGGCAACTGAGTCCCAGGGAGGATAGTTGACAAACCTCAAAGCCCCACAGCTTCTTAGTGGCAATGTTGGAACTAGATTCCAGGTCTCCTAAGCTCTAGCCTGATGCCCCAATAATATGCCCACACGCCTTGAAAGGTGTCGTGGCACTTAAGGAGTTCCTGAAGGGGGCGAGGGTGCCATCCTTTCCTGGGGCTTCTTCTGGAGGCATTAAACCAGGGGTTGGGAACCTATGGCTCGCAAGCCAGATATGGCTTTTTTGATGGCTGCATCTGGCTTGCAGACAAATCTTTAATAATAATAATGTTAAAAATATGAACAGTCTCATGTATTACAATCCATTCATTTCCTACCGCTCATGTTCATAGTTGCAGGTGGCTGGAGCCAATCACAGCTGTCCTCTGGGACAACACCAAATATTTATTGGATAATGCGTAAGGTACATGGGTCCATTGTATGGCTCTCATGGAATTACATTTTAAAATATGTGGCGTTCATGGCTCTCTCACCCAAAAAGGTTCCCGACCCCTGCGTTAGACAGAGCCAGCAGGCAAGCAGGGTCTTGGCCCGTCTGGACCCGGAGCACCACAGGAAGGTAGGCTGGAGTCTGCAGGGGCTGTGGAAAAGGTATCGGGTGCTGCTAGGGCTGGCACCCGCCTGCCCTCAGATCGCCAGTGCTGCTCAGAGTTCTAATGATAGCTCGACAGTCAAATGTTCTCTCTTGCAGAAATGGATAGAAGCCCAAATCAGGGGCCCTCGAGGGAGATTGTTCAATGCATCTGTTCTCATCTGTTTTACTTATGAATACTTCTACGCTAGAGCTTGGGATCACCCCTACTCCAGGTGACCTTGTGGGAACCAAAATCAGATCCAAGGGTGGGGTGATAGGCGAGTCGCTGCTGAGACCTGGGTCCTGGAGGAGAGACGGCACAGTTAGGGCTTTGAGGGATTAAGCGGGGATTATTTAGAGTGAAAGACAGACGAGCACGGGCTGGCTCCCTAGACACCGATCCATCTGTATCCCCACCGCAGGGTTCTGACACAGGCAGGGCTGCCCTCTCGGGGCCTCACTTATGTTTGAAGAGCTCTAGAATGTTCTACAGCCACCAGATGGCAAAGCCACCAGAATCGAGCATGTAGCAGCAGATGAAAGACAGACTATCTGCTGGGAAGGAAAAGCAGTTTTTCTGGAAGCTCTGGGACACCCCTCTGTGAGTCTGGACAGAGGTTTTTAGAAATCCTTCTTTATTTTGACTTACTTACTGGGTATTTGCAAGCATTTGAACATGGAACCCACAGACTTTGTTGAGAAGCAGGTTGAAATAAGTAACAGGTTGGTAGGTAGATAGTTAACGCAAGTAGAACGTACTAGCTCAGAGTCAGACTGCTCTGCCTGGGTTAAAAACCAACTCCGTAGCCCTGGCCGGTGGGCTCAGCGGTAGAGCGTCGGCCTGGCGTGCGGGGGACCCGGGTTCAATTCCTGGCCAGGGCACATAGGAGAGGCGCCCATTTGCTTCTCCACCCCCACCCCCTCCTTCCTCTCTGTCTCTCTCTTCTCCTCCCGCAGCCAAGGCTCCATTGGAGCAAAGATGGCCTGGGCGCTGGGGATGGCTCCTTGGCCTCTGCCCCAGGCGCTAGAGTGGCTCTGGTCGCGGCAGAGCGGCGCCCCGGAGGGGCAGAGCATCGCCCCCTGGTGGGCGTGCCGGGTGGATCCCGGTCGGGTGCATGCGGGAGTCTGTCTGACTGTCTCTTCCCGTTTCCAGCTTCAGAAAAATACAAAAAAAACCAAAACCCCCCCCCCCCCAAAAAAACAAACCCAACTCCGTAGATGAGTAGTAGCCCTATGACCTTGAGCAAGTCACGTAGTCTTACTGAGCTCCGGTCTCCTCATCTATAAATGGGGATTATAACGATTGTAACTACCTACTACTTAGAGTTGTTATGCAGGTTAAATGAGATCATGCACACAACACCTGACATGAGTGACTTATTGTTATATGTGCAGGTCAGCTAATTGTGATGTTGCAATAATTTGCCTCATTTAACTTAAGGCAGTCAGTTGATATCTTTGTGGAAAATTTATATTACACTAAAATGAACAATTGGGCAGCATTTACCATCGCCTCTCACCTCCAAAGCTTTCTGAGGTCCTAAGGTGTTTTAAACAAGCGTTAGGTTTTTAATAAGCACCTCCTACATGCTTGGCTGTGTGTTAAGAATCTATCCCTGAAGTAAGAGAAAGAGACTTGGTTCTTGCCTTTCAGGAAGATGCACTCACTGAGAACAAGTGGCGGTGAGATGGTGTCTGAACCTGTTCTTCCCTGGGAGGTGTATTTGTGAGGGGTTCAGGGTAAGTGGGGTTTGGGGGCACAAGTCCTTTCATTGACTTAAAAAAAAACCATTGCCTGACCAGGCGGTGGTTTGGTGGATAGAGCATTAGCTTGGGATGCTGAGGACCTAGGTTTGAAACCCTGAGGTTACCAGTTTGAGTGCAGGCTCACCAGCTTGAGTGCAGGGTCGCCAGCTTGAGTGTGGGATCAGAGACATGACCCATGGTCACTGGCTTGAGCCTAAAGGTTGCTTGCTTGAAGCCCAAGATTGCTGGCTGGAGCCCCCCAGTCAAGGCACATATGAGAAAGCAATCAATGAACAACTACGGTGCTGCAACTATGAATTGATGCTTCTTATCTGTCTCCCTTCCTGTCTGTCTGTCCCTGTCTGTCTGTACGTCTCTCTCTCTCTCTCTCTCGCGCGCGCGTGCTAAAATAATGATAATAATAATAATAATAATAAAATTAAATAAATAAATAAACACTGAATTTTAGAATAGTTATAGATTTACAAAATATTGCAAAGATAGTAAGAGAGAGTTCCCTGGATACCCCGTGTCCAGTTTCCCCTACTGTTAACCACACAATGAACTAATGTTTCTATGTTGTTTGAAGTTCACACTTTGTTCAGATCTCCTGAGTTTTTGTTTATGTCCTTTTTCTTACCCAGGATCTCATCTAGGAGACGTCATTACTCCATTTAATCATCACCTCTCCTTAGGCTTTCCTTGGTTATGAGTTTCTCAGACTTCGGTTGTTGCTGATGATCTTGACAGTTTTGAGGAGTACTGTCCAGAGTGTGCTTTGGGGAAAAACTAGTAAAGGGGAAAATGCCCTTTCTGCTGGGCTGAGGCTGGCATCCGAGTGGAGGGGAAGAGGCAGCTTCGCCTCCCCCAGAGAGCAGACAGGAGCCTGGAGAGGTCAGGGGAGGAAACTGATCTTTGGGGACTGAGACACCAGGGAAGGCTTACCCGAGGAGGAGAGGACTTGGGTGGGGCACAGTTAAGGTTGTGGAAGGAGGCTCTAGAGCAGGGGTCCCCAACCTTTTTTGGGCCACGAAACGGTTTAATGTCAGAAAATATTTTCACGGACCGGCCTTTAGGGTGGAACGGATAAATGTATCACGTGACCGAGACAAGCGTCAAGAGTGAGTCTTAGACGGATGGAACAGAGGGAATCTGGTCATTTTTCAAAAATAAAACATCGTTCAGACTTAAATATAAATAAAACGGAAATAATGTAAGTTATTTATTCTTTCTCTGTGGACTGGTACCAAATGACCCACGGATCGGTACCAGTCCGTGGCCCAGGGGTTGGGGACCACTGCTCTAGAGGGACCATGCTGGCATTTCTTCAAAGACAGACCTATTTTCCTCTTGGTAACAGTGTTTCTGGCAATGTGAGAGCACTGAGCTGCCTCGCTCTGAACTTGTTGGATTGTTTCTGCCTCCAGGGTGGGCAGTAGAGGAGGTCACTGATTGGGTTTGATGCAGGCTGCACCAGGCCTGGCACAACCCGTGGGGGCCCAGAAGGCGCTCAGGAAACAGGCTGCCAGGCAGTGGCATTAATTAGAAAGCTGACAGCATTGGCAGAAATGTTTGGGACATGACAGCGAGTTGTTTTTATATTATTTATTTATATCATGCAAGCAGGTGGAGATGATTCAGCTTGCCTCACAAGCCTCTGGGTGCAGCCTGGCTGGAATAACAGCCTGTGCAGGAGGAAAGAAGGTAAAGATTCAGGGTAAACTAGAAGGGACTGAGAACCCAGAGCACTCTCCCCAGGGTAAGGCCATCCATGCTTCCCTGCATCCGTATATCCATGTATCCATGTATCCATGTATCCATGTATCCATGTATCCATGTATCCATCCATCCATCCATCCATCCATCCATCCATCCATCCATCCATCCATCTATCCATGTATCCATGCTTCCCTGCATCCGTATATCCATGTATCCATGTATCCATCCATCCATCCATCCATCCATCCATCCATCCATCCATCTATCCATGTATCCATGTATCCATCCATCCATCCATCCATCCATCCATCCATCCATCCATCCATCCATCTATCCATGTATCCATCCATCCATCCCTCCATCCATCCATCCATCCATCCATCCATCCATCCATCCATCCATCCATCCATGTATCCATCCATCCATCCATCCATCCATCCATCCATCCATCCATCCATCATCCCCTGTATGTGTAGGCAGTAAGCAGGCTGCACCCTCAGTACATTCTGAGCCAGTTCTTAACTGGCCAGTCCAGCAGACTGAGTTTTCTGACCCACAGTTCCTTTCTGCCTCCATGATCAGCTGGTTAAATACCTATTGCCTGAGTTCCCACCCTGCACCCGTCCAGTGCCAAGTCCCAGAGGGAATCAACACTAAGTATCAATATAAAGACAGCCCTGCTTTCCAAAAACTGTCCTTGTAAATGAGAGGCAGCACATCCACTCTGAAAACAATTTGATGCACTGCATGAAAATATTTGGTGACATATTAAAAGGTTTGTTGATAGTAAGCAGTCATAGGAGGCTGCAGGAGGGAGAGGAGTAGATAGCTCATTTTCCAATGGAGGGGTGAGCTTTGAAAGATTTCACAGAGTGGAATAAATGAGACATAGGAAGGGAGAGGAATAATGTGAATTGAGTATCTGCGATGGCTGCTAACATCCCCATTTTACAGATGAGGTAGATAGGTTCATATTCCAATGGAGGGGTGAGCTTTGAAAGATTTCACAGAGTGGAATAAATGAGACATAGGAAGGGAGAGGAATAATGTGAATTGAGTATCTGCGATGGCTGCTAACATCCCCATTTTACAGATGAGGGAGTGGAGGCACACGGAGAGGTGAGTAACGTGCCTAGTGTTACAGGGAGCTTGTGTGAGCCCAGATACTCTTAGACTCCAGAGCTCCTGCTCTTCCCACGGCTCTGCCCCTCTGGCTGAGGAGGGCACTGCCATTAGTCCTTGTGCAATTCTCTTTTTTTCCGTGCTCATCGAAAAGCCTGCCGGCCATGCACCAGGTGCCGAATCAATGTTTGTTCCACTATGAACTGAGTTTTCATGTCTGAGTTGTTTTTGATCTGACTGGTCTTGAATATCCATTGCCTAAACATCTGTCCTTTCCCAGCGAAGGAGGAAGTGGGGGTTGGGTGGGATATTTTTATTGCTATCTGAGAATAAGGTATTTTTCAGTACAGGACTCTTGCTGCTCACAGCTGACTTCCCTGTGGAATCCAGGAAAGCTCTTCTAGGATGTCTGCCATGACACAGGTGCCCCGGTTTCATAGTAGCCAACTGAAGCTTCCAGACATTCTTTTACTAGCTGTTGGCATGAGCCCAGACTTTCTCTTGGTCTGGCTCATCCTGGCCAAATCCTTTGCCACCTGGGACCTCTAAGGAGTTCCTTGTGGTCCCAGAGTGCTGTAAGTGGCCCTGCCTAGTGATGTTCTCCTGGGGTCAGGTACCCCTTGAGACCTCTCCTGGGATTTCTCTGCCCCCCATGGCAAGCCCGTCTGAGGGCAGAAGGGAATGAGTATCTCTGTTGTGTGTGTGACTTAAAATAATGAGGCGGTTGTCTTAGCAAGAGGAGACAAATAAATCACTAGGAAGGGTTTTTCACAGGTCAGCAGGTTTGGGACTCAGATACATTAATATGAAAAATTGCTTTTCCTTCTGAGTAGGGAGCTTAAGGGCGGGTGGGGAGAGAGGGCTCTGCTTCCTGGTCTGAGCTGGGTTGTTCTCTTTCCCAGAGCCCCTCTGTGGACAAGCAGGAGGGTCGAGGGCTCAGTGCCCACAGCTGCTCTCGAATCCCTAAGTCCATCACACACCCAGCTCAGAGACCAGCTGCCACTCCTGGCAGCCCCCTGGAGGGGACGTTTTCTAACTGGTTTCTCAGGGTTCCCTGGTGGGCTTCCCTCTCTTCCCTCACTCCTTCCCTGTATCCCCATCTCTCTACCTTTGCTGGGGCTGGTTCCCCTTCTGCTCTGAAGGGTCCATCCCGCCAGCTCACCTCCTCCCAGCAGCCCTTAGGGAGGTCTCCTTCTGTGTGTCTATGCCTCCTGCCTTCATTCTTCACTGATGGACCATCTTTGAGTTCTGCTCAGCTGGCTTTGGTAGCTGCCCTGTCTTTCAACTAGGCTGGACTTCCTTGGGGAGAGGTAAGCTATCTTAATAGCTGAGAACATGGGTTCTGTTCTGGGGGTAAACAGACCTGCTTTGTGCTTTCACAAAGGTTCTCACATTCTGCCTCAAGGAGGGTGGGCACAGGGAGGGCTTTAGAGTCGGGATTTAGGCAGCTCGGGCTTTAAATCCTGGTTGTGTCACTTTCCACTTTGGGAACTGGAAGAGGGCACTTAACGTCTCCACGCTCCTTCTCCATCCATATAATGGGAATAACTACAGTATTTAACCCATCAGGTAACTGTGGGGACAAAGTGGTATAACCACACCCATTCCTGAGTGACGCTGTGCTTCTCACAACCCCATGTGGCAAGTGCCACCATCATTTTTGTCTTTCTGGTGAGGGAACTGAGGCACAGAGAGGATATGACCCTTAACAACAGCGTTCCACTGTTTTTCCTTCAGGTTGGTTACCTATGCCCTTCTTTTAAAGGCAGGGAAGTGATAGTTCAGAGAGGCAAAAAACACCGCTCAAGAACACACAGCTAATAAGGAACAGAGCTGGATTTGGACCTGGTTGCCTGGTTCTAGCCTTCCCTCATTCTGTTTCTGAATCAGAAAGGTCTGTGTAAAGCCAGTGGCCACAGCCAGGGCCACCATCACAGCAGCCCGGCCCATGCAGGTTCGCATTGGATTCGGACAGTCGGTAAAGAAACAACGGAGCCAAAAACTGATAGGCCATTTTCTTTAATCCTAGCTTGCACCCGGCGGGCAAGTAAAAATACACACTGGGCTCCAAAACCCACTCACATTCAGTGCTCACAAAGCCACTGACTTATCCGAGTTTCCTAGAATCAAAGGTTTCTAGCTCACCAGCCTTATTCTCCTCAGTTCCCCATCTCCTTCCTTCTCCCAGATACAAACTCTGCACAAACTGGCATCTCACTCAGCACTCCGCCATCTTGGCTGCTTCTCCTGGCCACATGGCCTCTTTCTGCTCTCTGCTCTGCTCCCTCTGCTCTCTCATGCTAATCATCCCAGGAACCAAGAGAGCAATCTCCCGTTCTGCCCCCCATTTTATAGTGTGGACTCCAAACCTTTAATCCAATATACAAAATAGGGAAGTCTCTAATACAAAGTCACTTCTCTGAGGCATGATAGGATTGTACCACCCCACATCAAAATGGGTGGGAAAGGCTTAATCCCAAAACCAAGCCCCAGGCTACAAGGATTCCACCTGCCCACAGAGACACACATTAATATCACCTGGGCGACGGCCTCCACGTGGGCAGCGCCGTCTTTAACAAAGTGAGCATAATACATTTTATCTGCCCAACAGTCTGCTCCCCCCATGAGTCCGCAGAGAGATGGAGTGGGGTCACTCTGGTCTGTTCGGGGCTGACCCTCAAGCGGGGCTGCAGGGAGATGTGGACCTAGGCGGCTGAAGATGAAGAGGGTTAGATGTGGGGCTGGCCCCGAGCCCGGGCATCCTGCCGGAGCTGCCCGCACCAAGCTGCGTTTTTGTCGTCCACTCCCTTTGCCTGATTTAATACAACCTTAAGTAATAATGGGTCGGGGGAGGCGGGAGTGAGAGAAACAACTGAGCCAAGATCCTGTGTAACAATCTCATCAAACCTGGTGTTTTCCCTTTGCTATTAGAGAAGCAATTTCTCCTGTGATGTAAACATTTTTTTTTTAAAATGATGATTCCGGGCTGAGCAGCATCGGGAGCTGCTGTTTGGGGCTTTTCTTCAGCTCCCTCTGGTCCTCGGCTGGAGGCAGGATGGGGCCTGCAACCATGGCAATTCTCTAATGTTCTCCTCCCATAAACCATAAACAGGGGGAGTCTTCATTATGGCTTCATCAAGGAGAAAACAAAGTTTTACCCGACTGGGGTGGGGCCAGGCAGGGTGGCCGGAAGAGGAGAGAAGGAGAGACACCTTAGTTGTTTTTTTTTCCGCTGTAGAGATAAAAATTGCCACAAAATTGGCTCAGTCCAAAGCATGGTTCCAGAAATTAAAGATACAGCCAGGGGCACTTCTTAAATAATTCTTGAAGGCAGGGAGAAAGGGAGGTAGGGAGAGAGTGGTGTGTAGTGCAGAGGATTTGGGGGAATTATTAGGAAAAATGTTCGGTGGCCAGATGGGCCCACATGATGAAAGGGTTTCAAGTTCTGCTGACCTAACAGGCTCCTTGGAAGAGCGAGATGATGGATGGAGGGTCCTATGTGAAGGCTGGGCTGATGCCTTATCTTCCTAGTATTCCAGGGTTAGGTACATGGTCTCCCAACAGTCAGCGTCAACAAGTGTTTGTTGAAGAAATGAAGGGATGAGAGGGTCACATTTTCTAACTTCCTGGAGGGTTTGTCCTAATTGTAGTGAGCATATAAATATAGTGAAACCTATGAATTCTTACTCTAAAACTATATTTATGCAAACACACATTTATATGTCACGGCTCACTGGGGACCATCCCTGGATTCCACAGTGAGAATTCCTGGCCGCTCTAATTTCCAGATGCTCTTGAGCATTTGTTGGGCACAGTCATCAGTGAGAAAGGGGTCTACTATGCTGCCTTCGTTTCCCCAATGTAATTAAGAACAGGTGGTCTGAAGAGGCACCCTTACTTCTAATGTCCAAGTGCTGGGCAGGTAATCAGGGCTTGCACAAGCCCTTTGGAGCCCAGAGGCTTCAAGAGCAGTTCTGTTCCAGACACATGCATGCAGGGAGAGAATTCAGATCCTCTTCCTTGAAGAGGCAGAGGGTGTGGACCTGACCCGAGGCTGCTCAGCATTTCCATTGTCCTTGAGGCTGTCAGATTAGGGCTCTCCTTATTCCATGTGGTTTTGGTGCTGCTGACCAGGCCCGCTGATCTCCCTTGGTCACAAGCCATGCACCTGTCCACATGGGCCAATGTCTCCTCTATTCTGAGAGTTTTAAGGACTAACCATTCTGAAGGCAGAAACAAATGTCTCGTTATCGTTGCATCCCCAGGCTTAGCAGAACTTGGGAGTCCAGATGCAGGTTTGGATTAGGGAACCTCTTATGTGCCCCTTAGCGCTGTCGTGCTGGGAATGTGGTACTCTCTGCATTCTCGGTATAACTGGCCCGTATTATGAAAGCAGTTTACAGTATAAAAGAACATGATGTTAGATGTTGTCACTGATCTTGGATTTTCTGCTCTTGGCCGGAGGGCTAAGGGTCCTTCCCTTTTTCACCCATCAAAATCATTCTTGTACCTAAGATGTTACCTCCCCTGCAAAGTATCCCTTGACTTTCACAGACTGAATGTGTCACTTTCTCCCCTGTTCCCAAGCTCTTAGCTTCGCATTCAAATGTCACCTCTTTATGGACTCACTCGTTTCCTTTATTGGGTTGTAAATTCTTGGAGGGCAGAGACTGGATCCAATTCAACTTGGCATCTCACAGTGCCTTGCATGTAATAGGGACTCAGCAAATGTGAGGCTTGGTGAAGAGCAGGTAGTTCACTTATGGGGGATGGGCTTACCCCTCTATCCATGCCCCGTGCTGTCTCGCTTTGCAGTTCCTCTCACAAAGGTAGATTACGTGTTCCTGCCCTTTGACCTTGGGTTTGGCCATTGGACGTGCTTCGGCCAATGTGATGCTACAGACACGGTGCCAGCAGAGGCCTGGGTTGTGCTGGGGCAGTTGACTTGTCCCGCTGTGCTTTCTACTACCCCCCACCCCCCTGGCCCCAGGCTGAGGATGAGACACTCAGGAAGCAAAGCTGCCCTGGGTAACCTGCAAACATGCGAAAATACGAGCCTATTCTTTTTTTATTTATTTATTTTTTTTACAGAGACAGAGAGTCAGAGAGAGGGATAAACAGGGACAGACAGACAGGAACGGAGAGATGAGAAGCATCAATCATTAGTTTTTCGTTGCGCATTGCGACACCTTAGTTGTTCATTGATTGCTTTCTCATATGTGCCTTGACCGTGGGCCTTCAGCAGACAGAGTAACCCCTTGCTCGAGCCAGCAACCTTGGGTCCAAGCTGGTGAGCTTTTGCTCAAACCAGATGAGCCTGCGCTCAAGCTGGCGACCTCAGGGTCTTGAACCTGGGTCCTCGGCATCCCAGTCTGATGCTGTATCCACTGTGCCACTGCCTGGTAAGGCTACGGGCCTATTCTTGATGTCTCTGGGATGGGGAAGTGGTTTGTAATGTCACAACAGTTGTTTAATACAATTATTAACCTAAAATGTTGGCTGAAGAACATAGAAGGCCTTGAGGTGTGAGCTGCCTTTAAGGGATAGCGTGGGCATTTTATAAAGAAAGGAGCATGGGAGAGTGACTTGAAAAATGGTTGGTTATTCCCCAAATAGAGGACTCAAGAGAGGTGGAGGAGGTGTAAAAATCTCCCCAAACGTCTTCCTCTCTACGCCCAGCTTGTCGCTGTGAAAACCTGAATGATGACAGCTTTTGTGGGAGGAAAACAAAATTGGGCTTCTTTGGAAAGCAGCACAATTTCCCCATAGTTACAAAAGGTGTTTCCCATTGCCGACTTCCGTGAGTAAGTCTGCAGTCTAAAATAATGTCTGCGTGCATGCCTGACTGAGATGCCTTTTAGAAAATTGGGCTTTTCCATCATCCTGTCATGGGCTTCCCTGGCTGGCTCACTGCATTACTGGGGGCATAAGGGATGGGACACCAGAGGTGAGGCAGCCTAATTTGGTTCCTCCCTTGCCTGTGGCTTGAGGGTTTTCACATACCACACTCTCGTCAACATCTGGAGGTGCCGGAGAATAATGGTGGCCCGACTTCTCACCCATTTCCAATCCACAACCATCCTCCAAGGAACCAGAGGTGCTGGAGAGGGGACTGGGGCACAAAAGTCACCTGTAGAGCTTAGTGGTGACCCACAGCTGGGACAGTAGCTTTCACTTATCAAACCCTATTAATCATCTGCTGTGTGCCAAGCACTGCTAGGTATCAAAGCAAACCTTCGACCCTCTGTTCTCATCAATATGATGCAGAGGAGAGACAGACATTGATAAATATTCACATAAATAAGTGTAAATTTGTGACTGTGACAGGTACTGCACATGAGACCTACCTGGGCTCTGGGAGCTGATAATAGAGGTATTTGACTTTGGGGCATCAGAGATTGGAGAAGATTTCTGAAGCCACTTAAAAAGTCTATCTTATCAGGGCCATAGCTACTCCACATGGAGTCTTTGTGCAAAGCAGAAAAAGGTACCCTGCCTACCAAAAGCCCTTGTGTGGTGAGCGACCTGCAGAAGCGGACGCAGTGACTGTTCCTCAGTCCCCCATCCTTCTGGTTTTTTCCTTAATTCTCAGCCATGTTGCCACAGCTTTGAGATATGCTTCTGGACATGCCTCCCTGACTTGCCTGGCCAGGATATGGTAAGCCAGCTGCACGTGTTAGGGACCTAAGGTAGAATTCTATTCCAAGGGAAAGGATAAAAGATAAAGTTGTGAGAGCATCTCCTTATCGGGGACAGAACTTGTTGCTTTTCCATTCTAACCACAATAGATCTGGCACTCTGATGAGTGGAAAATACCTTTTTTGGGTACTTTTTTAATTTAGAAATTATTTAGTGAGGTGACATTGATCAATAAGAATGCTTTGGTTTCAGGTAAACATTTCCATAGCATTTGAACTGTTGATTATGTTGTGTGCCCATCACCCAAAGTCAAATCATTTTCCATTGCCGTATATTTGTCCCTGCTTACTCTCCCCTCTCCCATCCCCATCCCCCTGGTAACCACTTTACTTTTATCTATGTCCATGGAGAAACACTCTTTATGTTGTCTGATCTGGGCTGTGGCTCAGTTTCTGTCCTGCCCAAATTGATGCTGGGAACCCTCCAGGTATGGGAGTTTTCGGATCTGTGAGGGCGGTTTCCACAGTAACGTCCCTGCCCACTGATGCTGCTTATCCTGCTGGCACCCAAGGAGTAGATGGGCAGCGGAGAGTTCCTAGGCTCTGGGTTCCGGTAGAGATCCTGGCCTTCCCTTAGCTCTTCCTCCAAGGGGCACCCGGTATTCTCCCATGCCTTCCATCTTGGCCCTGGCCCAGCTGACCTATCCCCAGCCTTTGAAATGCTTTGTTTCACCCCTACTTCCATGGGCCCCACAAAAGGCCAAGTGAGTCTTGACTTGGGGTCTATACCACGTAAACTGAGAGAGTCTTGGGAAGGCAGCACAGAGTGGGTTGTCAGCTTGGAGAGGATGAGCCTGCCTTCTGCAGGGCGCCCTGCACAGTGCTGTCTGACCAGAGACCCAGACACAACCCCAGTCTCTCCTCGCATCGCTGCCAAGCTCCATGATACGGGCCACATCCAGCTTGCAATGGCCTCTTGACTTGGCTTCCCGTTCCTAATCTCCTCCTTCTTAATCCATCTTTGGCACTGCTATTGCTTTTCTTATCTTAAAACAGAGCTCTGATTATGACATCTCCTACTCAAAGACTTTCAGTGGCTCCCCAGTGCCACCCAGTGAAGCCCAAACTCTTCAACATGGCAGCTAACGAAGCCATTCCTCATTCCTAACTTACCCCCTCACCTTTGCCCCTGAACTTCAGGTGCGGGCCTCCCGAGCTCCTGCACTCCCAATTCAGATGTGATTTTTAAGGAAATGGGTGCGGCACCTCTGGACTCAAGCCTGACTTGGTTGGAGGTTTCCTCTGTTTGAGTCCTTTTTCTTCTGGGTGGGTCAGCCAGTGGGAGGGGCCAAGGTAGAAGAGGACAAGAGATGAATGAGGTCAGGGGCTCTCTTCCTGCCCATTTGGCAGTGGCCCTGGTCTTCTTCTGACACCACAGCTGAGTAATGGTCAGCAAATGGGAAGAAGGGAAGAAAAAGGAAGACTTTCTGGTAGGTTCCCCCCCCCCCCCCCACAGTTTTGCTACATTTCATGTGGTCAGAACCCATCTGCCCAGGGAGGCTGGGAAATGTAGATTTTCTTCCTGGAGGCAGTCAGAATAAATCTCAAGGTTGTCTTTATAAGGCAAAAAGGGGGAATGGGTACCAGAACCCACTGGCTGGCTCTGCCATGGAGCTAACTAAAGCCCTTACCTAAGTAGGGTGGAAAGAGTCAACTGTGTCTGCTTCTCCCATTATTGGGGGTCTAGGTGTTAGTCTCCTGTTGGAGGGTTGGCTGACTTGGCCCCTTTCCTGTGCTGAGTGCAGAGCAGGGACCAGGTGCTGTTTCACAGGGAGAAGATGGGGGACCAGACCAGACCCAGCACAGGCATCCTAGATCAGGAGGCTAAAATCCTGCTTGTCCTGCCTCCCCTCTTAGTTATGATGGGGTACAACTGCTGAGCCAGGAAGACAAGGGAGGGGGTTGGGGGTGCTGAGTCTGCTTTTGTCTACACCAGGGTAGTCAACCTATTTATACCTACCGCCCACTTTTGTATCTCTGTTAGTAGTAACATTTTCTAACCGCCCACCGGTTCCACAGTAATGGTGATTTATAAAGTAGAGAAGTAACTTTACTTTATAAAATTTATAAAGCAGAGTTATAGCAAGTTAAAGCATATAATAATAATTATTTACCAAGTACTTTATGTCGGATTTTCGCTAAGTTTGGCAGAATAAATCTTTATAAAACAGCTTACTATAGTTAAATCTATCTTTTTATTTATACTTGGGTTGTTCTGCTACCACCCACCATGAAAGCTGGAATGCCCACTAGTGGGCGCTAGGGACCAGGTTGACTACCACTGGTCTACACATACAACTTGTCTGAGTTTCCCCCGAGGAGCTGGACTTGAGATTAGGCAAAGCCTGCCCCTCTTGATGCCAGAGGGTTCAAAAGGGCTTCCCAGGTCTCAACCCCTCAAACAGGTCTTTCAAAAAGCCAAAGCTATAAGCGGGGGGAGTCCAGAAACATCCCAGGAGGAAGAACGGTTCTGTAAAATCCTAAAGCACTGGAATGAGCCAGAAGAGCTCTCCTGCCTCTGAGTTGAGGGTGGGGGCCAGAAGGGGGGTGATGGGGAACGCAGCCCAGGAAATGGCCCATCCCCTGTTGATGCACATCAGCAGTGGAGTTGTGTGGAGAGCCCAGACGCTGTCCTCTCCTGGGGTTGAGTCCTTGCTCTTTCACTTTCTAGTTACATGACCTTGAGACAATTTTATTTTCCGAGCCTCTGCTTCCTCACCTGTAAAATGTGGGTAATACCAGACCCCGAGGGACTTACATGAAGGAATACACACAGCATGCTTAGCCCGGTGTTGGGCACATGGTGCAGGCTCTACAAATCCTGGTAGTTATCTCAACTGCATTTCCAGGTGACCAGTTTCTGGGTATTTCAGAGTGCAGAGAGTTAGTCTTTTTTAGGGGTGATTAAGAGACACCCCAGGAGTGCGGGAGGGTGGGCAAGGGGTCTGTGGTAAGCAGGTTAGGAGCCGTGGCTTCTTTGCTCCTAAGTTATTCATGAAAACAGGCTTTGAATAATTGGAGGCCATTTTTCATTATCATGTTTCCCAGAGAAATGACTCCGTTGCTAAAATCTGAGTCAGGGAAGGACATTCCATTCAGTTTAGATTGTTTTCTTAAAAAACTGCTTAAGGCCCCAAACCGACTGGCTCCTCCTTCTGGGAGGTGTGAATGCAAGGGCAAATAATCCTGTCTTGTTACTTTCCAGAGTGAAAGAGGGCAAGAGAGAGAGAGGGAGGGAGGACATGGGGGGAGGTTAGAGGGGGAAAGGGGAAGGAAGGGGACTTTGGGGAGGAAGGCCCCTGGCTGACAGATGTGGCAGCATCAGCCTGTACAGAGAGTTCTGTGTGTCTGCCTGGAGGGGCTCTGTCCCTGTCTCCACTCTGATATTTTCCCCCATTGGAAGAGGATATTGAAAAAGGGCAGACTGCTCCACGACAGAGGTACCTTGAGCAAGCCCTGTTCCTGGCTCCTTGCCTCAGTTTCCCTTTCTGAGAAATGAGGCTGGAGATTATGTCTTGCAGAATTGTTGTGAGGGTTGAATGAGTTATTGGCCATGATTATTCCAGCTTTGTGCATGACTTAAAGGGGACTTGTAAGGATGTTAGTGCCATCTCCCCATCTGTAGTTCTATTCGAGATCCAGTCCTAGGTGTAGGGCCAGCAGTTACAGCTGTCATGGCCATGCACATGCAGGTTCTCATTGGATTTGGGCAGACATGAAGAAACAGTAGAGCCAAAAAATGATGGGCCATTCCTTTATTAAAGTCTTACACCAGCCGACGAGCAAACACACAGGGAAAACACTTTCTTCTTCATTCAGAACTCACAATGCTGAGACCTGAAGATGGCAGCGGAGTAGGTGGATGCCCAGACGCCCAGCTCTTACCACCAAACTGGAATACAAATCAATTTAGGAAAAATCAGCATGAAAAACCAACTCTGGACTACAAGAACAGCTCTCAAAAACCAAGAAGCAAAGAAGAAGCCACAACAAACCTGGTAGGGAGTGCCTGAATCTCCCCTGCTTACAGGAATGGAGGGGGGGTGTGAGGCTGAGAGTCTAGAGGGGATCTAAGTCCAGGGAAAGAGCAGAAAACACTGCTCACAGCCACTTGCCTGGCGACCAGGGAGTGAGGTGTGTTGAAAAGACCAGCTTATCTCCCAAATGGAAAGGAAAGAGAGAGGGACAGATTGTGAGGGGCTAAGGAATGCAGGAAATGACCTAAAAAAAAAGCTGATTCATTCATGCTGGAAGCAGCCATAGCTGGGGGAGGGACTGATCCTTCCCCACAAAACAGTACTGAATTGCTTCCAGATCAGAGATCTCCAGACATCTCTCCAGCTCCAATCAGCACAACAAGACACAGCTGAAAACAAGAAGTGGGAGGAGGGGCAGTAACTCAGGTCTCCATGGAGATCTGAGATAGACCTCCCCCTATTGAAGCTGAGAAAACACCCTGCCTCCAGAGAGATTAGTTGGTGGAAGAGGCCTTCAGAGTCTCAGGTTACACCCATGGCATTCCTGAATACAGTTTCAAGGAGCCCCCTGCTGAGATCAGTAAACAAGACTATCACCTGTTAAGAAAACAAATCAAGACTTCAAAGCTGCCCAAATCTGAAAGTGGATTACAAATAATAGCTGATACCAACCCAAGAAGACCTAGAAATAACACAACTGAAAACTGGAGGCAGACAACACCAAGCCTAGACTCAACCAGCTCTATAAGCAAATCACCCAAACATAGACATAATGAGAAGACAAAAAAGTGCAACCCAAATGAAACCACAAGAGACACCTTCAGCAGATGAACTGAGTGATATGGAAATAATCAAACTGCCAGATGCGGAGTTCAAAATAATGATTGTAAGGATGCTTAGGGATCTTAGAACAACAATGGATGGTCATTATGAACACCTAAATAAAGAAATAGCAAGTATAAAAAAGAATCAGTCGGAGATGACAAATACAATATCAGAAATAAAGACCACAATGGAAGGAATTAAAAACAGAATAGATAGAGCTGAGGATCGAATCAGCAAGTTGGAGGACAAATGGAATGAAGGCATGAAAGCAGAGAAGAAAAAAGAAAAGAGACTCAAAAAGTCTGAGGAAACTCTTAGAGAGCTCTGTGACAACATGAAGAGAAATAACATCCACATCATAGGGGTTCCTGAAGAATAAGAAAAAGAACAAGGTATAGAGACTTTGTTCAATCATATTATAGCTGAAAACTTCCCTAAATTAATGCAGTTCTCACAAGTTCAAGAAGCACAGAGGACTCCATTAAAGAGAAACCCAAAGAAACCTACACCAAGACACATCATAATTAAAATACCAAAGCTAAGTGATAAAGAGAAAATATTAAAAGCTGCAAGAGAAAAAAGAGCTATCACCTACAAAGGAGCCCCCATAAGGATGACATCCGACTTCTCAACAGAAACACTTGAGGCCAGAAGGGAATGACAAGAAATATTCAAAGTAATGCAGAACAAGAACCTACACCCAAGACTACTTTATCCAGCAAGGCTATCGTTTAAAATCAAAGGAGAAATAAAAAGCTTCCCAGACAAAAATCAACTCAAGGAATTCATTACAACCAAACCAATGCTGCAGGAAATGTTAAGGGGCCTATTGTAAACAGATCAAAGTGGGAAAAGAATATAGCAAAAAAGGAATACAGCTTTAAAGAATAAAATGGCAATAAACAACTACATATCAATAATAACCTTAAATGTAAATGGATTAAATGATCCAATCAAAAGACATAGGGTATCTGCATGGATAAGAAAACAGGACCCGTACATATGCTGTCTACAAGAGACACACCTTAGACCAAAAGATACACATAGATTGAAGGTAAAAGGATGGAAAAAAACATTTCATGCAAATGGAAATAAAAAAAAAAGCTGGGGTAGCAATACTTATATCAGACAAAGTGGACTTTAAAACAAAAGATATAGTAAGAGATAAAGAAGGCCACTACATAATGATAAAGGGAGTAATCCAACAGGAAGATATAACTATTATAAATATCTATGCACCTAATATAGGAGCACCTAAATATATAAAGCAGACTTTGATGGATTTAAAGGGCGAGATCAACAGCAATACTATAATAGTAGGGGATTTCAATACCCCACTAACATCACTAGATAGATCCTCAAGAAAGAAAATTAACAAAGAAACAGCAGACTTATTGGACACACTAGATCAACTCGATTTAATAGATATCTTCAGAACCTTTCACCCTAAAGCAGCAGAATATACATTCTTTTCAAGTACTCATGGTACATTCTCTAGGATAGACCACATGTTAGGGCACAAAAGTGGTCTCAACAAATTTAAGAAGATTGAAATCATATCAAGCACTTTCTCTGATCACAACGGCATGAAACTAGAAATGAACCACAACAGAAAAGCTCAAAAATTCTCAAACACATGGAAACTAAATAGCAGGTTGTTAAATAATGAATGGATTAAGAAGGAAATCAAAGAAGAAATAAAAAAATTCCTAGAAACAAATGACAATGAGCATACAACAACTCAAAATTTATGGGACACAGCAAAAGCAGTACTGAGAGGGAAGTTCATAGCACTACAGGCACACTATAAGAAGCTAGAAAAAGCTCAAATAAATAACTTAACCCTGCATCTAAAAGAATTAGAAAAAGAACAGCAAGTAAAGCCCAAATGTAGTAGAAGGAAGGAAAGAATAAAGATCAGAGCAGAAATAAATGACATAGAGGCTAGAGAAACAATACAGAGGATCAATGAAACAAGGAGCTTGTTTTTTGAAAAGGTAAACAAGATTGATGAACCTTTAACTAGACTCACCAGAAAAAGAGAGAGGACTAAAATAAATAAAATTAGAAATGAGAGTGGAGAAATTACAACTGACACAACAGAAATACAAAATATTGTAAGAAAATACTATGAAGAACTGTATGCCAAAAAACTCGACAACCTAGATGAAATGGACAAATTCCTTGAAACAAACAATCTTACAAAAATCAATCTGGAAGAATCAGAAAACCTAAACAGACCGATTACACCAAATGAGATCGAAACAGTTATCAAAAAACTTCCAACAAAGAAAAGTTCGGGGCCTGATGGCTTCACAACTGAATTCTACCAAATATTCAAAGAAGAACTAACTCCTATCCTTCTCAAACTATTTCAAAAAATTCAAGAGAAAGGAAGACTTCCAAGCTCATTTTATGAGGCGAGCAAAATTCTGATTCCAAAACCAGGCAAAGAAAACACAAAGAAAGAAAATTATAGGCCAATATCTCTGATGAATATAGATGCTAAAATCCTCAACAAAATAATAGCAAACCAGATCCAACAATATATGAAAAAAATCATACACCATGATCAAGTGGGATTTATTCTGGGGAGGCAAGGCTGGTACAACATTCGTAAATCAATCAATGTGATTCATCACATAAACAAAAAGAAGAAGAAAAACCATATGATAATTTCAATAGATGCAGAAAAGCATTTGATAAAATCCAGCACTCTTTCATGATCAAAACTCTCAGCAAAGTGGGAATACAGGGAACATACCTCAACATGATAAAGGCCATCTATGACAAACCCACAGCCAACATCATACTCAATGGGCAAAAATGAAAAGCAATCCCCTTAAGATCAGGAACAAGGCAGGGGTGCCCCCTTTCACCACTCTTATTTAACATAGTCCTGGAAGTCCTAGCCACAGCAATCAGACAAGAAGAAGAAATAAAAGGCATTCAAGTTGGAAAAGAAGAAGTAAAACTATCATTATTTGCAGATGATATGATATTGTATATAGAAAACCCTAAAGTCTCAGTCAAAAAACTACTGGACCTGATAAATGAATTCAACAAAGTGGCAGGATATAAAATCAATACTCAGAAATCAGAGGCATTTTTATATGCCAACAATGAACAGTCAGAAAGAAAAATTAAGGAAACAATCCCCTTCACTATTACAACCAAAAAAATAAAGTACCTAGGAGTAAACTTAACCAAGGAGACTAAAGACTTGTACTTGGAAAATTACAAAGCATTGATAAAAGAAATCAAGGAAGATACAAACAAGTGGAAGCATATACTGTGCTCATGGTTAGGAAGAATAAACATCATTAAAATATCTATATTACCCAAAGCAATCTATAAATTCAATGCAATACCAATTAAAATACCAATGACATACTTCAAAGATATAGATCACATATTCCAAAAATTTATATGGAACCAAAAAAGAACACGAATAGCCTCAGCAATCTTAAAAAAGAAGAATAAAGTGGGAGGTATCACACTTCCTGATATCAAGTTATACTACAAGGCCATTGTACTCAAAACAGCCTGGTACTGGCATAAGAATAGGCATATAGATCAATGGAACAGAACAGAGAACCCAGCAATAAACCCACAGTTCTATGGACAATTGATATTTGACAAAGGAGGTAAGGAAATACAATGGAGTAAAGACAGCCTCTTTAACAAATGGTGTTGGGAAAATTGGACAGCTACCTTCAAAAAAATGAAACTAGATCACCAGCTTACACCACTCACAAAAATAAACTCAAAATGGACAAAAGACTTAAATGTAGGCCGTGAAACCATAAGCATCTTAGAAGAAAACATAGGAAGTAAGCTCTCTGACATCTCTCGGAGCAATATATTTGCTGATTTATCTCCACGGGGAAGTGAAATAAAAGACAGGATAAACAAATGGGACTATATCAAACTAAAAAGCTTTTGCACAGCTAAAGACAATAAGAACAGAATAAAAAGAGAGACTACACAATGGAAGAACATATTTGACAATACGTCTGATAAGGGGTTAATAACCAAAATTTATAAAGAATTTGTAAATCTCAATACCAGGAAGACAAACAATCCAATCCAAAAATGGGCAAAAGAAATGAATAGACACTTCTCCAAAGAGGACATACAGGTGGCCAATAAGCATATAAAAAATGCTCAACATCATTGATTATTAGAGAAATGCAAATTAAAACCACGAGATATCACCTCACACCAGCCAGAATGATGCTCATCAACAAAACAATACAGAAAAGTGCTGGCGAGGATGTGGAGAAAAGGGAACCCTCCTGCACTGCTGGTGGGAATGCAGACTGGTGTAGCCACTGTGGAAAACAGTATGGAGATTCCTCAAAAAATTGAAAATCGAACTGCCTTTTGACCCAGCTATCCCACTTTTAGGAATATACCCCAAGAACACCATAGAACAGCTCCAAAAGGAGAAATGCACCCCCATGTTTGTGGCAGCATTGTTCACAATAGCGAAGATCTGGAAACAGCCCAAGTGTCCATCAGAGGACGAATGGATTAAAAGCCCTTTAATAGATGATTGGATAAAGAAGACGTGGTATATATATACTATGGAATACTACTCAGCCATAAGAAATGATGACATCGGATCATTTATAATAACATGGATGGACCTTGATAACGTTATATGGAGTGAAATAAGTAAATCAGAAAAAACTAAGAACTATATGAATCCATACATAGATGGGACATAAAAATGAGACTCAGAGACATGAACAAGAATGTGATGGCAATGGGGGTGGAGGGGTGGGGGGAGGGGGGATGGAGTGAGGAAGGAAAGAGGGGGTGGGGGAGGGGAGGGGCACAAAGAAAACCAGATAGAAGGTGACAGAAGACAATTTGACTTTGGGGAGGGGTATACAGCACAATCAAATGTCAAAATAATCTGGAGATGTTTTCTCTCAACATATGTACCCTGATTTATCAATGTCACTGCATTAAGTTTAATAAAAAAATAAATAAATAAATTTAAAAAAACGCAAAAAACAAACAAACCTCACAATGCCTTACACATTATCTGGTTCCACAACCAGGAGAATCTTCTCCAGTTTCTCCTGGAATCAAAGGCCTCACCAGTCTCAGCAGAGCTCGCAAAGCCCCTCACCTCTGGTTCCCCATCTGCACCCCTTCTCCCTTCTCTGCCTTCATCATCATGGCTTCTCCTTCAGCGCTATGCATTTGCTCTGCTCTCTCTGCCAACATGGCTTCCTTCTCTTTCTCTGCAAAACATGGCTTCTCTTTCTCTCTTCTCTTTCTTCTCTCCTTTTCAAAACTTTCTGGCATGAAAACCTCTTCTCCAGCAAACATTAGCAAAACAATGACCCTTCCCAAGCAGGAAGGTAATTTGCAATTTCACAGACCCACATCTACCTGGTGCTGCCCAGCCCCCAATGCAAACTATAAGCGAGCAAACATAAAAATCATATTTTACAAACTTATTTGCCCAACACTAGAGGTTAAGCATTGCCCTTTATTAAAATGCAGAGACAGATGTCCCTGGTAAGGGGCTATCCCTTTAATCACAATTCCCCTGGGGCTGGAGGGGCCACTGGTTCTTATGTGTGTCATTGGTGGGCAGGAAAGGAGGCAAAGATAGGGAAGGAGCAGGTGCTGAAGAGAAGGGCACTTAAAATGGAGTCAGGGACACACCCTCAGCTTGGAAGTTTAGGCAAAGGCCAGTCTCAAGATGCACATTCACGTGGAGGCACTCACATGCACACACGCACCCATGCGCACACATACACCATGCACACACATGCAGCATGCATGCATCACGCACATGCTTGCCCACACACCCAAGCACTCACACATTTGCCCAGTGTTTTAAGAAGCCTTCTTAGACCATGCATCCCCGCCCAGTGCCCCAGCACAGCTGACCCAGCTCACAGCAGACGCATTCATACCTGGCAGGTGAAATAGAAGCAGAGGTGTCACACGTTGGTTTCTGGGAAACTTTCTTAAGACAACTGGCACATGCTTTTGGTTGTAATCTAATTGTCGTCTGGAGAATTGGGGGGATCACTTTGGTCTGTCTAATGAGTTAGAAGCTGTCAGAGAAAAGAATACATCTTATGTGTAGTGCCTCCTGTCTCCCACCCAGGGTCAAGCACAGAGCTTGGGATGCCATTACCCTCTGCAAAACCCACAGGCCACTGACCAGCTGATGGATGTCAGCAGGTACCATCCAGTGACATGTTTGAAACCTGGCTGGGATTCCATCCTGGGACTATCTGAGTAAAGCACAGGGTCAAGCAGGAGACACGAATTAAATCTGACAAAGGCTGGGAAGCAGGGGCCCATCCTTGCTCCACTCCCAGAAGGAGCCAGCCCCTGGGGGTCAGCTTCCTTGTCGATGCCCCATTCTATCCACATGCTGACTTCATTTTCAGAGCCTCCAGCCCTCCTCTCCCTTCCCTTTCCCAACAAGGAAGAAGGTGAAGAAGGTGCCATGTACTTAGTAACAAGTGTTGGCCACCTGATGTCATTCCCAGAAGCCTGCAGAGGGTAAAATCTTAACCCAGCAGGATGGCATGGGGGAGGCACTCAGCACGGCAGGCCCTCTCTAGAGCCTCTACTCTTTTTTTTTGTTTTGTTTTGTTTTTGTGTGTTTTTTTTTGTATTTTTCTGAAGCTGGAAACGGGGAGAGACAGTCAGACAGACTCCCGCATGCGCCCAACCGGGATCCACCCGGCACGCCCACCAGGGGCGAAACTCTGCCCACCAGGGGGCGATGCTCTGCCCCTCCAGGGCATCACTCTGCCGCAACCAGAGCCACTCTAGTGCCTGGGGCAGAGGCCAAGGAGCCATCCCCAGCGCCCGGGCCATCTTTGCTCCAATGGAGCCTTGGCTGAGGGAGGGGAAGAGAGAGACAGAGAGGAAGGAGGGGGGGGGGTGGAGAAGCAAATGGGCACTTCTCCTATGTGCCCTGGCCGGGAATCGAACCCGGGTCCCCCGCACGCCAGGCCGACATAGAGCCTCTACTCTTGAGAATCACACAGGGCCTATGTCTTCACACTGAAGAAAGGCCTTTGGGCTTTGGGTTGTGCGTGTCTGGGATCTTGTTGCTGCAGACAAAGGAGGTCATACCTCCCCTCTTGCTCTGTAAGGCAACCAACAGGTTAGAACTTTATACCCCAACATCCCTGGCTTTGCAGCTGTCACACAGCCTCCGTGGGGATGCACTTAGCCCATCTGTGAAGCCAGGGTCTTAGGAAAGACTTTTCCTGGATGAACTTTCTTGCCAAGTGAGTTCTTTCCTCTGCCACTCTCTAAGACTAGTCTGCCCCTTTGTGGTCACCCATTCCCAAATAGGATGCTTGGTAAGTATACATGCACCATCTAATTAAACCTGTTGTTATCCTTGACAAAGGCTACTGGTTGTCTGCCAATACGTACTTTTTCTGTCTTCTATAAAACATGTGATTTCTCTGGGCACAGGGCCAACCAGAATAAAGCTTGCATTTTCTAGCCTTCTTTGTGGATAGGTGCAAAGTTCTAGTCAATGAGATGTAAGTGGAAGTCCCATTTGTTAGTTTGGGAGCAGCCTCACTAAGGTGTTCTTTGCCCCTGCTTTTTTCTCTCCCTCTCTTGCTGCCTGGATGGCTGGAGCTTTCGCTGCTGTATTGGACCATGAGGATGAGCACCACACTCTAAGAATGGTGGAGCAGAGAGATGGAAGAAGCTTTAGTTTTTGAGGATTTAATGGAGTAGAACCACCTTACCAGCCTTAATTACTTACCTCTGAACTTTTATGTAAAAGAGTAACAAACTCTTATTTAAGCCATCTTTTCTTATCCCTGAAGCTGAACCCTAGTCATAACTAATCCATTAAAAAACTCAACACATTCTTATCCCTAGCTACATATTTTGACTACCTGGGAGCAATAAAGCAACAACAACAACAACAATGCCTTATCCAAGACCTAAAGACTTGGAATCTCTGGGGTGGAATCTGGGCAAAGGTACATCTTCAAAACTCCCAATACGCAGGCGTCCCCAAACTACAGCCCACAGGCCGCATGCAGCCCCCTAAGGCCATTTATCCGGGCCCCCGCTGCACTTCCAGAAGGGGCACCTCTTTCATTGGTGGTCAGTGAGAGGAGCACTGTATGTGGCGGCCCTCCAGCGGTCTGAGGGATAGTGAACTGGCCCCCTGTGTAAAAAATTTGGGGACCTCTGCTAGCGAAGGATGAAAATCATTGCTTCCTACCAACCCATGCATCTGTTCCAAATCTCTACTCCCAACTCCCCAAAGTGAGGGTAGGGGCACTTTTGAGGAACTGCCTGATTCTATGCCGGTGGTGGAAATGGTTTTGAATGGCAATTCTTATAAGCAGTTTCGGTGCACTACTGACCCTATGAGAAGCTCTGTGCAAAAGGGCTGTGTGGTCCAATAGGCCTGAAAAATGCAGTAAAGGCTCTGAGAAATCCTCAAGCAAAGACACTGAGCCAACTGTGTTAAAGCCAGTGTTTATCAAATGTATCTTGTAAAGATCTACCCTCTGTTTCTTTCTTATACAATATGTGTTAAAATCCCACAAGAGGATTTTCATATGTTGGCTTGGGCAAAGGCAAGAGATGTGGCAAAGATGCTGGGATTTGACAGTCAGGGTTTACCTAGAGATGTTTCCTCCAGTGGAGTCTCGGGACTGAACAAAGTAGGTCTGGGTTCTGGGAAGAGAGGAGGGAGAAGGGAAGGACCTTCTGTTTCAGGCATAGGGTGGAAGAAGCCATCTTAGAGGGTCCCCGGGTGTCCAAAGCTTGCTCTGGCATTGCTAATGGAGGCTTAGGGCAATATGTCTGCTCCAGGGATGGAGGGATCGTGGACAGGGTATCCACATGGGTTCAGGGAACCCACAAACCCCCTAAATGATCTTAGATATTTGTTTGTAGGTTCACCTTCTAATGGAAAGTAGAACCTTTTAGAAAGTCTAGAACTCATAAAAATTTAAGAACCAAGCTTCAAAGAGGTTCAGAGGGCTACACTGATCACATTCGACATGAACCGCCAACAGGCTGCTCTGATTCTGCACTACATACAGAAGGTGAGAGTTACAGTGATAATTTTATAATTTTTTTTGGATTAATACTCATTGAGGTCTACCTTTTCTGCTATATCCAAACTCTATGAGAGCAGAACTATGCCTGTCTTGCCTTGGCACCTAGTCCAGTCCCTGGCACAGAGTAAGTGCTAAGCATAGGTTTGTTGACTGACTAAATGAGAGAAATGACTGAATGATGAAAGGAACCATTGTTATGCTCTGTGCATGACACCCAGAAAGGTAGCCTTTGCCAGCCTCCTGGGAGGCTTATTCCTACCCTTCTTCTGTGACTAAGGCAACTGATGTGCCCAGACTCTGGGGTGTGTAAAGAAAGGCCAAGAGGGAAAGAAGTTAAAATATTAATTAACCCAAGAAAGAAAGCGAGAGCTATATAGTGTGTTCTTTTGCTTGCTTATTGATTCATTTATTAATTAATGAGCGCCTGCAATGTGCCGTGTATATGCTGGGCAATGAGAGGGATTCAAATAGTAACAAGCATCTTGTCCTTAGGGAACTCACAGCACAGTAAGAGAAACAAAATAATCATAATAACAACCACTGTAATGATAGTACAACTTGTGGTTTTTAAACACTCTATGCCATTATCTTCCCACACACGCTTTAAAATATTGGCCCATTTATTTTTCTCTGCAACTATCTGAGATAGAAATACTATTCCTGTTTTGTGAATCAGGAAATTGAGACAGAGAGAAGTTAAGTCGTTTTCCCAGAGCCACACAGCAAAGCTTTCTATTCGTGGACTCCATACTGTGCTGTTTTAATACAAAGTGAAATAGGAGGATTGCTCACAAATGCACCAACAGTACCATGGGAGTTCAGAGGAAGGGGTCCCACGTGAGCGCAGGAACCTGGGAAGGCTTTGTGGAAGCAGGACACTTGAGCTTGAAGGTAGGTAGAATTTTGAAAGCGGGGAATTTGTTAGGGAGGGGTGGCGGCAGGGAAGGTGGCCTGGTGGAAGAGTCTGGGGAACGGAGGCTCAGAGGTGAGAAGGGGTAGAGGGTTTCCGGGAAATGGAGCGATTCAGTATGGAGGGGTCCCAGGGCTTGTAAAGAGGTGGGGGGGCAGAGAAGGCAGGAAAGGCAAGTGGACTAGTCAGGGTAAGAGCCCAGCTGCCTCTGAAAGTCTCATGGTGGGCTAGGAGGAGGGGACAGACAGAGCGACAGCAAGGGAACTGAAGGCGGACTGGTCTGACTTATGCTTGTGGTTCATGTGAGTTGGGTGCAGGGAGGCAGCTCTGACTCTACCAGGTGTGAGTCCTGGGCTGGCAGCAGAGCAGCTTACTGGGGGAAGGGGACACCCCGACTGACTGGAGTGATGCTCCTAGGTTACCCTCAGGAAGCCCTTGACAAGGCCTGCCACTGCTGAGGGGCTCAGCCCAGATGGCCACCTAAGGTCCCTCATCCACTGAACCGTCCTCTGAAACTTACTGGACCACTCCCCTGATAAAACCCTTGGGGATCCGTCCTTCTCTCCTGCACAGAATTTACCCGTCGAGTGATTTCTTTGCTTTGACCAGTAATTTTCAGCTGGGTCTCAATTCGAGATCAAACAGGGTGGGGTGGGGGACGCGGAGGGGGGCCAATTTCGTGAATGGATGTGTGCGTGGCAAGACTGCTGAGCGGTCTCCGGAAGGCGGCATGGCGGGGGAGCCTGGGAGCCGCTGAGACGCCATATGAATCCTGGCACTGTAAGTGAAGATTAAACCGTGGAGAGAATGAGGCTTTGCTGGCAGCCACTGGATTAACAGCTTGTAGATTTCAATAATCAGTTTAAAGTCCAGTTTATCACGCATGCCGAGAAACCTGCCTCTTTAGGATGAGCCAGGCCATGGTTGCTGGAAAGGGTTGGAAGTCAGGGAGGGCGACGTGCAGCCTGCGGATGCTGCCCTGTGGAGAGGAACCACCCCCCCTGCAGCCGCAGGCTTAGGATGGTGACTCAGAGGAGCTGGCTCGAGAAGCACCTGCGATGCCCCACAGCCTTCCTCCAGGCCTTCCTGACCCCATTTATAGCCCCACTTCCTGGGCCCCCCTCCCACAGGCGGATCCTTACCAGACCACCCACCCTCACCGCATCCTATCTCCCTGCTGGGAGCTTCTGCCTAAAGCACTCATCCTGGTTTTCTCCTGTCTTAGCTACTCCTGCTCACCAACGCCAGATAGAACGCAAACTCCTCCGCTAAGCTCTCTGGTGCCCTACTCCTTCCCCGAGTGGGAAGAAAGACATCCTCTCCATTCCTGCAGGGCTCATTACCTTCCACTGGTGTTATACCATGTGAGTGGTTGTACCGTGACTGTTACTAGGCAAGAGCTCCAGACGGTGGATAGCCCATCCAGGCTTCTCCACGTGTCCTGTAGTCTCTCGTCCAGTTGGCAAGTACCTTGCCGATGGCAACCACTTCAAATGCTGCCTGTTCACTCTTGGTTCCCGTTACATTCTTTCACCTACAGTGGCCAATTCCCTTTGTTCAGTGTACTGTGACTGTTCACACCTCTGGGCCACTCATGCATTCAATCATGAATACATTAAACTTCATTTTGGTATAACTACTGTATGGCAGACTATTCCACAGTCAAGGCCCAGGGTTGAGCACATGACCCAGACCTGGCCAGTTAGAGCAATCCATTCTCCTAGCCACAGAGGGCAGTTGTAGATGGGCAGGTGACACAAATCACACCACTGAAACTCAAAGCTAAGACTTCTGTGGGAAGCAACATGTACAGTCCTCTGGAGATGCTTAATAACAGATATCAGCCCGGAGCTCCTGGGGACCACCCTTAAGGAGTGAGTACCAAGTCCCACCAAGGAAAGCAGATCTGAGAGGCATAGAGCAAGAGATGCCTAGTGACATCCATTGAGCACCTATTTCCAGCCATGCCTGAACTGCTCCTGGCCTTTTCAGTTAAATGGGCCAATCAGTTCCCTGTTCTGCTGATGCCAGTTTAAACTGGATTTCCAGACCATAAAATAAAGTTAACATGTGGGACTTTATGGACATGCAAACCCATCTTCTGTCCTCCAGGCTGTTCTAAACCTGGGGCTAGAACATCCTTCACTCTCTTGCTGGCAGCAGGTGGTGGGCAGTGGAGGAGGGCTTGTTTGCCTGTCGGCTCTCCTCTGTCCTGGCCTTCAGGCCCCACTTGGTGGGAGCCTCCTGCTTTATCTGGGAGCAGGTCTGAGATGGTCCCCTTTCACATCTCAAGTTCATGGGCTTAGTAGCACATACAGATTGAACGGTGGGCTTTGGACAGTGGAAGGAGGCTGATTCCAAGGCCACAGCTCATTCTTGCTTAGCTTGAATAATAATTTAGGTGTTAGTATCCCTCAAGATTTTAACGTGAATGGTTTTTTCTCTTTTTTTTGTATAGGACATATATTTTTGTCCTATTGTTTTTATATTGGGTTTTACTTTAGTTGTCATATCTCTTTTGCCCCTTGAGATCCTGAGGTCCCATCATTACCCCAGGGACTGAGGATGTTGCTACATATTTAGGAAGCCTGTGATGGGTGTATTTTTAGTTGGCTTGTTTGCATTTGTTCTCTCCTTTTCCTCACTTGATTGACACCTGGGGGGGGAAGGCATGCTAACACGACTTTACTATGGGAGTGATTTGGCTACAGTGGCTGGCTTCACGGCATCCCTCTGATGGGTTCCCATGGCCAGGGGCCTGCAGATTTCCGTCTCTGTTAGCTCACCTCGGTTCCTTTGCTCATGTGGACAGCGAGGAGGGAAGCCGGGCTATTCACCACTTCTCCGTGGCCCACGGGGGAGAGAAACAAGAGGCCTTGCTGTCAGAAAGAACCCTCCCTGGGTTCAGGCTGGACAGTCTGCCAGAGAGGGGTGTTTCCAGGGTGCCCATGTCTCTGGCAGGGAGAGGTTTCCCACAGCATAGGCAGCATTTGAAGGTGGCCCTTGATCTCTGCTGGCGTGGCCCTGAGCCCCTTGCTAGTGGCAGAGACCAGGGAGGCAACTCAGGCTTCGGGCAGGACGCAGATTGAAGAGAGTTTGTCAGGGGGCAGTTCATAAGGGAGGAAGCAGGTCTGAAGGAACCAGCAAGGAATGTGTGACGCCTTGGGATTAGTAACAGCCAGAAACTGCGATCACACTCGCACACCACACCAAGAGAGAGAGAGAGAGAGACAGACAGACAGACGGACAGACAGCAGCAGAAAGGGCTCCCCACAGCCGCTGGGGGTTTGGGAGAGGAATGCAGCGGCCGCCAGCCTGGGCTGGGCTGGGGGAGAGCCGGGAAATGCAGACCTTGACCATCCTGCTCTCCTACCTCCTGCTGCCCTGTTAGATCCTCCTACTGGGAGTCTTAGTGACGTGGTCTGTGGATGCCAGCCTCCCGGAGCACTGGGCCAGCTGGAAGGGTTGGAAAGTGGACCTGGGAGGAAAAGCAGACAATATCCAGCTCTGTCATGCTACCTCCTGATTTCAGATGCGTCTGTCTGAGATACAAGAAACGGATCCTACGCATGGTTACTTCGAGGAGAAGCAGGTGCTGGGCCTGGGACCTCAAAGGTGGGGATGAAGAGGGGATGTGGAGTTTGTAACAGTCCCTCATAAAGCTCCCCAGGGAGACTGTGTGGATGCCACATGGGGTGGCAGGAGGAACAGGTGATCTGCCAGGCCCCTCTCCACCCCGAACTTAGCCTGCAGCCTCATGGGGAAGAGGCGATGCTGTCCGGGTCTGTGCTAAGTCTGACATAGCCGGACTTCCAACTATTTGTAATAATGCCTACCGACTCCCGCTCGAAGTTCCATTTCAACAAGCCAGACAACCCAAGCCCTGCCAGGGGAAGCCCACTCCTGCCTCCACCCCTACCCCATCCCCCAAACCGAGAAAATGAACATCTAGTTTGGTGTATATTCTTCCTTCCTCTCCTTTATGCTCAAACATATTTGAATGTTTATAAAACATCTCAACCAGTACCTTTTATTTTTTTTTCAAAAATGGGATCACACAATGTGTATAACTCCACAGTCATTTTTTTTTTTCCCCACTCAAAGTGAAATGGATAACTTTTTAGGTCACTCACCATACAGAGCTCCAACTCATCCTTTTTAATCACTTCCTAATATTTCGTAGAATCACTATATAAATACTTTTGCCAGAAAAATAGACTTCTCCTTCAATTAGTCAACACAGAGTGCTTGGTGACCTAGTGGGTCAAATGACCATAAGCCAGACTCCCTTTTGGATGCCCAGTTATTCCAGTTCTGCTAGGGCTGTAAGACGTGGGCACGACACAGGAGAACTCAGGGTCTGCAAATGGCACATGGCTGGTGCAGACACCAGATGCTTTAGGAAAAGTCTTGTGGGCTGCAACGTCCCAGAAGGACTCCTGTAGGGGCAGGGGAGGTGATGCGAGCTGGACCTTGAATGAAGGGAAAGTCGCTCTTGCTATTTTAAGCTATGTGCAATAACATGACTAGTGACAAGTGAAGGCAGAGGGTCTGCTAGGGCTACACTGAGGTGAGACAGCAGTCCTCTGTAGGTGACATGGTTTAGCTACAAACAGAGGGGAGCTCATATCATTGCAGGTTCTTGAAATCAGTCGGTTTTCCTCAAGTAAACTCATTATCCCTCTGGCTCCTAATTCATTCACACTCTTAATTTGTGGAACAAGCTCTATTTTCCTGGATAGCTCATACGTCAACTCGAGTCTTGTCTGTGTCTAAATAATCACAAGTTTGAAATCAGGCATGTTTCTGTTAATGAGGTTTGACACAATGCCCACCGGACAGCGAAGACCTCCGGGCCTCACAGGTCTGTGTCAAATCACACGAGCATCTGAGCGAAGGCTGCAGTGGTTTCCTGTGTAGGAAAAGGAGCTGGTGCTTTCTGGGTAGTGCGAGACAGCAGCTCGGAAGAGCAGGCTGCCGTCCTGGTCACAGAGTACACGTGCCTTTGTCCTGGCTTTCCTCATTCGGTCCCCTTACCTTGGGTCTCCATCCTTCTTTTTTTTTTTGTATTTTTTTTTTTTTTTCTGAAGCTGAAAACGGGGAGAGACAGTCAGACAGACTCCCGTATGCGTCCGACCGGGATCCACCCGGTACGCCCACCAGGGGGCGATGCTCTGCCCTTCCGGGGCGTCGCTCTGCCGCGACCAGAGCCACTCTAGTGCCTGGGGCAGAGGCCAAGGAGCCATCCCCAGCGCCCGGGCCATCTTTGCTCCAATGGAGCCTCGGCTACGGGAGGGGAAGAGAGAGACAGAGAGGAAGGAGGGGGGTGGGGTGGAGAAGCAAATGGGCGCTTCTCCTATGTGCCCTGGCCGGGAATCAAACCCGGGTCCCCCGCACGCCAGGCCGACGCTCTACCGCTGAGCCAACCGGCCAGGGCGGTCTCCACCCTTCTTCCGAGCCTTCACTGGTGTCTCTGAAGGCATTCCCTCCGCGCATTCTCGCCAGCTCCTCGCATGTACCACCCCTTCCTGGTTACCAGTCTGGGAGATTCTTCTGTACACTTAAGTTTCTGACCACCTCATGGGGACATCACTTCCTAAAATCCTTGTCTAGGGCAGGAACACATTGATCCAGACTCAGCTTATTTCCCGCGGTCTACAACGTGAGGACGCACTTCTCTTCACACCCCCACCCCCAGCTCTGAACTCTGAGAACACTCCAGCATTCCTCACCCCCCCCTTACCTTTCTGGTGTTGTAACTCTTGACTCTTCCAAGGTTTTGGGGGGCATAGAAATCCACCACCCATCTCCTGTGCAGAATTATGCTTTATTGACTTCTTTGTTCCAAAGACCTGAGCAATAATTACGAACCCTGATGAAGAAGGAAAGAGAACTGAACACAATCCCCTTTAAACGGGGAAACTCCTATCTACAAACCGTGGAGTGGAGGCAGATCCGCGTCTTGAAGAGATGTTGTTGGGAATTGCTTTTTCTCTCTCGGCACAGAGCTGCTGAAATATCTCCCCTCATTATCAGAAACCCATATAAAAGCCGGTAAACTTTTACGGCAGGCATATTACAGCTTTACTTCAAAACACCCCCTGACCTCCTACACTTGGCAGCAGAAGGGATGGGTTTCATATTCAATTTGCTCCTGCCATCCGGCTTTCTTTGAGCAGGGAGGGTAGAGAGGGATGACTCGGGGGGGGCTCCCAGTCTGCCCCGGAGAACGCAGGACCTTCCTGCTGTATCCATCGTGGAAAATACTACCTGTGAGTCTGTTCGAGATTTTTTTATTCATACAGCAATGCTGATAGATACTTCATATGGAACATCTCTACTCTCTACAAAGTCCTTCCACATATGTTAGCTTTGTGGGGTATCTGGGGGCGGGTGGGGTCTGCAACTGGCTGGCCAGGGCCTCGGAATGCTGCTGTATGAGGGGGAACATCATGACTAAGGAAGAACCAACCCTCCAAGAGTGACTATTATCCTGCCCCACAAAATTTTAGAAATGCCACACCCTCCCTTTAGCCTTATTCTCTGCTTTCCCCTCCCACCCCCCACCCCCCACCTCCCCACCCCCCCACCTCCCCACCCCCCCACCTCCCCACCGCCCCACCGCCCCACCGCCCCACCCCCCCACCCCCCCACCTTTCCACCCCCCCACCTCCCCACCTCCCCACCCCCCACCCCCCACCCCCACCCCCACCCCCACCTCCCCACCCCCCACCCCCCCACCCCCCCACCTCCCCACCCCCCCACCCCCCACCTCCCCACCCCCCACCCCCCACCCCCCACCTCCCCACCCCCCACCCCCCACCCCCCACCCCCCACCTCCCCACCTCCCCACCCCCCCACCTCCCCACCTCCCCACCTCCCCACCTCCCCACCGCCCCACCTCCCCACCCCCACTCCCCACCTCCCCACTCTCACCTCCCCACCTCCTCACCTCCCCACCTCCCCACCTCCCCACCAGGGTTTAGCCATGAATGTGGAGAGCACGGAGCCTGCAGAGTTCTCTTCCAGGATAAAGTGGCCCCAGCTGATTAGCAGCCACAGCAGGCCTGGGTGAGGTCTGGGATTCTCTATTAAGTTTTCTTTTTTTAAAAGTCATAGTCTGATCATTTTGGGCACCTGCCTAAGTTCCATCGGGTCCATTGGAGGTAGCAGTGTTGGCAAGCGCTGAACAGAGCTGGGTGCTGTGTTCTTACAGGCCTGGCTCCATTGCTTCCTCATCCATTCCATCACTCATTCATTCATTCATTCAAACAGGCTGTGAGTGGTCACTCTGAGCCTGGTCCTGTGTGGATATGTACGGGAGAAGGAACAGGGACAAGGCACCATCCTGGCCTTAAGGAGCTCCTAAGCCCTTTGGGGAGAGAAGGCACCCACTAGAAACAACTGATCTATATCAGAGCTAAGAGGGGGAGAAAGTGGCAGTAAACTCCCGGAGGGAAAGGAAGACAGCTGTTGGAGAGGGGCATGGGCCCTTTCTGCCTGTTTTTACCTCCACCCATCCTGTAAGACCCGGCCTCCCTGGAGCCTCCTCCCACGGACTCTGCCCTTTCTATGCCCAGACAGCATTTCTGTTCTCTTACACTACATAGCCTTGTTTTTGCATAAGGTTGTCCTTGTATTCCTCAGCTAGACTATGGCAGAGCCCACTGTTTTCCCATCTCCTATCTACCTCTGACAGTCCTTTTCAAAATTCTCGTGAAGTCAAATCACCTGGGGAGCTTGTGAAACTGCAGCTTTGGATTCGAAACACCTTCTGTGGGGCCCGAGCTTCTGCCGTCTAACAAGTTCCCTGCTGATGCTCCTCGTGATGATCAATGGGCTGCACTTTGAGTAACAAGGTTCTACAGCAGGGATCCCCAAACTTTTTACACAGGGGGCCAGTTCACTGTTCCTCAGACTGTTGGAGGGCCGCCACATACAGTGCTCCTCTCACTGACCACCAATGAAAGAGGTGCCCCTTCCGGAAGTGCGGCGGGGGCCAGATAAATGGCCTCAGGGGGCCACATGCGGCCCACAGGCTATAGTTTGGGGACGCCTGTTCTACAGCATTAGACACAGGCCCAGCCTTTCGAGCTAACTCCCCAGTTTGTTAACTGTTAGTGGGCATGTCACTTCCTTGCTCTGCATTCCTTTTTTTCTCTAAGCCAATGAGGAAGTTTTTGGAGGCTTGATGAATCTTAGGCTTTGGTACTACTGTTTCCTCGTCCTGCTCCCCTGGCTGACATTGGTGATCAAAGATGGTATGCTTTCTCACTGAGCTGGGACAGGTCCTGTTGAGAAGGATTTTCTCAGTCTAGTGTTCTGGAGAACCACTTCTGGTCCAACAGAGTAGGCTGGAGGATGAATTCTATTTGCTGCCCTGATAAGATGTGCCTTAAGGTATTTTCTAATGGAATGATTCGGGGGTGTGGGGAAGTTGTCGTGGGTGCCACACAGAAGTGCTTCCAAACAGGGTGCCCACCCTGAGAGGTCAAGGCATTGCCACCTCTGCAGACTCTCACACTAGAAAAGCCCCTCACTCTATGTCTGGGAGATTGAGAGGAGGGGCAGGAAGACAGAGAACAGGTTCTGGGAGGGAATGATGAGGTCAGCCGTTCTCAATCATGACTGCACGTTAGAATCACTAGAGAGCTTTAACCGTGATGCCTGGAGCCACTCTGAGATAGTATGGTTCATCCATCTGGGATATGCCCTGGGCATCGACATTGAAGGATCTCAGGTGAAGCTTATGTGCAATCAGGGTGGAGAACCACTGATTAAGCCCATATGGTTGTGCTTAGGAAGTGCCAGGAGTTTGGCTCATTTTCAGTCCAGGGCTCAGAGAGAAGCAGAGCCTTCCCTTCCTTTCCCCAACTGGCTGCTCCAGGGCTGGGATAAGATAAGCTCTTGAAAGTAGCTACTATTCAAGGGAGCTTTCTGGTTAGAACTGACTCTATCTCTAGAGGCCAAGTCAAAGATAGAGGACTTGAGAGAAGACTGCAACTCCTAACCCTTGTGTGCTTCAATTGAATCCACCCTCAAGAAAACAAGGTAAGATAATACCTTCTCAGGCATGATTCTATCTTGGGGGAACATTATTGTTATCACTAAACCTGTCTATCTAGGCTGGCTTTTCTCATCAGAGTTTTATGGGGGGACCTTTTCTCCTCCCTGCTTGAGGGCTTGGAGATGGGAGGCAGCTCTCTTCATTTGTATCTGCCCTCCTTGGAACCCCAACCTTCAAGGTTGCCTTCTTTCTCTCATTCCTTCCCTGTTATGCATGCCCTGTCTCCTCCAGCTCCCAATCCTGTAGAGCTCAGCTGTTCATTCACATGGAAGGATGGAATCAAACTGATTCCCGCTAACATGTGGATGACGGAGCCCTGCTCATACTCCACACCTCTTGGTCAGGAAGAGGCGGCATGCTGTGCTAGGATATCTCTAGTCTGTAGAATTCCAGGTACTAGATGAAGAGACTTGAACCCCTTTCCCAGTCATTGTTGAGGGAGATTGGTGCGGCTTTTTCAAGGGGGGAGGGATGGTGTTCCTCGGTGCTTTTGTGTAGATACTTCCTGTAATGGCAAGGACAAGGTGTTTTTCAAGAACAAGCAGGATACCTGGAGAGGAACCGTCCATGCCTCTGTCCTTTAAAAAAAAAGAGAAAAACAAAGGGGACTCTGATTTAGGCAGCTTGACTTATTCCTAATTATAGTGTCCATTTGTAACCAAGAGTTTGGCATTCCAAGAAGGCTTGATTATGACATTCATAATTTATTGGCAGTCGGTCCATTACCAATTCAATAATTTCTCCAGCCAGGAAAAAATTTTGATCCTTTAAAAACTGATTTTTCACATTAGAATAGCAAAAGCAATTAGTTTTATTTTTAGCTTGGTTAAGCAAGAACTCTAAGGAAGCTGAAAGGAGTCCCCCCCCCTTTTTTTCTTTCTCCTATTCTTTCCCCTGAGGTGCTCTGGGGGAATTCCACCCAGAAGATTGCCCCATGCTGCCACTGGGACTTTGTAGGTACCTCTGGCTGCTTCGGAAGCCTGCAGTCTGTGGAGTTTGCCCAGGCGGAGAGTGGTTTCCAGAACTTTGTACTTAGCCTTGTATTTCCCAAGGCCTAGACTCCTGCCTCTACTCTCGTCATGAAGGTGAGAGTGGAAATGTGTGTAGGGGAGATCTTGGCAGCCCGAATCCCTAAACTCCACATTCTATCTGGAGTTTCTGGCATGAAAAGCCAAGAATAATATTATTTGGTATTCATGGCCCTCGCTCTAACAGCATGGACTCAATTTATCATTCCCAGCCTTATCCCCCCTGCTTCTCTGCGCAGGTGCAGAATCTCCAGCTAGCATGATTGACACCTGGACACCGGTCGGACCATACACATTTTACATTTATTATCTTGACCACCTCCCCTGCCCTTCCCGAAACCCTGGAGGCCCATGTGTGCCTGTACGTGTGAATTCCTAGTTAGTTTTGGGCACATGCAGCCTTGGACCAGGAGTTGACCTGGTTAGGTTATTACCCAGTCAGGTGCCAACAGGGTCCAGGGAGGTGGCTTAACCAAAGGACTGCTGATTTTAGTGAGAACAGTGGTGATCTGCAGTGTACAGGCTTGGTTTGAGAGATTGTTTTTATATTCAGCTTCTGATCTGGTGTAGGCTGGATATTCAGATTTTGAAATGTACAGCCTCCTGATTTTTCAGTGTTGGAATGAGTTTAGTTTTCTTGAAAACCCAATATGGAGCCCTGGCCGGTTGGCTCAGCAAATAGAGAATTGGCCCAGCATATGGATGTCCCAGGTTTGATTTCTGGTCAGGACATACAGGAGAAGTGGCCTCTCCCCCTTCTCTTTCTCTTCTCTTCTTGCAGCCAGTGGCTTGGTTGGTCCGAGTATTGGCCCCAGGCTCTGAGGATAGCTCGGTTGGTCCCAGCATCAGCCTCACATGCTAAAAATAGCTTGGTTGATTCAAGCATTGGCTCCAGACAGGGGTTGCCAGGTGGATCTCCATTGGGGCACATGCAGGAATCTATCTCCCCTCCTCTCACTTTAAAAAAATAAAATAAATAAAATAAAACCCAATATGGGCCCCAAACCCATGTCTGGGGACTACCATTTTGTTTCCTCAGCTTTAGGCTTTGAGAGCAGAACCACAGACTGCAGCTCAGAACCCCTGTTTTAAAGCATCTTTGAGCACCTGCTTCCCCATCATATCCTGGTAGACGGGAAGAAGAGCCAGGCTCAGAGTGGCCAGGGGCTCCTCAGTCACACAGGGGCCTTAGGGCACAGCCAGCATGAACTTGGGGCCTCCAGACCAGAATTCCTTGCCGAGTACCACATCAATGCATGGTAATGTTGCCTGATCGCATGGTGTCAAGTTTTGTAGCATTTTTACTGTTGTTGCATCTCAATGAGAAAAATGAAGAAAACAGGTTTTCCCCTGGAATGGATTAAATCAGGAAAAAACATAAGACTTCACTTTACTTCTGTTGGTTTCTGCATCATCTTTTTTTTTTTCTTTTTTTGCATGTGTATGGGAGAGATGCTATTGAAATGAATCATTGAAGAGGCACTATTGAGTACCTACTACGTGCTGGGCCCTGTGGCAGCCCCAGGGCGGAGTGGGCCCACGCCTCCCAGGTCTAGTTCGTAGGGTCACAGCCATGGGCTCAAGTCAGAGCTGCTGGAGCAGGGACTTGGCCACACTCATCACGGTGTGTCTCCCAGCCCCCAGCTCATAAGAAGGACTTCACTTAAAGACATGACAGCCCAACCAAGACAAAACGGGGCAGAGGCAAAGAGCTTCCAACCAAAATAGTCAATTTTGTACCATTTTGACTTAACGGTTTTATTTCTCGTATGAATCGGATCTTGGCATGTCATGCCATTGTTTTCTCTTGGTAGAAACTGCCCAGTGTGACAGCCTAGTGTCCTGAACTGATATTGAATAATATACCGTTAATCGCAGTGCGGTTGCCTAGAAAAGCTGTGGTGGGCGGGGAGAGGAAGGCCGTGTGTGCTAATGGCAGAAAACAGGTAAAAAGCCATTTTAATGCATCCCTTCCTAATCCTCCTCTCTTCTTCTCCTTTCCCTCTTCCAGTTAATCCTGACTCCTGGCCCCTAAACTATTCCCAGGAAAACAGAGCATTGCTGTGTCTCCCCACCTCCAGGCCCTGAAAGATGGCAATGGCCTACCTGTCTCAAGGAGAGGGCACACAAATTGGCCAGTGGAGGCCAGCACAGGGTGTGAGATGAGCCTCTGACAGGCAATGAATCTTGGCCCCAGGTCTCCGTGATGGACGGTGGGGCTGACGCGCCTGCACCAAACATCCCTCCATTCTAGGGGAGCCATCACTCACCCCTCTGAACTCTGGTGGCACATGCTAATGAGGACCCAGCTCATATGCCATCCCTGCCTGAAGGAAAGGCTTGGGGTGGGGATGTGAACCAGCTCATGGCAGACTTAGAAAGACCAGCCCTTGGGGGAATGGGCAGAGTGGTGAAGGAGACAGCATGTAACTCCACCCCATTCCTATTTCTGGTCCCCATCTGTAGGGGTCTTTTTCTTATATTCCTCTGCTTTACTTTCTCAGTCGTCTGTTCTTCCTCAAGGCATAGGACAAATGTTTTCACCTAAGGAACAAATGGTTGATTGTCACACCTCAGATACTGGCTAGAAAAATGTCTTGAGAGCCCTTATGAAAATGGAGATTCCCTTTTAACCAATGGGTGGTCCTGTCAGCTGAAGGGAATTGACCACAGGTGATGATGATGATGATGATACAATGATGATGGCAAATTAATGTCTATTAAGTGCTTGCCATGTACCAGGCATTGCTAACAGCTTTATGCATATAAACTTATTCATTCATTCTTATTAGCTCTGTGATGGATATTCTCCTTCCTCCTCCTCCTCCTCCTCCTCCTCCTCCTCCTCCTCCTCCTCCTCCTCCTCCTCCTCCTCTTCTTCTTCTTCTTCTTCTTCTTCTCCAGTGAGAGAGCAGAAGGGGGCAGACAGGGACAGATAGACAGGAAGGGAGAGGTGACGGTCACTTTTCTTTTTCAGAAATGAAGAAACTGGGGCTCAGAGATGTTTAAAAAATAAATTATATAGCTAAGAAGCATTGCTAGGTGATGCTCCAGAAATCCTGCCATTTCAAATGTGGAGCCTAGTCTGCTCAGATGCAGTTTCTTTGGTGAAGCATTCCCCAAACCCCACCCAATCGCCCAATGATGCAGAGTTTAAGAGTAATGACTTAAGACAAGTTTAAATTCTGTCTTTGACACTTAGAAACTATGTGATCTAAGGCAGATTACTTACTGTCTCTGAGACTGCTTCCCACTTTGTACAATGGGATCAAGCTCACGGGCAGCTGTGCGGGTTAAATACACGAAGGCAGGTAGAGCCCTGGGCGCAGCGCAGCCCACCTCCCCCACCCCCAAATGTGTTAATTTGTGAGTTTGTCTTTCCCGCTAGACTGTGAATCTGGGGATAAATTCGATGTTTTATTCATTTTTGAAAATATTGCCCTTGGAACGTTGAATGTAGTCAGTCAATTTGGATGACTAGGATTGGAATAATAATAGCAACTAATATTTATTAAATGCATACTACATGCTATGCTCCGTACTAAGTCCTCCCAACCACCTTGTTGGAAGGTGGCACTCTTGTTATGCTTGTTTTGCAGTTGAGGGAATTGTGGCACAGATAGGTGAAGTTGCTTCCTTGGGGTCCCACTATTGGCAAGTGACAGAGTTGGGGGTGGACCTGGGTGGTCTGGATCCTGAGCCTATGCTCCTAATCACTATCCCATAAAGCCATCCTCTAAACATCCTCCTTCTCCAGTTCTCTTTCTATTTTAAAAGTTTCAAACCAGTAGGAACTTGAGGCTCCCAGAGGGTGAGCCAGCTACTCTACGTCACACGGCTAATTTAGGTGTGGAGCTAGGGCTGGAGCCGAGCTCTGGGGCTGTCAGCCCAGTGTTCCTCGTCAGAGGTGTGCCCTGTCATATGGCACCATGATTAATTGGGAGAGAAGCTGTAGGAGGTTGACATTTTCCCAGCCTCATCTGTGTTTCTTGCCCACACACCGGGCCCTGAATGTCAAAGCCCCCCACGCTGCTATGCTGGAGGGGAGGACAAGCCCACTCACTATTATTAAGCAATTAAAAATATGGGCCCAGCAGATGTGGGACAGCGCACTTCCCGGACGTGTTGGGCAACACGGTAGCTGGCTGCATCTCACTCACGCCGAGAGATATTTAAGGGACTAAATGAAAAATAGCCCCTTTCAGCATTCAGAAGAGGTGGTTCGGAGTGAGGTTGACTCATCACCTCTCCAGTCCAGCAGCCCACACAGTAGTGGACAGTGGGAGGAGTGAGGACTCAGGGATGTGGTCAGTGGCCTCTGACACACCATGATTATATCATTATTGCCACAAAGCTGAGGCAGGATCTGAAAGATTCTCTCAATACTGAAGTCTGCTCTCAGTGCTGATGTGTTCATAGTTTACTCCCCTATAAGAGCTCAGAACCTCAAAAGTCAAGTTCAAGTCAGGTTGAACCCAAATCATTCTTATTTTTCATTTTCATCTATAAGGATGAGTCCAAGCTTTAATCTTACAGGAAAAGAATAGAGATGGAGGCTGGTGCTATGGTCTGAATGTTTCAGAATTTGTAAGTAGCAATCCTAATCCCAAGGTGATGGTCTAAAAGAGTGGGGTTTTTAGGAGGTGATTAGGTCATAAGGACAGAACCCTCATGAATGGGATTAGTGCCCTTAGAAGAGAAGCCTGAGAAAGCTCCCTTGCCCCTCTTCACTACATGAGTTTACACCAGTAAATCAGCTGTTTATGAACAAAGAAGTGAGCTCTCACTAGACACAGAAGCTGACCATGGGGGCACCCTGATGTCAGACTTCCAGGCTCCAGAACCATGAGAAATAAATTTCTGTTGTTTATAAGCTACCCAGTCTGTGGTATTTCTGTTATTGCAGCCGAAACAGGCTAAGAGAGTTGGTGGAAAGGCCTCCCTGATGTAGAATCTAAGGCTCCTGCTAGAATCGGGCCTCAGGCACCAAGCAAGAGGATCAGAGGAGAGCTCCCTGATTCTTTCCTTTCTTCCTTTTGAATAACTCCACATCCAGTTAGTAACTCATGTCCTTTTTTATATAACTTCTTTTAAATGTCTCTCCCTTCAACCCCAACCTTTGCTCTCCGTGTATCTGTGGGTGTGCAGGTAACCCATGGGTCCAGACTAGGCCTCTGGACAAGTCACAGGATGGGTCTAAGCTCATCAAAGAGGATTCACGTAAACTCTGTGCTGCAGAAGGCAGGTTGGAAGTGAATCACTCCTCAGTTCTCCACATATCTGACACTCGGAAGGTTTCCCATACCTAGTAACTGAATGAATGAGATGTGATAGATAGGGGTTTGTTGGAAGTCCTTTCTTTTTGTGCCACCCACAACTAATCGTAGCTTGATACTATCCTTATAAATGCTACCAAAATGTGGAGTATGGCCTCGATGATGTGAAAATTGTATAGTATAAGTAGAAAATGACACAGAGCACACACCTGCCATCCAGGATGATGACAGGAAATATGAAACATAAATTGGGGTAGAGTTAGGGTCAGGATAGGGAATGGTGGTCAATCTTCTGAAATGCTAACAACTGCACTCCAAGGGAGGAATCCTAGGGAGGAATCCTAGGTAGGGTCGTAGGTAGGGCCCCGGCATGCCAGAGAAGGTGAGGGTGGTCAGGCAGACAGGTGGGAGAGCAAGGGCCTCCTATGGGGGTAGAGTTTGACCAATGAGCCCGATCATCCAGGGTCCTATATTAGGATACATCTAAGTTCACAGGGAACAAAAATTTCAGCCTACTGTCTAAGATACAGCATCTTAGCCCTGGCCGGTTGGCTCAGTGGTAGAGCGTCGGCCTAGCGTGCGGTGGACCCGGGTTCAACTCCCAGCCAGGGCACACAGGAGAAGCGCCCATTTGCTTCTCCACCCCTCCGCCGCACCTTCCTCTCTGTCTCTCTCTTCCCCTCCCGCAGCCAAGGCTCCATTGGAGCAAAGATGGCCCGGGCGCTGGGGATGGCTCTGTGGCTTCTGTCTCAGGCGCTAGAGTGGCTCTGGTCGCAACATGGCGACGCCCAGGATGGGCAGAGCATCGCCCCCTGGTGGGCGTGCCGGGTGGATCCCGGTCGGGCACATGCGGGAGTCTGTCTGACTGTCTCTCCCTGTTTCCAGCTTCAGAAAAAATGCATAAAAAAAAAGAAAAAAAAAAAAAGATACAGCATCTTGGAATTCCAGGAAGAGCCCCCTCTCTGCTGGTCATCCAACTCTGAGCCTGGCAACTATGTGGAACTTTCCAGTTCTCATTTTCATTGGGGTTAGGTGCTCTCACCTTTGTGACCATAAAGTAGGTAGAAAGATTTGGGTCTTTTCCCCCTGTCTCTTTCCAGGTGAGAACAACCAACACACCACTTTTTAAAACCTTTTATTTTGAATTGATTTTATACTTACAGAAAAAGTTGCAAAATAGTGCGGAATTTCTCTGTAATTTGTTGCTTTCTAAATAGGTTTGGTGGACACTGCTTGCTGGAGGTTAGAAAAATAAGACAGTAAATTAGAGGTTTTTTTTTTTTTTTTTTTTTTTATTCTGAAGCTGGAAACGGGGAGAGACAGTCAGACAGACTCCCGCATGCGCCCGACCGGGATCCACCCGGCACGCCCACCATGGGGCGACGCTCTGCCCACCAGGGGGTGATGCTCTGCCCCTCTGGGGTGTCGCTCTGCCGAGACCAGAGCCACTCTAGCACCTGGGGCAGAGGCCAAGGAGCCATCCCCAGCACCCGGGCCATCTCTGCTCCAATGGAGCCTTGGCTGCGGGAGGGGAAGAGAGAGACAGAGAGGAAGGAGGGGGGGGGTGGAGAAGCAAATGGGCGCTTCTCCTGTGTGCCCTGGCCGGGAATTGAACCCGGGTCCCCCGCACGCCAGGCCGATGCTCTACCGCTGAGCCAACCGGCCAGGGCCAAATTAGAGTTTTAAAATGCAACCTGAAAGGGAGGAGTGAAGCTTCTCTCTGGCAATGCAGCTGGGGTTGTGGATTCTGGTGTCAGCAATCTCATGTCACTCAGAAACCCCCCCCCAGATACCTTCTGTAAAATGGTGATACCCCCTTTTCTGGCTCTCCCAGAGCATGGCCTAAGGACCCGATGAGATCACGTGGAGGGGCTTAACCATTCATTCTCAAGGGATGATTCACATGGAGAACTTTATTGTCTTTGAACTTCACTGGGGATCCAGCAGGCTGAGACACTGGGAACTCCAGGCAAGCCAGAGCTTTGTCAGCCAACCTTCCTGGGAAACCAGGAAGAAGAGGAGAGGTAATGTTCCAGACTTGTACCTCCAACTTTTTCTAGAGGAAACTATACCTTTACAACAGGGGTCCCCAAACTTTTTACACAGGGGGCCAGTTCACCGTCCCTCAGACCATTGGAGGGCCGGACTACAAAAAAAACTATGAACAAATCCCTATGCACACTGCACATATCTTATTTTAAAGTAAAAAAAAAAAAACGGGAAGAAATACAATATTTAAAATAACAAACAAGTAAATTTAAATCAACAAACTGACCAGTATTTCAATGGAAACTATGCTCCTCCACTGACCACCAATGAAAGAGGTGCCCCTTCCAGAAGTGTGGCGGGGGCCAGATAAATGGCCTCAGGGGGCCTCATGTGGCCCGCGGGCCGTAGTTTGGGGACCCCTGCCTTTACAAGAAGCTCAAGACAGGAGATCTGGTAAAATTACATTCAACACATTTTTTTAGACCATTTACTGTGCGTGGGGCAGTATTCAAGGTGCTGGGCATATGTCAATGAACTAAACAGACTCCAATCTCTGCCCTGTGGAGGTAACAGGCTAGTGGGGAAGGTAGATGGTAAGCAAAATATTCAATAAGTACCTAAATAAGCAAATATTAGGTGATAAAATTCTGTCTTTGAATTGATGAAAGTCAAAATATTTTTGGATAAAATCCATGCTTGTAGGCAGATGATCTCTGCTGATAAATGGGATGGTTAGAAAATGACATATATCAGGGGTGGGAGAATGGGTGTTGCCAAATGTCTCACCCACTTAAGCTTTCTCATGTTAAGTTTCAAATCAAACTCCTACTCTGTGCAATTGGACAATGCATATTGCAGTTGAAATGTCATTTCTCTCATCTGGGAACATTTTCCTAATCATTCTGTCTGGATCCTCTGGCATCTCAGGTTGAGATGAAGGAATAAAAACTTACAGGAGTAATTCACTCCAGGAATCCCAAAACATGATATCCGAGTGATGGGGGTTGCAAGCATCATTCAGGGACATGTGAATAAGCATGAAGAAAACAGGGGAAAGATACACACTGGACTGAACCTGGTGTTTTTGAGAGTGCAGAGATGGCAGTGTTGTGGGGTAAGGTGGGCAGCTGGTAGGCACTTTTTGTATACCTGTCTGTCGTTGGCTTGTAGCAATGAGTAAGTATTGGTTTTATAGTTGAAAACAGAGCCTGACCAGATGGTGGTACGGTGGATAGAGCATTGGCCTGGGATGCAGAGGACCAAGGTTCAAAACCCCGCAGTCATTGGCTTGAGCGTGGGCTCATCCAGCTTGAGCGTGGGGTCACTGGCTTGAGCAGAGCATGGCATCATAGACATGACCCCATGGTCACTGGCTTGAGCCCAAAGGCCGCTGGCTTGAAGCCCAAGGTCACTGGCTCAGCTGGAGCCCACTGGTCAAGGCACATATGAGAAAGCAATCAATGAACAACTAAGGGGCCACAATGAAGGATTGATGCTTCTCATCTCTCTTCCTTTCTGTCTCTGTCCCTCTCTGTTTCTCTTGCTAAAAAACAAAAAAACACAACAAAAAACAGACCATCTAAGAAAACTTGAAACAAATAAACAAAAAGGGTAAATTAAAGGTAAGGAAGCTTATGAGACTGCTAAGTCTCCAAAATTTTTACATTAGCTTTTCTCAGATAATTCAGCCAGGCAAACACTGTTCATTGTCTTTCTGAGCAAGCTTGTGCTGGAGATGATGGCAGAGAGGGCACATAAAGATGAATGAAACTTGATTTCTACTTTCAGTTGCTTTGTTTTTTAATACACTTTAAAAATTATCCGACTTATTCTTTTTAATTGATGTGAAATTCTCATAAAAAATCATTCACATTTTAAAGTGAATAAGTCTCTGGTGGTATTTAGTACCTTTACCTTTACAGTATTGTGCAGACACCGCCTTTAAAACATTTTAAAACATTTCTAAAACATTTTCTTCCTCCCCAAAATAAAGCAGTTATCCCCCCCCCCTTACCAATTTCTTTCTCCCCCAATCCCCTGGCAATCACCTTTCTGTTTCTATGGATTTACCTGTTCTGGATACTTCATATAGATGGAATCATATAACATAAATTTTTTTGTGTCTAATCTCTGTCCCTTAGCATAATGTTTTTTGAGGTTCCTCCTGGTTGTAGCAAGTACTTCATTCCTTTCTATGGCTCAATAAGATTTCATTGTATAGATAAGCCATAATTTTTAAATCCCTTCATCTGTTTAAAAATATTTGGGGTTTTTCCCTTTGGATTGTGCTGCTATGAACATGTTTGTATTTATATTTGGTTCAGTACTTGTTTTAAATTATTTTGGGTATATTCCTACAAGTGGAATTGCTGGTTTACAATTCGAGCTATATTTAACCTTTTGAGGAACCATCAAACTGTTTTCCACAGCAGCTGAATATTTTACATTTCTACCAAAAATGTATGAGGGTTGTGATTTATCCACATCTTTACCAACACTTGAAATTTTCTTTACTTTCTTTTTTTTAATAGCCATCCTACTGTGTATAAAGTGGTGTCTTGTGTTTTTTATTTGTATTTCCTTGATGACTAATGACGTTGATCATCCTTTCACACACTTGTTGGCCATTTGTGTATTTTCTTTAAAGAAATGTCTATTTGTCTGACCAGGCAGTGGCGCAGTGGATAGAGTGTCAGACTGGGACGCAGAGGACTCAGGTTCAAAACCCCGAGGTTGCTGGCTTGAGCACGGGCTCACCAGCTTGAGTGTGGGGTCACTGGCTTGAGCATGGGATTATAGACATGACACCATGATTGCTGGCTTGAGCCTAAAGGTCGCTGACTTGAAGCCCAAGGTTGATGGCTTGAGCCCATGGTCACTGGCTTGAGCAAGGGATCACTTGCTCTACTGTAGCCCCTTGTAGTACATATGAGAAAGGAATCAATGAACAACTAAGATGCTGCAACAAAGAATTGATGCTTCTCATCTCTCTCCTTCCTGTCTGTTTGTTCCTATCTGTCCCTCTCTCTGTCTCTGTCATAAAAAAAAGAAATGTCTATTCAAGTCCCTTGTTCATTAAAAAATTATTTTTTGTTACAGAGTTCTTGAGTTTTTAAAAAAATCTAACCTCCATACTAGTCTGCTATAATATATATAATGATTTGAAATATTTTCTCTCGTTCAGTGGGTTGTCTTTTCACTTTCTTGACTATGTCCCTTGTAGTACAAAGGTTTTTAATTTTGATGAAATTCAGTCTACTTTTTTCTTTTGTTGATCATGCTTTTGTATGATCATTCTTAGTCATATCTAAGAATCCATTTTTAATCCAAAGTTATAAAGATTTACCTCTAATTTTTTGCTAAGAGTTTTCTAGTTCTAATTCATATTTAGGTTGTGTTACATTTTGAGGTAATTTTTGTATATGGTGTGAGGTAAGGGCTCAATTCTTTTGCATTTGGATATCTAGTTGTCTCAGCACCATTTATTGAAACACTATTCTTTCCCTTGTTAATGCTCTTGGAACCCTTGTCAAAATCAATTGACCATAGATGTATGGATTTATTTCTGGACTCCCAATTCTATTCCATTGGTCTGTATATTTATTCTTATGGTAAGTTTTAAAATTGGGAAATGTGAGTCTGCCAACATTGCTCTTATTTTTTAATATTGTTTTGGCTATTCAGGGCACCTTGAAAATTTCTTATACATTTGAGGATCCATGTTTCCATTTCTTTAAAAAAGGCTGTTAGGATTTTGATGGAGATTGTATTAAATTTATAGATTACTTTTGGTAGTATTGCCACTTTAATAATATTAAGTCTTCCAATCCATGAACATAGGATTCCTTAATATTTAAGTTTTCTTTACTTTCTTTCATCAATGTTTTGTAGTTTTCAGTGTACAGTCTTTTATTTCCTTCATTAAATTTATTTCTGAGTGTTTTTTAATGATGCTATTGAAGATGGAATTGTGTAGTTTGGTTCCTGTTCCTCACACGGGGCACCACTTGTCGTAGAGACAGTGACTACTCAGAGACCACATGGAGTGCACCAAGGGACCTAGGGGACACTACCTCACAATCCCCTCTACAGGTTTCATGAGATGGCCCTTATGGGTATTTACTGATACACAACATAGAAGCAGGGACATGAATGAGGAAGTCAGGAAACAGAGAAGGAAATGAGAAAATCAGAAAGAGAAACTTTAGATCAGATAAAAGGGCAATGGAGTAGCTCAAAAGTCCCTACTTATTGATTAATCAGAATTGCTAATTCTGTCCCTGTTGTGCTGCATTTAGCACAGTACTACCTTCAGTACTTTTGTTCAGTAAAGCCACTATGGCTTTTGCCTCAGGGCACTGAACTCTGTCCCTGTTCAGTGTTCCTATTCAGGGCCTCTACACAATTGTTCTTTTAATTTTGTTTTTACATTGTTCATTGATGCGTAAAATAGATTTTTTTACATGCTGATCTTATACCTTGATATTTGTTGACTTAGTTTATTAGCTGTAGGGTTTTGTGTTTGTGTGTATTCTTTGGGTTTTTCTAACTGTAAGATTATGTCTTCTGTGAATAAGCTAGGTTTACATCTTCCTTTCTAGTTTGGATACTTTTTATTGCCTAACTGTTGTGAATAGAACTTCCAGTACAATGTTGAATAGTAGTTGTGGAAGAAAGCATTGTTATATTATTTCTGATATCAGGGGTAAAGATTTTAATAATTCATCAATGAATATGATGTTAGCTGTGAGTTTCTCATAAATGTCTTGTCATGTTAAAGAACTTTTCTTCTAGTCCTAGTTTTCTGTGAGTGTTTTATTCTTTTTATTATGAAAGATTGTTGGATTTTGTCAAAAGCCTTTACTCTATCAATTGAGAGGATTACAGGTATTTTTTTCCTTTCATTTATTAATGTGTATTACATTAATTGATGTTCTTATCTTGAATTACTTTTACATTCTTAGGATAAATCCCATTTGGTATGTAATCATTTTAATATGCTGTTTGATTCAGTTTGAAGTATTTTGTTGAGTATTTTTGCATCTACATTCATAATGGTTATTTGTTGGTAGGTCTCTTGTGATGTCTTTTTTCTGGCTTTGATATAAGAATAACGTTGACCTCACAGAATGAGTTAGGAAGTGTTTGCTCATCCTCTATTTTCTTGAAGTATTTAAGAAGGATTGCCATTAATTCTTTAAATGTTTGCTAGAATGGGCTGGTGAAGCCATCTGATCCTGGATTTTTCTTTTTTAGAGGTTTTAAATTAATTTTTGTATCACTGATTCAATCTTTTTACTTGTTATAGGTCTATTTAGATTATCTATTTCTTCTCAACTCTGTTTTGGTAATTTATGTGTTTCTAGGAATTTATCCATTTCATCAAGGTTATCTAACTTGTTGGCATACAATTGTTCATAGTATTTTCTTCTAATCCCTTTCATTTTCTATATGTTCTGTAGTAATTTCCCCACTTTTATATCTGATTTTAGTTATGTGTGTAGTCTTTCTTTTTCTTTTTTTAAGTAGGTACAGCTAAAGTTTTGTTAATTTTATTTTTTTTAAAATAGCTAACTTCTGTATTTATTAATGAAAAAAATTATTTTATTTATCTCAACTTTAATTTTTATTGCTTATACTTTTCTTAAATGTTTGCTAGAATGGGCTGGTGAAGCCATCTGATCCTGGATTTTTCTTTTTTAGAGGTTTTAAATTAGCTTTGAGTTTAGTTTGCTCTTGTTTCTTTAGATGTTTAATGTGCTAAGTGAGGTTATGTTACAGGATTTATTTTTTTTTAGCATGTGTATGAGAGTGGGGGTGGGGAGACAGACAGGGACAGACAGACAGGAAAGGAGAGAGATGAGAAGCATGAACTCGTAGTTTGACACCTTAGTTGTTTATTGATTGCTTTTTCATATATCGTTTGACTAGGGGACTCCAGCTGAGCCAGGGACACCTTGCTTAAGCTGGCAACCTTGGGCTTCAAGCCAGTGTCCTTTGGGTTCAGGCCAGTGACCATGGGGTCATGTCTATGATCCCACACTCAAGCTGGTGAGCTTGCAATGAAGCTGGATGAGCCTATGTCCAAGCTGATGACCTTAGGGTTTTGAACCTGGGTCCTCAATGTCCCAGGTCCATGCTCTATTAACTGCACCACCACCTGGAAAGGCTGAGATCCTTTTTAATGTAAGCATTTATGGCTATGAATTACCCTCTGAGCACTGTTTTGACAGCATCTTATAAATTTTGGTAATCTGTCTCTAAGTATTTTCTAATTTTCCTTGTTATGTCTTTTTTGTTAAAAATGTTTAATTTCCACATATTTGTGAAATTTCCAAATTTATTTTTGTTATTGATTTTTAGTTTTATTTCATTATGGTTAGAAAATATACTTTGTATGATTTAAATCTTTTAAAATATATAAAGATTTATGTTATGACCTCACATATATGTGGTTTATCTTTGAGAATTTTTCATGTGCGTTTGAGAAATATATGTATCCTGCTTGTTGGGTGGAGCATTCTGTACATGTCTGTAAGGTCTAGCTCTTCATATTTTTGTTCCAGTCTTCTATTGCTTTATTTCTAGATTTTATCTATTACTGAAAATGTTTTTTATTTTGAAGTCTCCAACTATTATTGTAGAACAACTTTTTTCTTCAGTTCTCAATATTTGTATCATGTATTTTGGGGCTATGTTGTTTGGCATATATATGTTTATTGTTATGTATTCTGAATGAATTGACTCTTTTATTAATAAAAAATGTGCTTTTTTGTCTCTTGTAACAGATTTTTACTTAAATTCTATTTTGTTTGATATTAGTACAGGCTCTCCAACTCTCTTTGGTTACTATGTGGATAAAATATTATTTCCCATTTTTTCACTTTCAAACTATGTGTCTTTGGATCTAAAGTGAGTCTCTTGTAGATAGCATATGGATTATTTTTCCCTTAATCAGTTTGGTCCATCTCTGTTTTTTGAGTAGAGAGTTTAATCCATTTACATTAAAGTAATTACTTATAAGAAAGAACGTACTTCTAAGGAAGGACTTTTGTCATTTTGCCAGTTTTTTTCTATACGTCTTGTACCTTTATTTTTCCTAATTTCCTCACTACTGCCTTTTTGTGTGTTTGATTGATTCTTTATATTGTAATATTTTTATTTTCTTCCCATTTCTTTTTGTGTACAGTTTAAAGATATTTTCTTAGTGAATCCATGGGGATTATAATCAACATCCTACATTTATAACAAAATAGTTAGAATTTATATTAACTTTAGTTTTAGTAGCATACAAAAATCTCTACTCCTGCAGGCTCCATCTTCCCTTATGTTGCTATTGTCACAAATAACATTTTAAAGTTTGTTGGTTAAATGTACCCATAGCATTTTGATCCTATGGGCCTCAGGTGGGCAAGGATGTATGAGACTTAGGATCTTCCTAGTTCTGAGACCCCTGTGCTACCATAGATTACTCCCAGTGTTCAGTGAAGGCAATGTACACTCTATGAGAAAGAGGATGAGGTGACTATGTCTACCCTTCTCTACCCTGCTATCCCAAGGGCAGTTTTTTTGAGGTGTGCACCTCACCTTGTATGCGCATCAGGTTTAAAAAGGAAAAGAATGGCCATTATCTGTACATTGTGCCATGGATAGTAAGAATGCAGTTCTTCACTTCAGTAGCACAGCCCATGGTGGCTTTCAAATGTGCATGGTATTTGTATCCTTTTCCCTGGGTGGTGACCACAGCCTGAGTACATCTTCCGTGGTTCTGGTGTGGTATTGGCTGAAGGGCAGCAAGGTGCCCTCCATCTACCAGTAGAATAAGCATCCGTCCATAATTATAACCAACCCTTTGCTAATGTCTCAGGAAGAAACACCTCTTTATAGCTGGTCATGAACCTTTAATATATTACCCTTAAATCATTTAAAATGGGACTAGCCTGAGCAGCAGTGAATTTACCAATGCATTTGGGAGCAATCTCAGCAGGCCCAGCAAAATGGCTGAGATGGTCTAATAGATCTTGCTTCATCTCCAAAGTCTATCACCCTGCCTTTCCTCCTCATTAAACCAAAGCTCTCCACTCATAGGAAATAAAACCACTGCCTGATATTTATATATCTTCAGAGAGTAGTATAATTCAGAATCCAGGGAGAATGCTTTAAAACTATTTATTGAAAAAGGAGACTGTTTCTTGCATGAAATAATCTTATTGGAAAAGTTACCTTATTTCTTCTACTGCACTTGGAAAATCTAGATCATTTGTAAAGCAAAGGGCAAAACAGAAATTGATTTTTGTTGGCACGAGGTTGGTATTTTGTACTTGGATTAGTAGCTTGAAGCTGGTGAGTCATGTGATGTTTCTGGTGTTTGGGGGGGGGTATTTAGGCTGAGATCATAATGGCTATTATTATGATTTGACCTTCACTTTGAGCAGAATATTGCAGGAAGTCTTATGTCACCCCAAGTCTTCAGCTATTTGCAACCTTATGGTACTTTACAAATTGATCTCTTGCATTATTGCAGGCCCCCTCATGGTATCATTTCTAGACTTTAAAATTCTGAGTGGTTTACAACATCCATAGTCCATACTCTTGTTCTAGCATTCTTGTTCCTCCAAGACCTGGCAAGATCTGACTTCATTTCCAGTTCTATCTCTTTCCTGCCTCTACAGTGTGAACCCTCTGCTTCCGTCAGCCACTTGCCCGAGCTTCTCCTGACCATGTCCCATCTCCATGTCATGGGTACTTCTTATCAGTCACCTCTCCCTCTTATCATTTACCACAGAAGCAATGTCATGTTCATTCATGCAATGATTTGATTCTGACATGTCTCCCACTAGGTTCTAAATTCCATGTGTTTAGAGGCCATGTCTATTTTTGTGTCTGTTTTATGGACACTTAGTAAGCACTTTACTGAAAAAATAACACCTATCTTTTTCTTCTCCAAATTAGTTCTTACAATGCAGAAACCATCTATTCATCTTTGTCCCCCTGTTCCCCTGGGTGGTTGCCATGTAGAAGCCATCACTGGGTTCTGTGGTCACTTAGGATGTGGTCATCTGGGGAAACATAAAAGAACCATAGGGAAGAGAGTTGGGAAGAGATCTTTGGTGGATCTTTGGTTTACATGGATGGAAGGGGGAGGAAAGCCAGAGAGGTTGAAGAAGAATCAGGAGAAAGGTTTAGAAGCTAAGGAAAGAGTTTCAAAAAAGATATGGAGTCTGACTAGGCGGTGGTGTAGTGGATAGAGCATCGATTTGGGACTCTGAGGACCCAGGTTTGAAACCCTGAGGTTTCCAGCTTGAGCATGGGATCATAGACATGACCCCAATGTTACTGGCTTGAGCCCACAGTTTGCTGGCTTGAAGCCCATGGTCGCTGGCTTGAGCAAGGAGTCACTGGCTTAGCTGGAACCCCCTAGTCAAGCCATATATGAGAAGTAATCAATGAACAACTAAGGTGCCACTCGTTGATGCCTCTCATCTCTCTCCTTTCCTGTTCATCTCTCTCCTTTCCTGTTCATCTCTCTCACTAAAAAAAAAAAGAAAGAAAGAAAGAAAAAAGACATGGAGGTCATCAGTGGTAAGTGACACAGAAATGTCAAGCTGGATGAGAAATGAGGAAAGGCTTCTGGAAGGTAGTCCGATGGCATGTCGGTGAAGCCAGGGAGGAAGAGCTGGGCTGGTCACCGAGGTGAAGAAGAGAATAAATGGCGGGGAAGTGTAGAAATGGCTGTAGACAGGGGTTGTTAGTCTCGGCACTGCTGGCATTTTGGACTGGATCATTATTAGTTGTGGAGGGCTGTCCTAGGCATGACAGTATATTCAGCAGTGTCCCTGGCCTCTACTCATAAGTGTCAGTGGCAACCCTGTCCCCCACCTCCAGTTGTGACTACCCAAACTGTCTTCAGACATTACTAAATGTTCCCTGAGAGCAAAGCCATCTCTGGTTGAGAACCACTGCTCTGCACCAGCATTTCCCAAACCTGAGATGCTCCTGGAAAAAATAAAAGACTGTGTGGTCCAACATGGGTTGACAGTACTGAGTGAAGGAGGTCCCCTTGCTGCAGGAATTCTCAGAGCCGTCAGATGCCAGGACGCGCGGTAGCTCTTGCACACTGAAAGACCAGCGCGGAGGAAGAATTGCCTGGACCAATTCAAAGGGCAGTATTCCACTGCCTGGAGGGAGCGTTCCAGGTGAGCACACTTGGGGAGACACCGCTGCAGACTGGTTTTACAAGAAGTGATGTGACTTGCCCACTCTCCTCCAGGTAGTAAGAGCTGGAGGGAGGAGAGGATCCTAGAAGTGTCCTTAATCCTTAATCCCGCCCCTTCCTCTCCGTCACTCACTGCAGACTCATAACCCCTCCCCTCGCCCTCCAGCCAACTCCTTGCCTTCCCTTCTCACTGTGCACTGTCTGATTTGAAACACACACCAATTCCGGAATTGTTCTCTTTGTCTCTTTTCAAGAGACTGGCGTGCCTCGGTTTCCCCATAGGCCAAATTACATTCAGGTTTGCTGTGTCCTCCAGCTCACTGGGAACATTGCCTAACCAAGGCTGGCTGGATTTAGGAGTGGACACGACCTGGAGCTTGTGGTCAGGGAGTTGGTTTAGGCTGCGTCCGGACCTGCTTCCCTGAGGGGAGGCTGGGCACAGGGCACTGAGGGGGAGCTTGGAGACAGGGGTCGTGGCACAGTCCATGGAACCCCACTGTTCAGCTAGCCGTCAAACCGTTTTTTTGAAAGCGTTCTCTATGTAAGTCTCTGTAATTGCCTGTCTTTCAATTCCCTCTTCCATCAAAGAAGGGGATTCGTTTAAGAAATCCCTGTGACTTCTTCCAACATCACTTTCTGTTTCCTTTCTTCACTCTTTAAGGAACAGGAAATATATCATCAAGGCACTGATGGTTAAGATCAAGTGCTTACAATGAGTAATAAAGTTCTGAGCAAGAATTCTGCTAGCAGAAGAGACTATCCCTGGTTTCTCTGTCTCATGAGTTAGCTTTTAAATGGAAGATTGTTCATTTGCTATGGGGGAATTTTATTACCAATACTTACTGAGTGTTATCTCTGTGGCAAGAGCTTTTTGAGGAAGGAGGGGAAGTGGGTGAGGATGAGGGTGAGGCAGAGGAAAGTCAAGGCTTTTTAAAAACCTAGGCTATTTTGCTGCCATTGCAAGGGGTGAGCTCTCTGGAAACTAACATTAAAGACTGCAACTTATCTTCTACCATGGACAAAACTTCCCTGGAAAGCCTCTGCCTGGTGTTGGGTGCCCCAGGGTGCAGGCTCAGAGCACCTGCCTGGATCTAGCTGGTGTAACAAGATCAATGCCAACCTGCCTTCTGTGCCTTTGAGCCGGCCCCTCTTGTTCTCTGACCTGCTAGTGAGAGCTGCCTGTGGCAAGCCCCAAAACACAGCCTTCCCCATGTTTCCATCAGACACGAAGGGCCGGACTCGCTGTGCTCCTGCCCATCAGCGATGGACAATTGGCATTTGTGCCCAGGGTGGGATTTCTGATCTCAGTTTGGGGCTTGTTGATGAGCTAATGACTGCTGTTCTCACCGAGAGCCAGTGGGACACGGTCAGACCGCTGTTTGAACACAGTATAGTGATGAATTGTGCTCATGTTTATTCTGTGGTTTCAAAGGTGGCCGGCCGTCTAGTGTCTGAGAGCACGGAGACATGAAATGAACCGATGGTGTGTTGGAGACGAGGAGAGATGAGCACAGCCATAATTTGCTCCCTACTAGACAGACGCTATTGCATTTTATATGGCTCAGGTGCATAGCTTGCAAGGACTCCTAAAGTGTAGGTGAGATTTGGAACGTCTCCACTAGGCTCCAATTGCAGGAAGCAGTGTCTTATACTAATGACATTTTTGTGAGAAGATGGTTCCCTTTTCCTTACCAGATTGTCTCCTAAATGAGTTGAAGCCCCCAGAGGCCTTAAATTAAAAGCAAGAAATTATAACACAGTAGATGGAAATTAGGTTCACGTGCTGCATTTGAACTATGAGTGGCTGTTGGAAGCCTCATTTAAAATGAGTGGTGGGTTCCCTATGCAGCACCCCCTTGAATGTCTGGTTATTTGCAATAAAAACCCAGTTTCCACCCACTTAGTGCCGTAAAAGGGAGACCTCCGCCTCCCTTCACCATGGCCATGGCTCACTCCGCAGCCCACCTGGGCTGTCGGGACCACAGTCGAGTCTGTGCTAACGCCATTACACCTGCTAGAACCTGCTCTTGAATTGCTGTCCCTGCCCAACCTGGATGAGGCAGATCAAGCTTGGGGTCCCCTACTCCTCTTAGTCATCAACAGAGAGCTCCCCACAGAAGAGTGAAAATGGTAACTCTTGACTAGCCCTGGTGTCAGAGATCCTGTCCTTCTTCCTGTCCCGGGTCTAAGGGTGCTTGGAAGACAACATCAAAGCCTGCTTTTGCTTCATTCATAATTGGTGAGTGTGAGCTCTCAGGGCCAAGGCCAGCTCATTTATAGCAGCAGTCCTTATCCCTGGATGCATGTCAGAACAGGCTGGGAACATTGGGAAAATGCTGGTGCCTAGGCCCCAACCCCTAGAGATCTCCAATTAATTGGTCTGGGATGGGGCCTAGGTATTGGTGCCTGTGTGTGCATGTACAGGTGTATAAGTTTCTAAGTTTATTCTAATGTTCAGCCACAGTTAAGAAATGGTTTGGAGAAAATAGTTATCCATTTTCACTGTTAGAAATAGGCAGATTTTCTTTAATCAGACTAAGACTCTGTGATGGGCAGAGAATGCAAAATTAGCTATGCAGAGAGGGATTTAAAGACTCCAGGTGTTCATGACAAAATTAGCATGTACCTGTTTCACTATACTCAAAATAAGAGATAAAAAAGGTGCTGAGGCTTACAGGGGACAAACACAGGGTCCTCAGGGGTGTGGGTGGGACGAGGCCATAAGCAGCTTCAGAACTGGGGGCTGTAGATGTTGCAAATATTTCCTCAAAATCAAATTCATTCATTCATATATATACTGCATACTTATTAAGTACCTGTTTGGTATCAAATATTTTAATTGGCTCTGGGGTATGCAGATGGGAGTGTAAGATAGAAACCCTAAAAGGGTTGGAAACACGAGGTGAGGGGTAGTTTTTTTAATCATAGGTACCTGGCTTTCACCTGGCTCCTACTGCTTTACAAATTCCAGAACACAGCATCTGTCCTCGCTTCTCCCCAGAGGCGATGAGACCGCTTACGAAGTCTTTTCCCTGACTCCTTCTCCAGCACGTTTTTGTATGTCAACGAGTGGCAAATGGGCACCTCCTTGCCAGGCACACATGATCTCAGATACATCCTCATTCTTTTTTTTTTTTACATCCTCATTCTTATCCTGCCTGACTCATTTGGTGACGAGAGAGAGTTCGGATGAATAAGCAAGGGTTCAGGGGAAGCAGGAGCATTTTAGAATTTATGAAGACTGAGTACCAGGAAGAAAAGTATTTTTTTAAGCAACAAAGAAGACAACTGATTTCCTGGTAGCTTTACAACACTCTTGCTATTTATTATATTGACTTTACTAAACAGGGATCTGAGACTTAAAGAAGTTGACTGGTAAACATTTTAATCTGGCTTCCTCCTCCTGGGGGTAGGGAACATGTATTTCTAGAATTTACACCTGGAAGTACTTCCTTCCCCAGCTTCAGGGTCCCCTGTGTGGAGTCCCCAGAGCATCCTTCTCCATCTCCAAACTGCATGAAAATCGAGCATTCCTCTGGGCACTTCTCAGCCGGCTAACTAGATGTGACCACAAGGGGGCACCAAAGAGTTTCCGTTCCTCCCACGGGCGGACTTCTCTGCGTTCTACTGTGTAGCAAATGGGTACACAGTTTAAAGAAAATTGTGCGAATTTAGAAGAAGGGATGATGTTGGATGGCAAAGCAGAGGCGATGTCCCTGGTTTTGACTTTGATTGGAGTGGTAGGGAAATACTACTTGGGTTAGGTACGAGTCTGATCTCTATTAAACCACTGTGAGGTGCCCTAAATGAATGTCTTAATTTTTCTGTAAGTAGCAGCAAAGCAAATGGAGACTGATATATACAAAGTCGGTATTTGTTCAGTCAGTCTTTCACTGAGTGTGTGAAGGTAGGTTGAGGAGTAGTGGGATCATGCGGAGAATGGAAGGGATCTGGATTTTATTCCAAGCACCGTGGAGTCGCGGGAACCAGAGTGGAGTGACGGTTTACATTTGGTGGCACCAACATGAACAAACACATCAGGGAGGCGGTGGCAGAGTCCAGGGGCAATAGGGTGGCATTGGTGGCATTGGAAGGCGGAGAGAAGCAAATGAACTTGGGAAAGCTGTTGGAGTTAGGCATGGGGTTAGGCATGCTTCTCTTCAGAAGCAAAAATTCTGAAGATGGGGTGGGGGTTTTCTGGTATCGGTTGGTGAGGATGTCATCAAACCAGCTTCCGTCAACGAGGAGGATGCATTCAAGGACTGCCCTGGCTGGGCTGTCGTCTGTGTCCTCCACCCCATCCTCTTCCCTGTTGCTCTCCACTTCCGAGGAAGCCTGCTGGCCACCTTTCCTTGTGGGGTAAGAGATAAGATCAGGGGTCCTGGGGGGGGGGGGGGCTGAGCCCTGAATGGCCCTCTGAGCGATTAGCTAGACTGATCAGCCGTGCAGGTGGTGCCGGCCCAAGGCCAGCTTGCTAGCAGTGGGGCACTGACCATCGGCCCATCTCACTTCCTCTCCTGGGGTTGCCGTGGGGACACTCGGTTGTGTTGTTCCTTTGCCTTGTGTTAAATTTGCTGGGGGGGCTGTTGGGAAAGAACTTCTACTTCTGTTTATCCTGAACACTTGGAGGATATACAGGATGAGCAAGCAGCAAAACTTGGGGAAGTGGAGTTCAGGGTACAGCTGTGTGCAGGGAGGAGGGCCGGGGTAGAGGCTCTGGGGTGGAAAGCAGAGCCAGCCAGCACCCCCTGAAGAGGTAAAGAGGCTGGTGTGTACTCTTCAGGCACCTGAGAGGGCTGTCTCCTCTCTCCTTGTATGGTCACCTTGATGCGGGCTGACTCTTGCCCACTTCAGCGGGACAGAGTTGGAGAATGGAGACAAGCAGAGGGACAAGGAGGCCCTGGGGACTCCACCTAGCCCTGCGGCAAAGCCATCCTGTTGTCTGCTGCTCCCCAAATAATGGGAGCGCACACATCGCCACAATAGGTGTTTTTCAGAGGAACGTCATCTTGGTAACAGCTAGCTAGGGCCCCTTGTATACCAGAGAGGGCACAAGCTAAGTATTTGGGGGGGGGGGTGAATGTGTTGGAGAGAGGAGCTGTCAGGGCAAGCGAACATTATGTGAAATGAATTGTGTTTTTTCGGCAGCTTTCTCCAAGCTCAGTACAAAGATCACTCCTGGGTCTGGGATTTTTGGTAGCCTCTCCCCAGTGCCATTTATACGCACCGAGTTCCTTCTAATCACTGTCACGTAGGGAAGGGAAAGGTGGACACAGAGCAAGAGAGCTGAAGGTGGGACGCCTGCTGTAAAGACTCGGATGCCATCCCAACCATTGGACACAGAGCAGGGGGCAGAGGGAGACAGGCTAGCATGTCAGGTGGCCTTCTTTATTTAAAGAGTGTGAGAGAAGGAGTCAGGAGTGTTTGCCCGAGTGTAACTCTCAGACATGTAGGAGTTATCCTTTTGGAACTTGGCAACTTTCCTCTCTTGGTTATTTATTATTTGTATGAAAGTATAATTTACAGACCATAAAATTTACCCACTGTGCATGTACGATGGTGTCAATGTAAGAAACTTCCAAAACTGCAATTTTTTTTAGCAAGAGAGAGAGAGAGAGAGAGAGAGAAGAAGATGAAGAAGAAGGAGGAGGAAGAGGCGAAGGAGGAGGAGAAGGAGGAGGAGGAGGAGGAGGATAGACAGGGACAGACAGACAGAAAGGGAGAGAGATGAGAAACACCAATTCTTTTCTTCATTGTGGCATCTTAGTTGTTCATTGATTGTGGGGGAGGGCTCCAGCAGAGCGAGTGACCCCTTGCTCAAGCCAGTGACCATAAATAAGGTCATATCTATGACCCCACACTCAAGACGGCAGCCCTATGCTCAAGCTGGTGAGCCGGTGCTCAAGCCAGCGACCCCGGGGTTTCCATCCTGGGTCCTCCGCCTCCCAGGCTGACATTCTATTCACTCCGTCACCACCTGGTCAGGCTGTAAAATTTTTTTTGAGTTTATTTGAGCCGTACTGTCGACAATTTCCAGGAAGCAAAGTCTAAGCGGATTGAGAAAATGCTCTGGAAAATGGCGGTCTTACCACTTATTTTATACATTAGAATCAGAGGGGAAGACGTGAGGGGGTTACTTGAAATTGACTGGATTGGTGATCGATTAGGGAGGTGGGAGAAAGCAAGGGGAAGATCTCTGGGATTGGATAAAAAGTAAAAATGTATATACTGAAACTTCTTTTACATAGGCTGGAATAAAATAGTTAATAATTAATATGATAATAAGAACAATGAGGGGGTGTGTTGGTTCCTGTTCCGGCAGGATGCCTGCCCTGAGTGGACGCAGGAAAAGAAGTGACCCTTCCGTTTCACAGGCATGTTATCAGGTACGTTATTGTAGATGCAAAAGAAAACAGACAGGCTTAAGTAAGCACTGACCTTTGTTTAGAGAAAAATACCTCCCTAGGACATGACTACCCACCCTGAACTGCTTTTAGTTATAAAGTCTTCATTTCAGACCTTTCTGTGTGGTTACTTCAGCTCTCTGAGTGCAGGACTCACCTGAGCTTGCCAGGTTTCGTCTGTGGCCCGTCTTCCCTCCCTCCCTCCCTCCTTTCCTCCCTCCTTCCTTCCCTCTTTCCCTTCCTTCCTTCCTTCCTTCCTTCCTTCCTTCCTTCCTTCCTTCCTTCCTTCCTTCCTTCCTTTTCCTCCCTCCCTCCCTCCCTCCCTCCCTCTCTCCCTCCCTCCCTCCCTCCCTTCCTCTCTTCCTCTCTCTTTCTCTTTCTTTTCATCCAAAATGGATTGTTTTAGTAAATGCAGACCTGCCCAACCATCGCTGCCGTCCTATTTTAGAACACCACTTGTTTGTATTAGCCTGTTTCTCTAAATGATGACCTTGAGGTGGGGTACGAGGTGTGGGTGGAGGATGCACAGCCAGTCTTGGAAGGACAGGACACTTACGAAATGGAGACAGTGGAGTTCAGCTGGACAGGAAGTTTCCTTTGGGAAAGTGTAGGGTCTGTGGCCATGGCCATGCAGATTCACACTGAATTCGGGCAGATGGTAAAGGAACTGTGGACCGGAGGATGGTGGGCCATTATGATTACTAGAGCCTCCCAATGGTGGACAGGCAAGCAGGAAGCCAGCAGGGCAAAACTGCTTCTCCCTCTCTCTCAAGACTCATAAGCCAAAACAGATGGGGAGAAAAAAACCTCTTTTCCAGCAAACAATAGCAAACAAAACCCCTTCTCCAGCAAACAATAGCCCCTCCCAAGCAGGCAAGCAAGCCTCAATTTATAATCTGCCGCCCTGAGGGTAAGCACCTGCAGCCTTACCTGGTCTATACACACACAGATGCTGGCCTGTGCCCATGCACCAATCAGGCAAAGTGCAAGTGAGCAAGCCAAACCCACTTGTAACACACTTGTTAGCCCAACAGATGGGATGATGACAAGAACCAACAGTTCTTACTGTGTATGTACCATGAGCCAGGGGCCAGGCTAACCTCATCACATGAAAGGCCACATTTGCTTTTAACAGTAACCCAATGAGATAGGCAGTCCTATTATTCCCATTTACAGATGGAGAAACAAGCTTAGAAAGGTTGAGTCACTTGTAAAAGGTCTCACTGCTAGGAGGTGGCTGAGCTGGGATTTGAACCCATACCTCTCTGCCTACTGAGTTTCAGGCTCAAACCATTACACCAGCAGGCGTTTGAAGACTTTGTTTAGATTATGGACTGCACTGAAGATAACTTCAAGTGTAACAGATCCTGACGGTACACTCCATGCTTTTCATTTTGTGACTGGTAACCATACTGAGTTTATTAAAATGGAAACCCGAATCCCCAACCCGGATTGACTCTAATTCTTACCCACCCCTGTGCTCCCTGTCACTTTGGCATTGGATCCACCTGGAGAAATGAGCACACCACTTTGTTCTCCAAGGATCCTGCTTGGACCCTGCTCGGACTCTCAGACAAAGGCACCAATGTCCGGTGTCCGGTGCCTCCTCCTTTGCGTGGAAACAAAGGAACCTGAAAATCCACTGACATTTCAAAAACAGCCCACCTGCCACAGAAGCAGTAGTGTTTGAGGATGCCACTGTATATATGTTTTTCCCTTTCAAAACCCATTTTTAGACGGTGGGCCTGAAAACCAGGTGCCACTATTTTCTGATGGGATGCCAGGGGTTAGAGACAGAACGCTACACACCACTTAACATGTGAAATGTGATTTATCTGTCCGGGCATATAGGAAACGAAAGAAAGAAAACTAAGTACAAGCCTTCTGTTGAGTTTTGAAATGTAAATGTTTGCTAATACTTCACCTAAGACAGCTTCACTTGGGCTGAGAACTATGTGTAAAGAAATGTTACAATGCATCATTTGCTGAGGGCAAAGAGTCATCAGCTTGTGATATTAATGCCCTTTAAAAAATAATTTGTCGGCATGAAATCAGAGCGTGCCGTGTGCAAAGGACCGGCTTTTGTCAGTTTCCTCATTGCTCTCCTGAGTTATAATTGCATTTAAATCTTGCCAGAAAAATGAAAGGATACTTTTTTTCTTCTCTTTTTTTTCTGCCGGAAGAGAAAGAAGGGGTTAACTCTAATTTCTTCTGGTGCGAAGGGCCCCCACCCCCGGGCTGCTCTCATCCTTGGCCCTGGCTCCCAGCAGGGCTTGTGGGGCCAACGCTGGGAAGAGACAAAGGCGCAGGCCACCTGTGAGAGTGCCCACAACAGACTGGTTAGCTTTACTAAGGCCACTTTGGCTGCAAGTGACAGAAACCGTCTGGCTTAAGCAACAAAACGGGAAATGTTGAAGGACAGAGGCCTGGTTCATGGAGCCCAGGGACGGGGGCGGAGCGGAGCTTTCTTCTTCTCGGAGGGACCTCAGCTGGGGCCCTGGGTGTGTCCAGGGTGAGCCGAGGCCGCTGACCGCTCCTGGAATGGGGCTCTCTGGGGGGTGGGATGAGATGTGAGTGGGTAGAGGGCCCATGAAGAGGTAGGTAGCTCTGACCTTCTCTCCCTGCCTTCTCTGGGGCCACCCAGTTTTCTCCTGTGGTGTCTGGCGGAAGGTTCCCTCTTCACGTTGATTCTGTTGTGAAGAAAGAAATGACGATGAGTGGACTAGGTGCGATCGCGGCGGCCTCAGCTCTGAGGAGTCTGCCTCCGGGAGAGTGTGGAAAGCCTTACCAATGAGATGATTTTCACAGCAGACACCTGCCACACATAAAGTCAGCTCTCCACTAGGTGGTCATTTCTGCAACTACCCTGAGCACCGAGGAGCCGGTGAACCCCTTGTGAAGAACAAGAGTAACAGATGAATCACAGAACCTGCCGTCCATGAGCTGCTTGTCTAGTTGTCATTCTGGGTAGCAGAGTGTGTCCAGGGGTGTAGGCCATCACCCAAGCCATCTATGCTTTTCTCCTCTTCCTTCTTCCTTAAACAGTTCTTAATAGGTTAACAAATACATATGTGTATTTCATTCACTCATTTAACACATTTATCAAGAGCCTACTAGGGGTTCTAGGGTCTGGGGATAGAGCAGTGAACAGAATAGTATCAATACGCTGCCCCTCCTGGAACTTGATGTTCCTGTTAGTGAGGTGGTGACATGGCTTCTGCTCTCAGTCCACCCGGTGTGCTGCAGCCCTCCCCTCTCTTCCCACCAAGGCGGAAGGGCCACGTCATGTTTCCGCAGTAAGCTGCTGTGATTCTCAGAGTGTGGTCTGGGCATACTTATGGGTTTCTGAGGCCCTTTCAGGGGTATACAAAGTCTTATATATTTTTTGTAATAATGCTGAGGCATTTGTCATTTTTAATCTCTGTTAAGAACGTACAGTGGAGCCCTGACTGAATAGCTCGGTTGGTTAAAGCGTTGTCCGGAAGCAAGGAGGTTGCCGGTTCGATCCCCGGTCAGGGCACATACGGGAACAGATGTTCCTGTCTCTCCTGTTCTCTCCCTTTCTCTCTCTAATATCAATAAACATTTAAAAAAATTTACAGTGGAGTTATTCAAAGGCTACATGAAGTGTGATATCAATGCAGATTGAATGGAGAACAGATATATTAATTCCTCTGTCTTCTATTAAGCCAGACATTAAAGAGATTTGCAAACATACAGAATAGTGCCATGCATATTAACGATTTTTTTTTTTGGAGAATATAGTTATTTTTCACAAAAAAACATCTAATTTATATTAACATGTTATGTATTTGTTAAGGTATAATAAGTTCATTGTTATTTTTTTAAATTATTCACTTGAGAGAGGAGAGAGAAGGGGAGAGAGAGAGAGAGAGAGAGAGAGAGAGAGAGAGAAAGGAGACACAAGGGAGGAGGAGCAGGAAGCATCAACTCCCATATGTGCCTTGACCAGGCAAGCCCAGGGTTTCAAACCGGCGACCTCAGTGTTCCAGGTCGAGGCTTTATCCACTGCGCCACCACAGGTCAGGCCTCATTATTTTTAAATGAATTGATATCGTTTAAAAAATGTCTCTTTTAATTTCTAACATGGTAAATATCAATAGATATAACCCATATAAGTAGAAGCCCTTGGGGGAAGGCTTCATTTTTAAGAGAGTAAAGTGGTCTACCGAAAGTTTGACAACTGCTGGCTTAGAGGCAGCAGGTGTACACACACAGTGTGACAACCGGCATTCCCAGAGCAGTGAAGTGATTTCAGTGCAGAAGGGGGTGAGGAGGGTCTGGGTCTGCCTGCTTTCCCAGGTGCAGGGAGGGGAAGGGACTTAACAGTACAGTGCAGCAGGTAAAAGCTATTTCTGGGCCTTGGCCGGTTGGCTCAGCGGTTAGAGCATCGGCCTGCTGTGTGGGGGACCCGGGTTCGATTCCTGGCCAGGACACATAGGAGAAGCGCCCATTTGCTTCTCCACCCCCCCTCCTTCCTCTCTGTCTCTCTCTTCCCCTCCCACAGCCAAGGCTCCATTGGAGCAAAGGTGGCCCGGGCGCTGGGGATGGCTCCTTGGCCTCTGCCCCAGGCGCTAGAGTGGCTCTGGTCTCGGCAGAGCGACGCCCCGGAGGGGCAGAGCATCGCCCCCTGGTGGGCAGAGCATCGCCCCCTGGTGGGCAGAGCTTCGTGCCGGGTGGATCCCGGTTGGGCGCATGCGGGAGTCTGTCTGACTGTCTCTCCCCGTTTCCAGCTTCAGAAAAATACAAAAGGAAAAAAAAAAAAAAAGCTATTTCTGGAAGCAGCTGACGAGGGTCTCGATCTTGGTTTTGCGTTCTGCTTCCCAGAGATGACTGTTTCCGGAAGAAGCCGGGTGGCCATGTCAGGGAGGCGTGAGAGAAGCAGAAGGGGCCCTGGCAGGGGGAGCAAAGCTGGCTGGACCTGGGCCCACGCTCTCAACAAAGCAGGTGTGCTCTTGGCAGCCATCTCTGTGATGCTCCCTAGTGTGTTTTTAACCTGACTCAGAGCAATGAGCAGGCCAAGCATGCGGGGGGTGGGGTGGGGAGGACGCTAATGTGGCTTGAGATCAAATGAGGTGGGGGACTTACTCTCTTTGCTGCTACCCACCAGAACCTCTGAGGCCAGTGCTGAGTTCCTTCTGGCGATCAGCGAGTCTGGGACAACCTCCCGGTTAGAACTGGTAACTGCTCTGGCTGGAGGTCGGCGGGACTGTGCTGAACCTAGGCATCAGAGAACCAGCCCCTTTCCCCTGCTAGGAAAAGACAAGGAGAAGCCAGAGAAGGAAGTCGTGGAGGAGAAGGTGAGCAAGGAGACCCTGGGACAGCTTTCGACAAGAGAGAGCAAGGGTGTGAGCTTCTGGGGGGAGGGGGGCATTATACAGGACATTCCTGGGCACTTGGTGAAGTGCCTTGCAGGGTGAATGATGGATGGATGGACAGATGGATGGGTGAATGGACAATAAATGAAGAGCCACAGCTTACAGGAAGCCTAGTCAATTTTCCAGCTCCTGTTCCCACGCCTAGCACCGTCTTCCTCGCCCATTGCGCTTGAGCTAACACCTAGCCCTCGGTCTGCAGGAAATTGCCTAGAAATTAAATTCCATGTAGGTTTCATGCTGAACGTGCTTCCCTTTTCAAGGGCGTTTGAGCTTAAAAGAAAAAAAAAGATGATGAAGAGGGCAATGCTTTATCCAGATCGGTGATTCTCTAATGCAATTTTCTCTGTTTCCTCAAGATTTTAGCTGGTGTTCTATAAAACTTTTGATTAAATCTTTGTCAAGTGAATTTGAAGAACTTTGGATAGCATAGCTCCTTCTTGGAAATTAAAAATGCACATCTGCATAGTAAAGGCTCTGAAAAGTCTTGTGATTTGAAATCGACCTGTTTGATTTTTAAAAAACTTTTTAGCCCTGGCCGGTTGGCTCAGCGGTAGAGCGTTGGCCTGGCGTGCGGGGGACCCAGGTTCGATTCCCGGCCAGGGCACATAGGAAAAGCGCCCATTTGCTTCTCCACCCCCCCTCCTTCCTCTCTGTTTCTCTCTTCCCCTCCCTCAGCCAAGGCTTCATTGGAGCAAAGATGGCCCGGGTGCTGGGGATGGCTCCTTGGCCTCTGCCCCAGGCGCTAGAGTGGCTCTGGTCGCGGCAGAGCGACTCCCCGGAGGGGCAGAGCATTGCCCCCTGGTGGGCAGAGCTTCGCCCCTGGTGGGCGTGCCAGGTGGATCCCAGTCGAGCTCATGCGGGAGTCTGTCTGACTGTCTCTCCTTGTTTCCAGCTTCAGAAAAATACAAAAAACAAAAACAAAAACAAAAAACTTTTTAGTCTTACTGAAGTATGGTTTACATATAATATAACTCCCTCATTTTAAAAGTGCAGGTCAGTGAATTTGATAAATGTATATGCTTAGGGAACCAGTAACACAATCAAGGCACAGGGCATTTCCGTCAGCCCTTGAGGTTACTCATGACCCTCTGTGGCCAGTGTTCTTCCCCCACTCTGAGCCACTGATCTCTCTTCTATCTTTAGCCTTGCCTTTTCTAGAATTCCACATCAATGGAATCATACAGTAACTAGTCTTTTGTGCCTCTGGTTTCTTTCCCTGAGCATAATGTTCCTTCAAGGTTCAGTCGTGTCGTGCGTATTGGCAGCTTGTTCCCTTCTATTGTCTAGTAGCAGTCCATTGTGTGGAGGGGCCACTGTTCAGTAGCCCACCTGCCAGCTGATGGACGTCTGGGTTATTCCGTTTTAGGTGATTAGGAATTAAACTGCTGTGGGTATTTGTGTACAGGTCCTTGTGTAGACGTATATTTTCATTTCTCTCTGGGAGTGGATTGTTTCATTGTACTTAATCACGGGACACTAAAATTGAACATATGGCAATGGATGTTCTTTTTTTTTTTTTTTTTTTTGTGTGTGTGTGTGTATTTTTCTGAAGCTGGAAATGGGGAGAGACAGTCAGACAGACTCCCGCATGCGCCCGACCGGGATCCACCTGGCACGCCCACCGGGGCGATGCTCTGCCCACCAGGGGGTGATGCTCTGCCCCTCCTGGGCGTCGCTCTGCCGCGACCAGAGCCACTCTAGCGCCTGGGGCAGAGGCCAAGGAGCCATCCCCAGCGCCCGGGCCATCTTTGCTCCAATGGAGCCTTGGCTGCGGGAGGGGAAGAGAGAGAGAGGAAGGAGAGGGGGAGGGGTGGAGAAGCAGATGGGCGCTTCTCCTATGTGCCCTGGCCGGGAATTGAACCTGGGTCCCCCGCACGCCAGGCCGACGCTCCAGGGCCGGCAATGGATGTTCTGAAGAACAGTTTGGGAAACACAGCTCCAACGTTGGGCTTGTCAACACCCTCTAGGCGGCTGACCTGACACCCACAGGCAGAGAGAGATGACGTGGGCCAGGGGCGTTGCTAGGCAGACACTCAGAAAGGTGAATGGGGTAACCCTGGGTGGTCCCTGGTTCCTCTTGAGCTGAGGATGGTGAATCAGGCTCAGAAATGCGGCATCTCTTCTCATCTTATAGGAAACTCAGACCCTCACCCTCTCTGTTGTCTCCGGTCCCCGTGTTGGGAAAGCAGTGACTCTGGACTGGCGCCAGGCTCTGTGTCCCTTCTCATTGGTTTGGAGTAAAGAAGGGAAGGACCCTCTGTGGTTGCTGTCACAGATGACATCATTCTTAGCAGATGGTAGAGGGGAGAGGCTAACTGAAAACTCATGTACCATATAAAAGAAAACCCAGCCAAAGGAACCTGTACGGTAAATGATCTCATTATCAGACAAGTAACGGAAACAGCAGCTGTCCCTCTTGCAGCAGGACCCCAAGGTGGGGCCGCCTGCTGCCGGGCCTGTGGAAAGCCTTCTCCCCCAGGAACTAGGGAGCTGGCCGCTCACAAGCACTCCTGCTGACCTCACCCGAAGAGGTGGACTGTTGGGGGGGTGGGGGGGCGGGGTGAGGTCCGGATGTTACATCTTTAACGAGCTCCCTGACTTCCTTTTATTTGTTGTTGGACTGTCTTGACAGACACTCATGATTTTCCAAGTTTGTTGATCAATTGAGTTTTTTGAAAATGCATGTTGCTTATCCCACCTCACATCTGTGGTTGGGGTGTGAGATGTGAACGTTGTCTGGGATACGCTTTCTGGGCCGCCAGCTCCACAGGGGCTGGACAGAAGATACAGAAAGCGTGTGCCCGTGTGTCCTCGGTTAGCAGCCAGAACCAAGAATCGAGCAATCCCTTTCCTCCCCTTGAGCTCTGTTCACCTCTCAGACCACACTAACATCTGGACAGGGACAGGGAAGAGAGAGCTGTCGCCTGCAGCCATGTTCCATGGGTATTCTGTGGTTTTGTGGAAGAAATACAAGCTTCTGGAGTCTGACCTGGGTTCCAACCCTGGCTCTGTAACTGAGCAGCTAAGACCAGGCCCTCTCCTGTTACTTAGTTTTCACATCTGTAAAATGGGGGAATATACCTACCTCGGTGGTATTGAGAGAGGTATATAAGACATAGTGTCTTCTTGGCTCAGCGGTAGAGCATCGGCCTAGCGTGCGGAGGACCCGGGTTCGATTCCCGGCCAGGGCACACAGGAGAAGCGCCCATTTGCTTCTCCACCCCTCCGCCGCGCTTTCCTCTCTGTCTCTCTCTTCCCCTCCCTGCAGCCAAGGCTCCATTGGAGCAAAGATGGCCCGGGCGCTGGGGATGGCTCTGTGGCCTCTGCCTCAGGTGCTAGAGTGGCTCTGGTCGCAACATGGCGACGCCCAGGATGGGCAAAGCATCGCCCCCTGGTGGGAAGAGCGTAGCCCCTGGTGGGCGTGCCGGGTGGATCCCGGTCGGGCGCATGCGGGAGTCTGTCTGACTGTCTCTCCCTGTTTCCAGCTTCAAAAAAACAAAAACAAAAACAAACAAACAAACAAAAAAAAGACATAGTGTCTTCTGTGGACAGAGAAATGCTCAGTGCATGTCAGGTGTGTAATATGTAGGGGTCATAACCCAGCTCCTGGACCCACCCCTATGAATCCCCCCAAACAGCATGAGTCTGAACAAGAGCTTGAGGAAAGCAACACTGGGGTGGGTCACTCCTCCACCGGAAGTTCTCACTCAATCTGAGCACCTAAAACCCCAGGCCAGGAAGTTTCCTTTTTATTCAACTGTCTACCCCACACTGGAGATGGCTTTCCCAAGTGTGCTGAAGGATCATCCAACTTTCCCTGGAACATCTTCAAAACAGCTCCGTGGGTGAGGGCATGGTCTTGGTCACTTTCTAATCCACACCCACGGACTGGTTCTTTACCCACTCCCTGCCTCGGTTTTCTCATCTGTACAGTGGGAAACGATGATAGTGCTGACCTAGTGAGGTTGTTGTTAGGGCGAGTTAATATTTGTCAGGTGTCTAACATGGTCCTTGGCAAAAGAGCCCCTCCATAAATGCCGTCTTTAAGGGCTTTCCTTGCTGTGTCTGACCTTTCCAGTGACGAGGCGCTTGCTGTGGTCAGCTGTACTCTGTACCGTCTCTCCTCTCGCACCTCGGCAGAATTTGGCCCATAGAGGAAGCTCTCCTTGTCTTCAGAAAGTTTCCTTTTGGACGTTTTTTTATTATCCTCCTCCGGCTTTCAGTTTGTTTCCTAGAAAGTTGTCATCTCTCCCCTGAGTCTCTTCCTCTGTCATACTTATCACTTTATACCCAAGAGAATATCATTAAATCAAACCATATGAAATTTCCATTTTTGTACGTCAAACACTGCTGAATATTGGCGGTTTCATATCGTTCGACCTAACATTAGGTTATAGAAACATCACTGTCATTGGGCCCCTCAGAGCCACAATCACCAGTCATTTGGGCACCTGACTCAGGGGCCGTCCCGGCTCTAAGGAGGTTGCCCAAGAGTCTGTATATTTAACAAGGTCTCCACTGACACAGTGGGAAGAATAGTGGCCTGGGAAACAGGACACACCACTCTAAGGAGCAATCTTGTGTCTGGCTGGCCACCCAACCTTGGGCAAGCCTCTTTCCTCCACAATGGAGTTTCCAGAAGGTGATCCCTCAGATCATTTCCACCCCTGAGCTTCTGTGGTTTATGAAATATTTATTGAATACTGAAGGTTACAAAAAATATAACCCAAACCTGCAGTTACCCTAGTTGGGAGATCCAATCCAGGGCAATGGGGCAGAGTAATATTGTATGGAAGTGCAATTTAGCGGCGGAAATGAGTTCACTGCGGAGCGAAAGGTTAACTGCAAATGTGAATTACTGCTATGGCAGCTCAGAGGAGGTGAAGCCACTATGCATGGTGCTTCCTAAGGGGAAGGGGAACTCTGAGAAGGGTGTTGGGTTAAGAGGAAGTAGATCTACCGTCATTTCTCTTTGGTATTCTCAGTACACAGTCTCCTAAAATTTAAGTCATTTCTCTTTGGTATTCTCAGTACACAGTCTTCTAAAATTTTAGCCACCTTAAGGTACTTTATTTGTTCATTTACTCATTCATTCATTAATTCATCCATTTATTCATTCATTATATCCACTAACATGTGTTGGGTGCTCACATGATGGTGAACAAACTAAAATCAGTCTCTGTTCCCTTATGGTGTTTAACCATGTTAAGAGTCAAACATGACAAGTCAAAATAGGAGATACAGAATTAAGCTGAGAATTATTAAAATTGGTTTCTTGATTTTGGAGGGTGTTGGTCAGAAAAAGCCTGTTCAAGGACCTGATGTTTAAGCTGTGATCTGAAAGTCAAGAAGGGGCCAACCAGGACGAGATGAGGGATCAGAGCACGCTAGGCAGAGGGAACTGCCAGGGCCAAGGACCGGCGGTGGGAATGAACAGGAACAGAGAAAGGCAGTGTCAGAGGAGGTGAGACATGGGGAGGTGCTAGAACAGGGGTCCCCAAACTTTTTACACAGGGGGCCAGTTCACTGTCCCTCAGACCGTTGGAGGGCCGGACTATAAAAAAAACTATGAACAAATCCCTATGCACACTGCACACACCTTATTTTAAAGTAAAAAAACAAAACGGAAGTAGTACTGTACGTGAGCGACGCCGCGCTCTGCATCCGCATCCTGTGTTCTTCTCACTGACCACCAATGAAAGAGGTGCCCCTTCCAGAAGTGCGGTGGGGGCTGGATAAATGGCCTCAGGGGGCCACATGCGGCCAGTGGGCTGTAGTTTGGGGACCCCTGTGCTAGAAGATATATCGGGTGAAGCAGGCAGGGTCAGAATGTAAAGGGTTCTGTACACCAGGGTAAGGATTTTGTGCTTTATCCTTAGTGCAATAGGGAACCATCGCATGGCTTTAAGCAAAGGAACATAATTTGACTTACGTTTTTGAGAGATCTCTCTGGCTGCAGAATGAAGAATGATTGTAAGGAGGGCAGAGTGGAGACAGGCTGGCGGGTGAGGTTACTGCAGGGGCTCAGATGAGAGATGATGATGGTGTGTGCTGACCAGAGGAGCCGCTGGCCCACAGTGCATAGATACTTAAAACCCAGGGAGGAGAGGTGGGGTGGAGACACAGGAGGTGGGGGCAGATCTCAGTGTTTAAGGCAGTGTTTCTCAAATGTCTTTTTCCTGCTCTCCTGGGAATGCTGTGCACGTGCCAATCCATGATGACTTTCAACTTGGGGTTCCCCCAGGATGTGTAGCAGTGCGCTGTGGGTGAGGGGGTGTGGGTTCCCCCAGGATGTGTAGCAGTGCGCTGTGGGTGAGGGGGTGTGGGGGAGCCAGTCTGCTCCAGTGTTCCACCAGTTGCCACTGATTTTGTGTCCTGAGTATTACCCCAACCCTGACTGACTGAGGGCCTAAGGTACCTGCCCGACCTTTTTAAATACAGCTTGGTGTGACCTACTAAAAGCTTGTTCCTTGCTGTTTTGATCTCCCAAAGATATTTTGATTGGAATAATAAAAAACATTAATTGTAAAAAATAATTTTAGGAGCAAACTATTAAGTATATTTAATTTCATGATCATTTTTGCTATTTTTATCTAAAAATTTACAGTCATTATGGTTTTCATTCCCCCCCTTTTTTTTTTTTGTATTTTTCTGAAGCTGGAAACGGGGAGAGACAGTCAGACAGACTCCCGCATGCGCCCGACCGGGATCCACCCGGCACGCCCACCAGGGGCGACGCTCTGCCCACCAGGGGGGCGATGCTCTGCCCATCCTGGGCGTCGCCATGTTGCGACCAGAGCCACTCTAGCGCCTGAGGCAGAGGCCACAGAGCCATCCCCAGCGCCCGGGCCATCTTTGCTCCAATGGAGCCTTGGCTGCGGGAGGGGAAGAGAGAGACAGAGAGGAACGAGGGGGGGGGGTGGAGAAGCAAATGGGCGCTTCTCCTATGTGCCCTGGCCAGGAATCGAACCCGGGTCTCCCGCACGCCAGGCTGACGCTCTACCGCTGAGCCAACCGGCCAGGGCTCATTCCCATTTTTAATGTGAGAAATTCTATTCCATATATAGAACAATATTTGATTCATTATTCAGGTTTTGGTAGTTTTTTTTGGACCGTTTCAGATTTTGGCTTTTGCCATCATGATTTGATCTTTTGCGAGTTTTGCTTTTTTTTCCCCAAGGTTGATTTTCCAAATCTAAATTTTGTCATGGAGATGGTTCTGTAGTTAAATTTTTTTAGTTACATTTTAATTAATATAATGCAATTTATCTTGTGTAATTTTATACCTTGTCAGTTTTCTGTTCCGTATTTCAAACTGATTTTTATTATAAGTGGAAAAAAGCTGATGATTGTATTTGTATTCTAGCTAGTCCAGGAGGATGATCTGGGCTCCCGTGTCAGCTGTTATCTGAATTGTTCTCATGTGCGGATAGCACAGGGGGGTGGGGAGAGTCCGGGCTCAGGAGTCGAGCTGTCTGCTTTCACCGCCTGCAGGTGGGTGGCTTTGGGCCTCAGTTTCTTTGCCTTCGAATGAGATTTGAGGTAGTGCCTCCATCTAGGGGGCTGCTGCCGTGAGATTTGAACCAATGAATGCATAGTGAGCACTCGTCACTCTGCGTCAGTAAACGAACCTAATTCCTTATCTGACAAAGGCCGGATCTGGCCACCTATTAGGAAAACCTGAGTGGCCGGAGTTTGTCAGGTGTCCCTGGTCCAGGGTACTGTCTTCCTCCATTCTACTGTCTACTTCCATCTTCTCCAGAAGACCTGTGTGTTCTCACTTTCACTGATTAAGGTTTCTCAAAGAGTGATCTACTACACCCTGCAATAGAGTCTATTTGGAAAGCTGTTAAAATACAGATTACTGCCCAATTAGAATCTTTCAGGGTAGATCTATGAATCTACACTTTTTTTTTTTGTATTTTTCTGAAGCTGGAAACGGGGAGAGACAGTCAGACAGACTCCCGCATGTGCCTGACCGGGATCCACCGGGCACGACGTTCTGCCCACCAGGGGGGCGATGCTCTGCCCCTCCGGGGCGTCGCTCTGCCGCGACCAGAGCCACTCTAGTGCCTGGGGCAGAGGCCAAGGAGCCATCCCCAGCGCCCGGGCCATCTTTGCTCCAATGGAGCCTTGGCTGTGGGAGGGGAAGAGAGAGACAGAGAGGAAGGAGGGGGGGGGGTGGAGAAGCAAATGGGCGCTTCTCCTATGTGCCCTGGCCGGGAATCGAACCCGGGTCCCCCGCACGCCAGGCCGACGCTCTGCCGCTGAGCCAACCGGCCAGGGCCTATGAATCTGCACTTTAACACACTCCCAGGTGTTTCTGATGCACACTGTGGTATGAAGCTCAGACTCAGGCCCCCAGCTGTCTTCCAGGGGTGGAGAGTGATCTGTCACCTGCCAGGTGAGGTGTCCAACCTGCAAGCTAACGCTGGGCTGCCCTCTGCCTGAGGTTTTCAACAATAACTTTTAATTAGTGAGCACCCGAGAAGGGGCAGGAGAACTCAACTGCATTTCTGGGGGCTCTTTGGGTCTGAAAACCACCATCTGTGTCAGACTAATAGGCTTGACCCTACCCATAACTTTATTTGAAGCTTAATAGAAAAAATTGAATCATTTTTAGCTGTCTGTTCTTTCTAGTAAAGTCACACCATGACCAGTGGGTGTTCTGATTCCACATCAGCGGGTTACTGATGTGGAAAACACATCAACTTACCCACATCTAGTATGAACACGGCCGAGCTTCCCCCTCTCAGCTCTGTGTCTGTATCCAATCGAACTTCACATGTGAGCTTTGGGTCCCATGACCCAGCCAGGGGACCCAGAGATTCCTTAGAAGGCAAAGTCTGCAGAAGAGAGAAAATGCTTGACATAGTGCAGTAATTTCCTTTGCCTCCATCTAATCCTGATCCCGTGATTCCTTCCTGACCACTTCCAACACACCCAGGGGAGAGCGGAGCTGGTCTTCTACCAGCAATCAGGTGATTTAAACACCGCCTGCGTCAGAGGGTGGGTAGCTGAGGAGGGTCCCCATGGGACTGCTCCACACTGACCCAGCAATTACAGAGTTAACGTCGAACCAGCGGGGGTCTAGAAGGGCACAGAAGAGCTGAGGTTCAGGTTGAGGTTGGGGTGAAGGCTAGAGGAACCTCTCCAGCACTACAGCGATTGCCTGTGCTAATTGGTGGGCTGCTTGAATACTTTAATATCACCCGGGGACAGGGGACAGCTAAAGACTCTTTCTGTGCACAGTGTTCCAGGCAGTCATTACCAATTGATCAAAGTTGGTGGTTTAGATAAAATCTGTTTGCCATTCAGGGATTAAGGTCTTGCCTCCCTCAGGGACTTGCACTTGCCTTCCTCAGGGACCTGCACTTGCCTCCCTCAGCGACCTGCACTTGCCTCCCTCAGGGATTAAGGTCTTGCCTCCCTCAGGGACCTGCACTTGGTTGTAAACAGTGTGATCAGCACGTGGGAGAACAAGGCAGGACTGGGACTCGGATGCTGTCATCTCAGATCCCGGATGGGACGGAACTGAGCACTGGAGGCTTCAGATCTTACTCAGATCTAGGCTGGCTCTGACCCTGACCCTGAACTAGGGCAGTAAAATGTACCCCAAACCCTCAGCGTGTCCAAAGAAAGCTTCCGGTAGAGCGGAGGTGGCTTGTCCAGGGTGCACGCAGCCTTGGAGCCGGTGTCGTCAATGGTTTCTCTGCCTCACGTTCTCATTCTCTCTCTCTCTCTCTCTCTCTCTCTCTTTTTTTGTAAAAATTAAGGTGCCTATGCTGCCTGTAGGTGGCAAAGTAGCTTAGTATCCAAAAAGCATGACTTCTGTCCTTGAAAATAGGATGTAAAGTGCCCCGTAATTTAAAAAGAATATGGTCATGCTACCATGAGTGAGAACCGGGGCACAAGAGGAGCTGCTGCGCAGAAGGGCTTTGGGGGAGCGGGGCAGGGGAGCGAGCAGCAGGAGAGTGTCTCGGAATCAACAACCACATATGAACTACATGGTCTGGAAGGAAGAATCTGGCTGCCCCCACCCCCACAAGTGCTACTGGCACTGTCGGAGTGGCATGGGCAGGAATAATTTTTCTCTCCAGGATCCCTTTGTTTTCAGGGAAAGACTTTTTAGCATTGCCACACGTTAATTTCACCAGTGAGAGGACAGAGGGCCTGTTTAGAGCAGAGCAGAGCAGACATCTTGGTCACCTTTAACAATCCAGTATGGAGTCACCCTCAGCCATGACAGCTATGTCAAGTGCTGTGTCAGAACTGAGGTAATGGGGTGTAATGAGAACACTCTTAGGAAGGACCCGGAACGCACCAAGCCAACAAGTCTGGACATTTAGATAAGGACTCCATCTGGACACCGATATGGGTGGGACTCCCCTCACTCCTTGTGGGCTACAAGAACTCAGAGCTCTGACCACCTAATTCTCGAGTTTGGCTGTATCACAGGGCGTGCTCAGAGTCCTGTGGGACGTCCACTCCACCAGATAATGTGTTGTCACTGCAGCCGCCAGGCTTGAGACTGACAGACACCTGCCTTCTCACCTGTGGACACCAGCAGTGACCGGGACTTCTCTCTTCTTGCTTTCATCGTGTAAGGTCCTCCCCTCTATGTAACCTGTGTGTGACTCTATTGGCCTGTTGGGAAGGTCTCCCCTGATATAAACCTGACATTGTGAAAAGACACAGACATTTGTGAGTGACTCCTTTCGGACATACTCCCTTGCTCATGATAGGTCCAGAGGAATTAAGGAACCTTTCCATGATCACACAGGTAGCCCAAGACATATGCAGAGTCAATAGACTTGATCACACATTTTGTTCACCTTAGACAACATGTCAGTGTAATTTATCCATTTCTTGGTAACCCAGAGGTACCATTAGGAACACTGATGGCCATATCTTGTTGTAAGGCAGGTCTGGCTGAGGTTTGCTCCCACACCAAACAGACTTATTTAATGCAACTTTGGGGTTTGCTCTAGTCTAGGTACTTCTTAGGTCTGTCTGCATCATCATCAATGTCTTATTGTGCCGGTTCAAACAAATCTTCTTCTTCTTCTTCTTCTTTTTTTTTATGGAGACAGAGAGAGAGAATCAGTGGGATACATAGGGATAGACAGACAGGAATGGAGAGAGATGAGAAGCATCAATCATTAGTTTTTTCGTTGCGACACCTTAGTTGTTTATTGATTGTTTTCTCATATGTGCCTTGACCGCAGCCTTCAGCAGACCAAGTAACCTCTTGCTCGATCCAGTGACCTTGGGTCCAAGCTGGTGAGCTTTGCTCAAACCAGATGAGCCTGTGCTCAAGCTGGCGACCTCGGGGTCTTGAACCTGGGTCCTCTGCATCCCAGTCCCACGCTCTATCCACTGTGTCACCGCCTGGTCAGGATCAAACAAATCTAATAATATCTATTTCCTTACACACTACAGACTGTGAAAGTACATTAGTAATTTAATTTTACATAATAACGCTCCCAACGCGGCTGGTGGAAATCACACCAGGACAGTGTTATCTGCTCCCCCTTTCTCCCTGCCTCTCCGGGCCCTCTGTGCCTCTCTTGGTCAGTGCACTGCTCTAGGAGCAAGCTGCAGAGCACCATGGACATCTCAGGGTCCAAGTCCTGCAACGACCAGTGTGACCATGGACAAGGGTCTTAGCCTCTCTGAGCCTGGGCTGCCCCCACTTCTTTCAGGGAGAGGGTGAGACTCATACACCTGCACTGTCATTTAACAACGTCTAGTTTCTTCCCTTGGTTTAGAGGCGTGTTCCACCTCTTGCCTTAGATTATGGTGGGTTACAGGCCATGTCCTTGGTAGGATTCAGAGCCTTTGAGGTGACCATGTTTTCTAACTCTGGGCCCTTCTGGGCAAAGCCTAGACTCGCTGAAGGCTCTGCGTTGGTGCTTGCGGGGTGGTGAGTATTATAATCAGTAAGTTCTGACACGCGGCAGCAGTGAGGCGTCTGTGTTCTCTCCTGCAGGGTCTGGGCGCAGGCTTCCGAGGGGCTTTCTCCTTCTCCAGTCCTAGGAGCTCCGACCTCCCCAGACATGGGGCATCTCTAAGTGGCCGCATGGCAGAGCCCTTCTCCCCAGAGAGAAACATATTCAAGGGAGCAGCTTCCAAGTCCCTGCAAAATGAGCCAGGCTGCTTTGTCCCTTGGGCACAGCTAGTGTGAGGGGAGTCCCCAAGGCGACACCTCCCTCCCCAGAAAGCCACCATGATTTTGAGTGCCTCTGAGTGTGTCTTTGCCTTTGGGCAGTGTCTTCCTTTCTTTGCAGCAGGCTTAGCTGTCAAACCAGAAGCCCCTGTCCACTCTATCCCCGGCCAGCTGTGAGGACACAGAGAGGGAAAGACAGGTGAGAGAAGCCCCAGGAACAGAGATGAGCAGGCGAGACCACGGGTGGGGCCCAGGAAGAAGGAGAAATGCTCTGGAGCCGGGCTGTGCCCCCTGCCCCTGGGCTCCTTAGAGTGCTGCTCCCCCTGCCAGCAAATCTCCTTTCTCCCCGAGTCTCTCCCACTGAATGTTGGTGTCCCTCCTCACATGGATCCCAGTGAATTTCCTCTTTAAATAATCGAGGGGGCCACGTGGGAGGTTTCTTGGGGGCAGGGACCACATTTCCGTTTCTATCTTGTACTCAATGCACAAGTGAGAGATGCTGGAGGCATTGTCATGGCCGGTTTAATGAAGGATGAGTTCGAGTACCACCCAGCTGGGCACAGGGAGTGGGTTTGTCCTGGAAACGTCAACAATTGCCGGAACATTTCAGGCGGAAAGGCACAACGTCTGTTCCCCTATGGTGTGTGTGTGTGTGTGTGTGTGTGTGTGTGTGTGTGTGTGTGTGTGTGTGTGCGCGCGCGCGCACGCATACATGAGTGTGCACCCATGTATTCATGAATTTGGTCTGCTAAACATGTCATAAACCCTATTTATGGTGCATTCTGCAGTGGTTTTGCAAACACAGGAAAATCCAGTTGAATCCAATATTCTCAGGTTGCCCTGTTCACTTAGTAATTAGAATATATTAGCTTCATAGATTGCTAGAGCCTCACACTTCCTTGGTTGTCAGCCCTCTGCGCCTCCTCCAGTCGCTGCTAGCGAGACATTTGGGTCAGGTTGCAAACACTTCTGCTGTATCTTTCTACCTATTTGCAGCAGGTTTTATGGAGCTTGTAAATATGAATTGATTTTCTTTTATACATATGAGTCAGCCGTATTTTGGTTTAAAGTGGACTTTATGAACCTGCATGGATTAGAATAAACACTGAATGCAGGAAGCAGTTATCAGTTATATACTTTTTTTTTTTTTTTTTTAATAGCTAGGCTTTGTGTTTGTATGTGTGGATATGGACTATTAAGAAAAAATTAAGTGTGAGTGTTGTTGTAATGTATAAATTTGCTTGATCTAAGGATGGGCCTTGGAGAATTCCTGGACAGGTGGGACCAGAGCCAATAACAGCTGAGAGATTGTTTCTGACCTGAAAGTCACTGTTCTTTACCAGTCGAATGGGAGAACAGTACCTACCCCCAGGAGGATGGTACAGATCAACCAGGAAGGGGCGCTCAAGGACTTAGCACAGCGCTGGAGTCCAGTTAGCACTCAGGAGCTGTCATTTATGGGCAAATATTAGTGACTTGAAGGGTCTAGAGGCCAAAGGCACGTGTCTCCTGCTGTGTGCTTGACCGTGTCTAGGAAGCCCTGGGCCAACTAAGTAATAGTATAACACAGACGTATTACACTGGGTGTATCTGCCGAGGTCCTTATTTTATCAGTCCTGCCAGAGAGAAGTTCCACCCAGACAACGCTGTCTTGGATCACTGTAAGTAACAGAGCAGCAGTGGAGGACAGCGACTCTCAAGTTCACCTGCCTGGGTCTGTGCTTCAGCTCAGGCCCGTGAGAGCTGTGTGACCTCGTGCATGTCATTTAGCCTGTCTGCCTCAACCTCTTCACCTGTAAGATTGGCATAATAATTAACACTAATGCTCTAAAGATAATGAAAACATGTAATATATTTCACATTAATACCTGTAGAATGCTTACTGTGCTCAGTTTGTTATTATCATCATTGTTACTATTATTAGTGGTTAAAAGAGTGTACTTGAGTGGCAGAACAATTTTGATTTGAGTCTTATCTCTGCCACTCACCAGCTTTGTGACCTTGGATAATCAATTGTTTCACCTTTCTAAGTCTTTATTTCCTCATTTGTTATTTGGGGATGTCTTCTATTTCCCGGGGTTTATTATAAGCACCCAATGAAATAAGTTGTATCAAGCACTTAGCATTATGTCTGTCATAGAGGAAGCATTTGAATGTTACTTATTTTATTATTTTGATAATACAATAATTTTACACCATTCATTCAACAAATATTAGTGAAGCCTGTGCCAATGTGGGCTTGGTACTGGGATGAAGTTTCTTCCTTCCCTCATGAGGAGGCATGCACACATGTCTCTCTTTTAGAGGGATATTTCCTTGCTCTGCCTTAGCCAGGCCACGGTGATATTGAACGGAGAAATCTGAAGAAGAGCCTAAGGCGGGTCAACCTGAATCTCCAATAGGGGATTTGGCTCTGGGAGTGAGAACTCTCATGAGGAGACCCCAGCGACAGAGCGGTTGCACACCCGGGCCCCAGGACTGGAACTGATGGGGTATGCAGTTATGGGCACGTGTAGGGGGGCCACCCATCCTGCTCTTCACATGTATGTCTTCCTGATGTTATTGTTAACTGTGCCCTCTCTCACTTTGAAACTATTCTGGCCTGGATGTTACATTTTATGGTTCCCTATATTTGATCTACTTAAGAAAACCACACCTTTCCTACCCTTTAACTCAAAAGAGGATGGCCGGATGTGCTCCTTCGCCTGGTGTCTCCAGGAGAGGTGGCTTCTGTGCTGTCACCAGGGAGGCCACAGAAGGGGGAACCATATCTAGGAAAAGTCAAGGATGTTTATTTCTTCCAGGTCAGCCCACATGATGGGAAGGTTGTCCTTTTCCTGGAGTCTGGAAGTGAGTGGCTACTTGCAGAGGGAGGGCAATGCAGAGAGGCCACATTACAATGATGACCGAACAGCAAAAGCTCATGAAACATACACAGGCAGCCAGCCCCAAACAAATAAACTTCCCGCCCTGACTTGAATGCTCTTTCTCTGGTGGGTGGTTGTTTCTGTCACTGGGAGAGGGGAAGGTGGTGGGCGGGTGAGCAGCCGCCCCTGCACTCTCACCCCTGTGTCCTGGCTCGGTTGTTAAGGCGGCCTGGAGAGGGGAGGCTGGTGCCATGGGAGTGGGACCCACCAGCTGAACATTTTGGAGTAGTCTTTGCTACGACTCTTATTAAAAAATAATTCAGGGTAAATAGCAAAATAGAGATCTCCCAGGATTTCTACAATGCTGATGTGTTGATATTTTTTGGCCGGATAAAAAATATTTTTTATTTTTATTTTTTTCTTTTTTTATTTTTCTGAAGCTGGAAACGGGGAGAGACAGTCAGACAGACTCCCGCATGCGCCCGACCGGGATCCACCTGGCACGCCCAACAGGGGCGACACTCTGCCCACCAGGGGCGACGCTCTGCCCACCAGGGGGCGATGCTCTGCCCCTCGGGGGGGGGGGGTCGCTCTGCCGAGACCAGAGCCACTCTAGCGCCTGGGGCAGAGGCCAAGGAGCCATCCCCAGCGCCCGGGCCATCTTTGCTCCAATGGAGCCTCAGCTGCGGGAGGGGAAGAGAGAGACAGAGAGGAAGGAGAGGGGGGTGGAGAAGCAAATGGGCGCTTCTCCTATGTGCCCTGGCCGGGAATCAAACCCGGGTCCCCCACACGCCAGGCCGACGCTCTACCACTGAGCCAACTGGCCAGGGCTTAAAAAATATTTTTTAAAGACTAATAAGACTAGTAATAAATAGTGACTATTGCATGCCAGGCTGTTTTCTAAGTTTTTCACATATATTTACTTCTTCAATTCTCATAACAAACCTCTGAGTTGGAGATACTATCGTTATCCCTAGTTTCCAGATGTGAGAGCCAAGGGACAAAAATATTAATTACATAACTTGCCCAAGGTATGTGGCTAACCAGTGTAGAGTTTCTACCTGGAGAGTCAGTCAGTAGAGTCTAAGGTCTTAACCAAACTCAGTATCACCTCCTGGGCTGACAGTCAGCTAGAGATTAGGAAATTGAGGCACAGAAAAGTTAATTAACTTGCTGAACTCACACAGCAGGGAAGTGAGAGAGGAGGACTCAAAGTCAGCTTTGCCTAGCTCTGGAGACTGTACCATTCATAGTTATTAATGCTTTTTCTTTCTCCTTGTTGGGATCCTTAAAAGACTGTCATGAGGAGCAAGTGAGACAAAGTATGTGGGTTGTTTAGCCAACTGTAAAGCATGTTAGAACAGTCATTCATAAACTAGATCTCAGGACTGGATGGGGAATGGGGAGAAACTCACCTCTGTTCAGAGGAGCCTAAGGAAGAGGCTGCAAAAAACATACCCACATATCTGTAGTACAGAGGTGGACAGATGTGGGATGTGAAGGAAATCAGGTGGGATCTTAAAACCCAACAGTAAAAGAGGGGAGACTTTCTCTCCTGTGCTAAATGATAGAGATGAGACCCAGCCCTCTGTTATCTGTGACTATGGCTCAGAAAAGCCAGTGCTAATAAAACTGTCATCAACCACCACAACAGCAACTTTTAGCCCAATGTTTTTCAACCATTGGCAGACCGGTGATGGTCCATGAAAGAGTTAACCACCCTGATGTAACCACCCCGATGTTGTATGAAGATTACAGACCCAATGATCTTAGTTGAATTTGCTATGCTCACGGTCATTGCCACTTATCAGCCTGTATCATTGAATAAAATACAATTGAAGTTTTCATAGATATCGTTGGAACTTGTAGGCTTGTTTGAACAACATTTTTCACCCTGAAGAGCATCTAAAAATCATGCTCAATAGACAAAAAGAATTTGGACAAACATGTAGTGGTGGAGTTTGGAAATGTGGAGTTTGGAAATCAAACACTCGCTTGTACCATGTTGCACTGTTATGCGCAGTCAGATAAAGATGAATTTCTTGTGTGTTTCTGTTCCTGGCTGGCTAGGTTATGTACAGGCTCTAACACCCATCATCTTTCTCTATTTTTCATTTTTTTTTCTCGCTTGTGCAAATAGTGTTTGGATAAACTTATTAGTGTTCAACTCGTTGTATATGTGGCATTCAAAACTCAAGTACCAGCTTGCATCATGATGCACTATTGTGTGCAGTATGATAAAACTTTTATCCATTGTGTGTTTCCATTTTCAACCCCCTCCTTTCTCAGTCATACATTTTTTTTTATGTTTGCACAATAGTTGTGCGTGTACTCACCTGTTCCAATCACGTCTGTATTGTTTGTAAATAAAGGATTATGTCATTGTGCTGTAAATTTTAAACTACAAAATGGATAGAAAAAAACCCAACAAAACATTTTAACCTTCTTCAAAGGCAGAAACAATAGTTAAAAGAAAAGTAGTAATGACCCTGAAACCGAGAACCAAGTACCAGTGCTTCAAGTTGAAAAGAAATGGTGTAAAAGAAACGGGTTGATAATTTGGCAGGTGGAACAGAAACCAAAAAAAGGAAAGGAAACTTTGTTAGGCAGTATGACAAGGAGTAACTGTATTTAAAACTCGGTTTCACTGTAGCATCTGGTAGTGAATTATTGCCATGGCCCTTGTGTGTAGTATGATATGAAATTTTGTCAAATGATGCAATGAAACCTTCCAAACTTACTTGTCATTTGCATTTGAAGCATAGCAATCTTATTGAGAAGCCAGTGGGTTTTTATGAAAGATTACACAACCAAACAAAAAGTTGAAAAATTCGAAAGAAGAAAATGATGACAAGTGACAAATTGCTGCTTCGAGTATCTTATTTAGCAGGCCTTCAGATATCAAAAATGAATATAAAAACCATTTACTATTGGTGAAGAATTAGTAAAGCCTTGTATCTTAGATGTCACTTGGGAAATTTTGGGTCCTCAAACGACACAGAAACTTGAGATTGTACTGCTTTCAAAAAATGCTATTCAGCCCAACCAGGTGGTGGTGTAGTGGATAGTCAGCCTGGGATACAGAGGACCCAGGTTTGAAACCCCAGGGTTGCTGGTTTGAGCGTGGGCTCACCAGCTTGAATGTGGGATCATAGATATAATCTGTATTCACTGGCTTGAAGCCCAAGGCCACTGGCTGGAGCAAAGGGTCACTGGCTCAGCTGTAGGCCCCCGGTCAAGGCACATAAGAGAAAGCAATCAATGAACAACTAAGGTGCCACAACAAAGAATTGATACTTCTTATTTCTCTCCCTTCCTGTCTATCTGTCCCTATCTGTCCCTCTCTCTTTCTTTCTTGCTAAACAAAACAAAAACAATGCCATTCAGAGAGGAATTGTTGATATGGCCAACAACATTGAAGAGCAAATTGTAGAGGGGATAAAGAGATCACAGTGTTTTGCCATTCAACTTGATGAATCAACTGACGTGAATAACCATTCTATTAAGGTCTACCAGAAAGTTCTGTCCATTTCTATCACAAGTTTCGACATGTAAGCACATGTTTATTTGGCGCATGTGTGCCTCTCTATTTTTATCACTTAATGTATACATAGTGACATAGCAAATTAACTAAAAGTTGATTCACATTAGTCTTATGTGTGAAGTGATAGTGTACCCATGGCTACTGATAAAGTTCATTTACGCCACTGTATTTTTACAAATTTCAACAAGAAAGAAATGCTACAGAAGCATGTAGAAATTTATTGAAAGTGTTTGGTTAAGGTACAGTTTCTGATAGGACATGCAGAAGATGGTTCGAAAAATTAGAAACAGGTGATTTCGACCTTTCTGATAAGCCACGTTCTGGGCGACCATCTTTGATCGATGACGATGTTATTAAGACCATGTTGGAGCAAGATCCTTTTCTGACAACATCGGAGATTGCAGAAAGGCTTAATTCAGTTCAGCAAACCATTTCGGACCATATTCGGAAGATAGGATTGGTGTGGAAATATTCAAGATGGGTGCCACATGAATTAAGTCAGAAGAATTTGTATTTTGTTTTATTCCAAAAATGAACATAACTTTCCAGTAGACCTTATATTTTGCTTTGCTTCTTGAGGTTTATTGATGATAAAGATTTTAGGGGAAGAACTGCTCTATTTCCTGATATAGCCAGTTGAACCACTAGTTCAGAGATGCTTAATGCTCTTAATCAGTACTTTCAAGTGGAGGGCTTACACTGGGGAAGTGCATTGGAGTGTGTACATATGGTGCTGCTAGCATGATTGGACATCACTTGGGCATTTACAAAAATAAAGGACATTGTGCATCCAGAAACATTGTCCACACACTGTATGATTCACTGGCAGCATTCAGTTGCAAAGAAGTTTTCCCCTGAGCTGAACACAGTGATAAATGACACAGTGAAGATCATTAATGATATTTGTAGTGGAGGTTTGAAATTCCGACTGTTCATAACACTCCATGAAAGCATGGATTCACACACAACACCATCTCCTCTCTGTGGAACTGCAGTGGCTCTCAAGAGAAAGGGTTCTTTCACACCTTTTTGAACTGAGAGAAGTGAAACAGTTTCTGCGAACTGCGTTAGTAGAGCTTTTATTGGATGAAGAATGCATGGCTAAGCTTGCATATATGGCAGGTATATTTAGCCTCTTCAACAAACTACGTATTTCTCTTCAGGGGTTTAACACAAACATTTTTTACATTAAGAAATAAGACGGATGCATTCAAAAAGAAAGTTGTTCTTTGGGAAAGTTGCATACAGGAAGATTTAGAAATGTTTCCACTTTTCCAAGACTTTTTGATTGCTTCAGACATCAACGGAAATTCATATTTAATATAATAAGTCAACATTTAAGAGATTTAGTTCAAAAGTTTGACTACTATTATTCTGAAAATGAGGATCCCCATAAAGGGAACTTCTGGATCAATAACCCATTTATAAAAGATATCAACTTCTGCTTCCTTTTTTTTTTTTAATTTTCTTTCCCACAGGGACAGAGAGAGAGTCAGAGAGAGGGATAGGTAGGGACAGACAGACAGGAACAGAGAGAGAGATGAGAAGCATCAATCATCAGTTTTTTGTTGCGACACCTTAGTTGTTCATTGATTGCTTTCTCATATGTGCCTTGACTGTGGGTCTTCAGCAGACCGAGTAACCCCTTGCTCGAGCCAGTGACCTTGGGTCCAAGCTGGTGAGCTTTTTGCTCAAGCCAGATGAGCCCGCACTGAAGCTGGTGACCTTGGGGTCTCGAACCTGGGTCCTCCGCACCCCAGTTCGATGCTCCATCCACTGCACCACTGCCTGGTCAGGCGACTTCTGCTTCCTTAATCATTGTGAAAAAGAAAAACTGATAGATTTAATCTTCTGATGCCATTCTGGTGTTCACACATAGAATGCAATCATTGTCATAATTTTGGATATCACTGAAAGACAGAGGTGTATTTAATGGTGGGCATACCATGCGCGCACCCTGGGCCCCAACTTTTGAAGGGCCCCACAAAACCCCAACTTTACACTTTTTTCTAATGACACCAAGTTTGGTTTCGTATATGCAATTTTAACATTAATGGTCAACATGTATTTTTATTTTCCTTGTCCCTCTCTTTTTTAAGGGGTCCAATTTTTTCTTCTGTGCCCAGAGCCTCAACAGACCTTAATCTACCTCTGCTGGAAAAAGAATATCCATCTCTTACTTACAAAATAGAATGCTTATTCATGTCAGTTGGTTCATCAAGTTGAATGGCAAAAAGCTGTTAATTTTTTATTGTATTTTCTACTACCTACTTGTGTGAGAAGACTTTTTTCAGTCCTATCACTAATAAAAACCAAACAGAGAAACCCAATGAATGTCAATGTAGTACTCTGACCTTTGGAAACAAAACTACAGCCTCTGGTTTCAAGTATTCTTGCAAAGAAACAACAGCCGATTTCACCCTAGCTTTACTTGAATTATATATTGCTCTCTAGAAATTTTAGTTGTACTGTATTCTACTACAAATATATATATATATATATTTTACTGTTTTTTTATTTCAGAGAATTTTTATTTTATAGAATTAAAGGAAAATGCACAAAATACTAATAATGATTTTTATTTCTGCCTTAGTGGTCCCTGAAATAGTTCTATTATATTTTCACCAGTCCCCAAGTGTAAGAAGTTGAAAACCATTGTTCTAGCCAATGACATTCCGTCTCCTTCCTCTCCCTGAACTTTCGTTTCTTCAAGCTGTTTCCAGACGTTTCCCCAGGTTATTGGCTCCTTTCAGACACCCCTGCGGAGGGACCCTAATTTGCATCGCCATATGGAAATCTTTCTCTTGAGCTCTGAGACTCCTCTGAGCTGAATCTGCCTACAGGAATACACTTACCTGAATTTGAAAGTGGTACAAAGACTGACAGCTCCTGCCCTCTCAATTTTGAGTCCCCCCTCCCCAAATCCTGGCATCTGCTAAAGTCCCAGTTATTTTCCACGGGAGCAAATATGCCTGTCTTTCTCTTCAAGCTGACTTATCGAGCATTTCTTTCATCTGTTCAGTCTGATCTAAATATGAATCCATAGAACAGAAACATCCAGCACTCATAAGAATGAGAACTTTGTTATATTTTGCCCAATCACAACAGTTGTCTTATCATTCTTCTCTGCTTGTTGATGTCCTGTCAAAAGACTAAATGACAATGTTTGGAAAGATAACAACATTAATCACGTGAAAGCGATTTATTCTTAAGCACTGTGGCTGTCCCCTAGTTATATGTGAATATGTATCACACTCAAATTTTGAAATTTTGATGATCGGTTTCTTGCAGTTCCATTATTTCTTTTTGCTCTGAGTGTGACGTGTGTGGAAAGTTTCCCAAATGTGTCTCCAGTAATAAATCCTGGACTCAAAGATAGGCTCAGAAAATAAAATAAAGCCACCATTATTCATTTAATGAATCTTTGTTGAATGTCTTCACTGTGCCAGGTATTGTATGATGAGATGCTGAGGACACAGTAATGAACAAGGACAGAGTCTCTGCCCTCACAAACTTAATGCCTAGTGGAGCAGAAGTCAATGAAAGACCAAGTAAAGACCTTTTATACGTTGTGGTAGATGCTGGGATTGAAGTGGGTGGGGGTACTTCCAAAGACAATCATGGAAGGGGAAGCTCAGGGAGGGGTGCTCCCTGACCACCCAACCCAAAGATGAGAAAAGTTTGCAGATGAGAAAAGTCAGGAGTGGGTAATTCCCCCCAGTCCTGCACAAATAGTTCCTGGCAGACACACAGCTAAAGTAGATGCCACCTGTTGGATGATATGGTATCAGATCAAGTGGGGAAATCTGCCATCCTCTTGTGAGTTTTCTGGGAGGGTTTGTCTTAAGGATATATGAACATGTGCATTCTGGGAGAATGCTGGAATGTGTTCTGGGATTCCTCTTTTGGGGTTTGCTAAGGCCTGCATGATGAAGAAGAATGGATTCTTCTCTCTCCTCTCCAACACATGCTCAGGGATTTCTGTAGTGAAACCCGGTCCCATGCACTGGGTAGAGGAAGCCCCTAAACTCTAGACCCAAAGTCTGTTAGACCCAGAATCCAGGTGGCTCGTGCCAAAAGGGAACTGGAGAGAAAGCTGAGCCTAAGAGAAAAGGGAGATGAGAGAGAAAATAGAAACAAGAGAAGAAGCAGGAAAACCAGGATAGTAAGTTTGGGGCAAAGTAGGTAAGGGTGATCCTCCTCCCCTTCAGTGTGCACAGTAGCCCACAGGGCTGTAGTCTCAATTCGCCAGGAAACACCACCCCGTTTGCTTGTGACCCCTGTTTCTGCCGATAGTCCCCTTTCCACGTGGGACTCCCCAAACATGGAGCTGACTTTTGTCATCTTTGTGGTTTTGGTCCTGCCTCACAGGTAGCTGTCATCCAGCAGCTTGTTACAAAGTCCAAGGTGTCTGTCATCCCTGAACTTGTCTCAGGGGCCACACACCCTTCCATCATACACGGTGCTGTCAGAGTACTTCTCAGGAAGGGCAACTGTCTTCTCTGCTCAAACACTGTCAGCGGTCCCTACTGAATTTTATGCTAAGATCAAGCTGGACCTACCAGGTGTTTCAATGTTCTGTTGCTCTGTAACAAACCATCCCCAAACTCAGTGATGGGTTCAGCCAGGTGGTTCTTGCTTGGCCGCCCTCATCTGGTGGCAGTCAAGGGTCCTCTGAGGGCTGCTGCTTCACTCTCATGCCTTGGCTGGTCAGGGTAGTCTCTCCACATGGCTGGCTTGGGCTTCCTCACAGCATGGTGGACATCATGTAGGCATGCTCTTTAGAAGGCCGCTGGCTTCCCCAGAAGACAGGAAGTGGAAGTCTCTTAAGGCCTGGGACTGAAAACTGGCATACTGTCACTTCCTCCATATTCTGTCAATCAAAGCAGTCACAAAGAGTATCCGCATTCAAAGGGAGGGGACATAGATTCCTATCTCTCTATGGGATGTGTATCAAAGGATTTGTGCTCATCTATAATCTGTTACAAGTCTACTGCCCCTTCCATATGAAATCCCTTAATATATATAAAAACAAACATGTCTGCATTAAGTTTTTTCTTTATTGGTTATACTTAACAGTTTCTTTAACATTCAGATCACATACATCCTTCCCAACCCCCATATGCAGCCCAAATGATCAGACTGCCCCTTAAGACATGGCCTCAAGGACTTGATTCATTGGTCCCAGATATGGCAGCTGATTAATGTCTCTTTTCTGAAAAATAGAATTCTATGTGTGCAGCGTAAGACTGTATTCTTATTGTTTTTATGAGCCAAGTTACACTTTTGATCTTTTTATTATAAAAAATAATTGCAGCAAATGTGTAAAATATGAACCAACATGAAAAGAAAAATGAGATCACCTATATTCTCACCACTGAGAGTTAACCACTGCTACCTTTCGAGTCATTTCTTCTATTAACATCTGTGTATGTGTGTATTCTGTAAATTGTTTTTTATCCCTTAAGAAAATGTTACAGATATTTTCTCCATGTCAGGAAATATCCTTCTACATTATCATACACAGTGATGGCCTCATATTGTTCTTTGTGGTCAAGTGAAACATCTCACCTGTTCTGGATGAAATGCAATTAAGCTGGGTCTTCTCCATCCTGTACTTGTGTAATTAGTTTTTTAAAAACCTACACGTAGTACTTTACCTTTTCATTAAAAATCATCTTGTTGCTTTTTAGGTAAATTATTGTAGCCTTTTATGATCTTTTAAGTCCTGAGTTGGTCAAGAAATCTCTCCCGGGTTTATATGATTTAAAAATCAACAAGTATCAAAATCACTAATAAACCATTTATCAATAAAATAGGACAGAGCCTTGTGGCATTTCCTTGGAGATCACCCTGCAGGTCTCATTACTCCATTCATTAACCAGTCGTTGGCTCTGGTCAGTGAATCATTTTAGCTGTTCTATCATGTGGCTTTTTTCTCCATTTGAAAAGAACATTTTCAAAAATAAGGAAACAAAGACTGTCAATCACATTACCGTTTGGGTACATTTTGTGTGTCACACTCCCCTTTCTGCCCGTCTTATCATTTATTGAAGAAAGGAGATTGGTTTGATATAACTTGTTCTTTGGAACCAATACTGTTCTGGAGGAAAAGAAATTTGTCAACTGCTTAAATTCAATTTTAATTCCTTAATTCATGAATGTTCAGGTTGAACCCCTAATCTTGAGATATCCCTCAATCTGGAAATTAAAAATAATTCTCTTTTTCAGACTAAGTTTTTTGTTATGGTTGTCTCTCTTTGTTATATACAATTGACAGTGAATAAATGGAATAATTAGTTCCTTCAAAGACATTTAATTGAAAAATGAATACATTTTTCTAATATGTTCTAAACTTTATTTTTTGCAAGGATTGAGTACAATCCATTGGACATTAAATGATAAAGTCCATTTTTAAAAATCCAGATTATTTTCCAATTTTCTACAGTCCTTCAAAGAGTATCCCCAGTAGCCTGGCGTTTTTATCTGTAAGTCCTGTAAGTGCACTTCATGTGGCTCAGTTGGGACAAGTGATTTGTACTCATTCAAGGCAGCGATGAGCTTTCTTCTATCTCCTCGTTTACCTCAGATCTCTGAACCCTGAAAAGACATTTGTTCTACTTTCTGCAGATAAAGATTATTTTTCTTGAAAAGACGGTGACAAAATAGAACTCGAGTAGTTATATTTTTGATCTCCTGTTTCCTTTATATCATCTGCTTCTAGTAAAGTATTCATTTCTTTTTTTTTTTTTTTTGTATTTTTCTGAAGCTGGAAACAGGGAGGCAGTCAGACAGACTCCCGCATGCGCCCGACCAGGATCCACCCAGCATGCCCACCAGGGGGGATGCTCTGCCCATCTGGGGTGTCGCTCTGTCGGGACCAGAGCCACTCTAGCGCCTGGGGCAGAGGCCAAGGAGCCATCCCCAGCGCCCGGGACATCTTTTGCTCCAATGGAGCCTTGGCTGCGGGAGGGGAAGAGAGAGATAGAGAGGAAGGAGAGGGAGAGGGGTGGAGAAGCAGATGGGTGCCTCTCCTGTGTGCCCTGGCTGGGAATCGAACTCGGGATTTCTGCACGCCAGGCCGATGCTCTACCACTGAGCCAACTGGCCAGGGCCAAAGTATTCATTTCTTTCTCAGCTACCTGGGAGTGCACTCACCTTGAGATCCCCACACTGCCTAATATAATGCCTTACTTGTTATAGGTATGTTAATCAGAACTTTAGGTCTAAATCTTGTTAAATTTTTAATTTTTTAAATTTTTGTTCACCCCCATGTTTTGTTTGTTTCTTTTAATTTTTTTTTTCTTTTTCCAAGTGAGAAGAGGGGAGATAGAGAGACAGACTCCTGCATGTGCCTCAACCTGGATCCACCCAGCAACCCCAGTGTGGGGCTGATGCTTTGCCCATCTGTGGCCATGCTCGCAACCAAGCTATTTTTAGCACCTGAGACAGAGGCTCCATGGAGTCATCCTTAGCACCCAGGGCAATGTGCTCGTACCAATTGAGCCATGGCTGCAGGAGTAGAAGGGGGGGGGAAGAGAGAGAGAACGAGAGGATGGGTAAGGGTGGAAAAACAGAGGGTCACTTCTCCTATGTGCCCTGACCTGGAGTCAAACCCGGGACATCCACACACTGGGCCAACTCTCTATCCACTTAGCCAACTGGCCAGGGCCTCTTTTTTATTTTTGTTGTTAAAATTTTTAAATAAATTCTACATGCAAATCCAGATTTCGGGCTTTTCTCAGAAAATTGAATGCTTAGTCACTATTGGCTCCATATGCGCAGTGCCAGCAATGGGTCTGTTCCCTTTAGAATGCAAAGACTTCTGGTTAACCACAGTCCCTACCCCTCCCTCTTGTCTTTCTGACCCAGACTCAGAGTCAGTTGCCATTTTAGCATCTTCCAGTTTGCAGGTACCACTCACTTGCACCATCTACTGGCCTCTTAGACATTTAAGTTACTGACGAGCTAGATTAGGCCTTTTGAAGGGGAAGGCAGAGGAAGCCAGATAGGAAGTAGAGTTAAGATTCTCCAAGCCTCCAGGAAGACTGGTTTTGTGGATCTTGGGAGGGGAAGAGGCCAATTACCCACTTTGGGACTGCTGTGAGGTAGACTGTGGATGCTTAGGAGGTAAGATATGGTGCCATTGGTCAGGGTGTTGGAAGATCTCTGATTTTTCCCCTCAAATGACCAGGCTAGTTTAGACCAGGATTACCTTTTTGCAATTGTGAGGACTGAAGACAAGAAGATTGTCCTCTGAAAACTGAGGATATACAAGACCCCAGGACTTTTGAAGAGCACTAGAAGGAAGTCCCACAAAACTGAGTATCCTTCAGGGATGTTGGAGAGAGCTTAGCAGAATATTGCTCTGAACATGGCATCATTGTTATATATGAGCTTTGGGGCTGTCTGGCTGCACCCTCCCATCTCCCTGCATTGAGAGCTGAGATGTGTCCCATTCTCCTATCTGCACGGCTAAATTTATGTGGTCCACTTAAGTGCTATCACCAAGAAGTGCTTTCTCCGTGTTTAGCCATTGTGGGAAGCTGCACGCCTGAAATGATCTGGGGACAAGTTTTCAAAGAGCCCCAAGCTCTGAGCTCAGTGTTTTTGCTCTGACAGCAGATGTTCTAATAATCTGTCTCCTGTTGCACAAAGTAGAAAGGAGATGACGGAGCCACTATATAGTTCTGAGTAACAGCTGCCCTTCCTGTGTGCTATGTTGTAGCTTCCTGAATGGTCTCCCCTGTTTTACTTTTCCAGTGTGTTCCCTCTACTGGCCTCAGAGTTCTTTTCCCAGGGACTAATCTGGCCATGCTGACTCTCTCACAGTCTATATCTCTGCGTCTCTACACCATTATGTAATGCCTGGTCTCTTTGATATGATTTTCTAGACTCTTCGACATTGTCAGCCTCATTGTCACACTCCCGTGCTCTGCCAGATTCCCCAGTGCTCCGTTCTTTGCTTCTCCCCAGCCCTGTGCCCAGCCTGCTCCTTCCACGCAAGGGGCTCTTTTCTGTCCTGTCCTCAAAGTCCACTTTCAGTGCTGCCTCTCTCTAAAGTAATTTCTGATGTTTGCAGAGGCATCACAACATTTTGAATCTCTATCCAAGCTCTCTGCCCCACCCCCTTCCAAAAGTCCTTGAGGGCAAGAGACCGGTACTTTTTTATTTTATTTTTTATTAATTTTAATGGGGTGACATTAATCAGGGTACATAGATTCAGAGAAAACATCTTCAGGTTATTTTGACATTTGATTATGCTGCATACCCATCACCCAAAGTCATATAGTCTCTGTCACCTTCTATCTGGTTTTCTTTGTGCCCCTCCTCTCCCCCCACCCCTTCTATTCCCCTCCCCACCCCCGGTAACCACCACACTCTTGTCCATGTCCCAGAGTCTCATTTTTATGTCCCACCTATGTATGAAATCATATAGTTCTTAGTTTTTTCTGATTTACTTATTTCACTCAGTATAATATTATCAAGGTCCATCCATGTTGTTGTAAATGATCCGATGTCATCATTTCTTATGGCTGAGTAGTATTCCATAGTATATATATACCACATCTTCTTTATCCAATCATCTATTAAAGGGCTTTTTGGTTGTTTCCATGTCTTGGCCACTGTGAACAATGCTGCAATGAACATGGGCTACATGTGTCTTTACGTACTAGTGTTTTTGAGTTATGGGGGTATATTTCCAGTAGAGGAATTTCTGGGTCATATGGTAGTTCTATTTTTAATTTTTTGAGGAGCCACCATACTTTCTTCCATAATGGTTGTACTACTTTACATTCCCACCAACAGTGAATGAGGGTTCCCTTTTCTCCACAGCCTCTCCAACACTTGTTATTACCTGTCTTGTTGATAATAGCTAATCTAACAGGTGTGAGGTGGTATCTCATTGTAGTTTTGATTTGCATTTCTCTAATAGCTAATGAAGATGAGCATCATTTCATCTGTTGGCCATTTGTATTTCTTCCTGGGAGAAGTCTGTTCATGTTCTCTTCCCATTTTATAATTGGATTGTTTGCTTGTTTGTTGTTCAGTTTTATGAGTTCTTTGTATATTTTGGATATTAGGCCCTTATCTGTGCTGTTGTTTGAAAATATCATCTCCCATTTAGTTGGCTGTTTGTTTTGTTCTCAGTTTCTTTTGCTGTGCAAAAGCCTCTTAGTCTGATATGGTCCCATTCATTTATCTTTGCCTTTGGAGTCAAATTCATAAAGTGCTCTTTGTAACCAAGGTCCATGAGTTTAGTACCTATGTTTTCTTCAATGTAATTTATTGTTTCAGGTCTTATATTTAGGTCTTTGATCCATTTTGAATTAATTTTAGTACAAGGGGACAAACTGTAGTCGAGTTTCATTCTTTTGCATGTAGCTTTCCATTTTCCCAGCACCATTTTTTGAAGAGGCTTTTTTTTCTCCATTGTGTGTTTTGGCCCCTTTATCAAAAATTATTTGACCATATACATGTGGTTTTATTTCTAGGCTTTCTATTCTGTTCCATTGGTCTGAGTGTCTATTTTTCTGCCAATACCATGCTGTTTTGATTGTTGTGGCCCTATAATATAGTTTGAAGTCACGTATTGTAATGCCCCCAGCTTCGTTCTTTTTCCTTAGGATTGCTCTGGCTATTTGGAGTTTTTTATAGTTTCATATAAACCTGATGATTTTTTGTTCCATTTCTTTAAAAAATGACATTGGAATTTTGATGGGAATTGCATTAAATTTGTATATTGCTTTGGGTAATATAGTCATTTTGACTATATTTATTCTTCCTGTGCAAGAGCAAGGTATATTCTTCCATCTCATTATATCTTTTTCGATTTCCCTTAACAATGTTTTATCGTTTTCATTATACAGGTCCTTTACATTCTTTGTTATGTATATTCCTAGGTATTTTATTTTTTTATGAGACCGGTACTTTTTAAGAGAGTTTGGAAAAAGGAAAATGAAGTGAATCTTCTTTTGAAAAAAATTTTTTTCCATTGACTTGAGAAAGGAAGAGAGAAGGAAGGAGAGAGAAAGAAAGAAGAATCAACTCATTTTACTTAGTTGTACACTTATTGATTGATTCTCGTATGTGCCCTGACTGAGGATTGAACCTGTGACGTTGATGCACCGGGTCAACACTTTATCCACTGAACAACCTGGCCAGGGTGAGTTGAATCTTCTTAGAGTCAAAGTACAAAATCAATATAATGGGCCAGTAAGGTCATGTATAGAGACAGTTCAAGTAGTCAGAATAATTCCTGGTTCAGAGTCTGACTCGATTGAAGCTATCTTTCAAATACACTGCTCACAAAAATTAGGAGATATTTCAAAATGAATAAATATGAAGCAATAATAAAAAAGAAGCATTTGATTTTTTTATTAAGAACATCAGAAAAGCAAACGACAAGTCAAAGAAAGTTGTTGATTATGCAAATAAGATGCAAACTCAATTATTGTGATTGAGTAACAAGTGACATATTGGTGGGGTGAACAGAATCATGTCAAACTGGACGAGAGTGCCACATATTGGCTGTTCAGTAGAGTGTATTGTCACCCAAGACTTCCCTAACACACTGACAGTGATGGGACATGGACAGGATCAGACTGCCCAGCAGTTCTTGTGGGATCCTCTGCCACTCTTGCTCCAGGGCAACTTCCAGCTCAAGAAGTGTTGTGGGAAGCATTGGACAGTTTATCAGACATCTTCCCAGTGCTTCTTAAGCATGTTCAATGGGATTCAGGTCTGGAGAACGTGAAGGCCAGTCCATGTGTTTGATTCCTGCCTCCTGAAGCATGTTGTTGATGAGATGTACAGGTACAGGGTGGGGCCTTGCATTATCGTCTATGAAAAGAAAGTTGTTTCCAACTGCTGCAGCACTGGGGTACCACTTTAGGGTGTAGGACCTCATCTTGATATCTGACAGCAGTCAGCGACCATTTCTGATGATGTGGAGGTTGATATGATCACCAGTGCTGATGCCAGCCCACACCATGATTCCACCACCATCAAAGGAGTCCGTTTCTCAAATGAAACGTGGATAAGAATGTTCCTTATTCATGCCACATCAGGACACAATGATTGTCAGGCTGCAGACTGAACTGTGACTTATCAGAGAAGAGGACAGTTGACCACTCATCACAGGTCCAGTGACAACGCTCATCAGCCCACCTTCTTCGGGTTCTACAGTGTACAGCAGATAACAGAATGCATAGCATTGGTCGCTAGGCATGGAGTCCAACATGATGGAGCCGATTTCGTATGGTCTGGGTGCATATCCGTCAACTAGCGGCAGCAAGAAACTGTCCCCGCAGCTCTGTTGCATTGCTGCACCTGTTCCTTCTTGCCAGTAAGGTCAAATAGCGGTCATCTCTTGCTGTTGTGGCAGATGGGCAACCCTGCCTTCGTCTTCTTCATACTGTGCCAGATACTTGAAAATGATTCCACAGTCTGCTAATCATGCTTTGGGATGTTCCAAGTGCTGTTGCCACTGTTGTCTGTGTTTGACCAGCTTCAAGATGTCCATTGTTCTCCAGGCTTCCCATTTGGGCAAATTGTGTTGTAGGGGCATTACAAGGGCTGAAAAATTGCAGGATGTGCACTTTCAAGATCAGGGAACATGCAGAGATACTCCAATACTTTCAGCCTTTTGTATAGTGCATTTTCACCAATGAAATAAAAGTTGGCTTTGCATCTCATTTGCATAATCAAACAACTTTCTTTAACTTGTCCCGTTTGTTTTTCTGATGTTCTTGTTTAATAAAAAAAAATCAAATGCTTCTTTCTTTATTGCTTCATATTCATTTTGAAATATCCCCTATTTTCTGTGAGCTGTGTATTTAATGAACTGTAATCTGGGGATAACTGAAAATGTGTGTTTGGGAGAATTCATTGTCTTATATCTTCCTCTGGGTGGTTTGCATCGTAAATTCACATCTTCAAATTTTTAAGAAGTCCTAGAGTAATGAACCCTTTTCCACTTGGCTGAATCTAGTATTTCTTGAATTTATACAACTATTTTATTTTTCCCATGGAACACTGTTAGTATCTCCTGGATTAAAATGCTGTATTAATCAGAAGGGGGAATTATTTATATTAAAGCTAGAAAAACAAATCGTATGAACAAATGCTATTATTGTCTATTGAAGGGCCACTAGGAGGAGATGGTGACCTGGCCTGAGGTCTGGGCTGACGGGTTCTGGCAGCTGGTGGGTTGTTTCCAGGGAGATGAACATAAATGTGCTCCCTTGACCTGATATCATTGAATTATTTGAGTCAGGCAACTTATTTTTTTCTCACTTTATGCTGGCTAGACAATCTGATTATAGTTTATTTTCCAAAGTAAATTTCTTACATGAAGGGAATAATCTGATCTGAGGATGGGATATTTAACCCCCCTGCAGGTCTATTACGATAATAAATTGGCATTCTGGGCTGTACGTCAGTCCTCTTTGACCTTGATTAGTGAGAGTCCATCCCTGTGATACTGATTCATTCTCGGTGGGATAAAACAAAATCACATTTTAGAACCTGCAAGGCTCTGAATGATATTCTAGTTCTGTGGCGAATACCAATGTCAATCCCTAGCTTTTATGAAGCACCATTTCAATTATCTGTTGCTATGTAACAAATCACCACTTAGTGGCTTAAATAAAAAACAATCATTTTATTATTTCTCACTGTTTCTGTGAGTCAGGGATTTGGGAGGACTTAGCTGCACAGTTCTGGCTTGGACTGTACTTAGACAATGACCAGAGCAGCTGGGGGTTGATTGGTAACTCTCTATGTAGACTTGGGATCTCTCCTCCGTTTGTTTTCTCTATGGGAACTGCTTAGAACTTCCTCACAATATGATGTCCCAGGGCTCCAAAAGAAGACTCAGTGAAATACATAGAAGCTCTATTAACTTTTCTGATCTTGCCTTGTCACATCACTTCTAATTGCCTTTGTTTGTTACAAGTGAGTCACAGGCCCACCCAGATTCAACAAGAGGTGAAATAGACTATATTTGATGAGAAAACGCCCAGGTTCTGAAGAGTATTTGCATTGTGGATTTCTATGGAAAATGCAACCTATGGCAAGCTCTTACTATATTCAGTGCCTTTGTTAAATCACACACACACACACACACACACACACACACACACACACACACCTCTATTTATTTCTTACAACAAATCCATGAGATAAGTCCTATCATTCTTCATTTTTACAGATGATTAAACTGAGGCTTATATAGGTTAAATAATTTCTCCAGGGAGTTTGAGTTGGTTAATTGTAGGGTTGGATTTTAAAACCAATATGTGTTCTTTCTTTTTTTTTTTTTAAGCGAGAGGAGGGGAGACAGACTGATTCCATGCCCTAACTGGAATCCACCCGGCAACCCCCATCTGTAGCCGATGCTCAATCAACTAGGGTATTTTTAGAACCTGAGGCTGACTCTTGGACCAACAAGCTATCCTCAGCACCCACGCTCGAACCAATCAAGCCACTGGCTGTGGGAGGGGAAATGGCAGAGAAGCAGATGGTCACTTCTCATGTGTGCCCTGACTGGGAACTAAACCTGGGACATCTATACACCAGGCTGACACTCTGTCCACTGAGTCAACCAGCCAGGGCTCATTGTGTGTTCTTAATAGCCTTGAGGAGTGAGTTTTTTTCATGCTCGCTGACCCCTGGCAGTGAGTTTTATTCAAAAAATGAAATTAGTTTCAGTTAAGTTTTATTAACTTAAAATCATGTTTGTTTGATAACCAATTTATGGAAACAAGAAGAACATACATTTGCCTTTTTTAATGTTGCCTTACACATTTTTAAAGTAAAAATTTTGTACGATTGTACTCTGGATGGTCAAGAGGCATGGGAATATACGTGAACGTTTGTACTACCCAAAGGGTTAAACAAATTGCTCCCCCACGTCCTTTTGTACCAAGGTAAATGCCTGGGGGCGTTTCTGGCAGCCTGTCAGCCAGCCTTCCTAGTGACTCCCACCTCACTGTGTATGCTGAGCATGATGGGAAATTGATTCAAAGTGTTAGTCAGAATGCTACCCTTTTTCAACCACCACATTCCGTTCTTTGTACCCTGGGAATCTTTGCCTCGTGGAAACCTTGCCTGCTTTCCACCAACTCTGGTACTAATAACTAGATAGGAGTCACCCCTTTATGAGAAACCAATAGACAAGGCTATAGATATCGTTTGTTAAGTTTTCAAGCTGCTTGTTGTTGGCTAGAGAAAAAGGTCCTAGTATTACTATGTTGGTCCCTTTGCATTATTTATATCCCCCTTTAGTGTCCTTGAGCTTCTAGTAGCATTTGGGGCTCCTTTTCAAAGACCTGCCCATTGGCGCCTTGAGCTCACTCTACCCAATCATATGAGAAGATAGAAGGGCCTCCACCTGATCCTTAGCTGATGCCTTTAGACTGGGAGTATGAGGTCCCAACTCTCTGTCCTCTGCTTGGGACAACTCTTAGGGGTAACTTAAGAGGTACATAAGAGTAACCAGAGCATCCATCCCTGCAGGATTAGGATAAAGCTACCCTCCACGTGACTATTCTTAAAATTGCACCCTTTCTTGCCTTCTTCTCCTACCCCCCGCCTCCAACCTTTCACAGCACACTGAGCCTGCTTCTGGAGAACTTAAGCGAAGACACTGAGGACGGGAAAGGGGGAAGGGAAGGACCTGGAGAAGTTTCTTTTCCACAAGCCCTTTCCCTTGCCAGATCAGAGGGTTACAGGGCAACTGGGCCTTTCTCATTGTCCTTCAAAGAGTAGAGCCCCCTCATGGCCCAATGACAGCAGCTGGCCACTAGCACACTGTTCTGGACCAAAGTCTCTCTCAGCCCTCTGCCTAACCTGCCTAGTCTCACACCACTCAGTGAGATTGCCCCAACCCCCCATCCCAGAATAGGCTTAAAGGAGCATGGTGGAGGAAAATGTCCCCTAGCACCCTCTCCCTCATACCCGACTGAGGTGACACCCGCTGGAACTCATTCCAAACCTGCCATTGAACTGGGGAGGGTTGGAACCCGCACTGAACTAAGAGAATTATTGAGCTCTCGCCCAGGCTCAGCCCCCAGCTAGCTTTGTGACCTGTTTTCTCATCTGCAGTATGGTCTCTGAGATCCCTCCAGCTCTAAATGTCTGTGTTTTTAATATAACACACTCAGTGCCTCCTAAGAGCTTATACTCTGGTTAGGGAAACATGACACAATTAGGGGGTCTATGTGACAGTCTCCAGTACAAAGCCAAAATCAGACTAATTAAGTGGGAAAATGCCTGGAGCAGAAAACAAGCACGGTGGCTGATTTGGGTGGGAGGATTTCTGTGGGAAGGAGTCTTCAGGAAAGGGTTTCTGGAAGAATAAGAGAAGGGCCTTGAAGGCTAACTAGTGCTTGGAAGGGGGAGGGGAAAAGCCACCATAGTCTTACCTATGCAGCTGTTACCTGAGTGTGAACTGAGGGCGGAGGATGGAATCTGGTTAGAACTCAGTTGCTATCCTAAGTAACTATAACGCACTCACAGCTCTAGTGATACTATGCTAATTATTTACAGGGCTGTATTTTTATTCTCCCAGGCTTAACACACATCATTGGAGATGTGACATTCAGAATTGGCTTCTCCAACCCCCTAAATTTTAATTAAGGTAATTATGTTACTAACAGAAACTGTAATTTATCTTCTCCTTGAGTTTGCAAAGAGGAAAAAAGTAGCCTTGGCTGAGCACCTTTTTCCTGCATCCTATCTCTGGTCTGTTTTGTTGGAGGTTGGGGGTGGGGAGATGTCTTTGGTCTGGGTTCAGAGACCATACTGGCCCTTGCTGTCTCCTCTCTGCGCTACAGGGCCCCTCTTTTGGTGTTTGGAGTGACTGTGTTATGGAGAGCCTTGAAATGGTTTGAGCTGTCATTCTGAAGCAGCATCTCAGCTAAAGGGCAAGTTCTCCTCTGACAGAACCCTTTGGCACAAGACATTGTGTATGTGTGTATTTCAGGCATTGGTGGGAATAAGACACTGGGTGATTTAGATGAAAACTTTCCATGCAATTAACTTCTGCAGAATAAAGCAGGTGCTGCAGGGAGCCAGTGGGCCAATCTGCTTAGTAAATACCGATCCCCAGATGTAGAGCAAGTCAATGGAAATAATTATACTGGGTCAATTAAGCAGAATTCAGACCTCCTCCTGCTAACCTGCTTGAATTTTTTATTCCCATGAATCAGGTTTGCTCAGGATTTAAGCTGCCTGACCTCTGGGAAATATGGATTTGTGTGGAGGTGGTTGTTGCTGAGGATGTAGCCTCCACTTTCCAGGCAAGACACTTGGGCTGGGCTTTGGACAGGCCTGGGCTGGAATGCTGGCTCCAACACTTAGTAACCCTGTAACCTTAAGCAAGTTACTTAACTCTCTAAACTTTAGTTTTCTCCTTTGAGAAGTGAGGATGGGAAGAGGGCCTATATCTCAGTTCTTTCATGAGGATTAATTGAGAGAATGCTGGTAAAGCTCTGGAAAAGAGGCCTGAGATATAATAATCCTCCAGAAGCAGTAGTCATTGTTATTATGATGATGATGGTGATCAACAAAAAATGGGTATTATAATCGTACAACCTATGAATCCTATGGAAAACTTGTGTAGAGGATAGCATGTGAATGCAAGAGCTCATTATACTCACCTCCAAACATGCAGAGTTTAAAGCACCCCAATACATGAGTTTATAAAATACAATAATCAGGGGGTGATGTAAAGGCTGACGAAAGATGGCACCCCAGAATTCAGTGAATTCTAAAGACCCTTGGCTGCACTGATCACCAGTCCATTCGTAGGCTTGTCACAAAGGCTGGGAGGGAGGCTGAGAAACCAAGCATTGGGGACCATTGTCATGTTGAAAATGAATCAGAAATGAAATGACATCACCTCTAAAATGATAAAAACAAATCAATAAGAGATGTAATCCAAGTGACAAAAATTCAACTTTTTGCACAATAAACGTATTTGTTGAGAGCTTACAATTTGACAGGGGTGTTCCTTAGCACTTTATGTGGATTCCTTATTTAAGCCTTACCATCGCTGGTAAGACTGCTCCTATGATTATCTCAATTTTATAGACACAGAACCTTTCAGGGACACACATTAGAGATAACGAAAGGGTACCTTCTGCTCGGAGACCCTTTTATAGCCTGGATGAGTGCTGTCCCACTGAAAAGCTTACATGTGGGAGGGGCTTAAAATCTAGAGAATTTGGCATTAGTTGAATTCATACACCCACTCAACAACTATTTATATAAGATTTACTACTCTGTGCCAGGAACTGAGTTTGGTGTTAAAACTATAATGATGAATAAAAGTTGGTATGATCAGCTTTGGGAAGATGGTGTAGAGGTACTTTTTTTTTTTTTTTTTTTTTCCTGAAGCTGGAAACGGGGAGAGACAGTCAGACAGACTCCCGCATGCGCCCGACTGGGATCCACCCGGCACGCCCACCAGGGGCGACACTCTGCCCACCAGGGGGCGATGCTCTGCCCCTCCGGGGCGTCGCTCTGCCACGACCAGAACCACTCTAGCGCCTGGGGCAGAGGCCAAGGAGCCATCCCCAGCGCCCGGGCCATCCTTGCTCCAATGGAGCCTCGGCTGCGGGAGGGGAAGAGAGAGACAGAGAGGAAGGAGGGGGGGGGGGTGGAGAAGCAAATGGGCGCCTCTCCTAAGTGCCCCGGCCGGGAATCGAACCCGGGTCCCCCGCATGCCAGGCCGACGCTCTACCGCTGAGCCAACCGGCCAGGACTAGAGGTACTTTTTTTTCCTTTTTTTTTAGTTATTCCAGTATATACAACAACAACAAAAAATAAATATGGGTGTTGTGTATAAAACAAACATAATAAGACTGTGAGATGCAGAGAAAAGATGGCAGATTATCAAGGAAACCTGGGACCCAAGGGATGACATAACGAGTCCCTGGGTTTTCTTTGCCTCCTGTATCCTAGATTTGGGAGATGAAGAAGCCAATAACCTGGAAATGTGAATGGACACAGACAATAAAAATTGTGCTTTCTTTAGACAAAGGATCAGGAAAGGGGCATCCTGGCAAGCAGAGAACGTTTAGACAGTTACATCTCTACTCTAGCCAAACACCGCAGAAAAAAACTGGCCTTATCTCCACTCATAGCTGCAAAGGCTGAAAGTTGAGACTAAACTTCCACCCTTGTGAAGCTGTAACAAGGTGTTCCAACCTCCTGTCAGAGGAGTGTCACAAAAGGCCATGTAAGAAGCCAAGACTTTTGTTGTTCTAGGTGGTAATGAGGCTCCCCCATCCCTATTTGTGACACCAGAAGAAGCCACTCCCACCCCTACCCAGCTGTAATGAGGTACCCCTGCCTCTTCCTGCTAGTAGCAAGACACACTGCTACCCTCCCAGCCAGAATGGTATCAGTAGCAATTTGATGTAGACAGGGAACTCTGACCTTTTGCCCAGGACTACCCTCAGATGTCAATGAAGGCCATGTAGGGAAAGTGGACTTATATACCCACCTGGCAGTAACCATGTGGCACCTTCTCCCCTTCCCCTGCCATGGCTGTATCAGAAGTCAATGAAACAGAGGTTCAATTAAGATCCAGAGTCTTATAGCTTAATACTCACAATATCCAAGTTAAAATAATAAAAAAAATAGAAAACGCTGGTCATGTCAAGAACCGGGAAATCTAAAATTGAAAGTAAAAAGACAATAACTTCCAGCATTGAGATGACAGAGATGTCAGAATTATCTGACAAATATTTTAAAGCATTCATTGTAAAAATATTTCAACAAGCAATTATAAACATGCTTTAAACAAATGAAAACATAGAAAGTTTCTGCAAAGAAATAGAAGATATAAAAATAATCAAATGAAAATTTTAGAACTGAAAAACTAAAAAAAATCTCAAAGGGTAAGTTCAGCAGCAGAATTAAGGAGACAGAGGAAAGAATCATTGAACTTGAAGATAGAAAAGTAGAAAAGATCCGATCTAAACAAAAAAGAAAATATACTGCAAAGAAATGAACAAAGTCTCAGGGGCTTGTGGGAAAACAATAAAATGTTTATTATATATCCTGGGACTCACAGAAGGAGAGGAGAGAAAAGATGAGGATAGGAAAGTAATCAAAGAGACAGTGGTTTACAACTTCTCACATTTGGCAGAACATATATTTACATATTCATAAAGCCAAGCAAAGCACAAATAGAATAAATTCAGAAAAATCTACAGCAAGACATGTCAGAATCAAACTTCTAAAAACTGAAGACAGGAAAAATTTGAAAGCAGCAAGAGAGAAATGACACATTACCTATAGGGGAAAAACAATTCAAATGATAATGGATTTCTCATCAGAAACCATGGAAGTCAGAAATAAATGACATAATATTTTTCAAGTGCTGAAAATAAAAAAATGTCAATCAAAAATCCCATAACCAGTGAGCATATCCTTCAAGAATGAAGGGAAAATAAAGACATTTTTAGATGGAGAAAAACTAACAGGATTTGTTATTGGCAGACCTGGCCTGACACTATGGAAAGTACTCTAAAGTGAAAGAAAATGATAAAAGAAACTTTGGAATGCCAGCAAAGAAGAACATGGCAAGCAAAAATATGGTTAAATAAAATAGACTTTTCTTCTCCTACTGAGTTTTCTAAATTTTGTCTGATGTTTGAAGCAACAATTGTAACACAGTAGGATATAGTTTTATATATATATATATATATATATATATATATATATATATATATATATATATATAATATATGTAAGACAATTTTAAGTAGGAAAGGGTAAAGGGACGTAAAGGGAAATAAGTTTCTATACTTCACTCTACCTGGTAAAATAAAAATCAAGTAGGCTATGATGAGTTATGTATATTTAATGCAATAGCTAAAAATGACATTAAAACTATACAGAGTGGCCTGACCATGTTTGGTGCAGTGGTTGGAACATTTACCTGGGGCACTGAGGACCCAGGTTTGAAACCTCGAGGTCGCCAGCTTGAGTGCGAGCTCACCAGCTTGAGCATGGGGTCATGGGCTTGAATGTTGGGATCATAGACATGACCCCATAGTCACTGGCTTGAACCCAAAGGACACTAACTTGAAGCCCAAGGTTGCTGGCTTGAGCAAAGGGTGACTGACTCCCCTGGAACCCCTCCCCCCATCAAGGCATGTATGATAAGCTAAAGTGCCTCAACGAAGAGTTGATGCTTCTCATCTCCCTGCCTGCCTGTCCGTCTCTCTCTCACTCACTTAAAACAAAACAAAACAAAACAAAAAACAACAAAACAACTATACAGAATAGAATCTGATGTAAAGACTTTAATTTTCTGTAATTTAAGTAAAGTTATTAAAAATTAAAAGTTAATTTCCTTTGCCCAGTAACTTACAGAATTTTCTTTGAAGAAGATAATTAGATACAAATAAAAGATGTATGTACATTATAGAGTTTCTTTAACACAAGAAAAATTGGAAACAGCATGAATGGGAATGATTAGTTAAGGTATGATACCATAAGTAACTATAAAAGGATGAAAAAATATATCATGAAAACATTAATCAAAAGAAGGCAGGACTGGCTCTATTAACAGCAGATAAAGTAGACCTCAGAAGAAAGAAAAGAAAGAACTGTACCTTATTTAATCATTTTGTACACTATTAAATGTTATAAATAAAAATAGAATAAAAAATGTTCAAGTAATTCACAAGGCAAGCGAAACCAGTGAAATAAAATACAGAAACAAACAGAAAAGAAAAAATAAAATGGCTGACTCAAGCACTAACATATCACTAATTACATTAACTGTAAATGATCTAAAAACCAAAAGGATGGAAATGATATATCATGAAATTATTAATCAAAAGAAAGCAAGACCAGCTATATTAATAGCAGATAAAGTAGACTTCAGAAGAAAAACTGCCAGAGACAATGACATTATATAATGTCAATGGGGTCAATCTATCAAGAAAAAAATGGCAATCTTAAATGTACAAGAATCATACAATAAATCTGTAAAATATGTGAAACAAAAACTAATAGCACTAAAAAGAGAAATAGAAAAATCCACAATCACAGTTACAGACGTAATCACCCCTTTTTGTACGATTGTGGAACAACTAGATAGAAAATCAGTGAGGACATAAAATATTTCAAGGACACCATCAACCAACAGGATATTTACAAAACACTCCAGAGTAGAATTTACTGTTTTCAAATAGCCACAGGACATAGATAAGAGAGACCATATTCTGGGCTATAAGACAAATCTTAACATACTAAAAAAAGCGAAATCATAGAGAATTTCTCTTACCACAGTGGAATTGTACTGGAGATCACCAACATAAAAATAAGAGGAAAATATACAAACATTTATAAATAAAAGAACAAACTCCTAAATAATCCATGAGTCAAAGAGGAAGACAGAAGAAAATTAAAAAAAAAACTGAACTGAATGAAAAAACAAAACATTTTGAAATTTGTAAGATACAGCAATGCTGTGAGGACAATTTTTAGCACTAAATCCATATATTTGAAAAGGAGAAAAGCTTCAAGGCAATAATTTAAGCTTCCAACTCAAGAACCTTAAAGAGAAGAAGGATATAATAAAGAAAACAGTATAAATCAATGAAACTGAAAACAGGAATAGAGAAAAATCACTGAAACAGAGCAGAAAGAGCAATAAAATTGACAAACTTCTAACAAAACCAACAAAATAAAATGAAAGAAGTTAGCAATATCAGGAATGGGGACATCACTGTCAGTTCTGCAGACATCAAAAGATAATAAAGGAATTCTATTAGAAATTCTACGTGCACAGATTTAACCACTTATGCGAAATAGATTGATGTTTTTAAAAACAACTACCACAAGTTACCCAATATAAATATTAAGTAAATTGAATTGATAATTTTAAAAGCAGTCTCCTTAAAGAATTTTTTTGCCTCAAATGGATTCACTGAAGAATTCTATCAAATTTAAAGAATTAAGACCAATTTTACATAATCTTTTTCAGAAAATAGGAGAGGAAGAAATACTTCCCAATTCATTTTGTGAAGTTGCTATTATCCCTTATACCAAAACCAGTCAGACAGTACAAAAAAGAAAAACTCCATATAATCAACATCATTAATTAATATGGATACAAAAATCTTTAACAAAATATTAGCAAATAGAATTCAGCAATGAACAGAATGAATTATATACTGTGATCAAGTGGGGCTTATAGCAGAGATGTAAGACAGTTTAAGAAAATCCATTTTAATAAGCTAAATAGAAAAGAAATCAACTGATCATATTAATTGATGGCAGAAAAAAGCACTTGACAAAACATTTATTCATGATAAGCCTGGCCTGTGGTGGCGCAGTGGATAAAGCGTCGACCTGGAATGCTGAGGTCGCTGGTTCAAAACCCTGGGCTTGCCTGGTCAAGGCACATATGGGAGTTGATGCTTCCTGCTCCTCCCTTCTCTCTCTCTCTAAAATGAATGAAGTCTTTATAAAATCAAAATAATAGGAGTAGAAGGGAATTTTTCTACTTGATAAAAGGCACCTGTAAAGAACTATTAGGTAACATTATACTTAATGGTTAAATACTGAATGCTTTCTCTCTAAAGTCTGAAACAAGACAAGGATGTCCAATATCACCACTTTTATTCAACATAGTGCTGAAGTTCTAGCCAGTTTCAAAAAGGCAAGAAGAGGAAATATAAAGCATATAGACTGGAAAGGAAGAAAGAAATGTAACTGTCCCTATTTAGGTATGACATGACTCTTTACATAGGAAATCCCAAGATATCAATAAAATAATCCTGGAATGCAAGGGTACAGGACACAAGATAGAGATAAAAAAATTCATTGTATTTCTACATGGGTAGCAAAGTTTAAAAATATAATATTGTTGCCTGATCAGGGAGTGGTGCAGTGGATAGAGCATCTGTCTGGGATGTTGAGAACCCAGTTTCAAAACCCTAAGGTCACCAGCTTGAGTGTGGGATAGTAGACATGACCCCATGGTTGCTGGCTGGAGTTCAGAGATTGCTGGCTTGAAGCCCAAGGTCATTGGCTTGAGCAAGGGGTCACTGGCTCAGCTGGAGCCTCCCTCCCCCCCAAGTCAAGGCACAAATGAGAAAGCAATCAATGAACAATTAAGGTGCTGCAACTATGAGTTGCTGCTTCTCATCTCTCTTCCTTCATGTCTCTCTGTCCTTATTATCTCTCTAAAAAAATAAATATAATATTGTTTATAATCACTCTCCCAAAGAAATACTTAGGTAAAAGTCTAAGAAAACAGTATGGGAATTATATGCTAAAAACTACAAAATTCTCACACACACAAAAATCAAAGGAGATAGAAATAATTGAAGAGACATACCCTGTTCATAGATTAGAAGACTCAATGTAATAAGGAAGTCTGTTTTCTCCAAATTAAATTACAGGTTCAACAGAAATTCTCTCAAAATCCCAGCAAGATTTTTTAAAATAAAAATGGACAATATTATTCTAAAATTTATATCAAAAGGCATAGTTCATATCAAAATATTAAAATAGCTAAAACAATTTTTCAAAGAAGAACAAATTGGAAGAAATTAGTCAACCTAATTTTAAGACTTAATATATAGCTACAATAAAGAAGTCTATGTGGTATCGGCAGATAGATAGGCATATTAATCAATGAAACAGAATAGAGAATTCAGACAGACCCACACAGATGTGCCCGATTTACTCTGGAGGAAGTTATGAAAGCATTTCGATGAATCAAAGATAGCTTTCAACAAATGATGCTGAAAGAATTGGACATCTATAGCCATAGAAGTGAACTTTAATTTGTCTCAGACCTTAAACAAAAATTAAATCAAAATGGATTATGTGCTTAAATGTAAAATTTAAACTATAAAACTTATAGAAACAATGATAGGAGAAAATCTTATCATTCTAGGGCTAAGTAAAATGTGTGAATGACACCAAAAGCATGATTCACAAAGGAAAAATTGATAAACTTTATCACACTAAAAAATTTCTGCTCTGTGAAAGAGCCTATTGAGAGGATGAAAAGACAAGTGATAGACTGAAAGGAAATATTTTCAAACCACATATCCTACAAAGACTAGTATATAGACTATATAAAGAATTCTTGAAACTCAACAGAAAATCAGACCAATATAATCAGAAAATGGGTCAAAGACATGCAGAGACATTTTACCTAAGAGGATATATGGATGGAAAATAGGACATGAAAAGATGTCCAACATTAGCCATGAGGGAAATGCAAATTAAATCCACAATGAAATTTCATTACATACCCACCATAAAAGTTAAAATAAAAAAATATTGATAGCACTAAATGCTGGAGAGGACTCATCACTGGTGGGGATGTAAGCCTGCACAGCCATTCTGGGAGACAGTTTGGCAGTTTGTTACAAAACTAAACGTAGCTGCCACAGGACCGAGCGATTGTACTCCTGGGCATTTATCCCAGAGAAATGAAAATTTACATCCACAGAAAGTCCTGTACATGAATGTTTATGGCAACTTTAGTCATTATAGCCCCCAAATGGAGACAACTCAGATGTCCTTCAACAGGTTAAATAAACCCTGATACATCAACTTTTTGGAATACAACCCAGCAATAAAAGAATAAACCATTGATACTAGTAAAAACCTGGAATTATTTCCAGAGAATTAGGTTGGGTGAGGAAAGCCATTCCCAATTCCTGTGCACCATTTGATTCCATTTATATCACATTCTTGAAATGACAGAGTTATAGGATGGAGAACAGATGAGTGGTTGCCAGGGGTTAAGGATAGGTTGGAGATAGAATGAAGTGGGCGTGGCTATGAAATGGCAACATGGGGGCTCTTACCTTGAAGGAAAGGTTCTGTAGCTTGGTTGTTTCAGTGTCAACATCCTGGTGATACAAGCTGTAATTCTGTGAGATGTCACCGTTGGAGGGAACTGGGCGAAGGGAACGGGAATCTCTTTGTGTTATTTCTTACAACTACATGTGCATCTCCAATTATCCCCAAATTAAAAGTTTAATTTAAGAAATAGATATGATCCTTTTGGAACAGTTCTATGGTGTTCTTAGGGTATATTCCTAAAAGTGGGATAGCTGGGTCAAAAGGCAGTTCAATTTTTAATTTTTTGAGGAATCTCCATACTGTTTTCTATAGTGGCTGCACCAGTCTGCATTCCCACCAGCAGTGCAGGAGGGTTCCCTTTTCTCCACATCCTCACCAGCACTTATTCTGTGTTGTTTTGTTGATGAGGGCCATTCTGGCTGGTGTGAGGTGATATCTCATTGTGGTTTTAATGTGCATTTCTCTAATGATTAGTGATGTTGCGCATGTTTATGGCAGCATTGTTCATAATAGCAAAGATCTGGAAACAGCCCAAGTATCCATCAGAGGATGAGTGGATTAAAAAGCTTTGGTACATATATATGATACTATGGAATACTACTCAGCCATAAGAAATGATGACATCCCCTGGCCAGTTGGCTCAGTGGTAGAGCGTCGGCCTGGCGTGCAGGAGTCCCAGGTTCGATTCCCGGCCAGGGCACACAGGAGAAGCACCCATCTGCTTCTCCACCCCTCCCCCTCTCCTTCCTCTCTATCTCTCTCTTCCCCTCCCGCAGGGAGGCTCCATTGGAGCAAAGATGGCCCGGGCGCTGGGGATGGCTCCTTGGCCTCTGCCCCAGACACTAGAGTGGCTCTGGTCGCAACAGAGCGATGCCCCGGAGGGGCAGAGCATCGCCCCCTGGTGGGCGTGCCAGGTGGATCCCGGTCGGGCACATGCGGGAGTCTGTCTGACTGTCTCTCCCCGTTTCCAGCTTCAGAAAAAAAAAAAAAAATTAAAAATAAATAAATAAAAATAAAAGAAATGATGACATCGAATCATTTACAATAACATGGATGGACCTTGATAACATTATATGGAGTGAAATAAGTAAATCAGAAAAAACTAAGAACTATATGAATCCATACATAGATGGGACATAAAAATGAGATTTGGAGACATGGACAAGAATGTGATGGTAACGGGGGGGGGGGGGAGGGGGGGGTTGGGGGGGGCGAGGAAGGAGAGAGAAGGGATGGGGGGAGGGTAGGGGCACAAAGAAAACCAGATAGAAGGTGACAGAAGACAATTTGACTTTGGGTGAGGGGTATGCAACATAATCAAATGTCAAAATAATCTGAAGATGTTTTCTCTGAACATATGTACCCTGATTTATCAATGTCACTGCATTAAAATGAATAAAAATAAGATCCAAAAAACCCAAAAAACAAACAAAAGAGAAATAGATATGATCCTTTTTTTTTAAACAGGGTTTATAATATTTTGGAAGAGAGAGGCATTAGTGAAATCTCTATCTAAACACATTAAAATTCAACTACACTAATGCTTTAAAGAAGAGGTAGGTAGTCCTTGAATATATAATAGGTAGCATGCACAATTACATAATTTATTGCTCCAAATGAAACAATTTTGAGTGAAAAAGGGTGCTATTAGTAATTAGACTGGGAAAGTGAGACTACACTGGGATACATGGTCACTCAAATAATAGGGGAAGAGATGTTCTGAGGTCAAGGGGGGTTCCCTGAAGTAGGTGACGCCAGACCTAGGATCTGAGGGCAGACCGAGAGTGAATTAAGCAGGGAGGGGAGGAGCGACATGTGCAGAGAGCTCACAGGGACCAGGAAGCAGCTCCCAGGAGTGCCCTGGACAGTGGTGGGGTTCAAATAATTTAACAACTGCTTCTCTGCTCTAATGACCATTTTAGGTATTAAAAAACAATATACCAAAAAGTAGTTTATTATTTCATGCATTTAATACTTAAATAAGAATAAAAGAGGTACACCAAACTAGATTGTTATTAAATAATACCTGACAAAAATAATAAAACAGTTATTTAAGATATTTCCATATTGCTTCTTGGTTGGCATCATCACTCGCAATTTTTCTCATTTATGGACAGAATGAACATTACTGTGAGTGCTTAGACTACAGATGAATGTTAAAAAAGAGTAAGAAATGTAAATTTGTGATTTCCACATTGGGCGGCTACCCAGGGGCCCACCTTAGAGAGAACCCTGATGACAAGTGCCATTTTAACAACTGGTTCGCTGAACTAAACAAAAAATTAAGTATCGGTTCTGCTGAACTGGTGGGAACTGGCTGAATCCCACCACTGGCCCTGGAACCTGGTTTTCTGCAGAGGAAGCCTCCGCCGGGCTTCTGGTGGCCTTTGCAGCGCGCTCTCCCTCCCTTCTGCTCGGCTGTAAGCCACATGTTGGTTTTGAGCAGGGGTCCCCAAACTACGGCCCACGGGCCACATGCGGCCCCCTGAGGCCATTTATCCAGCCCCTGCCGCACTTCCGGAAGGGGCACCTCTTTCATTGGTGGTCAGTGAGAGGAGCCTAGTTCCCATGGAAATACTGGTCAGTTTGTTGATTTAAATTTACTTGTTCTTTATTTTAAATATTGTATTTGTTCCCATTTTGTTTTTTTACTTTAAAAAAAGATATGTGTAGTGTGCATAGGGATCTGTTCATAGTTTTTTTTATAGTCTGGCCCTCCAACGGTCTGAGGGACAGTGAACTGGCCCCCTGTGTAAAAAGTTTGGAGACCTCTGGTTTGGAGGCTATCTTTAGTTCCCTGCTTTGCTCTCTGCCACACTTGAACAGTTTCCCAAATACTGCCAGCTCTCCAGCTCTCCAAGGTCCCCCGTGGTGCTCCTGATTCTGACTAGTGGATGAGAGGAAGGACCATGGTCCCTGAGTGCGGGGAGGGAGGGCCACACTTGCATCCAGGGTGCTCCTGATTCTGACTAGTGGATGAGAGGAAGGGTCATGGTCCCTGAGTGCGGGGAGGGAGGGCCACACTTGCATCCAGGGTGCTCCTGATTCTGACTCGTGGATGAGAGGAAGGGCCATGGTCCCTGAGTGCGGGGAGGGAGGGCCACGCTTGCATCCAGGGTGCTCCTGATTCTGACTCGTGGATGAGAGGAAGGGCCATGGTCCCTGAGTGCGGGGAGGGAGGGCCACGCTTGCATCCAGGGTGCTCTCCCCCTCTGGCAGCAGCTCTCATGGCCTGGACTGTCTAAGGGTTTTCCAGGCTGTCCTCTTCCCTCTTCTTCATTTGTATCCAAATATGCTCTTAGGAAATCCCCAGCCCTCCCTATTATTAAATTTGGAGGCTAGGATTAACCTCTCTGGGCATGGGGTCTCAATCGATAGAGACTCTGGGAAGATGTGGAGTGTGTGTGTGTATACAATTGGTCACAGTCATAGCGTTGAGGTCAGCTACTCAGGTTGTTTCTGTGAGATTATTTGTTCTTTAATTTTGCAGTTGTGCCTTGGAGAATAAAAGCTTTGGCTTCCCATGAAGGAAATCCAGGCATCATCAGATGAAACATAACAATATTTTGGGGTGGGAGGGCTGTGGAGAGGGGCATTAGAGGAAATATAAAAGAAGGTCTAATAATGATTTCTTACATGCTTATTGTGTGTCAGACACTACTCAGACATTATCTCATTGGATCCTCAAAAACCCCTTTGAGATTGGAACTATTGATTACAGCTAGTGCTCGACTTATGACCATGATTGGTTCCGACAGACTGGTTGTAACATGATTTAGTCATAAGTTGAGTAGGCTATATGTACAGTACTGTAAAATGATGTTATAAAAATCTTTAAGTCATATTTTATAATAATTTTCTTTCATTACTGTTATATATCATAATTTTCTTTGTTCATTTTATGCCATTTTTATCATCTCTACACCATTTTGTTTCTTATTTTTACATTCGTCAGGTTTAAGTAAAACACTGCATTGCCAGTACAACTGGTATAATATTCAATATTTACAAATACAACTTCCTCTTGGTAGACATCTTGGGTGGGGTTTAATGAAAAATATCCAAGACACAAAACACAAATTGCTGTACCGAGTCTGGGATAACAGTTGAAATGGTGCACACGGAGATGGTAGAGCTGCCAGAAGCTGGTCTGCACTGTCGTACGTCCAGCTGGGCAATGCTTGCACTGCCAGACATGGAGCAGTCATGGCTAGCGATTGTGGTCATAAATCGAACGGTCGTAAGTTGCATAGGTCGTAAGTCGATCAATATTGTATCTCTATTTTACAGATGAAGCTGAGAGGTCCCACACCTTCCCAAGGTCACACAACTAGTAAGGCAGAGCCAGCACTTGAACTCTGTTCTGTTTGAATCCAGAGTCATTGTGCTTGACCACTGGGCTCTGCAGTCTCCCTGGAGATCATGTTCCATCTCCAGTACCTGAAAGCTTATCTGTCTTTTCTTTTTCTATCTTCTCCCCAACACTTCCACCATCACCACCTGGGAACCTTTTCTCCCTCTCCTTCTCTCAACTATTCCTCTTCTTTTTTTTTTTTTTTTGTATTTTTCTGAAGCTGGAAACGGGGAGAGACAGACAGACTCCCGCATGCGCCCGACCGGGATCCACCCAGCACGCCCACCAGGGGCGATGCTCTGCCCACCAGGGGGCGATGCTCTGCCCCTCCGGGGCATTGCTCTGCCGCGACCAGAGCCACTCTAGCGCCTGGGGCAGAGGCCAAGGAGCCATCCCCAGCGCCCGGGCCATCTTTGCTCCAATGGAGCCTTGGCTGCGGGAGGGGAAGAGAGAGACAGAGAGGAAGGAGGGGGGGGGGGTGGAGAAGCAGATGGGCGCTTCTCCTATGTGCCCTGGCCCGGGAATCGAACCCGGGTCCCCCGCACGCCAGGCCGACGCTCTACCACTGAGCCAACCGGCCAGGGCCCTATTCCTCTTCTTCTCTTTGCTTTTCCACTTTTCTTCCAGTCCTGTTCTATTCTTTGCTATCTAGGTCTTAACCCACCAGGGGCATCACGGGGAGTAGGTTGGCTCTTTTTGGGTCTCATGGTCAGTGCTGCCTGGAGTTGGCTATGGTTGTATAAGCCCCTTGTTAAACTTGGAAGCATCTGGTGGTGCTGTTTTAAATGCAATTATTGTACTCCTGGGAGGGGGGTACATTAAGACATCAACATTTTTACATACATTAGATGCTCCCCTCTATATACTTTGTTGGAGTAGCACAGGACTAGAAGTCATGGAAATATAAAAGGGAGAATGGATGCAACAAAGACTCTCTCTAAGCATATACTGGGTTCGAAGAAATCAAAACTGGAGCTTGGCTTGGGTCAACAAAGATGCCCAATCTAAGGAGATGAGATCTATAACTATACCCATGTCAACCAAATAAACAGGCCTTTAGCCCATTAAGTTTTTTAGTACTCCCTTGTAAATGATCTCCTTGAATGCTTAAACTCAATGAAGTGGGTTTTCTTTCCCCTGTTCACCATGAGATTTGTTAAAATTTCTCAACTAGCACTGGCAAAACCAGGACTAGGCTTTAAATCCTCTCATATTCTTATCTTCTGAACAACCCCCTGCTTTTCTACCATAGGGTATTCTGATTAAATTACCCCAAATTATTTTCTGTCTTCTGCTCATTCATTCCATTCCTCTTTCATTCATTTGACAAGCATTTATTGAGGACCTATTAGGTTCACCAGGTACTAGTTCAGCTTTTACAGATATTATTCATTTATATCTCTAAACAACCTTATGGAGAAGATGTTAGAATACCTTCTTTTAAGATGAGAGCCCTGGCCGGAGCGTCGGCCTGGCGTGCGGGGGACCCAGGTTCGATTCCTGGCCAGGGCACATAGAAGAAGTGCCCATTTGCTTCTCCAGCCCCCCTCCTTCCTCTCTGTCTCTCTCTTCCCCTCCCGCAGCCAAGGTTCCATTGGAGCAAAGATGGCCCGGGCGCTGAGGATGGCTCCTTGGCCTCTGCCCCAGGCGCTAGAGTGGCTCGGGTCGCGGTAGAGCGACGCCCCGGAGGGGCAGAGCATCGCCCCTGGTGGGCGTGCCAAATGGATCCCGGTCGGGCACATGTGGGAGACTGTCTGACTGTCTCTCCCTGTTTCCAGCTTCAGAAAAAAAAAAAAAAAAAAAGATGAGAAAGCAGAACAGTGCCTACTTGACCAATGCTCCCGTAATAGAGCTCTGAAATCCATCTCTGTGTTGGTGCCAAAATCATGCTTTCCACAAACTGCTCCCAGCCACTGATGGAATGTGACAGGGATATTTCCAGGAGACTGGGAACTCCTCAAAGACTCACTTTGACTCAAGGACCCTCCCCCCCCCATGATTCTTGCCAAATTTTCATAGAATGCACAATAATCAAAGGTTCGTTCCCCATCTTCCCTTCCTCCCTCCCTTCTCTCCTGATCACACTTACATGTGACTGATGGCGCTCCCAGCCCTGCTCCAGGCTCCCTTTCATTTTCCCTCTCAGGGCATTTACCCTCATATGTTTTTTGTAGATCAAATGCTGTTATTGTGGCATCTGCTTCTTGGAAGACCAGGATTAACACCCATGTCTCCCTCCTCTTCTTTCTTTTTTCACATCTCTGGCCTTTGAGGCTGAAGTGGAAGCGCATGCTCTGGCTCACTGGTCTGAGGATGGTATGGATTCAAGCTGCAGTAGGAGGCAGGGCGTGCTCCTGGGAGCTGGCCCAGGAGCGCTTGGTGACACTGCCACCCCTCCTTGAGGAAGCTCTCATTCCCCTTGCTTCTGTAGTAGCACACTCTGTGGATTGTCCTTCTGCCTCTCAGGCTGCCTGTTCTTGGACTTGGCTGTTTGTGCTTCAGGTCCATCGTCCTATGTCAAGCGCCTCAGTGGGATGCTTTCATTTCCTGTGCTGTTTCTTTTTTTTTTTTTTTTTTTTGTATTTTTCTGAAGCTGGAAATGGGGAGAGACAGTCAGACAGACTCCCGCATGCGCCCGACCAGGATCCACCCGGCACGCCCACCAGGGGCGATGCTCTGCCCCTCGGGGCGGGGGGTCGCTCTGCCGTGACCAGAGCCACTCTAGCGCCTGGGGCAGAGGCCAAGGAGCCATCCCCAGCGCCCGGGCCATCTTTGCTCCAATGGAGCCTTGGCTGCGGGAGGGGAAGAGAGAGACAGAGAGGAAGGAGGGGGGGGGGGGTTGGAGAAGCAAATGGGCGCTTCTCCTATGTGCCCTGGCCAAGAACCGAACCCGGGCCCCCCGCACGCCAGGCCGACGCTCTACCGCTGAGCCAACTGGCCAGGGCCTCCTGTGCTGTTTTGAAGAGACCACCCTTTCTCTGAGAAATGCAGCATTGTCTTCAGAGTCAGTGGGGAGAAGAATGACACAAAAGCTATTTTCCTCCACATCTTTTTTCCCAACTGTATCCAGCCCTTCTTTTCCTTTGAGGACATGACCAGAGGAAAATGTCCTCGGAGTTGCTGATGACTCTCATCAGCATAATGCCTCTGTCCTTTCCTGGAGGTTAAGTTTCCATTGTTGACTTGACTTCTTCAGCTTCAACTTGCTACTTGAAGACAGGCTTGGAATTCACCGACCACAATTGTCTTTTCTTCACGAGGAGGTGTCATTTACAAATAAGGATGTCACCAGCTAAATCACTCACCTAGGCATGCCATGTGCCCAATGAGTACCAGCTACCAGCATCAGTCCTCATGGTGTGTGGGTCTGGGTGGGAAGACAGGTGGCGAGGCAGAAAGAACACTGGCTTTTGAGCCAGACAGAACCGCATGTATGTTTTGTCTAGGGCATGTCAAGTGATCTAGGACAGGAAGATGGCATAGACTACTGTGTAAATGCTTAGCTCTAATGTCAGAGCTGAATTCAAACCTCTGGTTCTTCCTCTCCCAAGCTGTACAACCCAGTTCTGGCCTTCACCAACTGTTAAGGGTAAGAATATTTATAACCAAACTTCTCTAACATTTTATTTTGTTCAACTGCTTTATTTATGCACGTTATTAACAGATGAGGAATGGAAACCTCGTCTGAGAGGTTAAGTAATTTATCCAAGGTCATACAGTTGGTGCTTGGTGTAGTTAGAATTTGAAGGCCTTGGCAGGTTTGCTCAGTGGATAGAGCATCGGCCCCTGCATATGGACATCCTAGGTTTGATTCCCAGTCAAGGCACACAAGAGATGTGACCTTCTGCTTCTTTTGTCCTCCCTTTCCCCCTTCTCTCCCTCTCCTCCTCCTGCAGCCACTGGCTCAATTGATTCAAGCATCTGTCCCAGGCAAGGGTTGCTAGGTAGATCCTGGTGGGGTTGCATGCTGTAGTCTGCCTCACTATTTCAACTCCTCTCACTGAAAAAAAAAAAGAATTTTGTAATTTAGTTCCAAAGTATAGACTCTTTAATCAGTCTGCTAGAATGCTGATGGGTCCTTACCACACATCTGGTCCAGAATTAGTGTTCAGTGTGTAGTAATGTTCATCATTATCATCAACATGATCATACCTATCATCAATGCTTCACCTCTATACATTTCTGTTTCTCAATCTATTGATCAGAACCAAGAAAATGTATAAACCAAGAAATGAGCATAGAAGATGTAGAGCCTGTCTTTAAGAAAGCCCTTATTAAATGTCAGTTTTTTTAGATTCTTTTCTGCTCATCCCTTCTTTTCTCTTTCTCTTCTTTTCCTCATCATAAAGTCTTTGGTGCCTTTGTGGACTGTTACTCCCTATACCTATGACCACTGGGCAGATCATACCTGTGGTAGAACAGAGCATCAATCAAATCTTAAGACTGTTGTCTCTTTAGGAAGTATACATATGCTAGAAACACTAAATGACTAGTAGTTGCAGCAGAATATTATGTATATTCATTTGTTTCATCTTTTGTTACACATTTATTTATTTATTTATTTATTTATTTTATTTTTTATTTTTGTATTTTTCTGAAGCTGGAAATGGGGAGAGACAGTCAGACAGACTCCCGCATGTGCCCGACCGGGATCCACCCGGCATGCCCACCAGGGGCCACGCTCTGCCCATCAGGGGGCGATGCTCTGCCCCTCCGGGGCATCACTCTGTTGCGACCAGAGCCACTCTAGCGCCTGGGGCAGAGGCCAAGGAGCCATCCCCAGCGCCCGGGCCATCTTTGCTCCAATGGAGCCTTGGCTGAGGGAGGGGAAGAGAGAGACAGAGAGGAAGGGGGGGTGGAGAAGCAAATGGGCGCTTCTCCTATGTGCCCTGGCCGGGAATCGAACCCGGGTCCCCCACACGCCAGGCCGACGCTCTACCGCTGAGCCAACCGGCCAGGGCCTTGTTACTCATTTATTGAGGGTCAGTGCACCCCCTGGGATTGAGCCAGGTGCTGAGGATATTGTGTTGAGCAAATTAGACACTTCTTGCTTTCACAGGCACAGAGTGGTAGGAAGTCCTGATTTCAGTGTTCTTGTGACTGTTTACATCTGCATTTCAGGTTTTCTAATCAGCTGCCTCTGTAGAAATTCAGAGAATTACAGTGTACACTGTTGTCCTGGTGTTAATCAATTAATTAATTTCCTATTTAGGTCTAAAAAGGGTGTGAAGTGGCTTATCAACAATGTACAGATACAGTAAGACCAGAGAGTATCAAACAATAAACCACAACATTGAGTGAAAGGGAAGCAGAGGAAAAAGGATCTTTTTCTGGAGACCATTTAGAGCAAGTGAACCCAGTACTCAGCTTGACTTTTAAGACAAGAGGAAGGAAAATTGAGAAGACAAAGGCACTTTAAGAAAGCCTTTAGGAAAGGATGTCAGTTTCATAGGCGAAACTCACTTTTTCCTGGATCTAAGTTTTATGTGGAATTTGTCTCTAGATCCTCATACAGGAGTGCCGAACATATTCTAAACTGAGAAATAGGCATAACAGAAATGTTTTCTATATGTGTCAGCTCTGGGTGCTGGTGGCATGGTATCTATTAGATTCTTAAGGGTTTGGAAGAGTGAGTGTGTGTCTTTGCGATGTCAGGGAGAAGAATAGTTTCCTAAAGTGTTATTCCACTGTAATGGTTAAAAAAAACAAACAAGCAGAAAAAAAAAAACCCTGAAAGGCTTCATATGATGATGACATTTAGTGTAATCTCATGGGTAACTTGTAACATACAGTTTGCTCTCTCCAGTTGCTTGTTAACAGGGAGGAAACCTGGAAGGGAAATGCATTCAGGGAGGCCTTCTTTGCTCTCTCTCCCCACTGGGACTGCTGAGGGCTAAGCTTAGTTATCATCATGCCTTTCCCAGTTGAAGCAGTCATGATGCCAGTAAGGGAAAGGAGAGTTCAATCCAGTCCTCCTCTCTTTTAAATTCCACATCGCTACTGTACAGCAGGAAAGAAGACAAAGATATGGGCAGTGATGATGATGGTGGGGGTGATGGTGATAATGCTAATGGTGTCAGGTCCTGTGCAATAGTGGGGACAGGCTTCACGGAAGAGCTGCCATTGAAAACATACCACGATGGAAATTGTGGCAGAGGGTGGATTAAAGGCTTAAGGAATACAGTAAGAAAGGCCATGAAGGTGAGACAGTGCATGGAGGCTTGGACACCATTCTGAGAAATCTGGGTGTGTTGGATCATGATTGGTATTGAAGAAATTTGAGGAGGGCAATCCATGACATAATCTTCCTTACATTTTATGAGGCTACTTCTGCAAACAGTATGGAGCTGTGCTGTCTAAAACAACAGCCACTAGTTATGGTACTATGTAGACTAGGAGATCTTTCCAGATGGGGCATGTTTACAAATGCAGGAAGCAGGGGCTGTTCTGGGGCTGTCTTGGGAAGCCATTGTTGGGGTAAGGCTTGGTGAGTCATCTGAAGGTAAATGTCAGCTTGCAGAAAGTCCAGGAGAGGGAGCCTGGTGAGGAAGGAGAGACTGTGGGAGAGGGGAGAACTCTTATAGTGGAGAATAGTTTGGGGCACTAGGGAAGGTTGGTGGGGACGGGGAGACTGGGAAAGAAGGGACACCACAGCGCCTAGGGTAGACAGAGTTCGGCAAAGGCTGAAGGAGGAAGAGACTGAAGCTAGAAGGAAGAGGTGGTAATTGATGGAGCAAGGCCCAGAGGATGAGTTGGTGCAGGAGACCTGTGAAAATACTGCACTTATGAGAGTCTTTTATCCATTTTCCCCTAACAAATACAGTGTTTCTGTAAAGTCATGGTGCACTTTTGACCGGTCACAGGAAAGCAACAAAAGACAATAGAAATGTGAAATCTGCACCAAATAAAAGGAAAACCCTCCCAGTTTCTGTAGGATGATGTGGCAGCATGTGCGCATGTGCAGATGATGATGTAACACCGTGTATACAGCGGAGCAGCCCACGGCCATGCCAGTCG